>NC_058519.1:357531857-358138973 GCF_904849725.1 Hordeum vulgare subsp. vulgare | reverse complement strand
TGCTGAGGTAATTTCTACTTCCTCCGGCTTGGAATCTTTATCTTCAAGGAAAATAAGGCGAGTCATTTGGAAACTAAGTTTTTCTCACCCGAGATGCTTATTTGGATCCTGATTTTATTTTGAAGAAGACCCAACATGTCTCAAAGCACGAGACTCAGAGTGGCTCTCGTACTCTTGCAACTGGCTTACCCAACAAGTCAACTTCTCATAATCTACAAGATGAGATGCCTCATAGCCCAACTCCGTCTAATCCTCAAGCTGGTCTTTTCAAACAACCTCTCAATCTTGCTGATTCAAATTACCATGAGTCACCCCCTTCATATGGTGACTCATCTGCCATGAAGTTTCCACCTTTTGTTATCAACCAGGGGTAAGTTTTTACTTTTTGTATCATATGTCTACTTGCTAAGACTCTGATTTTTATCATGCCCTCTTATTTTGTAGGGCCAGGGCCAAGAAGAGGAACCTTGGCAATTCATTCAATAATCCTGAAGTTCTTGAACCACGGAATCCAGACATGGCGGCTTCCGAACCCACTGGGCATGTTGAAGATCATGAAGAAATCCAAGTTGGTTTACCTCAGCGTGAAATAGAAACAGTTACTACTTCGCCTATGGATGTTGAAACTAACCCGGCAACTGGTATTGATCCGTCCATTCCTCGGGAACCCTTTGAAGATGTTTCTCGTGACAAGAACATAGAAGTGGCCACTGATGACCCACAAGTATAGGGGATCAATCGTAGTCCCTTCGATAAGTAAGAGTGTCAAACCCAACGAGGAGCACAAGGATCTGACAAGTGGTTTTCAGTAAGGAAATATCTGCAAGCACTGAAACTATCGGTAAAAAGTGATTGTGTGGTGAGATGATTCGTAGCAAGCAACAAGTAACAAAAGTAGCAACGGTGTGCAACGGCAACAAAAGACCTTCCAACGGCGCCAGAAACCGTGCTGACGGGAGACTATTCTTTACTCCTCAGCAACGACACCAAGAATCCTTCTGCTACGGCTACGCCTTTAGGGACTTCCTAGGCAAATATGCAAAGGATTTCCCCGTAGCCTTGGAGCCTTGCGTTGGTGTTCCCTCGAAGCGGAAAGGGTGATGTAGCGCAGCGATGGTAAGTATTTCCCTCAGTTTTGAGAACCAAGGTATCGATCCAGTGAAGGAGTATCACAAGTGCCTGCACAAACACAAAGAGCTTGCTCGCAACGCTATGAAGGGGTTGTCAATCCCTTATAGATTGTTTGCCAAGTGTGAACTGAAAGCAACAAAGTAACAAAGCAAAGTAAAAGCGAAAGTGGAAGCGATAGGTGTGAATAGACCCGGGGGCCGTTGTGTTCACTAGTGGCTTCTCTCATGAAAGCAAGTAGACGGTGGGTGAACGAATTACTGTCGAGCAATTGATAGAACCGCGCAAAGTCATGAGGATATCTATGGCAATGATTATATCTATAGGCATCACGTCCAAAACAAGTATACCGATACTTTCTGCATCTACTACTATTACTCCACACGTTGACTGCTATCCAGCATGCATCTAGTGTATTAAGTCTGAAAGAATAGAATAACGCCTTAAGCAAGATGACATGATGTAGATGGACATTCTCATATCTACGACAAAGCCCATCTTGTTACCCTTGATGGCAACTACACGATGTGTGCCTTGCTGCCCATACTATCACTCGGAAAGGTCACCACACGGTAAGAACCCAAAACCAAGCACTTCTCCCATTGCAAGAATCATAGATCTAGTTGTCCAAACAAAACCCAAGACTAGGAGAGACTTACAAGGATATCAAATCATGCATATAAGAAATCAGCAAAGACTCAAATATATATCATAGATAATCTGATCACAAATCCACAATTCATCGGATCTCGACAAACACACCGCCAAAGAGAATTACATCGGATAGATCTCCATGAAGATCATGGAGAACTTTGTATTGAAGATCCAAGAGAGAGAAGAAGCCATCTAGCTACTAACTACGGACCCGTAGGTTTGAAGTGAACTACTCACGAGTCATTGGAGGGGCGATGATGTTGATGAAGAAGCCCTCCAACTCCAAAGTCCCCTCCGGCAGGGCACCGGGAAGGGTCTCCAGATGAGATCTCGCGGAAACGGAAGCTTGCGGCGGCGGAAAAGTGTTTTCGTGGACGCCTTGATTTTTTCTGGATTTTTAGGGAATTTATAGGCCAAAGATCTAGGGCAGGGGGGCGCCTGGGAGGCCACAAGCTTGGTTGCCGCGGCCTCCCCCTGGCCGCGGCAACAGGGCTTGTGGGCTCCCTGTGGGCCCACTTGCTTGGCCCTCAAGCCTCCCGATCTTCTTCCGTTTTGGAAAAAATCATTTTGGGGATTTTATTCTGTTTGGACTCCGCTCCAAAATCAGATCTGAAAAGAGTCAAAAACACAGAAAAACAGGAACTGGCACTTGGCACTGAGTTAATAAGTTAGTCCCAAAAAAGATATAAAAGGTAAACAAAACATCCAAAGTTGACAAGATAACAGCGTGAAACCATCAAAAATTATAGATACGTTTGAGACGTATCAAGCATCCCCAAGCTTAACTCCTACTCGTTCTCGAGTAGGGAAGTGATAAAGAATGAATTTTTGATGCTTTCATGCTACCTAGCATAGATGTCCTTTGTAACTCCTCTTATGTGACGTGAATGTTCAGATCCATTAGATTCAAAACAATAGTTTGCTATTGATGTGGAGACAATAATACTTCAAGCAAACAAGCAAAGTAATCATGAACTTTAAAGATAACAAGGCCAAAAGAAAGTTATCCCTACAAAATCATATAGTCTGGCTATGCTCTATCATCATTGCACAACAAATTTAAATCATGCACAACCCCGGTATTGGCCAAGTAATTGTTTTCACACCTTTACTTTCTCAAACTTTTTCAACTCTCATGCAATACATGAGCATGAGCCATGGTTTTAGCACTATAAGTGGTGTGGGGTGTGGTGGAGGTTGCAAGAAAAACAAGGAGAAGATGGTCACATTAACTAGGCATATCAATGAGCTATGGAGATGCTCATCAATAGATATCAACGTGAATGAGTAGGGATTTCCATACAAATGATGCGCTAGAGCTAAGAGTATGTGAAAGCTCTTAAAGAAAACTAGTGGGTGTGCATCCAACTTGCTTGCTCACGAAGACCTAAGGCAATTTTGAGGAAGCCTATCATTGGAATATACAAGCCAAGTTATATAATGAAAATTTCCCACTACCTATATGGTGGTGACAAAACGAGAGACTCTCAATCATGAAGATCATGGTGCTTAATATGCACAAGTGTGGATAGGTGGTAGCATTGTCCCTTCTCTCTTTTTCTCTCTTTTTTTGGATGGGCTCTTTGGCCTCTTTTTTATATTTATTTTTATTTTGGTGGGCATCTTTGGCCTCTTTTATTTCCTCACATGGGACAATGCTCCATCAATTATGATCATCACACTTACAACTCAAAACTTAGAGCAATGATGACTCTATATGGAATGCCTTCGGTAGTGTACCGTGACAATGATCTAGCATGGCATGGACATTAATGGAAACATCATGCTAGCTATCTTACGATCATGCAATGGCAATGTAGACGTGGTGGCACATGTCATGGTGGTAGTTGCATGGCAATATATCTCGGAATGACTTTGAAAAATCCATAGTAGGTAGGTATGGTGGCTGTTTTGAGGGAGACCAATGGTGGGTTTTGTGCATCGGCGAAAGTTGCACGACACTAAAGAAGATAGTGATGGTGGAAGGTGAAAGTGCATCTAAACCATGGACTCAACATTAGTCATGAAAAATCATAAACTTGTTGCAAAAGTTTTATTAGTAATCGAAACAAAGCATTCAAAGCATACTCCTAGGGGAAGGGTTGGTAGGTATAAACCATCGCGCGATCCCGACCGCCACGCAAAGGATGACAATCAATAGACTAATCATGCTCAGACTTCATCACATAGCGGTTTACCATACGTGCATGCTACGGGAATCACTAACTTCAACACAAGTATTTCTAGATCCACAACACCTTACTGGTATAACTTCAATATTACCATAACCACAACTCAAAACTAGTTGAGATGAATCAAACTTCTCTAACTATTCAATGCACATGAAGGTGGAAGTTTTCATATCCCTTTGGATAACTACCCCTTTTGAGACTACTTTCATAGCATAGATCAACTACCAAGCCATGCACCACTGTGCTCTAAAATATATAATTGAAGCACATAGAGCAAAATCAACTAGCTCAAAAGATATAAGTGAAGCACATGTGAGCTGAATTGTCTAACCAAAGGATATAAGTGAAGCTCAACAAAATCACGGTGAGTGCATGTCTCTCTCTCTAGGTGTGCAGCAAGGATGATTGTGACACAACAAAAATAAAAGAGTCCTACGATACAAGACGCTCCAAGCAAGATACATAACATGTGGTGAATAAAAATATAGCCCCAAGTAACGTTACCGGTGGATTGAAGACGAAAGTGGGGATGCCTTCCCGGGGCATCCCCAAGCTTAGGCTTTTACGGCATCCTTGAATCATCTTGGGTTGCCTTGGGAATCCCCAAGCTTGAGGTCTTGCCACTCTTTATCTTTTTGTCCATAAGAACTTCACCCAAAACTTGAAAACTTGACAACATGAAACTTAAATAGAAAATCGTGATAACATTAGTATAAGAGAGCAAACCACCACTTCCTTAGGTACTGTAGCAAACTTAAATTCTACTTATGTTGATGTTGGGTTAATGTATTTTCAATCTTCCATGGCTAATACCCCCCGATATTATCCATAGTTTCATCAAAATAAGCAATCAACACAACAAAAACAGAATCTGTTAACAGCAGACCAGTCTGTAGCAATCTGTATACTTCGTATACTTCTGGTACTTCAAAAATTCTGAAAACTTACGACAGTCTGAAGAATTTGTGTAGCAATCAGCAGCAAAAAGAATCAACTCAAACTCTCTTACATAAAAAAATGAAAATTCTTTTCGTGAGAAGTAAGTTTCTGTCTTTTTCAGCATGACCAAACGATCATCCCCAAGACTAATCATAACGGTTTTGCTTGGCACAAACGCAAAAAGAAACACAAAAAACACAATCATAACAGAATTATGAAAGTGTGGAAAACACAAAACAGAAAGAAAAAGGATAGATTCGTTGGGTTGCCTCCCAACAAGCGCTATTGTTTAACGCCCTTAGCTAGGCATTCAATGATGCTCACACAAAAGACAAGAATTGAAGCACAACGAGAGCATCATAAAGCATGTGAAAATCACATCTAAGTCTAACATACTTCCTATGCATAGGCATTTTATAGGAGAACAAATTGGCAAGACAACCAATAGTTACGACATGCAAGGAAGAAGAAAGAGACAAGAGCAATCTCAACATAACGAGAGGTGATTTAGTGATATGAAAGTTTCTACCACCATATTTTCCTCTCTCATAATAATTACATGTGGGATCATATTCGAATTCAACAATGTAACTATCACATATTATATTCTTTTCATGATCCACATGCATGCAAAGTTGACGCTCTTAAAAATAGTGGGATTATCATCAAATAAAGTCATGACTTCTCCAATCCCACTTTCAATATTGTTGCAAATATCATACTCATCATGAGGCTTAAACAAATTTTCAAGATCATAAGAAAAATCATCACCCCAATCATGATCATTACAACAAGTAGGGGACATAGCAAAACTAGCATCCCCAAGCTTAGGGTTTTGCATATTTTTAGCATGATTGACACTAATAGAATTTATAGTGAAACCATTGCAATCATGCTTTTCATTCAAGGAGCCCTCGTGAATCACTTCATAAATTTCTTCATCATGATTTTCAGATTCACGCATCTCAAGCAAAACTCCATAAAGATAGTCAAGTGCACTCAACTCACTAGCAATTGGATCAACATAATTGGATCTCTTAAAGAGATTAGCAAGTGGATGAGGATCCATATCACTAGATTTTCAGCAAGCGAAGATGCAAGCATATTGAAGGCACATAGCACACGAATGAACAGAAAGCAAGCGAAAGAAAAGGGAAAACGAAAAAGGCAAACTGAAAAGTCAAATGAAAACGGCAAATGTGAAGTGGGGGAGAGGAAAACGAGAGGCAACTAGCAAAAAAAGTAAATGCAAGAGATGAGTTTGTGAGACCTACTTGGATAGATCTCTCCTTCCCCGGCAACGGCGCTAGAAATTCTTCTTGCTACGGCAACAAAAGACCTTCCAACGGCGCTAGAAATAGTGCTGACGGGAGACTGTTCTTTACTCCTAAGCAACGGCACCAGGAATCCTTCTACTACGGCTACGCCTTTAGGGACTTCCTAGGCAAATATGCAAAGGATTTCCCCGCGGCCTTGGAGCCTTGCGTTGGTGTTCCCTCAAAGTGGAAAGGGTGATGTAGCATAGCGATGGTAAGTATTTCCCTCAGTTTTGACAACCAAGGTATCGATCGAGTGAAGGAGTATCACAAGTGCCTTCACAAACACAAAGAGCTTGATCCCAACGCTATGAAGGGGTTGTCAATCCCTTATAGATTGTTTCCCAAGTGAGAACTGAAAGCAACAAAGTAACAAAGGAAAGTAAAAGCAAAACTGGAAATGATAGGTGTGAATAGACCTGAGGGTCGTAGTGTTCACTAGTGGCTTCTCTCATCAAAGCAAGTAGACGGTGGGTGAACGAATTACTGTCGAGCAATTGATAGAACCGCGCAAAGTCGTGATGATATCTATGGCAATGATTATATCTATAGGCATCACGTCCAAAACAAGTAGACCGATACTTTCTGCATCTACTACTATTACTCCACACGTCGACCGCTATCGAGCATGCATCTAGTGTATTAAGTCCAAAAGAACAGAGTAACGCCTTAAGCAAGATGACATGATGTAGATGGGCAATCCCATATCTACGACAAAGCCCATCTTGTTACCCTTGATGGCAACTACACGATGTGTGCCTTGCTGCCCCTACTGTCACTAGGAAAGGTCACCACACGGTAAGAACCCAAAACCAAGCACTTCTCCCACTGCAAGAATCATAGATCTAGTTGGCCAAACAAAACCCAAGAGTCGGAGAGACTTACAAGGATATCAAATCATGCATATAAGAAATCAGAAAAGACTCAAATATATATCATAGATAATCTGATCACAAATCCACAATTCATCGGATCTCGAGAAACACACCGCCAAAGAGAATTACATCGGATAGATCTCCATGAAGATCATGGAGAACTTTGTATTGAAGATGCAAGAGAGAGAAGAAGCCATCTAGCTACTTACTACAGACCCGTAGGTCTGAAGTGAACTACTCACGAGTCATTAGAGGGGCGATTATGTTGATGAAGAAGCCCTCCAACTCCAAAGTACCCTCCAGCAGGGCACCGGGAAGGGTCTCCAGATGAGATCTTGCGGAAACGGAAGCTTGCGGCGGCGGAGAAGTGTTTTTGTGGACGCCCTGATTTTTTCTGGATTTTTAGGGAATTTATAGGCCAAAGACCTAGGGAAGGGGGGCGCTAGGGAGGCCACAAGCTTGGTTGCCGCGGCCTCCCCCTGGCCGCGGCAACAGGGCTTGTGGGCTCCCTATGGGCCCACTTGCTTGGCCCTCAAGCCTCCCGATCTTCTTCCGTTCTGGCAAAAATCATTTTGGGGATTTTATTCTGTTTGGACTCCGTTCCAAAATCAGATCCGAAAAGAGTCAAAAACACAGAAAAAACAGGAACTGGCACTTGGCACTCAGTTAATAAGTTAGTCCCAAAAAAGATATAAAAGGTAAACAAAACATCCAAAGTTGACAAGATAACAGCGTGAAACCATCAAAAATTATAGATACGTTTGAGACGTATCACGGTGCAGCAAAGTGGCCCAATCCCTTTTGTAGCAAGGGACAAGCCTGGACAAAGTCTTATAGGAGGAAAAACGCTCCCGAGGACACACGGGAATTTATGTCATGCTAGTTTCATCATGTTCATATGATTCGCGTTCGTTACTTCGATAGTCTGATATGTGGGTGGATCGGCGCTTGGGTACTGCCCTTACTTGGACAAGCATCCCACTTATGATGAACCCCTTACGCAAGCATCCGCAACTACGAAAGAAGAATGAAGACAAATTCTAACCCATAGCATTAAACTAGTGGATCCAAATCAGCCCCTTACGAAGCAACGCATAAACTAGGGTTTAAGCTTCTGTCACTCTAGCAACCCATCATCTACTTAATATTTCCCAATGCCTTCCTCTAGGCCCAAATAATGGTGAAGTGTTATGTAGTCGACGTTCACATAACACCACTAGAGGAAAAACAACATACAACACATCAAAATATCGAACGAATACCAAATTCACATGACTACTATTAGCATGACTTATCCCATGTCCTCGGGAACAAAAGTAACTACTCACAAAGCATAATCATATTCATGACCAGAGAGGTAATGAGTAGCATCAAGGATCTGAATATAAACTCTTCCACCAAATAATCCAACTAGCATCAACTACAAAGAGTAATTAACACTACTAGCAACCTTACAATTACCAATCGGAGTCGCGAGACGGAGATTGGTTACAAGTGATGAACTAGGGTTTGGAGATGAGATGGTTCTGATGAAGATGTTGATGGTGAAGAGTCCCCTCCGATGAGAGGAGTGTTGGTGATGACGATGGCGACGATTTCCCCCTCCGGGAGGGAAGTTTCCCCGGCAGGATCGTCCTATCGGAGCTCTAGATTGGTTCTGCTCAAGTTCCGCCTCGTGGCGGCGACGAATCCATGAAACAACTCCTCCTTGATTTTTTTTCTGGATGAAACCCTTCATATAGCAGAAGAGGGGGACCAGTGGGCCAGCAGGCTGCCCACAAGCCCCCTTGGCACGGCCAGGGTGGCCGCGCCAAGCAGGCTTGTGGCCACCTGCTGGCGCCCCTCTGGCGCTTCTTCAGCCCTGTATTTTTTATAAATCCGGAAAAAAATCCTTGTTGATTTTTACGGCGTTTGGAGTTGCGCAGAATAGGTATCTCAACTTTGCTCCTCTTTCAGGCCAGAATTCCAGCTGCCGGCATTCTCCCTCTTCATGTAAACCTTGCAAAATAAGAGAGAAAAGGCAAAAGTATTGTACCGTGAAGTGAAATAACAACCCAAGAAGCGATAAATATCAACATTAAAACATGATGTAAAATGGATGTATCAACTCCCCCAAGCTTAGACCTCGCTTGTCCTCAAGCAAAAGCCTAGCTCAATAAATATGTCCACATGTTTAGGGAGAGAGGTGTTGACAAAACAAGATACGAACATGCATGCATCATGATCATGATCAGAACGGCCATACCAACATATAATCTCTCATGCTAAAGTGATAATTCCTTCACAAAGTAAAGCATGGATCAAGAACCTTACCGAGAAGTAACAACCGATAGCCTTTAGTCATTGAAGCAATTGCAATTTATCACAACATCAGAAAGAATCAAATAAGAGCTTGTAAAGCAAATCCACATACTCAATCATTCTTTCGTTCTCTATAATTGCTACAACTCACGTGGTACTCATGAGATCAAAGTTTTAGCTGGACACAGAGAAAGATAGGGGCTTACAGTTTTGCCTCCCAACTGCTTACCTCAAGGGTAATGTCAACAATAATAGTTCACGAATACTTACTTCCGAGTTGACATATGAATATAGATCTTTCCCAAGCATATGACGTTAGCCAAGATAAAGGCGAAATAAGAAATTGGTGAAGATCACCATGACTCTTTCAAGGGCAAAAAGTAAAGGTGCAAGATAGGCCCTTCGCATAGGGAAGCAGAGGTTGTCATGCGCTTTCGAGGTTTCGATGCGTGTCCTCTTAGTGCGGAGGAACGTCACTTTATATTGCCTCCAATGATAAAGAACTTTATTATGCAGTCCGTCGCTTTTATGTCTTCATCATCACAGGTTCGTACAAAGCTTATTTTCCACACACTAATAGATCATACATATTAGAGAGCAATTTTTATTGCTAGCACCAATGACAACTTACTTGAGGGATCTCATTCAATCCATAGGTAGGTATGGTGGACTCACATGGCAAAACTGGGTTGATGGTTTATGGATGCACAAGTAGTATCTCTACTTAGTGCGGGAGGTTTGGCTAATGTGAGGTGGAAGCAATCGTCACATGCTAATGGATCTCTAATCATATAACATTGTTTGGAGCCAAGCAAACACAATTCATTATGTTGTCTTCCTTGTCCAACATCTACTTCTAGGCATGCAATAGTTCAGTGAGTGTTCACAATCATAGATGGTGTCAGAGATGATATATTTATATGTGAACCTCTGCTTCCTTATCACTTCCTATTAATTGCAACAATGACCAAGGTCTACGTTTGTCTACCCTCAACAAGTTTCAATCAACATTCTTTTTATATGTGAAGCCATCACTTCCCATAAGATCATTACATGATCTTTCATGCTTTTGTTCTTTTCTCACTCTATTGATCATGGCAAGAGGCAAAGCCCTTCAACTAAGACACTCTTTATTATATGGCTCACGAGCTCGAATACATCGGTGGTGACACAAAGCAAAACTCAAGACTAAAACACTAAGACTTTAAACTACTAGAGAAAAAAAATTGAAAAGGAACAAACTAAAACAAAGGTATAGGGAAAATATGTGATGGTGATACGATACCGGGGAAACTCCCCCAAGCTTGGCACAAGCCAAGGGGATTGCCCATACCCATGCTCAGTTGTCTTCCTTTGGTGGTGATGGTGGTGGAGTTGTTGCAATCTTTGATTCCAAGAGGGCCATTAATCTTTGATTTATACCTTGGAGATCTGCGATATGTTTCTCCAGCAAAACAACTTCACGAGTGAGATAAGTATTGCGAGCACGAGTTGTTTCACAATACCTCAAGAGTTCAATCAAGGATGGAGACAGTAGGTGGAGGTAGGGTTGGAGGAAATCCACTTCTTCGACTTCTTTCTTGTTGAGCACAGATTGCACTTCGTCCCACGCCTGATTCTTCTCCTTAGCTTTGCCCTTGGTTTCTTTAGGTAGCCTTTCCTTAGCCTCCATGACCTCCATCCTTTTCAGATCAACATGTACTTCTCCATAGACTTGACGGAGATTGTTCTCCCCCACAGATTCCTGGGACGACATCTTGCTCTAAATCTGCGGCAGAAAACAGGCTCGAAACGAAAAACAGAGGAAATCTTCATGATACAGGGGTTAAACCAAACGGGAGGACATATATCGATTTTTTTCCAGACCAGAAGGAGTACCCCGCACGAAAACGGAGTCCGGGAGGCGCACGAGGTGGCCACAAGCCCTCCTGGCGCGGCCAGGGGGTGGGCCCGCGCCGGGCAGGCTTGTCGCCTCCTCGCGCACTTTCCGGAATACTTCCAATTTTTTTATTTTTTCAAGTATTCCAAAACAGAGAAAAATTCCTATTGGAAAAGTTTTGGAATCTGTTTTCTTACCGAATCACATACCTCTTTGTTTTCGGAGTCTGAAACAGGCTGATAAATATCCCTTAGGTATTCTTCCGGACTTATGGTATTGATAATATTGCTTTCAACATTTATGGGAGTACCTGAGATATAATGCTTGATTCTCTGCCCATTTACAACACTCGGACAATTACCTTCCGTGTTGTTCATCTTGATAGCACCGGAACAATATAGGGACTTCCCATTTAGAGAGAAGCTTGCCTGCAGAGAATCTTAAACGAGAGTTATATAGCAAGACATAATCACCTACATTGAACTCACGCTTTTGTATCCTCTTATCATGCCACCTCTTAACCTTTTCTTTTAACAACTTGGCATTCTCATATGCCTGAGTTCTCCATTCATCAAGCAAGCTAATGTCAAACAACCTCTTCTCACCAGCAAGTTTAAAATCAAAGTTGAGCTCTTTGATTGCCCAATAAGCTTTATGCTCTAGCTCAAGAGGTAAATGACATGCTTTACCGTACACCATTTTGTACGGAGGCCCACACTGCATCATCAAGCTTCTTAGACCAATTCTTTCTAGACCTGTTGACAGTCTTTTGCATAATTAGTTTAATCTCTCTATTCCTTAGCTCTACTTGACCACTGGACTGAGGGTGATAGGGCGACGCAATCATGTGGTTGGCATCGTACTTGGCAAGCGTTTTACGGAAGCACAATGAATGAAATGTGAACCACCATCGGTCATTAGATATCTAGGGACTCCAAATCTAGGGAATATAACTTCTTTAAGCATCCTGATAGAAGTGTTGTGATCAGCACTACTAGTGGGTATAGCTTCTACCCAATTAGTGACGTAATCAACAGCAACTAAGATGTGAGTATACCCGTTGGATTTTGGAAAAGGTCCCATATAATCAAAGCCCCAAACATCAAATGGTTCAATGACTAGTGAATAGTTCATAGGCATTTCCTGACATTTACCGATATTACCTACTATTTGACATTTGTCACAAGACAAGACAAACTTTCGGGCATCCTTGAAGAGAGTGGGCCAATAGAAACCTGATTGCAATACCTTGTGTGCAGTTCTATCTCCTGCATGGTGTCCTCCGTAGGCCTCGGAGTGACACTTCTATAGGATCTGTCCATGTTCATGTTCAGGTACACAACGTCTAATAACACCATCTACTCCTTCCTTATAAAGGTGAGGATCATCCCAGAAGTAATGTCTCAAGTCAAAGAAGAATTTCTTCTTTTGCTGGTATGTGAAATTAGGTGGTACATATTTGGCAACGATATAGTTTGCATAATCAGCATACCACGGTGCACTACGTGAAGTATTGATGACATTCAATTGCTCATCGGGAAAGCTATCATCAATAGGTTGTGGGTTGGTTGCAATCTCTGGCGATGGCTAGACGAATGCTGATGACAACAAACCTTCCCCTGCAACGGCACGAGAAGAATGCTGCTAGCACTCCCCGACAACGAAACTAGAAGAATGTTGTTGATGGCCCACCAGCGCATGGGTTCGCAGCAATTTTCGAGGGTAGAGTATTCAAGTCCTCATGACAAAGCCTTCTCGAATCGCAAGAGAGAACGGAGAATTTTCGAATAGCCACTAAGTCACCTCAATGGGGATATGTATCTCCCCAACAAGCAAATCATACTTCATCTTGACACGAGGAAAAGGGCATTCAAAGCTCCCAATGAAAATCGATGAATTCTTTTCGATAGCATTGATGCAATGTACTGGATATCGTTTCTTTGGAAAGTGCACCGTGTGCTCATTACCGTTGACATGGAAAGTGACATTGCCTTTGTTGCAATCTATAACAGTCTGTGCCGTGTTTAAAAAGGGTCTTCCAAGGATGATAGCCATGGCATCGTCCTCGGGAATATCCAAGATAACAAAGTCTGTTAAGATAGTGGTATTAGCAACCACAATAGGCACATCCTCGCAAATGCCGATAGGGAAAGCAGACGATTTGTCGGCCATTTGCAGAGAAATTTCAGTGGGTGTCAACTTATCCAACTCAAGTCTACGATAAAGAGAGAGCAGCATAACACTAACACCAGCTCCAAGGTCACATAAGGCAGTTCTTACGTAGTTTCCTTTAATGGAGCAAGGTATAGTGGGCACTCCGGGATCACCAAGTTTCTTAGGAGTTCCACCTTTAAAAGTGTAGTTGGCAAGCATGGTGGAGATCTCAAGATCTGGTATCTTCCGTTTATTAGTCACGATATCTTTCATGTACTTGGCATATGGAGACATCTTGAGCATATCAGTTAACCGCATCTGCAGAAAGACAGGTCTTATCATCTCAACGAAGCGCTCAAAATCCTCATCATCCTTTTTCTTGGATGGCTTAGGAAGGAAGGGCATAGGTCTCTGAACCCATGGCTCTCTTTCTTTACCATGTTTCCTAGCAGTGAAGTCATTCTTGTCGTATCTCTTAGGTTGTGGATTATCAGGATTAACCGTAGGTTCAATCTCCACATCCTCGTCATGGCTAGGTTGAGCATTATTATGAACATCACTGTCCATATTGTCACCAGGTTCAGGTTCATCACCTGATTATGTTTCTGCATCAGACACAGAAATATCATTAGGTTCTTCAGGTGTGACAGTATTTGGTGAACTGGCGTGTAGGTTTCTATCATCCTTCTTCTTCTCCTTAGGATGACTAGGTGTATCAGCATTGATTCCTTGAGAATCTAGATCAATTCTCTTAGGATGACCTTCAGGATAGAAAGGTTCCTGAGTCATTTTGCCTCCTCTAGTAATGACTCTGACAGAGTTGTCATTTAATTCATTGAGCAGGTCATTCTAAGCTTTAAGTACTTGTTCTACCTGAGTAGTAATCATAGAGGCATGTTTACTCAGAAGCATCAGATCATTGACATTTCTGTCTACACAAGCACTTAAATGGCTAAGCATACGAGTACTTTGTTCCAAATGTCTGCTAACATAATCATTGAAACTCTATTGTTTGGCAACAAAGTTGTCAAATTCATCAAAGCATAGGCTAGCAGGTTTATCAAAAGGAATATCACTCTCATCAAACCTACGCAGAGAATTCACTTCCACTACCTGTATTGGGTTATCGAGACCATGGATCTCTGCGATAGGTGGTAGATTTTTGACATCTTCAGATCTAATGCCTTTATCTTGCATAGATTTCTTGGCTTCTTGCATATCTTCGGGACTGAGGAATAGAATACCTCTTTTCTTAGGAGTTGGCTTAGGAGGTGGTTCAGGAATAGTCCAAGCATTATCGTTGATCAAGAGGTTATTCAGTAGAGTCTCAGCTTGTTCTACAGTTCGTTCCCTAAAAACACAACCGGCACAACTATCTAGGTGGTCTCTAGAGGCATCGGTAAGTCCGTTATAGAGGATATCAAGTATCTCGTTTTTCTTAAGAGGGTGATCAGGCAAAGCATTCTGTAGCTGGACGAGCCTCCCCCAAGCTTGTGGAAAACTCTCTTCTTGGAGTTGAGCAAAGTTGTATATTTCCTGCAAGGCAGCTTGCTTCTTATGGGAAGGGAAATATTTCTCACAGAAGTAATAGACCATCTCCTGGGGACTACGCACACATCCAGGAGCAAGAGAGGTGGACCAAGCTTTAGCGTCATCCTTTAGAGAGAAAGGAAACAGCTTAAGGATATAGTAGTGGCGGATCTTCTCCTCATTAGTGAAAAGGTTGGCTATTTCGGATAGTTTGACAAGATGGGCTATGACCGTCTCAGACTCATAACTGTGAAAAGGATCAGATTCGACTAGAGAGATTATCTCAGGGTCGACAGAGAATTCATAATCCTTATCGGTGACAAAGATAGGCGAAGTGGCAAACTTCGGGTCATTTTTCATCCTAGCTTCCCGAGATTTTTCCTTCCACTTGAGAAGTAATTTCTCAGCGTCATAGGCATCCTTACACGCAAGAAAATCCTCAGCTATCTCTCCCTCCATAACGTAACCCTCAGGTATATCAGGCAATTCATATCTAGGAGAGCTAGATCTAGCAGGAGCAAAAGCAGGTTCTATCTCAATAGTATCGGCGGTTTCAGAAGCATCACGAGCATTTGCAGTAACTCTAGCAATATGAGCATCAAGGAACACTCCTAGTGGAACATCAGGCAAAGGAGTATCTCTAGCAGTATCAAGCATAGAATCTTCAGGCAAAATAGCATCTCTAGCATCATCAGGCAAAGCAGTATCAAGCATAGCATCTCTAGCAGTATCAGGCATAGTACCAAGCATAGTATCATCAGGCATAGTATCAAGCATAGCATCTCTAGCAGTATCAGGCATAGTATCAAGCATATTATCACCAGGCATAGTATCAAGCATAGCATCTCTAGCAGTATCAGGCATAGTATCAAGCATAGCATCTCTAGCAGTAGTATCACAAGCATCATCAAGCACAGGCGACATATCAAGATTTCTAGCAGGAGGTGATGTCGCAAACTTACTCATAACTAAAGGTGAATCAAGTGCAGAGCTAGATGGCAATTCCTTACCTCCCCTCGTAGTTGAGGGCAAGACTTTGGTCTTCGGATCCTTCAGATTCTTCATAGTGATCAGCACATATAAATCCCAAGTAACTCACAGAATATAGCAATACCTCCCCGGCAACGGTGCCAGAAAAATGCTGGTTGCAAAATCTAGCGATGGCTAGACGAATGCTGATGACAACAAACCTTCCCCTGCAACGGCACCAGAAGAATGCTGCTAGCACTCCCCAGCAACGAAACTAGAAGAATGTTGTTGACGGCCCACCAGCGCGTGGGTTCGCAGCAGTTTTTGAGGGTAGAGTATTCAACCCAAATTTGTTGGTTCGCATGACGGGAGGTGAGAGAATACTCTCAAGTATTAGCAACTGAATTTGTCAGATTCAACCACACCTGAAAGATTAGTATCTGCAAGCAAAGTAGTAACAGCAAAGTAGCGAGTAACGGCAGTGTAACGAGCAGTGGCAGCGGCAAGGAAAAGCAGTAGTGACAGCAGTAGCAAGTAGCAACAGTAGCAAGCGACAATAGTAGCAACAGTAGCAGCAGAGCAAGACAAGTAACAGCAGTAGCAACAGTAGTAACAGCAGAGCAAGACAAGTAACAGCAGCAATAGAAACAATAGTAACATCAGCAGTAGGACAAACTCGTAGGCAATGGGTCGGTGATTTGTTTGCATGATATTGATCATGCAACAGCTATAACACGGAGAGATATGTGGCTAGCTCCCGTTCATCAATGTGATGTAGGCATGCATTCTATGTGTCGTCATACGTGCTTAGGGAAAAGAACTCGCATGACATCTATTGTCCATCCCTCCCGTGGTAGTGGGGTCCAAAAGGAAACTACGGGATATTAAGGTTCTCCTTTTAATAAAGAACCGGACCAACGCATTAGCACTTTGTGAACACATGAACTCCTCAAACTATGGTCATCACCGGGTGTGGTTCCGGTTATTGTCACTCTGGGTTGCCGGATCATAACACATAGTAGGTAACTACAACTTGCAAGATCGGATCTAAAACACACATATATTGGTGACAACATAATAATTTCAGATCTGAAATCATGGCACTCGGGCCCTAGTGGCAAGCATTAAGCATGGCAAAGTAGTAGCAACATCAATCTCAGAACATAGTGGATACTAGGAAACAATCCCCATCAAAACTAACTCGATTACATGATAGATCTCATCCTACTCATCACCGCCCAGCGAGCCTACGAATAGATTACTCACGAACGACGAAGAGCTTCATGGTATTGGAGAGGGAAGAAGGTTGATGATGACGATGGCGACGATTTCCCCTCTCTGGATCCCAAGACGGACTCCAGATCTGCCCTCCAAATGAAGAACAGGTGGTGGCAGCGCCTCCGTATCGAAAACGTGACGAAAACTTCTCTTTTTTATTTTTTCAGGGACGAAAGGGATCTTATAGAGCTGAGATTGGGGGCGGCAGAGCTGTGTGGGCCCCACAAGCCTGCCCACCGCCACCAGGGGGTGGTGGCGGAGCCAGGGCTTGTGGCCCACTGGCCCACCCCCTGAGGTGGAACTTGGCGCAGATATTTTTCTTATTTTCCAAAACTGCTCCCCGTAAATTTTCAAGACGTTTGGAGAACTTTGATTTCTGCACAAAAATAACACCAAGGCAATTCTGCTGAAAACAGCGTCAGTCCAGGTTAGTTCCATTCAAATCATGCAAATTATAGTCCAAAACAAGGGCAAAAGAGTTTGGAAAAGTAGATACGATGGAGACATATCATGGGTCATCAAGAACGTTCTCTAACCTAGACAAGTTATTTGCTACAGGGTTATCAGCACCCTTCCTGTCAACAACGTGTAAATAAAATTCTTGTAGCAAGAAAACCCATCTGATAAGTCTAGGTTTAGCGTCCTTCTTCTCCATGAGGTACTTAATAGCAGCGTGATCAGTGAGAATAGTGACTTTGGAATCAACTATGTAAGACCTGAACTTTTCGCATGCAAACACGACTGCTAAAAACTCATTTTCTGTAGTAGCATAGTTTCTTTGGGCACTGTCTAGAGTTTTACTAGCATAGTGAATAACATTCAACTTCTTATCAACTCTTTGCCCTAGGACAGCGCCAACAGCATAATCGCTAGCATGACACATGATTTCAAAAGGTAACTTCCAATCAGGTGGTTGAACAATAGGTGCAGTTATCAAAGCCCTCTTAAGCATTTCGAAGGCTTGCTCACAATCATCATCAAAGACAAAAGTAATATCCTTTTGCAAGAGATTGGTAAGAGGCCTATAAATCTTAGAGAAGTCTTTAATGAACCTTCTATAGAAACCATCATGACCAAGGAAACTTCTTATACCTCTGATATCTGTGGGGTATGGCATTTTCTCGATTGCACCAACCTTAGCCTTATCGACTTCAATACCTCTTTCAGAAATTTTATGTCCTATGATGATGCCTTCATTAACCATAAAGTGGCACGTCTCCCAATTCAAGACAAGATTGGTGTCTTTACATCTCTGCAAGACTCGATCAAGGTTGCTGAGGCAGTCATCAAAGGAAGACCCGTAAACGGAGAAGTCATCCATGAAAACCTCAACAATCTTTTCACAAAAGTCAGAGAATATAGCCATCATACATCTTTGAAAAGTGGCAGGTGCATTACATAAGCCAAAAGTCATACGTCTATAACCAAAGGTACCGAAAGGGCAGGTGAAAGTGGTTTCTCCTGATCAGATTGTGCAACTGGTATTTGGGAGAAACCAGAATAACTGTCTAGAAAGCAGAAGTGTGTGTGTTTAGATAGTCTTTCTAGCATTTGGTCGATAAAAGGCAAAGGGTAATGATCTTTCCTAGTGGCTTTATTCAATTTCCTAAAATCGATCACCATCCTATAGCCAGTAATAATCCTCTGAGGGATCAATTCAACCTTATCATTAGGGACAACGGTAATGCCTCCCTTCTTAGGGACGCAATGCACCGGACTTACCCAATCGCTATGAGCAACAGGATAGATAATACCTGCTTCCAGGAGCTTTAGTATTTCTTTTCTTACTACCTCTTTCATCTTAGAATTCAATCTCCTTTGATGATCAGCAACTGGTTTGAAGTCAGGATCAGTTTTAATCTTGTGCTGGGACTAATGCCCTTAAGATCATCAAGAGTATATCCAATAGTAGCATGATGCTTCCTCAGAGTTTTTAGTAACTTCTTTTTCTTCATGCTCCGAGAGGTTAGCTCTAATAATAACAGGATATATCTCGTTTTCATCAAGATAAGCATACTTAAGAGTATCAGGCAATTGTTTAACCTCGAACACAGGATCACCCTTTGGTGGGGGTGGATCCCCAAGCAGTTCAACATGCAGATTATTCTTAAGGATAGGATATTGTTCTAAGATAACTCTATCTATTTCATCCCTTTCATCCATATGCTTATCATTTTCGTGCTCAAGCAAGTATTGCGCTAAGGGATCAGTAGGAGGTACGGCAATAGAAGCTAAGGCAATAGTTTCATCCCTACTAGGAAACTCCTTTTCATGAGGTTGTCTACCAAACTTAGAGAAATTGAACTCATGTGACAGACCTTCAAAGCCAACAGTGACAGTTTGCTTCTCACAGTCAATATGAGCATTGACGGTATTGAGAAAAGGTCTACCAAATATGATGGGACAAAAGCTATCTTGTGCGGTAGCAAGAACGAGGAAATCAGCAGGATACTTCATTTTACCACACAAGACTTCAACATCCCTAACAATTCCTACAGGGCAGATAGTATCTCTATTGGCAAGCTGAATAGTGACATCAATAGGCTCTATCTCAACAGGTGCAATCTCATCTTTGATTTCATCATATAAGGATTGAGGTATTGCACTAACACTAGCACCCACGTCACATAAGCCATGATAACAATGATCTCCTATCTTAACAGAAATAACATGCATGCCAACAACAGGCCTATGTTTGTCTCTAGCGTGAGGTTTAGCAATTCTAGCAGCATCTTCACAGAAGTGAATATTATGTCCCTCAACATCGTCGGACAGAAGATCTTTGATAATAGAAATGCTAGGTTCAACTCTAATTTTCTCAGGGGGTGTAGGTGTTCTAATGTAGCCTCTACGTATCACAGTTGAAGCTTTAGAATGATCCTTTATCCTAACAGGGAAAGGTGGTTTCTCAATGTAAGCACTAGGAACAACAGGATCATTATAGGCAATGACTTTCTCTTCAACTGGATTGGGTTTAACTACATTGACTTGTAAAGGAGGATGATATTTAAACCAGTTCTCTTTGGGGAGATCAATATGAGCAGCAAATGATTCACACAGCGAAGCTACTATCTTAGAGTCAAGTCCATACTTAGCGCTAAAGTCACAAAACGTATTTGTCTCAACAAAGGATTTAATGCAATCAAACGTGAAATTTATACCTGACTCCTTACCTTCATCAAGCTCCCAATCTTCAGAGTTGCGTTTAATTATTTCCAATAAATTCCAGTTGAAGTCAATATCTCTCTTCATAAAAGAACCGGTACAAGAAGTGTCAAGCATGGTGCGATCATCATGAGCAAGCCGAGCATAGAAGTTCTGAATGATAATTTCTCTTGAGAGCTCATGGTTGGGGCATGAATATAACATTGATTTAATCCTCCCCCAAGCTTGAGCGATGCTTTCTCTGTCACGAGGCCAAAAATTATATATATAATTCCGATCACGATGTACTAAATGCATAGGATAAAACTTTTGATGAAATTCCAATTTCAACCGATTGTAGCTCCATGATCCAGTATCATCACATAGCCTATACCATGTCAACGCCTTATCCCTCAAAGATAGGGGAAAGACCTTATTCTTGAACTCATCCTCGGGCAAACCTGCAAGCTTAAATAAACCACAAACTTCATCTACATAGATTAGATGCAAGTCTGGATGTGATGTTCCATCTCCTGTAAAAGGATTAGCGAGCAGTTTCTCAAGCATACCCGAAGGAAATTCAAAGCAAATATTTTCAGTAGGTGCAGCAGGTTGAGGAGCAACTATTTGTGCTTCCGTTCAAGGTGAAGATACCCCGAACAAGCCCCTCAAAGGATTAGTTTCCATAGTGACAAGTGACAATAAATTTCAGCACACTATATGAATGTTTCCTTACCAAGTTCCACTTACCAAAGGCGCTTCACTCCCCGGCAACGGCGCCAGAAAAGAGTCTTGATGACCCACAAGTATAGGGGATCAATCGTAGTCCTTTCAATAAGTAAGAGTGTCGAACCCAACGAGGAGCAGAAGGATCTGACAAGTGGTTTTCAACAAGGAAATATCTGCAAGCACTGAAATTATCGGTAACAAGTGATTGTGTGGTGAGATGATTCGTAGCAAGCAACAAGTATCAAAAGTAGCAACGGTGCAGCAAAGTGGCCCAATCCCTTTTGTAGCAAGGGACAAGCCTGGACAAAGTCTTATAGGAGGAAAAACGCTCCCGAGGACACACGGGAATTTTTGTCATGCTAGTTTCGTCATGTTCATATGATTCGCGTTCGTTACTTTGATAGTTTGATATGTGGGTGGACCGGCGCTTGGGTACTGCCGTTACTTGGACAAGCATCCCACTTATGATTAACCCCTCTCGCAAGCATCCGCAACTACGAAAGAAGAATTAAGACAAAGTCTAACCATAGCATTAAACTAGTGGATCCAAATCAGCCCCTTACGAAGCAACCCATAAACTAGGGTTTAAGCTTCTGTCACTCTAGCAACCCATCATCTACTTAATACTTCCCAATGCCTTCCTCTAGGCCCAAATAATGGTGAAGTGTTATGTAGTCGAAGTTCACATAATACCACTAGAGGAAAAACAACATACAACACATCAAAATATCGAACGAATACCAAATTCACATGACTACTATTAGCATGACTTATCCCATGTCCTGAGGAACAAAAGTAACTACTCACAAAGCATAATCATATTCATGACCAGAGAGGTAATGAGTAGCATCAAGGATCTGAACATAAAATCTTCCACCAAATAATCCAACTAGCATCAACTACAAAGAGTAATTAACACTACTAGCAACCTTACAAGTACCAATCGGAGTCACGAGACGGAGATTGGTTACAAGTGATGAACTAGGGTTTGGAGATGAGATGGTGCTGATGAAGATGTTGATGGTGAAGAGTCCCGTCCGATGAGAGGAGTGTTGGTGATGACGATGGCGACGATTTCCCCCTCCGGGAGGGAAGTTTCCCCGGCAGGATCGTCCTGCCGGAGCTCTAGATTGGTTCTGCTCAAGTTCCGCCTTGTGGTGGCGGCGAATCCACGAAAAAGCTCCTCCTTGATTTATTTTTTCTGGACGAAACCCTTCATATAGCAGAAGAGGGGGGGGAAGTGGGCCAGCAGGCTGCCCACAAGTCCCCTTGGCGTGGCCAGGGGGTGGCCGCGCCAAGCAAGCTTGTGGCCACCTGCTGGCGCCCCCCTGGCGCTTCTTCGGCCCAGTATTTTTTTATAAATCCGGAAAAAAATTCTTGTTTGTTCTTATGGCGTTTGGAGTTGCACAAAATAGGTATCTCAACTTTGCTCCTCTTTCAGGCCTGAATTCCAGCTGCCGGCATTCTCCCTCTTCATGTAAACCTTGCAAAATAAGAGAGAAAAGGCATAAGTATTGTACCGTGAAATGAAATAACAGCCCAAGAAACGATAAATATCAACATGAAAACATGATGCAAAATGAACGTATCAGCCACCATTGGGTCGAGTATATTTCTCCTCGACCCTCTGATGTGTTGGCAAAGCTTGCCACAAAGGAGGAGGTTGTCTAGTTTGACAAAGGAAAAAACTAAACTGGAGCTTCCAAATTATGATACTTTAAGTATTGAAGAATTGCAAGTTGGTTATCTTGAACGTCTTTCCGCAAGCCGGCAAGTGGAAACTAGCCTTCTCAATATGATGAAGCTAAAATATGAGGTATGCTCCACCTTGTTGTGTACTATGTATTCCATATATCCTCATGTAGCCCCCAAGGGCCGACTCGTCTTATTTAGATGAGTTGGATCTTAATGATTTTATTGTAGAATTCGACCTGTAGCCCCCAAGGGCTAACTCATCATCTTGAGATGAGTCGGGCCTTAATATTTTGTATAAGAATTCGACCCGTAGCCCCAAGGACCGACTCATCTTCTTGAGATGGGTCAGGTCTTAATATTTTGTAGAAGAATTCGACGTGTAGCCCCCAAGGGTTGGGTCATCTTCTTGAGATGGGTCTGGTCTTAATATTTTGTAGAAGAATTCGAATTTTAGCCCCCAAGGGCCGACTCATCTTTTTGAGATGAGTCGGATCTTTTCCATCATTCATTCGGAAAAAAACTGATATGCATTAGCCCCCAAGTGCCAAGTATTTTGCTTGCAATCTTCTTGGGACTTGTTTATAATCTTCCTTGTCAATCATCATTTTGTCCTGCCTCCAGCTTATTGTTACACTAATTTGTGTAGGAAACTATGAAGTCCACCTAGCTAAAAGTCACTGATTTCACCAAAGCTCTTGAGGTGGGGCAGACCGCTTGATCGTAACTTGAGAAAAAACTCCGATTATCCTTGGAAGAGGCACAAAAAATCAAGGCAGGCTTTGAGGTAGAAAGGAAATCCTTCGAAAGCGAGAAAGCCATCTTGACCAAACGTGCTAAAAATGATGAAGATCAACAGAAAGTCATCTCCGAAGTGCTATCCAGGTTGAAAAAGCACATTGACCACATGACTCGAGCCATCTTCGGTGAGTATCTTGAGAAAAGTTTTCCATTAATCCGCCTAATACTTATTTATGAATACAAACTTGTGGTGACTCTTCAACTTGAACATTTTGTAGGTCACCGTACGTGCAACCTTCAAGACAACTACTTACAAAAACTCAAAGACGTATATGTGCTCATAGAGCAACTTTACAGTGGAACCTTATGCACAATCAAAGTTGCCATGGGAAATAAAGATCCGGTGGAACTCATAAAAGACGTGTTGACCTTGCTCTCTACGATCACAAGGAAAATAGGAGAACTTAAGAGATTAGTCGCCCGAGCTGGAGCACATATTCCTTGAGTTGAGCTTTGTCTTACTCAACGGAGCTTGACCTGGCAGAAATGGTCGAGGAGTTTCTAGCTCTAAAGGCGGATGGATCAGCTTTTACCGAGGATGATTATCAGCAGTGTGTTAAGGCGGCTTGGGTGTTTGCCAGTAAGCTCATAAAGGACATATCATTAAAGAGTTATTATCCAGTCTATGACTCTAACAACACCCGAGTCCATACACCTGTTTTTAAATCGGTTAGTATGACTCCGCAGTGCCGTAAGCAATTTTTCACCCGCGACGTTCATCCTTCTCCCATCTTCAATGAAGAAGCCACATTCGAAGCTTTGACCCACTGCAACTAGAATTTGGATGATCTTCAAATTGTAGACCCGGGGACTCGAGCAAAAGACCAGCCGGAGTCATCTGAGGCACAAGACTAAAACAATGCTTAACCCAAAACATATAAAGGATGGGTTAAAAAAGAACTCTCATTCCACCGTTTTGGGCCACAAGTGCCTTGTAATATATTTAAGCCAATAGTTGTTTTGCCTATACCGTGCCTTTGTGCACTTTATAAAACTCTATGATCTTGTCTTGATGGCAACGACTCCATGCTTGGGCGACTCTTTGTTAACTCGTCTTAAATCCTTATGCATATGGGTCAGATAACTTTGAGTAGTTTAATTTGTTCTGCATTGGCTGATCCTTGCTCAATATCTGGTTTGCTTGAATCAACATGGGGTGAGTCATTCCAACTCGGCGCCTTGTTTTCATAAATTTGTTTGTATAATCACATAACTTTGAACTATTCATGACAATGTTATGACTTCATAACCCGGGCACTCTTTTTATGAGCCGAAAAATAGTGTTGTACCTAAAAAGTTATTGATGATAGGATATAAATGATAATAATCCGGTCAGTGAGACTCGGTAAATAGACCGGCTTAGTCTCAAGTCTTGCTTCAATGAAGCGGGTATGATAACCCATGGCTTATCCTAGCTTTCTGTATGTCGGCTCTCACGTGACAAAACCAATGTTTTAACCTTACTAGTTCAGGGTCCATAGTGGATTGAATAGTCAAGAGTACATGAAGTCACCTGATCGGAGCCGCATCAAACATACAAGAAGATTTAACCATTTTGTGGCATCTTTGCCGGATCAAGAGGGTGAGAAACTAAACTCGGTGAGTTCAAAGCCCCCAAGTGACCTATGATCAATAGAAAATCCTAGCATAGGATTACAGGAGAGAATGCTTCTACTACAAAACATATGGAGTTTAGATAAGCTAGCTTGATTCCATTGATCGTGATGATTTGTTTGGACCAATAGCCCCCAAGTAACATGTTTTGAAATAATAAAGACTCATGCTCAATTTATAGGCTGAAAATAACAAAAGCCAAAAAATTCGAGGATGTCGGCTTTGCTATGTTCAAAACTATAGAAGTATGTACAAAAATTGGGGGAGCTACAGGAAATAATGAGCCAGTGGCTCTAAGTATAATAAGGCCGCACGTGAGCAATGTCCACGGTCGGGTTGTCTCTGCTTCTGACGTGTTCTTACCGGGTCATAGATCGATCGGGTAATATGAACCATTGTTGAGAGTTTTTTGCTGATGATAAATGGACCTTCCCATGGCGGCGAACGATTATGCATCCCCGTTTGATCTTGAATCACGCGGAGCCCAAGTCGCCCTCTTGGAAGGTGCGACTGTTAACTCTACAGATATGATAGCAATGTAGTTCATGTTGGTATATGGCTGAAATGGTTGCTACTAAGTCCTGCTCTTCCTCCAAAGCATCCAAAGAATCTTGTCGTGCTTGTTCATTATCGGCCTCAACATAAGTAGCAACTCTTGGAGAGTCATGGCGAATATCACTTGGGAGTACCGCCTCAGCACCGTAGACCACAAAGAAAGGTGTGTATCCAGTGGACTTGTTTGGAGCATTATTGATACTCCAGAGTACTCAGGGGAGTTCCTCAACCCAACAACCCGGGGTATGCTGTAATGGGACCATGAGTCGGGGTTTGATCCCTCTCAAAATCTCCTGATTTGCTCTTTCAGTCTGCCCGTTGGATTGCGGATGCGTTACCACCGCTAAGTCAAGTCGGGTGTGCTCTTCTGATAGAATTTCTCCATAGCTCCTTTGGTAGGTTGGTACCATTGTCCGTGATAATGCTATGAGGATAGCCAAAATAGTAGATTAACTTCTTCAAGAATTTTACCATTGATTCTGCAACACAGTTGCTGATAGGTTTCGCCTCAACCCATTTGGTGAACTTATCAACTGCTACCAACAGGTGGGTCTTTTTATCTAGAGGAATTTTGAATGACCAGCCATATCAAGCCCCCAGACTGCAAACGGCCATGTGATTGGGATCATGTGCACCTCTTGAGCCGACACATGTGTGTGTCGGGCAAACTTTTGACATCCATCGCACTTGCGTACGACGTCTTCTGCATCAGCATGAGCTGTCAGCCAATAAAACCCATGACAAAAAGGCCTTTGCCACCAAAGATCTTGAGTCGGCGTAATGCCCATAGTCGCATGCGTGGATTTCATTGAGAATTTCTTGCCCTTCCTCTGGAGATACACAATGTTGAAAACGCTAGTGCTGCTCCGCCGATGTAATTCGCCATTGATAATGGTCATCGATTTAGATTGACGAACTATCTGGCGGGCCTCGACTTCCTCAGCCGGGAGTTCTCCTCGAGTGAGATATGCTAAATATGGTACCGTCCAATATGGGGTAGCTCGAAGATCCACCACTAGTTGTGATTCCGGGTCTGGAATAGCTATATCCTCTTCAGACGGTAATTTCACCGAGGGGTTGTGAAGGACATCTAAAAAGACATTGGGAGGGACCGGCTTCCGCTGAGAACCAAGTGGCATAAAGCATTCGCCGCCTCGTTGAGCCGGTGATCTATGTGGTCGACTTGATAGCCGTGGAAGTAACCCGCCACCATAGTAATTGCTCTTCGATAAGCCACCATCAAAGGATCTTTAGAATCCCAGGTTCTTTAAACTTGATGTGTCACTAAATCTGAGTCGCCCAAACACCTGACCCGGCTGAGATTCATTTCCTTGGCCATCCTTAGCCCGTGCAACAGAGCCTTGTACTCAGTTGCATCATTAGTACAGGGAAACATGAGCCATAAAACATAGCAGAACTTGTGACCTCGTGAAAAAGTTAACACGACTCCAGCCCCAGATCCTTCTAATTATATGGACCCATAAAGGTGTAAGATCAAGTATGTGTTATCTAGCATGTCTTCTGGAATTTGTAGATATATCCATTCATTGATGAAATCCGGCAGCGCTTGGGATTTAATGGCCGTTCGGGGCGTGTATTTCACTTAATGTGGGCCGAGCTCGATTGCCCATTTTGCGATTTGTCGAGTGGCCTCGCGATTTTGTATGATATCGCCAAGAGGTGTTGAACAAACCACAATGATCAGATGGTCCTGAAAGTAATATTTAACTTCCGGCTTGCTATAAAGACCCCAAAGACTAGTTTCTGCCAATGTGGATATCGTTGCTTGGATATGGTCAAGACTTCACTGATAAAATAAACTGGTCATTGAACTGGATATTACTTTCCTTCCTCCTTCCGTTCGACAACAGCTGCAACACTTACCGACTTTGAATTGGCAGTGATGTACAGGAGCATAAGCTCTTTGTCAATCGGGAGGCTAAAACCGGTGGCTTAGCCAACTGCTTCTTGAGGGCTTCAAAGGCTTCCTCGGCTGCGTCAGTCCAAACAAAATTGTTTGTCTTTTTCAGCAGCTAATAGAGAGGGATTGTCGTATCCCCTAGATGGCTTATAAACATGATCAATGTTGCGATGCGGCCAGCAAGGCGTTGGACCTGGTTTATATTAGCCGGCTTGCCTAGTGAGGTGACCGGCTTGATCTTGTCGGGAATGGCTTCGATACCTTGTTCAGAGACCGGAAGCCCAACACCTTACCCGCACGTACCCAAAGACACACTTCACCGGGTTAAGTTTCATCTCGTATACTCGAAGGTTATCAAATGTTTCCTTGAGATCGTCCAATAGTGTTTCCTTCTTCTGAGATTTCAGCACAATGTCATCAACATAAGCATGAGTGTTGCGTCTGATCTATGAGTGAAGGCAATTCTGCACACATCATTGATAAGTCGTCCCTACGCTCTTGAGCCCGATAGGCATAGAAACATAGCAGAAGGCACCAAAAGGGGTTATGAAAGTTGTCTTCTCCTGATCCTCCTTTGCCATTTTAATCTAGTGATAACCTCAATATGCATCCAAAAAGCATAATTTCTTGCAACCGCGTAGAGTCAATGATCTAGTCGATACGCGGGAGGGAAAAAGTATCTTTGGGACAGGTGAAAGGACGTGGATGTCGCCTAGAGGGGGTGAATATGAGCTTTAAAATATTTACGGTTTAGGCTTGAACAAATGCAGAATAAAACTAACGTTTAATTTGTCAGGCACAAAGCCTAAAACAACTAGGCTCACCTATGTGCACCAACAACTTATGCTAAGAAAGATAAACAACTAAGTGATAGCAAGATATATGACAAGAAACAATATGGCTTTCACAAAGTAAAGTGCATAAGTAAAGGGATCGGATAAGAGATAACCGAGGCACGTGGAGACGATGATATATCCTGAAGTTCACACCCTTGTAGATGCTAATCTCTGTTTGGAGTGGTGTGGAGACACAATGCTCCCCCAAGATGCCACTAAGGCCACCGTAATCTCCTCACACACTCGCATAATGCAAGATGTCATGATTCCACTACGGAAACCTTGAGGGCAATCACTGAACCCATACAAACAAGGTTGGGGCAATCTCCACAACTTAGGGCGTGTTCGGCTTTTCACCGCTCCACTACTCAGCTCCTAGAGCTAGTAGAGTTGAAGTAAAAAAGCACGGAGCAGGGAATATGTGCTCCGTAGATCCTTAATTTTCGTGGAGCTGATGGGTTGTCGAATAGCTCCTTAATTGGAGGCTCCCAATGACACCACGCAGCTTCACCACAATGGCATATGGCTTCGAGGTGACCTCAAATGCTCGGGGCAATCTCCACAACTTAATTGGAGACCCCGACGCTTGCCCGGAGCTTTACACCACAATGATTGAGCTCCGAGGCACCACCAAGCTTCTAGGACACCAAAGCATCCACGAAGAACAATTTCTAGGTGTACCAAGTACCCAAGGGTAATAAGCTTCTCAAGCTTCACTTCCACGTATCACCGTGGAGAACTCAAATCGATGCAACTAATGCAATGGCAAGAACACGCAAAGTGGTCAAGTCCCTCACACTCAAATCCCTCCGCAACAACAAAAAGCTATGGAGGACTATGAGAATAAGAACAAGGAGCTCACAAAGAACTCCAAGATCAAGATCGGGGTTCCCCTCACATAGAGGAGAAACTGATTGGTGGAAATGTGGATCTAGATCTCCTATCTATTTTCCCTCAAGAACTAGCAAGAATTATTGTAGGGATTGAGAGATAGCAAGCTCTAAGAAGGTCAACAATGGGGGAAGAACACGAGCTCGATGGATAGAAAACCATTGGGGAAGAAGACCCCCTTATATAGAGGTAGAAAATCTAATTGTTTTCTGCCCATAACTCGTGCAGGAGCGGTACTTCCGGTTGCATGGAAGTACACGGTCAGGCAGACAACGGTAAGGAAAATAGGAATGGAAGTTCTGCTCTGATCAGCGGTACTACCGCTCAACACAATTAGAGAAGAAATAGAGGAGAAGTACCACTAAGTGCGGTACTTCCGCTACTAACTTCCGCTCCAAAACAATTGCTAAACAAAATCGAAAAATTGGGAAAGTTAAGCGGGAGAAGGGATCGAAGTAGGGAGCGGCAGTACCGCCTAAGCGGTAGTACCGCTCAACTCCTAGCGGTACTTCCGCTTGAGAGAGAAAAAAATGTCGTGCCACTAAAACCGCCATAACTTTTGCATATGATCTCCGAATTGAGCAATCTTGTTGGATTTAGGATGACAAGGGCTATCCAACAGCGATTGGAAATCTTAAGAACATGCAGTTATGAAAATGCCAATGATATATAGATGTGAGACCTCTATGAATGAAGAAACGGCAAAAATTCCAACATCGAAAACATCATAGAAGATGCATATGGACTCCATTTTCGACGAACTCGATCTTGTCATGGAGATGACCATCAGCTCTAATACTCACAAAGAGAAACACCAAACAAGAACCAAGAAACATTAACGAATTGAGATCTCAATGAACGATACGATCGAGCTACTCACTTTAGAGCCCCCTTGACAGTATGGCAATCTATCCTAAAATAGAAAAACCTATCAAGGGCAAACCTATGCCTTACACCTAGTCCTCTTGAGCTAGATGATGATGATCTTGGCTTCCTCAAGATGGACCACCTTTCTTGATTGCGTTGGTTTGACGAAGAGTAGTTGATTGCTCCCCCATACTCACTATGGGTGAGCCACTCTTCAGCACATCTTCACAAGTCCATTGCCAGCACAATGGACAGCAAGCTTCAAGCATGATATCTTCGTGATGCTCCACTTGAACTTGCAGACTACAATCTTGATGAGGATCACCACTTGATGTCATCCTTAATAGGTTGAATGAGATCTTTCTCTTGATGCAAACCCATGGAAACACACCTAACCCCACATAGAACTCTCACGAAGACCATGGGTTAGTACACAAAAGCATTATGGACAATGCTTAGAATACCATGGGATCACTTGATCCCTCTCGGTATATCTTGTACGCTTTGTGTGTTGCTCATCTTGATTTACACTTTGTCTTAGTCTTGATCAACCTTGTGTATTTATGACCATTCTTTGGATAATACCTTGAATACCACCTTGGTCAACATATAAACTCCTTGAAACCAACAGATGGACTTCAATAAGTGCCTATGGACAAATCCTTCGAATATAACTTAAGGCAACCATTAGTCCATAGGGATTGTCATCAATTACCAAAACCACATACGGAGAAATATGCTCTAACAACACGCTTTGTTGAGATCTGTGTAATTGACACACATGCGCCAAGTGCCATTCTTTTTCAGAACAAGCATCGGGTTAGCCAGTCATTCAGGGTGAAAGACTTCAACGATAAACCCAACAGCTAGAAGCTAGGCTACCTCTTCTCCAATAGCCTTGTGTCTCTCCTTGTTAAAGCGACGGAGGTACTGTCGTACTGCTTCATCTTAGGATCCACGTTAAGATGGTGCTCAGTGAGTTCCCTCGGTACTCCAGGCATGACAGAAGGCTTCCATGCAAAGATGTCTCGATTCTCACAGATGAACTCGATGAGCGCACTTTCCTATTTTCGATCCAAACCAGTCCCAATGGTGAACTGCTTGGATGAGTCGCCTAGGATGAAATCAATCTGTTTGGTACCTTCGGTCAGCTTGAACTTGAGGGGTTCTTCAGACTCGGTGTTTGCCTTCTTGACAGGACTCATGTGAGCCTGGTCAACATTAGTTATGTACAATTTCAGCTCCTCGGTAGTAGAGGCCGACTCAGCATAGGCTGCATCCCCTTCCTCACATTCCTGAGTCATCTTCCTATCGCCTCACATTGTTATAGTGCCATTGGGACCTGGCATCTTGAGCTTGAGGTAAACATAATAGGGGCAAGCCATGAAACGTGCATAAGCCAGCCTCCCAACGAGGGCATGATAAGGGCTTTGTATCTTTACCACTTCAAAATTCAAAGGCTCGACCCTATAGTTACGCTCATCACCAAAGGCCACATCAAGCTTAAGCCGCCCGAACGGGTACACCGACTTCTCGGGACTGATGCCGTGAAAAACGATGGTTGAAGTTTCCAAGCTGCTGTCGGGGAGGTTCATCCGCCGAAAGGTGTCATAATATAATATGTTGATGCTGCTTCCTCCATCCATGAGGACCTTTGTGAGTGTATAGCCATTCACTTGAGCGCCATCACCAAGGTCGGTTCTCCAGGGTTGTCGACCTAGGGGGAAGGACATGATCCTCATGGCTCCACGTGATTGGCTGCTCAGACCAACGGAGGTACTCGGGAATCGTCGGCTCATCCATGCCTATAGATCTATTTCTAACCTTTGTGTCTCTTTTGCAAGCATTGGTGCTGAAGACATGGTACTCACCACTACTTGGCAGTTTGAGACCCCCAGATGACCCGCCGGGGGTATTCTGACTCGGATGTTCCTCTTGGAGTTTTTTGAGGACCCGGTTCTGGAAATCCCGCATGATATAGCAGTATTACCATGAATGATTGGTCGACTTTTCGTGAGTACCATGCGTGGGGCAAAGCGCCTTGAGCGTTGCCTCATCGTTGCGCGTCTTACTCGCCTGATGCACCTTCCCAGGACAGTCGCTCTGCTGCTAGTTTTTGCAACTTGCGTTGGTACCGACCGCAGATTCTGACCCGCCCTCGGGCCACTTCCGCTTATTGTTGCCTTGGCCTTCAACATTCCCACCTTTGAGAGGACGGGCTAACCAGGCATTCTTCACGAAGGCATGGCTTTGGCCAGCTCCACGTTGGCTGGGTCGAACGCGGCGAGCCGTCTCGATGATCTTGGTGCAGATGTCCGGCTCGGGCGTTCCTTCATTGACCTTGCCGATGAAGATGTGGATCTTGTCGAAGGGGACTTGGTAAACGTACTCGATTGAGTCAGTGTCGGGACCCCAGCTTGAACCATCGATGTAGATCTTGCAGCGGTGAATCCTGGTCATACGATCCGCCACGTAGCACCCGAACCCTGGAAGAGATCCCTCTGAGAACTCAACTCCACATTGCGATTGCCCCATGGTGGGTGCCAACCGTCCTGGTTTTGTCACGGCAGATGTCCTCGTGAAAGGACTTAGTGGTGAGGCCATCATCACTGTGTGGCGACTCGAAGTGGTTGATCGGGAACGGGAGATGAATTTACCCATGTTTGGCCCCTCCGATGGAGATAATAGCCTATGTCCTGCTTTGGTGTATATATTGATGGAGACCTTGATTACATGGATGCGAAATAGCTAACCTAGCTCTTGGGAGTTTCTTGCTTGATGTTTTTGGCTCGAGGGCTCCCTTATACATATATATATACATACATACATATATACATACATACATACATACATACATATATATACATACATACATATATATATACATATACATACATATATACATATATATATACATACATACATATATATACATACATATATACATATATATATATATGTACACACACACATATATATATATATAGGTAGAGGCCTCGAGATTACAACAGAGTCCGGGTCGATAAACGTCCGTAACCTACTACAATTCTACTTTATCTTATTTCCCAAGTTAGGAAAGCTTCTGGCGTCTTCTGCTTTGTGGGGCCTTAAATTGCCATCTTCTCGTACTAGGCCGCCTTGCGGCTCGCTTGGTAAGTCCCCTAGCTCGACCTCACGTCTTCTCTGTGGCCCATCGAACACATGCTCCTTAAGCCGCTCAGGGTCTAACCCGGCCCAAACGGCAGGTTATATCGCGGGGTCATATCCCTGACAGGCATCTTGTTGCGTTGATTGCTCTTCCCAAAATTCACATATATTCCAAAAAAATCTCTGTAAATTTTATTGCGTTTGGACTATGTTTGATATGAAATTTCTATGAAACAAAAAACACAAAAATAGGAATTGGCACTAGGCACTGGATGAGTAAGTTATTCCCAATAAATAATATAAAATGTTGCCAAAAGAATATAAAAGTTGTAGGATGTTGGCATGAATACTTCATAAATTACCGATACGTTGGAGACGTATTATTAATTCACTCAACAACACTCATAGGAGTGGTTCACGTATGTATGATGTTTGTTTACGAGAGAGCAGTTCGTCGTAGAGCAAAGCATGTCATTAGGTATGTTCAACTGTTCATCTGAGATAAGGAGAGGATGGCCAATCCGAACTACATCAACAAGAGAAATGATGTAAAGGCTCGGAACATGCTCGGAATGCGAAGAGCACCATTTTCCATGCTTGTGAAGACCGGAGGCATCCACACCTCTATGGAAGAGCAAGTTGACATGTTCCTTCATGTCGTCGGTCATAATAAGAGGTTAAGGGTTATTCATAGCACCTTTAGGAGATCTAATGAGATAATTTTCTGGTATCTCATGAAAGTCTTGTATTCTGTTGGGGAGCTCAAAGGAGAGATGATGAAGACACCAACCGGGCAAACTCCACACAAGATACACACAAGCCCAAGATAGTATCTGTACTCCAAGGTGAGCCCTATGTTGGGAACGTTGCATGGGAAACAAAAAATTTCCTACGCGCACAAAGACCTATCATGGTGATGTCCATCTACGAGAGGAGATTTGGATCTACGTACCCTTGTAGATCGCACAGTAGGAAGCGTTAAGAAACGCGGTTGATGTAGTGGAACGTCTTCACGTCCCTCGAACCGCCCCACGAATCGTCCCACGAACCATCCCGCGATCCGTCCCACGAACTGTCCCGCGATCCGTCCCATGAACCGTCTCATGATCCGTTGTATGAACCGTCTTGCGATCCGTCTCACGATCCGTTCCGATCTAGTGCCAAACAGACGGCACCTCCGTTCAGCACACGTACATCTCGACGATGATCTCGGCCTTCTTTATCCAGCAAGCAAGAAGGAGAAGTAGATGAGTTCTCCGGCAGCGTGACGGCGCTCCGGTGGTGGTGAAGGATCTACTCCTGGAGGGCTCCGCCCGAGCTCCGCATAAATACGATCTAGAGGTAAAACTATGGTGTCTAGATCTGAGTTGCACGTGGCAAAAAGTTGTCTCAAATGATCCCTAAATCACCACTATATATAGGAGGGAGGGGGAGGAGGCTACCTTGAGTACCAAGTCCCTAAGGGGGCGCCGGCCAAGAGGGGAGTAGGATTCCTACTCCAATCCTACTCAAAATAGGATTGGAAAGTGGAGTCCTTCTCTTCCTTCCCACCTCTCCCTTTTTTTCTTTCTTTGGTTTTCTCTTTATGGCGCCTAGGCCCTCTTGGGCTGTCCCACCAGCCCACTAAGGGCTGGTGTGCCACCCCTAGGGCCATTGGGCTTCCCCCGGGTGGGTTGTCCCCCTCCCGGTGAACTTCCGGAACCCATTCGTCACTCCCGGTACATTCCCGGTAATGCCCGAAAACCTTTCGGTAACCAAATGAAGCCATCCTATATATCAATCTTTGTTTCTGGACCATTCTAAAAACCCTCGTGACGTCCGTTATCTCATCCGAGACTCCGTACAAAATTCGGTAACCACACATATATAACTCAACAATATTAAAACATCGCCGAACCTTAAGTGTGCAGACCCTGCGGGTTCGAGAACTATGTAGACATGCCCCGAGGTACTCCTCGGTAAATATCCAATAGCGGGACCTGGATGCCCATATTTGATCCTACATATTCTCCGAAGATCTTATCGGTTGAACCTCAGTGTCAAGGATTCATATAATCCTGTATGTCATTCGCTTTGTCCTTCGGTATGTTACTTGCCCGAGATTTGATCGTCGGTATCCCCATACCTATTTTAATCTCTTTACCGGCAAGTCTCTTTACTCGTTGTGTAATACAAGATCCCATGACTTACACTTAGTCACATTGCTTGCAAGGCTTGTGTGTGATGTTGTATTACCGAGTGGGCCCCTAGATACCTCTCCGTCACACGGAGTGACAAATCCCAGTCTTGATCCATACTAACTCAACGGACACCTTCGGAGATACCTGTAGAACACCTTTATAGTCACCCAGTTACGTTGTGACGTTTGATGCACACAAGGTATTCCTCCGGTGCCAATGAGTTATATGATCTCATGGTCATAGGAACAAATACTTGACATGCAGAAAACAATAACAATAAAACGACACGATCAATATGCTACGTTCATAGTTTGGGTCTTGTCCATCACATGATTCTTCTAATGATGTGATCCCGTTATCAAGTGACAACACTTGCCTATGGTCAGGAAACCTTGACCATCTTTGATCAACGAACTAGTCAACTAGAGGCTCACTAGGGACAGTGTGTTGTCTATGTATCCATACATGTATTTGAGTTTCCAATCAATACAATTCTAGCATGGATAATGGACGATTATTATGAACAAGGAAATATAATACTAACTAATTTATTATTGCCTCTAGGGCATATTTCCAATACCCTACTCGTATTTCATGCCATAACATGTTGGCAATGTTGTCCTGTAGCCGTAAGAATGTGTTTCATGTCATCACATGATTGTATTGACGCCATAGATGGTACTCATATCACTACTAAAGTGCCTAGGGCACCTGTTTTTTTTTGGAAAAGGATGACTGGAGCTCTCTGCCTCTCTTAAATCAGTGCATGCAGCCATATTATTAAATTATTTCACGAACAAAGTCTTAGATCCATAATTTGCTCATGATTAGAGCATAAACTAAGTGCATAAATAAATAAAAGCTGCCACATCCAGCGAAACCAAAATTAGGCTACAATATTATAATCTACATTCATTTTATCAAATTATCTTTGGTTAGTACAACTCCCTTGTGTACAAACCACATGAAATTTTTAATTCTAAGTGGGACTTCAGTCTTCCAAATATGTCATGATCTCGATAGAGGCCCATAGTTAATAAGATCCACGTACATCAACTTCACTAAAAAATACCATTCATAGCTAATTTCCAATTAATATTATCTGACTTGTCACAGAGTTGAATATCCATCAATCGTCTCACCAAATGCAACCAGAATTCTAGCGCTCTCCCACTAGAGATCTCCTGAATTGGATATTAAGAGGTACCGACTGAAATATTGTAGCAATGTAATCGTCCTTACATTGTGCAATATTATATAACGTAAGATATTGTAGAGCTAGAGGCGTTTCCCCAAGCCATGTGTCCTCCCAGAATCTGGTCGTGGTACCATTGTCAACTAAAAACTTCACCCACTCGAAGAAGGTTACCTTCGTCTTCATTAGCCCCTTCCAAAAGGGTGAGTCATTAGGTCTAGTCGCAACCTGGGCAAAAGTCTTTGATTGTAACTACTTGTTCCTCAAGATTTGTACCCACACCCCGTCTGTCTCAGTAGATAACGTGTATAGCCATTTGCTAAGCAGGATCTATTATTTACTTATAAATTCTCAATGCCTAGACCCCTTTGGTCTTTGGGTCTGCAAATAATATCCCACCTTGCCAATCTGTATTTCTTCTTAGCCTCATCACATTGCGAGAATAAACAAGATTGATAAAAGTATAGTCTTTTTCGTACATCTACCGGTACTTCAAAGAAAGATAGAAGAAACATTGGCAGGCTTGACAAAACCGAGTTTATCAACACAAGTCGGCCTCCATAAGACATAAGCTTGCTCTTCCAGCAACTTAGTCTTTTTTCGAATCTATCTTCAATGCATTTCCATTCCCTATTTGTCAATCTTCTATAATGAATGGGAATCCCTAGGTAACTAAACAACAATGATCCCGTTTCACATCCGAATAGTTTCATGTAAGCATCTCGTTCCTATTTTGCTCTCCCAAAATAAAACAATTCGCTTTTGTCAAAATTTATTTTTAGTCCAGAAAATTGTTCAAATAGGCAAAGCACAAGCTTCATATTCCTAGCTTTTGCGACATCGTTTTCCATGAATTTGATTGTGTCATCCGCGTATTGTAGTATGGACACTCCCCCCTCTACAAGGTGTGGGCCAAGTCCTCCTACTTGACTATTCTCTTTAACCCGGCCAATAAATACTGCCAACATATCCGCTACTATGTTGAACAACACTAGAGACATGGAATCTCTCTGTCTCAATCCCTTATGTGTTTAAAAATAATGACCTATGTCATCATTAACTTTAACCCCAACACTACCTACGGCACCTGCTGCAACATACAAGTGTAGAAAGCACTACACAAGTCAAAATGTGATGGTTGCTGTTGACTTTGATCTAAAGTTTAGCTGTGTGGTGGCTCGCTGGGAAGGGTCGGCTCCTGATGCAAACATTCTATTTCCTAATGCATATGATGTGCTCGCCTCTTCTCACTACACACAACACTATTGGTGTCCTTACTACACACTACAGTATCGAAGATCACACCAAATGTCATGTTTTGCACATTCACAGTCTTAAATGTGTCACTCTTCTCACTATACACAACACTACGCACTGCAGTATGGAACATCACACCAAATGTCATGTTTTGCACGTTCACAGCCTTAAACCCGAACTGCATGGCAACCAAATGTGAGGCATGCAAGTGCTGAGTGGTGCAATGCAAAGTAGGAGTACCAAACATCACACCAAATGTCATGCTTTGCACATTCACAGCCTTAAACCCGACCCGAACTGCATGGCAACCAAATGTGAGGCATGCAAGTGACCAGTGGTGCCATGCAAAGTACCAAACATCACATCAAATGTCATGTTTTGCACATTCATAGCCTTAAACCCGAACTGCGTGGCAACCAAATGTGAGGCATGCAAGTGCTTAGTGGTGCAATGCAAAGTACCAAACATCACACCAAATGTCATGTTTTGCACATTCACAGCCTTAAACCCGAACTGCATGGCAACCAAATGTGAGGCATGCAAGTGCTTAGTGGTGCAATGCAAAGTACCAACCCAAACTGCATGGCAACCAAATGTGAGGCATGCAAGTGCTTAGTGGTGCAATGCAAAGTACCAAACGATGTGCACCACATGATTTTTGCCCTGCATTAGCTCAGCCGGTCCCAAATTGGCCACAAATGCAAGTAGCCAAAAATCAATGTAACTACTAAACAGGCCCCTGGTGGGTGAAGTATCACAAGGTCCGGCTATGAGCAAAACGTGCCTCATTGCCCAAGCCTCCAAACTCAGGAAGAAAACGCAAGGTGTAAGATCAAACGGTACACGGATACGATCATCGAAATTTTCTGCCATTTACACTACCATCAACACTCTTCGAAAGGAGCGGCAAATACAATGAGTGGTAATGTTTACGTAATGAAAATACGACGAGTGGCACCACAGACAAGAGATCTTGAAATTAAGTCTAGCACTGCGGCTCTGAGGTCTGAGCCAAGTACAAATTGAATGGAGTTTCATTTCACAATACAAGATTTTGCAACGAGCTTGGATGAACAGCATATTGTTATAGTTACACATCGACTGGGTGATTATTCAACAAAAATCACTAGCAAGATTACAAGCTAACATGTTCTTCAGCTGGAGTTGTTTCCCTTATAACTGTAAAAAATTAAACTTGCTCATGCCAAAAACTAATTCCGAAGAAATATGTATAATGTATCTATGTGTGCCATGGGGGTTCTTACTCACAAAGTACAGGTTCTTATTTTTTTTTCCTTTAGAAGGGACGTTAACCCTGTCGTGGACGAGATACGAGCCACCTGCATCCGATACCCCATTGCCACCCGGAAAGGGGTACTACTATCCAGGCTATGATCCCAGGTGGGTAGTTTGCACACAAAGCTCGGTTGCAATCTTCAATTTACTTAGGGGCTGCTATGGAGGCCAATTCTGGTTTGTGAAGGCCTTGATACACTCCATCGTCGATCGGAAGCTGCTGGACATGCCTTTCCCCAGCTTGGGCAGATCAACTCCTCCTGAAACTTGAGGTTTCTCCTGACATCTTAAAAGCTTCTGCCGAGATTCTTTCCTCATAGCTGCGGCGTTGCTCACATAATTGATGGCATCCCATAGCATACCTCTTAGCAAGGTCAAGGTATAAAACCTTGCTGATTCGAATGGGACATTGTTTGCAAAACCTACAAATCGGAAACAAGCATGTTGTTCAAAGTGTCATATTCTAGTGTTAAAGAGTAGCAACTGGGTGCATAAGCCTGTGGCAGACAAGCATTCAAGTCGGATACAATCCCATACACCAACACGGATAAAGGCATCATTAAAGTATATCCATTTCTCAGGAAAAGAAAAGTATATCCAACACTTCTCAACACCAAGGAGCGGTTGGTTATGTTCTACTCCCTCCGTTCCAAAATATAAGACCTTTTAGAGATTTCACTAGAAGACTACATACGGAGCAAAATGAGTGAATCTATAGTCTAAAATATGTCTATGTACATTCGTATGTAGTACACAGTGCAATCTCTAAAAGGTCTTATATTTAGGAACGGAGGGAGTACATTAGTTCATCACTGCACCAGTTGAAATTCAGTTTTTAAGAAACCAAACACCACAAGATAGTTTGAGTGCTTGATAAGACAACTCCATGTGAAGCTTTTCTGTTCCCCAACCATCTAAGAATGAGAATAGGACACTTGTTGTGCGAGCAGAAGAGCATACCGCCGCCGTGGTAGTGGTTCTTGATGATGCCGTGCTGTGGCAGCCCGACGCCGACACCGGCGAGCGTGATGCCGACGCTGAATCCGACGCCGCATCCGGCGCCGACGTAGCCGATGACCTCGGGTCCAAACCCCGGGCCCCACCCGACGCCGCAGCCGAACCCCAGCCCGACGCCCCAGAAGGCGCCCGCCGTCGGGTGCACAGGGTTCCACCGCTCGTACCGGCCCAGCATCCCCTTTATGATCATCTTCGGCTGCACCGGCGGCACCGCAATCTCCGGCAACGGCAGCGGCAACGGGGCCTCAACAACAAGGAAGAAGACAAGCAAGAAATCAGAGGAAGAACTTGTCTCGTTCCTTCCGCACGGAGAATGGCAAGAAATGGTACCGGATTGCGCCGGGCATTTGCAGCCGTGGAGGCAACAGGGTTTGGATCGGTTGGGGGCGGGGGTTGGTGGATTTGGTGGGGCTCGGGCATGAGCAGCGTCGGCTGCTATGGAGAAAGAATACTCTGGTTTGGTCTCAAATGCCGGATGCCTCAAGCCTTGAGCCACTTCACAATTCCAACTCGTCTTATCCAAGACCTGATCTTAATATCCAAGATTGGTTCAGTACAAAAATATCCAAGATTCAACCCATCCCTTTCGTATTCGAGTTTAGGCCCAGAATTGCATCACTGTTCTAAGTCTGTTTGGGCCGAGCATTGCATCACTGTTCTCAATCTATCTGGGCCGAACATTGCATCACTGTTCTGACTCTGTTTGGGCCGGGCTACCCCTACAGTGTACAGACGAGGTAGCACAGCCTAAGAAATACAAAAGACATCTGTCTCAAAAAATAATACAAAAGACATCTATCTAAGAAAAAATACAAAAGAAATCTGTCTCCTAAACCCCATCAAATGATTCCCCAAAAGAAAAGGAAAAACCATCAATACAAACTTATCACATTATCTAAAAGAAATAGACATGCCCCAAAATCAAATATACATTAAACATGTTGAAATCATTTTTGACTCAGCACCCCACCCCAAAAAATGTTTACCACCGAACTAACAAAATAGTTGGGCAGGTGGCATTGCCGCATGTCTCGGGAGCACGTGATGTATCAATCATAGAAAAAGGTCCCGTAAAAAATCCATAAAAAAGGCACACTAAAAGCGTCTTCAACAGCAGCCCTCATTTTATTGAAAAAGTCTTTCGCTCCTTTTTATAGAAAAAGCAACCCTCACAAGCAAGATAAGTTCGATACAAGGGTAGCAGCCAAGCACCCACATACGCGCAGCATCAACACACACGCAAGAGTCCACAAGTAGGTTCTGCTGAGGGCACAACTTAACAAGCCCAAAGAAATAAGAAAGTTAAACAATCCGCGACAGGGCTCCGTAGAGCTAATCCGGGTCCAGTGGGGGAGGTGGGAGCGCGGAAGGAGATGCAGCGACAATGACCTGAAGCCAGCAGTGATCATGTCAATGGCAGCTTGGTCCTAGGCACGGCAAAGCAGCTTCAGAGTTGCATAAAACCATCGAGTTTATAGATCGTTGTCGGTGTCAAAACCAGCGGATCTCGGGTAGGGGTCCCGAACTGAGGACCTTGGATCGATGGGTTGCAGGAGACGAAGGAGACAATATTTACCCAGGTTTGGGCCCTCTTGAGGAGGCAAAACTCTACGTCCTGCTTGATTATATTGATGGTGTATGAGGATTACAGAGTTGATCTACCTCGAGATCGTATGAGCTAAAACCCTAGATGAATCAACTTGCCTATGCGGAGGAAACCCTCTGGTTTATATAGATACTAGGGGTCCCTAGGGTTACATACAACCAACCTCAGCCAGGGGAGATGTGCCGATCTAACCTACTCAACTTGGACGACATGCCAATCTTTGGAGCCTTCCTACTTGTCCACGAGGTTGTCATGCAGTCCGATCTTCAATAATGCGGCCCGCTAGGTCGGCCTAAGAGAAACGTTCCGACCATTCGAGGACCCCTTAATCCCGGACTCCCTCAGTAGCCCTTGAACTAGCGTCCAACGCTGATGTATATGGTCTTCGGCAGCTCCTTGTATCCAAAGTAATCGGCTTGCGAAGCGAGTTCCCCTCATATTCAGTTGATTTAAACTTGGTCATTTGGTGATGTTATGCCTTTAAAACATGCACTAGTTAATTAGAAGGCCAAAAGGCCCAAGTGTGAACAGTTCCTCATCGGACGGCCTTTCTGACGAAAGGTTGCGATAGCCAATTATGACAAAAAACTCGACTCGCGGTTTGAGGCCGCTTTCTCACGGGCACGTCTTGTCAACGTGGAGATCGTGCCCCGTGTTTAAGGGGATATGGGTAATTGTATGGGTGATCCCACACGCATTCACCGCCACGTTCATTTTGGGAAGTGGTCGGGCCTGCGGCGCAATAAACGAGAACCCTTGGCCTAGCGCCCCCCCTAAAGGGAAAAGATCCATAGAGCCACCAGAGGCATTCCAGACTCGAGCCCCTCCCATTCTAGCTTCCAAGCGCCCAGATCCATTTTGCTTTCCGTCCTCTCCCAGCCGTCCTGCCCCAAACCCAGCCATGGTCGGCTCAGATTTTCATGGCAAATGTGAGGTCTCATGCGTCTCCGACTAGGACATCCGGTAGCTAAAGGACACCGGCTATCTTTCACTGGATATTTCTCATCATGCGCGAGAGAAAGGCCACGTGGTGCCCACTCCAAGGCCAGGCGAAAGAGTGGTGTTCGCCCCCCACTTCGTTCGGGGACTAGGCTTCCCACTCCACCCCTTCGTCAGGGGCCTGATGTTCTACTACGGGTTAGATTTTTCATGATCATCTCCTCATTCATCACCCTCTGTGAGGCCTTCCTATGGGTTCATCCACACTTCGGCTTATGGCTCAAGACTTTCAATATCAAGCCAAAGTCAGTCAGTGGCCAACACACCGATTGTGGCGGGGCCGTGATTAGCAAACTCCCCCGAGGCGAATGGCCGGAGGGCACTTTCATCGACGCCATCAAGTCCTTGCAAAAGGAGTGGTTTTACATCACTGAGCCTCGGGAACCAAGCAAGTCGGCACCTGTCGAGTTTAGATCCGGACCCCCCCCCCCCCCGAGAGGCTAGCCTCGTGGGTGAAAAGGGGTCTCGACTTGGGACCGTTCTCGGAGGTGAAGGTGCTAGAGAAGTGCGTCAAGCAGATGGTGGAGGTGAATATCGAGCTAGCCGACATGGTTCAAGTCATGCTTCGCCACTGCATCCTTCCCTGCCAGCATCGGGACACTCCAATGTGGTCCTACAAGCTCGGCGACCCAAGCTCTATGAGCCAGTTCTACCACACTACCCTCGAGAAATTGGGACGGTGTTGTTCAAGCCTCAATAGAAATGGCCGACCGAGGAGGAAGATGTCGGCATGGACATCGATCACCCTCCCTTGGAGGTATGACCAAGCCTTTATTCTTTATTTAAAGCATTTAATCTTTATCAGGGATCTTATCATTTCCCCCACCATCCCTACAGGGCTGGCTAGAAAAAGAAAAGCAAATAAACGGCCAGCCCCCCTGTCTGAGGACCCCAAGTAGCAATTGCTAACCATGATGCTGGTGGTGGCGCCATACACGATGCCAGAGAAAAAGGAGAAGAAGAAAAGGGAGACCCGTGGGGGTATCCGCTCAAGGGGTCCTCCGGATACCAAGTCCGGAGACACCCACGCCTCCTGTGTCTATGAGGAAAAGGAGGCGGAGGACAGAGAGGAAAAGGATTCCCTCCAAACAAGAAAGAGGGCGGCGCCAAAGGAGGCCAAGGAGGGCTTGCCTCCCCAGGCACCTAAGAGACCCTGCAGAAGCAAGGTCGTCGTGCCCGACGACAACCCGGATTCTGATGAGGACTCCAGGGCCTTTCAGAGGGTTCCTCGAAGGACCCCCAGGGTCAAGCCCCGGGCCCAAAGGTACGGAGTCTGAATTATATTTAATGAATTGTACTGAGATTTTGTAGATAATCATACATGCTCCTTTCTACGATGCAGCCCTGCCCGAGACCTCCCGATGGACCAGGTCTGAGAGGGGGATCACCACCGGCCGAACTGGCGGAGAGCGGGAATGCATCCCGCACTACCCTCCCTCAGCCATCGGACGAGGTTGCAGAGGTGATATCCCACCAAGACCCTCCGAACACGGGGGACGAGGTGGTGATGGCCGAGGTAAATACCTCGGCCACCGAAGACCGGGAGGTCCCAACCGAGGTTCATGCCTCAGTCACCGGGACCCAGGAGGTCGATCCCCTCCCAGCGAGGGGAGAGGGAGGCCTGGATTCATCCGAGCTCTCTCCGGATACAGCTCCAAGGAGACCTCCTCCTCCGGTCTCTTCAATGCTGCCTCCGACGCTGCCTGTGACAGAACAGGTTGCGGCCGAGTGGCATACCATGATGGAGAAGGCCCTGTCCGACTCATCGATCGCCGATGAACATCGCACCCTTATGGATGTAATTCTGCAAAGCATCCGGAAAGTTGATAGCGGACTGAAGGGAGCCTTCAATGGTTTGCTGGCAGGCTTCAAGGTAAACCGATTAGTGTTAATTTTATTAATAAGGTTTTTACATGCCTTATAGGTATGATAGCCCCGAGCCACTGGTGAGTTGAAAAACTTGCCCGTGGCTCAAAATAACTCATGGTCCTTGAACAAAACTAGTTCGGGGACCCATGAGCTATAACAGCTCAGTAGGGTACTTCGGCCAAATATTCTAATCCCGTTAGCATGCATGCTTATCAAACCCTATCTTGTTTTGAAGGCCTCGTCTTCGGTTGTGTCTACCAATGCCCTTGAACTTGCCGAGATGAACCAGAAACTCCAGGTTTCCAATGAGGAACTCAGCCGACCTAATAGTCGGCTAGACGAGAAGCATGGAAAGCTTAATGCATGCCATTGAGACTCTTGTTGTACTTTAGTAGTTTAGTATTGTTTGGCTTCTGTATATGACATCGTGATTTCGATAATGTAAGGAACTATGGACTTGGAGTTGGAGAAACTCAAGGCCGAAATGGAGAAGGCCAAGCAGGAGGCCTCCACTCATAAGATGGTGGCAGAGCAGACCGCCACCGAGCTAAGATCGTTGAAGGTCGAGAGCGGCGGGCACAAAGCTAGAGTGGTCGAGGTCCAGCAGGAGCTTCAAGGTGCGAGCGCTAAAAGAGAGGCCTTGGAACAAAAGTTCGAGGAACATGCGACCGAGCTCTCCAAGTTGTCCTTCGAGCTCAATTCGGAGCGGGTAGAGAGGCGTTTCTTCAAAGAAGAAGTGCGTGAGGCCAAGAAGATTGCGGATGGTAAGCCATACTTACTTCAAAGTGCCTTTGGTGGAAACAGGTTTGCCTTTATTACACGGCTATGGAATTCCCGAGACGCCTCTACGGACCTCCCGCGGAGTGGAGTAGATGCGGCCAAGCACTACGCGGTCCACGACGGGGATGCCGAGTAGAGGCTTTTCTAGGTGCAGATTCAAGCTCCCGAGGCCAACCCCTTCTTGTCAATCAGATGAAACAGCTTAAGGAGTTGCACAGGATGGCGGAGCCAGCCACGAAGGACCTCTGCATCCGGTTGTGGCCTACCGAGCCTCTGCCGAGTAGTTACTTCGGCTTAGTGCAGAAATTGTACGACGTCGTGCCTCAATTCGAAGTCCTGAAACGCTCTACCTACATAGAGGGAGCTCGTATGGATTTTACAAGGACCATGATGCACTGGCGAGGGGTGAAGCCTGCTACGGCGACAGAAACCTTATGTCGTCTCTTGAGCTTGCGTTGGTTTTTCCCTTGAAGAGGAAAGGGCGATGCAGCACATGAGCAGTAAGTATTTCCCTCAGTTTGAGAACCAAGGTATCAATCCAGTAGGAGAATCGCGTCAAGTCCAGAGTACCTACACAAACACAAAAGAGCTTGCACCCGACGCTATAAAGGGGTTGTCAATCCCTTCAAGATTGATTGCAAAGTGAGATCTGAAGGCGGAAAGTGCAACAAAGAAAAAGAGTAAGGCTGAAAATATGGTGTGGAGTAGACCCGGGGGCCATAGTGTTCACTAGAGGCTTCTCTCAAAATAGCAAATATTACGGTGGGTGAACAAATTACTGTCGAGCAATTGATAGAACCGCGCAAAGTCATGATGATATCTAAGGCAATGGTCATACATATAGGCATCACGTCCGAGACAAGTAGACCGATACTTTCTGCATCTACTACTATTACTCCACACATCGACCGCTATCCAGCATGCATCTAGTGTATTGAGTTCATGACGAACAGAGTAACGCCTTAAGCAAGATGACATGATGTAGAGGGATAAACTCAAACCAATGATGAAAACCCCATCTTTTTACCCTTGATGGCAACAACACAATGCGTGCCTTGCTACCCCTTCTGTCACTAGGTGAGGTCACCGCACGGTATGAACCCAAAACCAAGCACTTCTCCCATTGCAAGAATCATAGATCTAGTTGGCCAAACAAAACCCACAACTCGAAGAGAATTACAAGGATATGAAATCATGCATAAGAGAGATCAGAAGAAACTCAAACAAGATTCATAGATAATCTGATCATAAATCCACAATTCATCGGATCTCGACAAACACACTGCAAAAGAAGATTACATCGGATAGATCTCCATGAAGATCATGGAGAACTTTGTATTGAAGATCCAAGAGAGAGAAGAAGCCATCTAGCTACTATCTATGGACCCGTAGGTCTATGGTGAACTACTCACGCATCATCGGAGAGGTCATGGTGTTGATGAAGAAGCCTCCGTATCCGAATCCCCCCTCCGGCAGGGCACCAGAACGTGCCCCAGATGGGATCTTGCGGAGACACAAGCTTGCGGCGGCGGAAAAGTACTTTCGATGATCTCCTGATTTTTTCTGGGATTTTAGGGAATTTATAGGCGAAAGACCTAGGGCAGAGGTGGCCGAGGGAGCCGACAAGCCTGGGAGGCAAGGCCCCCCTGGCCACGGCTAGGGGGCTTGTGGGGTCCCTGGTGGCCCCGTGCCCTGATTCTCAAGCTTCCCGATCTTCTTTTGTTTCGGAAAAAATATTTTAGGCAGTTTCGTTCCGTTTGGACTCCGTTTAAAATCCTCCTCTAAAAGGGGTCAAAAACATGGAAAAACAGGAGCTGGCACTTGCCACTGAGTTAATAAGTTAGTCTCAAAAAAGATATAAAAGGTATACAAAACATCCAAAGTTTGACAAGATAATAGCATAAAACTATCAAAAATTATAGATACGTTGGAGACGTATCTATCATCCCCAAGCTTAACTCCTGCTCGTCCTCAAGTAGGGAAGTGATAAAGACTGAATTTTTGATGTGAATGCTACCTAGCATAGTTGTCCTTTACAACTTCTTTCGTGTGACATGAATGTTCAGATCCGTAGGATTCAAGACAATAGTTTGCTATTGACATGAAAACAATAATACTTCAAGCAAACTAGCAAGGTAATCATGAACTTTCAAAATAACAAGGCCAAGGAAAGTTATCCCTACAAAATCATATAGTCTGGCTATGCTCCATCATCCTCACACAACTAATGTAAATCATGCACAACCCCGGTATTGGCCAAGTAATTGTTTTCACACTCTTACTTTCTCAAACTTTTTATAACTATCACGCAATACATGAGCGTGAGCCATGGATATAGCACTATATGTGGAATAGAGTGTGGTGGTGGTTGTGAGACAAAAAGGAGGAGATGGTCACATTGACTCGGCGTATCAAAGGGCTATGCAAATTCCCATTCATAGATATCAATGTGAATGAGTAGGGATTGCCATACAAATGATGCACTAGAGCTATAAGTATGTGAAAGCTCAAAAGGAGAACTAGTGGGTGTGCATCCAACTTGCTTGCTCACGAAGACCTAGGGCAATTTGAGGAAGCCCATCATTGGAATATACAAGCCAAGTTATATAATGAAGATTCCCACTAGCATATGGTAGTGACAAAACGAGAGGCTCTCAAACATGAAGAACATGGTGCTATTACGAAGCACAAGTGTGGAAAAAGATAGTAACATTGTCCCTTCTCTCTTTTTCTCTCTCTCTTTTTTATTTGGGCTCTTGGGCCTCTCTTTTTTCTCCTTTTTTTATTTGGGCTCTTTGGCCTCTTTTTTTTATTTCCTCACATGGGACAATGCTCTAATAATGATGATCATCACACTTTTATTTACTCACAGCTCAAAGCTTAGAAATGACTCTATAGGAAATGCCTCCGGCAGTGTACCGGGATGTGCAATGATCTAGCTTAGCGTATGACGTTGAAACATCTCGCTAGCTATCTTACGATCATGCAACGGAAATATGAGAGTGACGGCAGAAGTCATGAGACGGAACGGTGGGAGTTGCATGGCAATATATCTCGGAATGGCTATGAAAATGCCATAGTAGGTAGGTATGGTGGCTGTTTTGAGGAAGGCATATGGTGGGTTTATGTACCGGCGAAAATTGCGCGGCACTAGAGAGGTTAGGAATGGTGGAAGGTGAAAGTGCATCTATACCATGGACTCACATTAGTCATCAAGAACTCACATACTTGTTGCGAAAGTTTTTATTAGTAATCGAAACAAAGTGCTAAACGCATACTCCTAGGGGAAGGGTTGGTAGGTGTTAACCATCGCGCGATCCCGACCGCAACACAAAGGATGACAATCAATAGATCAATTATGCTCCGACTTCCTAACATAGCGGCTCACCATACGTGCATGCTACGGGAATCACTAACTTCAACACAAGTATTTCTAGATTCACAACACCCTACTAACATAGCTCTTAATATTACCAAATCCACGTCTCAAAACTAATTGAGAGGAATCAAGACTTCTCTTTCTACTCAATGCACATGTAGATGGAGGTTTTTGTATCCTCTTTGGGTACCTATCACCTTTGGGACTACTTTCATAGCATAAGCCAACTACCAAGTCACGCACCGCCATGCTCTAAAAGATCTAAGTGAAGCACAAAGAGCAAAATTATCTAGCTCAAAAGATATAAGTGAAGCACGATGAGCATTCTAGCGAATTCACGATGAGTGCATGTCTCTCTCTAAAGGTGTGCAGCAAGGATGATTGTGACACAACAAAAAGAGAAGACTCCTAAGATACAAGACGCTCCAAGAAAAACACATATCATGTGGTGAATAAAAATATAGCTCCAAGTAATGTTACCGATGGATTGAAGACATAAGAGGGGATGCCTTCCCGGGGCATCCCCAAGCTTAGGCTTTTTGGTGTCCTTGAATTTGGCTTGGGATGCCTTGGGCATCCCCAAGCTTGAGCTCTTTACACTCCTTATCTCTTTATCCATGAGAACATCACCCAAAACTTGAAAACTTCACAACACAAAACTTAAACAGAAACTCGTGATAACATTAGCACAAGAAAACAAACTACCACCACTTTAGGTACTGTAGCAATCTTGATTTCTATTTATATTGGTGTTGGGCTACTGTATTCTCACTTTTCCATGCCTAGTACCCCCCGATACTATCCATAGTTTCATCAAAACAAGCAACCGACTCAACAAAAACAAAATCTGTCAAAAACAGACCAGTCTGTAGCAATCTGTATACTTTGTATACTTCTGGTACCTCAAAAATTCTGAAAAATTACGACTGCCTGGGCAAAAGGTATATCAACCAGCAGCAAAAAGAATAAACTCAAAATCTCTTTCTGAATAAAAATTAAAAATCATCTTGTGAGCGAAAAGTTTCTGTCTTTTTCGAGCAGGATCAAACAACCATCACCAAGACTAGTCATAAAGGTTTTGCTTGGCTCAAACACAAAAAGAAACACAAAAAACACAATCATAACAGAATTATGTTGGTGTGGACGCAACAAAACAGAAAGAAAAATAAATAAATTCATTGGGTTGCCTCCCAACAAGCGCTATTGTTTAACGCCCTTAGCTAGGCATAAGGCGATAGAATCACATATCGTCGTCTTTGGTGCTCAAACCATAAGTGGCGTGATCACTTATCATCTTAAGGTTTACATCTTTCTAGCTAGATGATTCACCACTATTTTTGGGAACAAAAACAGACTTGGTGACCTTATTGTGGGCAAAGTTTGGAGTATTCTGCACAGCGGCAAAAGCGGAACCCAAGTTGGTTATAACGTCCTCTAGTTTGCCAATCCTAGCGGAATCATGACCTAGTTTTTCGTTAACTGTGGGTTCCTTCTCCTTTAAATTTTTCAAAACCATTCCCACCTTGGATCCATACTGAGTGATTTGATTGTGGATCTTTTTATCCAAATTCTCAATGAGTTCAATCGTAGCAACTTTATTTTCAATGACGTCTAGCCTACGCATCACATGTTCCAGAGTTAAGGTAGTTCCATTAACCATGAGTGGGGGTGAGCCTACCAAATTTATTATAGCTCCGTAAGAATCAACGGTATGGCTACCCAAGAAATTTCCACCTACGATGGTGTCAAGAATATACCTATTCCAAGGAGAAACACCCACATAAAAACTGCGAAGCAGGACGGTAGTGGATTGCTTATGAGTAGATCTACTCTGAGCATTGCAAATCCTATACCAAGCGTCCTTTAAGTTTTCTTCCTCAATTTGTTTTAAATTTAGAACTTCGCTCTAGGGAGTATCGTTCGAAGTGGTGGATCTAGCCATGAGGACAGGTAGACTATCCCACACAGACGAACAGAAAGCAAGCGAAAGAAAATGGCAAACGAAAAGGCGAACGAAAAAGGCAAAGATTTTTTTGTAAATTTTTGTTTTTCAGAAGTGGGGGAGAGGAAAACGAGAGGCGGAAAAGTAAATGCAAGAGATGAATTGCGACACTTACTTGGATGAGTTCTTGACTTGATCATCCCCGGCAACAGCGCCAGAAATCCTTCTGCTATGGCGACAGAAACCTTCTATCGTCTCTTGAGCTTGCGTTGGTTTTTCCCTTGAAGAGGAAATGGCGATGAAGCACAAGAGCAGTAAGTATTTACCTCAGTTTGAGAACCAAGGTATCAATCCAGTAGGAGAATCGCGTCAAGTCCAGAGTACCTGCAAAAACACAAAAGAGCTTGCACCCAACGCTATAAAGGGGTTGTCAATCCCTTCAAGATTGATTGCAAAGTGAGATCTGAAGGCGGAAAGTGCAACGAAGAAAAAGAGTAAGGCTGAAAATATGGTGTGGAGTAGACCCGGGGGCCATAGTGTTCACTAGAGGATTCTCTCAAAATAGCAAATATTACGGTGGGTGAACAAATTACTGTCGAGCAATTGATAGAACCGCGCAAAGTCATGACGATATCTAAGGCAATGATCATACATATAGGCATCACGTCCGAGAGAAGTAGACCGATACTTCTGCATCTACTACTATTACTCCACACATCGACCGCTATCCAGCATGCATCTAGTGTATTGAGTTCATGACGAACAGAGTAACGCCTTAAGGAAGATGACATGATGTAGAGGGATAAACTCAAACCAATGATGAAAACCCCATCTTTTTACCCTTGATGGCAACAACATGATGTGTGCCTCGCTACCCCTTCTGTCACTGGGTGAGGTCACCGCACGGTATGAACCCAAAACTAAGCACTTCTCCCATTGCAAGAATCATAGATCTAGTTGGCCAAACAAAACCCACAACTCGAAGAGAATTACAAGGATATGAAATCATGCATAAGAGAGATCAGAAGAAACTCAAATAAGATTCATAGATGATCTGATCATAAATCCACAATTCATCGGATCTCGACAAACACACTCCAAAAGAAGATTACATCGGATAGATCTCCATGAAGATCATGGAGAACTGTGTATTGAAGATCCAAGAGAGAGAAGAAGCCATCTAGCTACTAGCTATGGACCCGTAGGTCTATGGTGAACTACTCACGTATCATCGGAGAGGTCATGGTGTTGATGAAGAAGCCCTCTGTATCCGAATCCCCCCTCCGGCAGGGCACCAGAACGTGCCCCAGATGGGATCTTGCGGAGACATAAGCTTGTGGCGGCGGAAAAGTACTTTCGATGATCTCCTGATTTTTTCTGGGATTTTAGGGAATTCATAGGCGAAAGACCTAGGGCAGAGGTGTCCCAGGGAGCCCACAAGCCTGGGAGGCGCGGCCCCCCTGGCCACGGCTAGGGGGCTTGTGGGGTCCCTGGTGGCCCCCTGCCTGATTCTCAGGCTTCCCGGTCTTATTTTGTTTCGGAAAAAAATCTTTTTGGCATTTTCGTTCCGTTTGGACTTCGTTTAAAATCCTCCTCTGAAAGGGGTCAAAAACATGGAAAAACAGGAACTGGCACTTGGCACTGAGTTAATAAGTTAGTCTAAAAATATATATAAAAGGCATACAAAACATCCAAAGTTTGACAAGATAATAGCATGAAACCATCAAAAATTATAGATACTTTGGAGACGTATGAAAGCCACTTATGATGGGAACCTCACCTCCGCCTCCTAGAAAGGAGCACCTGCGTCCAGAGCTTTACTTCTCTACCGCGATGGAGGGTGCTCGGGCGATAGAAGTCCATTGTTCCAAAGATATAATTTATGAATAGGATATTGTCGTGTGCCTTGGAACAATCTAACATTATGAAAATTGTCCTGATGTAATGCACTTTGAATTATTTTTTGACTCCTGTTCGGCCATTTAATCTGAAAGTTTCCACTCGTCGGCTTCAGCCCCCATGTAGAGACTACAAGGGGTGTTTTGACATTCGCACTATCACCCTTAGCCGATATATCGGTGCTTGAAGGCAGTAGTGTGTGAAGGAAACGAGACAATGAGACTATTCTGCTTTAGTGCTTTCACTTAGCCTTAGGAGCTTGAATTCGGGGGGCTAGCCCCTAGTTTTTTGTGGTAGTTGGATAAACCATATTTGGAAATAGTTACCAGAAGGTTTGTAAAGGAACAAACCCCTCCGTATGACATGAAATAAAACCTCCATCGGTCTTTAGTACTTAAGCTCGGATTGTAGAACGGTTCTCGCTTATTATGACAGTTAGTTTTCGCCTTTTTCCAGTGAGGTATTTTTAGCGAGGCCAGCTGGGAATACAATCACAGTGGTTCTTCCTTTACCCATTTAGCCGAACTAGCGGAACGTAAGGGGGTAATCACAGGAGTGGGGCAACCCAACTATTCACCCAAGACATAATTCGGAACCGATGCATATAAAGAAATATTCAAGAAACCAAACACTCAAAAAAGTAGTGACGGGGTAGTGCTCGGGGTGGTATTTATCCAAGCCCCCAGTCTATTAGTCGATCACACTTGATATTTATTAAACAAATCTACTCTTCGATGCCAATGACCAGGACACATATATATGTAAAGATACTATAAAAGAGTATATGAGTAATATTTACTATAATTCATGGCGCCAAGGGAGCTCTTACAGGGAATTATCGTTTTGGACAACATATTTCAAAACGACTTTTTCTCCATGGCCAATCATGGGCGAGTTGACGTCTGCCCTCCTTCCAACTGTGCAGTTTCTCCTATACTTCTTAGAAGGGAGGGGTAATATCTTTTAAAGGTGGTTGTTGTCAGCATGCGGACCTTGAATAGAGGGTATTGAGAAGTTGCCGTGTTATAGGTGAGCTTGACGCTTGAGAGATCCTTAACGGCATCTCTTTCTTGTCTCTGAAGACATTTGGACCGTAGTTTGGTCGAACCGTACATATGGTCCTTGGTGCTGGATCCCCACAACTGCCCATGGTATTTTGAGAATGAAATTGTGTCTACGAGGGACATACCTTACGGGTGACCGGGCCGTGTCATGGGGAGAATATCCCTATTTTTTTAGCCGGAGACATATCCAGGGGATCCGATTGAGCTCGGGCTCGCTTGCCCGCCCGTCGCGCCTCGATGGCAAGCTTGTTGCTTGATGCTTCGTTGTTGTATTTGCATTCAGCTACCAAGGTCGATGTGTGCTCCTTAGTCCGTAGGGAGTGTTCTGTATTGCATTGACGGTGATAACACCTCTGGGTCCATACATCTTGAGCTTTATGTAGGCGTAATGAGGCACAACGTTAAAGCGAGCGAATCACATGCGGCCAAGTAGTGTGTGATACCCGTTGCGGAAGGGGACAATGTCGAAGATCAAGTCTTCATTGCAGAAGCTGTCGGGTGAGCCGAACACAACCTCCAGCATTACTGTGCCGGAGTAGCCGTCTTTGACGCCTGGGATCACTCCTTTAAAGGTAGTGTTTCTAGGTTTAATCCTTGATGGGTTTATGCCCATCCTTTTCACCGTATCTGAGTAAATCAGGTTAAGGCTACTTCCTCCGTCCATGAGAGCTCTAGCGAGGTGATACCCATCTAGGATGGGGTCTAGGACGAGGGTGGCCAACCCTCCGTGATGGATACTGGTCGGATCCCTATAATCGGAGGTGATCGGGCAAGTCGACCATGGGTTGCACTTCGGGGATATGGGCTCTACGACGTATACCTCCCAAAGGCCTCGCTTCCTCTCCTTCTTTGGTATGTGAGTAACATATATCATATTCACTGATTTCACCTCTGGGGGAAACTATTTATGGCCCCCATTGTTTGGACCGCGAGGCTCTTCATCGTCCTTGCTTCGTGGGCCCTTGCCTTGTTCCTCGGCTGCTAGCTTGTCGACATGTTTAAACATCCAACAGTTACAGTTGGTGTGGGTGGCGGGCTTGTCTTGGGTGCCATGGATTTCGCAGGGCTTTTCCATAATATTATCTAATGGAGTCGATCCATCCCTGTTCCCTTTAAAGGGTTTCTTCCGTTGTCCGGTTTTTGAGCTGGGGAAGCCAACATTTTTGGCTGCGTCATCGGCGTCACCGTTATGGTGGCGGCGTTTGCTCTTGTTTCGCCTTGGCTTGCCGTTCCCGTCCCAAACTTCAGAGGTACCGGGGTCGTCTGCATTATGTCCGTGCCGAGCTAGCGGATTCTCCTCGGCCGCGCAAAAGCGGGTCATGAGGGAAGTGAGAGCGGACATTGCTCTCGGCCTATCCTGGCATAGATTCCCTGAAAATTAGACAGGAAGGCTTCTTCAAGCTCTTCCCAACTTCCGGTGAATCTTCGGGTAAGTTGTTTAGCCAGTGTCATGTTGGCTGCTACTGCAACAAAAGACCTTCCAACGGCGCCAAAAACACGTGCTGACGGGAGACTATTCTTGTCTTGATACTCCTCAACAACGGCACAAGGAATCCTTCTGCTACGGCTACGCCTTTAGGGACTTCCTTGGCAAATATGCAAAGGATTCCCCGTGGCCTTGGAGCCTTGCATTGGTGTTCCCTCGAAGCGGAAAGGGTGATGTAGCACAGCGGCGGTAAGTATTTCCCTCAGTTTTGAGAACCAAGGTATCGATCCAGTGAAGGATTATCGTTACGTAAGGAGATGATCAAGTTGCTTGAAATTCATGATATCGTTACGTAAGGAGATGATCTTAGCCGGCGGAAAATACTTGGATATGTAAGCATCTTTGCACTTATCCCAAGAATCGATACTATTTTTAGGCAAAGAAGAAAACCAAGTTTTTGCGTGATCTCGCAACGAGAAAGGAAAAAAGTTTCAACTTAATCACGTCATTATCCACATCTCTTTTCTTTTGCATATCGCAAAGCTCAATGAAGGTATTGAGATGGGATGCGGCATCTTCACTAGGAAGGCCAGAGAATTGCTCTTTCATAACAAGATTCAGCAAAGCTGCGTTGATTTCATACGATTCCGCACTAGTGGCGGGAGCAATCGGAGTACTAATAAAATCATTATTATTGGCACTCGAGAAGTCGCAAAGTTTGGTGTTTTCAGCCATGATGACTTCAACAAACAAACAAGCACACAAGCAAGCAAGAAAACAGGCAAAGGAAAACGGCAAAAAGTCAAAAGGCAAAAGAAAACAACAAAGGAGAAAGGCAAATGAAAATGGCAAATGTGAAGTGGGGGAGAGGAAAACGAGAGGAAACTGGCAAATAAAGTAAATGCAAGAGATGAGTTTGTGAGTCCTACTTGGATAGATCTCTCCTTCCCCGGCAACGGCGCTAGAAATAAGCTTAGTTGACGGGATGTTAGCGCCGCTTACCTAGCCTCCCCCGCAACGGCGCCAGAAATACTTCTGCTACTGCAACAAAAGACCTTCCAACGGCGCCAAAAACACGTGCTGACGGGAGACTATTCTTGTCTTGATACTCCTCAGCAACGGCACCGGGAATCCTTCTGCTACGGCTACGCCTTTGGGGACTTCCTTGGCAAATATGCAAAGGATTCCCCCGTGGCCTTCGAGCCTTACGTTGGTGTTCCCTCGAAGCGGAAAGGGTGATGTAGCACAGCGGCGGTAAGTATTTCCCTCAGTTTTGAGAACCAAGGTATCGATCCAGTGAAGGATTATCACAAGTACCTGCACAAACACAAAGAGCTTGCACCCAACGCTATGAAAGGGTTGTCAATCCCTTATAGATTGTTTGCCAAGTGAGAACTGAAAGCAACAAAGTAACAAAGCAAAGTAAAAGCGAAAGTGGAAACGATAGGTGTGAATAGACCCGGGGGCCGTAGTGTTCACTAGTGGCTTCTCTCATGAAAGCAAGTAGACGGTGGGTGAACAAATTATTGTCGAGAAATTGATAGAACCGCGCAAAGTCGTGACGTTATCTATGGCAATGATTATATCTATAGGCATCACGTCCAAAACAAGTAGACCAATACTTTCTGCATCTACTACTATTACTCGACACGTCGACCGCTATCCAGCATGCATCTAGTGTATTAAGTCCAAAAGAACAGAGTAACGCCTTAAGCAAGATGACCTGATGTAGATGGACAATCTCATATCTACGATAAAAGCCCATCTTGTTACCCTTGATGGAAACAACACGATGTGTGCCTTGCTGCCCCTTCTGTCACTGGGAAAGGTCACCACACGGTATGAACCCAAAACCAAGCACTTCTCCCATTGCAAGAATCATAGATCTAGTTGGCCAAACAAAACCCACAACTCGGAGAGACTTACAAGGATATCAAATCATGCATATAAGAAATCAGCAAAGACTCAAATATATATCATAGATAATCTGATCACAAATCCACAATTCATCAGATCTCGACAAACACACCGCCAAAGAGGATTACATCGGATAGATCTCCATGAAGATCATGGAGAACTTTGTATTGAAGATCCAAGAGAGAGAAGAAGCCATCTAGCTACTAACTACGGACCCGTAGGTCTGAAGTGAACTACTCACGAGTCATTGGAGGGGCGATGATGTTGATGTAGAAGCCCTCCAACTCCAAAGTCCCCTCCGGCAGGGCACCGGGAAGGGTCTCCAGATGAGATCTCGCGGAAACGGAAGTTTGCGGCGGCGGAAAAGTGTTTTCGTGGATTCCCCTATTTTTTATGTATTTTATGGAATATATTGGCAAAGGAGCTAGGTCAGGGGGGTGCCAGGGAGGCCACAAGCCTGGTAGCCACCGCCCCCTTGGTGGCGGCTACAAGGCTTGTGGCCCCCCTGTAGCTCTCCTGCCTTGGCCCTCAAGCCCCCTGATCTTCTTCCATTCTGGAAAATTTTATTTCGGGATTTTATTCCATTTGGACTCCGTTCCAAAATCAGATCTGAAAAGAGCCAAAAACACAGAAAACAGGAGCTGACACTTGGCACTGAATTAATATGTTAGTCCCAAAAAAGATATAAAAGGTACATTAAACATCCAAAGATGACAAGATAACAGCATGAAACCATCAAAAATTATAGATACGTTTGAGATGTATCACTGGCCCTTTTAGCTTTAGGGGCAGGTATTTGATGGCGTGGAGCTCATCTCCCCTGGCCATATGGATGTGGACAAGGAAATATTCTATCCACACGGCGGGGTCCATAGTCCCGTCGTATTGTTCCATGTTCACGGGTTTAAACCCCTCCAGGAATTGGTGATGCATGACCTTGTCTCTAAAGCATAGTGGGTGTGCGGCGCCTCTGACCCGGGCTATACTGTGTCGGAGATCGGGTGTTAGTTGTGCCCGGTATGATTCCTCGTCTGTGTTGATGTGGAGAAACTGAGGTCGGTCTCTATCCCATCGAGTGGGATAGTACCTTCTGATACATAAATGGATCTGTTGCGACATGTTTTGTTGTACAAGTCGTGGCGTAGGTCGTGTATTCCCCTGGGTTGCACATGTTCCTTTCTCTTTCTGCGTGGAGGCTCGAGTCTATACTCAGCTTCTTCGGCTGCTCTGTCGTGCCCTCGAGGTGGTCAATCGGGCTGATCGTACTGTGTGTGCCTCGGGGACACGAGCTCTAGGGCCTCGTCATCGAACTAAGGCAGCACGCGCCGACGTGGGTAACTTTTGTTTTGAGCCGGTCACTCGGTGCCATATCCTTCTTCAGCTGCGAGTACTTTTCTCCATCTATTGTTGATGGTGTTTTCTTCGGCTTGGAGCCGCTATTACTTCGCCTGGAGGCTGCAGGCGGTAGCTATGAGCTGTTGTGTGAACCGTTCCTGACCCTGAGGGTCCTCAGGAACTGTGAACTCTTTGGCCTCCAAGTTGTCCTTCGCGTCATCAGGAGGGAGGTAGTTGTCGTCGTATGAGTCATTGGGGTCATGGGGATCGGACTGGCCTTCAGGCTTGTTCGGGTCCTCTAGTGGTTGCTCAGGAGCTCCGAGGTTACGGTGTCCTGATGGGTTGTGTTCTCCCCGGTGCCCTGTATGGTCACCCTTCCTTTGTTCGCCTTGGATTGTTTACGCTTCTTTCGGCTCTTTGATGGCTTCTCCCCAAACTTATCGCTGTTTTGTGGTATGGGGGTATGATCACCATTGCCGTTGGGTGTATCCACCATGTAGACATCGTAGGTGGAGGTGGCAGTCCATCGCCTAGTATTTATAGGGGTGGGGTCATCAGCTGCATAATCAATGTCTTCGACCTCCTCGGAGGCGTAATCCAACACGTCGGTTAAGTCTTCGACGGTGACTATCAAGTGGGTGGTAAGTGGGCCGTAAAAGTCCTTGTAATCTGCATCTGGACCGGTCCGTGTATAGGTCGGGTCTGGGCCATCCGTGATTTTTAATGATTGTATTTGGTCGAGCGTCTCGTTTAACATCGAGAGGTTGTCTAGATTGATCTCTTGATGTTTTTAGAGCTGACCTCCATAGCTTCCGCGAGGGATGCATGTTCGGCAATGGCCGTTTGTAGTTGCCCGAGCATAGAGGTCGGATACGGGATCGATGCCAACTCTCCGAAGAGAGAATCGAGGTCATGGCCGAACAAGAGACCCTAAGTCAAGGCTTGAGGATTTTTGAGCTCAATGGACATAAAACACAGAAAAAACAGGAACTTGCACTTGGCACTGAATTAATAAGTTAGTCCCAAAAAAGATATAAAAGGTACATAAAACATCCAAAGATGAGAAGATAACGGCGTGAAACCATCAAAAATTATAGATACATTTGAGACGTATCAAGCATCCCCAAGCTTAACTCCTGCTCGTCCTCGAGTAGGGAAGTGATAAAGAATGAATTTTTGATGCTTTCATGCTACCTAGCATAGATGTCCTTTGTAACTCCTCTTATGTGATGTGAATGTTCAGATCCATTATATTCAAAACAATAGTTTGTTGTTGACGTGGAAACAATAATACTTCAAGCAAACTAGCAAGTTAATCATGAACTTTCAAAATAACAAGGCCAAAATAAAGTTATCCCTACAAAAGCATATAGTCTGGCTATGTCTATCATCATTGCACAACGAATTTAAATCATGCACAACCCCGGTATTGGCCAACTAATTGTTTTCACACCTTTACTTTCTCAAACCTTTTCAATTCTCACGCAATACATGAGCGTGAGCCATGGTTTTAGCACTATAAGTGGTGTGGAGTGTGGTGGAGGTTGCAAGACAAACAAGGAGAAGATGATCACATTAACTAGGCATATCAATGAGCTGTGGAGATGCTCATCAATAGATATCAATGTGAGTGAGTAGGGATTTCCATACAAATGATGCACTAGAGCTAAGAGTATGTGAAAGCTCTTAAAGAAAACTAGTGGGTGTGCATCCAACTTGCTTGCTCACGAAGACCTAAGGCAAATTTGAGGAAGCTTATCATTGGAATATACAAGCCAAGTTATGTAATGAAAATTTCCCACTAGCTATATGGTGGTGACAAGATGAGAGACTCTCAATCATGAAGATCATGGTGCTTAATAAGCACAATTGTGGAAGGATAGTAGCATTGTCCCTTCTCTCTTTTTCTCTCATTTTTTGGTGGGCTCTTTGGCCTCTTATTTTATTTTATTTTTTTATTTTGGTGGGCATCTTTGGCCTCTTTTTGTATATGGGCTTCGCTGGCCTCTTTTATTTCCTCACATTGGACAATGCTCCATCAATGATGATCATCACACTTACAACTCAAAACTTAGAGCAACGATGACTCTATATGGAATGCCTTCGGTAGTGTACCGTGACAATGATCTAGCATGGCATAGACATTAATGGAAACATCATGCTAGCTATCTTACGATCATGCAATGGCAATGTAGAAGTGGTGGCACATGTCATGGTGGTAGTTGCATGGCAATATATCTCGGAATGACTTCGAAAAAGCCATAGTAGGTAGGTATGGTGGCTGTTTTGAGGGAGGCTAATTGTGGGTTTTGTGCACCGGCGAAAGTTGCACGGCACTAAGAAGATAGTGATGGTGGAAGGTGAAAGTGCATCTAAACCATGGACTCAACATTAGTCACGAAGAACTCATATACTTGTTGCAAAAGTTTTAGTAGTAATCGAAACAAAGCATTCAACGCATACTCCTAGGGGAAGGGTTGGTAGGTATAAACCATCGCGCGATCCCGACCGCTACACAAAGGATGACAATCAATAGACAAATCATGCGCAGACTTCATCACATAGCGGTTCACCATACGTGCATGCTACGGGAATCACTAACTTCAACACAAGTATTTCTAGATCCACAACACCTTACTAGCATGACTTCAATATTACCACAACCACAACTCAAAACTAATTGAGATGAATCAAACTTCTCTAACCATTGCCGTTGGGTGTATCCACCATGTAGACGTCGTAGGTGGAGGTGGCAGTCCATCGCCTAGTATTTATAGGGGTGGGGTCATCAGCTGCATAATCAATGTCTTCGACCTCCTCGGAGGCGTAATCCAACACGTCGGTTAAGTCTTCGACGGTGACTATCAAGTGGGTGGTAAGTGGGCCGTAAAAGTCCTTGTAATCTGCATCTGGACCGGTCTGTGTATAGGTCGGGTCTGGGCCATCCGTGATTTTTAATGATTGTATTTGGTCGAGCGTCTCGTTTAACATCAAGAGGTTGTCTAGATTGATCTCTTGATGTTTTTAGAGCTGACCTCCATAGCTTCCGCGAGGGATGCATGTTCGGCAATGGCCGTTTGTAGTTGCCCGAGCATAGAGGTCGGATACGGGATCGATGCCAACTCTCCGAAGAGAGAATCGAGGTCATGGCCGAACAAGAGACCCTAAGTCAAGGCTTGAGGATTTTTGAGCTCAACGGACAAAACCGTGATCTTAGTTGGGAAAGATTGCCCCAGCGGAGAACTCTAGGTTTCCGATCCTTATCTCCTCATCGGGGACGAAGCCTCCGATCTGGCCAAGGTGGCCGATCGGGTCGGCATGCAGCGTGAAGCTGCTGAACGTGAGAACCTTCCCGGGGATGAAGATGTCCCCGTTGTTGATTCATTCGCTTACAATTAAGCGGGCCATCAATCCTTCCAGCGATCCCACTGCGGAACTCTCAATAAAAGCACCAATATGTTGGGAATGTTGCATGGGAAACAAAAAATTCCTACGCACACGAAAGACCTATCATGGTGATGATCATCTACGGGAGGGTGATCGGATCCACATACCCTTGTAGATAGCTAAGCAGGAAGCATTAAGAAACAAGGTTCATGTAGTCGAACGTCTTCGCGATCCAATCACGATCCGTCCCACGAACTCCGTCCCAATATAGTACCAAATGGACGGCACCTCCGTGTTCAGCACACATACAGCTCGATGACGATCTCCGCCTTCTTGATCCAGCAAGAGAGACAAAGAGGTAGGTAAATTCTCCGGCAGCACGATAGCATAGCGATGATGGTGGTGATGCTACTCTGGCAGGGCTTCACAATGACGTACCGAACTAGCTACGGGGTGTCACGAAGTAGTGGAGGGAGAGAGGGATGCACAAAGGCTTGGGGTGCAAAAATACTGCCAAACCTCCACTATATATAGGAGGAACAAGAGGGAGGGTGGCTTGCCTCCTACTCCAAGTAGGAGGGTTCGGCCGAGCACAAGAGGGAGGAGTCCTCCTCCAATTCGGTTTGGTGGAGGATTCCTTCCCATCTTGTCCACCTCCTTCCTTTTTTTCCTTTTTCCTTTTATTTTTGCTTTCAGCCGAAATAGGCTTATTGGGCTCGCCTCACCAGCCGACTAAGGGCTGGTGCGCCACCCATGGGCCTATTAGGTCCTCTTCCGGGTGGGTGGCCCCTCCCAGTAAAATCCCGGAACCCATTCGTCACTCCAGGTACTTTACCGGTAATGTCCGAAATATTTCCGGAAACCAAATGCAACAATCCTATATATCAATCTTCGTTTCTGGACCATTCAGGAAACCCTCGTGACATACGGGATCTCATCCGGTACTCTGAACAACATTCGGTTACCAACATCAATAATTCAACTATACCAAACACGTCACCGAACCTTAAGTGTCCAGACCCTGCAGGTTCCACAACTATGTAGACTTGACCGAGACACTCAACGACCAATATCCAATAGCGGGACCTGGATGCCCATATTGGATCCTACATATTCTACGAATATCTTATCGGTTGAACCTCTATGTCAAGGATTTAGTTAATCCCGTATAATGTTCCCTTTGTCCTTCGGTATGTTACTTGCCCGAGATTCAATCGTTGGTATCTCTATACCTATTTCAATCTCGTTATCGGCAAGTCTCTTTACTCGTTCCACAATACAAGATCCCGTGGTTAACTCTTTAGTCACATTGCTTGCAAGGCTTGTTTGTGATGTTGTATTACCGAGTGGGCCCCGAGATACCTCTCCGTCATACGGAGTGACAAATCCCAGTCTTGATCCATGCTAACTCAACGGACACCTTCGGAGATACCTGTAGAGCACCTTTATAGTCACCCAGTAACGTTGCGACGTTTGATACACATAAGGCATTCCTCCGGTGTCAGTGATTTACATGATCTCATGGTCATAGGAACGTATGCTTGACATGCAGAAAACAATAGCAACAAAATGACATGATCACATGCTATGTTTATAGTTTGGGTCTTGTCCATCACATCATCCCCCTAATGATGTGATCCCGTTATCAACTAACAACACTTGTCTATGGCCTAGAAACCTTAACCATCTTTGATTAACGAGCTAGTCAACTACAGGCTCGCTAGGAACATTGTTCTGTCTATATATCCACACATGCATTTGCGTTTCCATTCAATACAATTATAGCATGGATAATAAACGGTTATCTTGAAACAGGAAATATAATAATAACTATAGTCTCCCACTTGCACTAGAGTGAGTAATCTAGCTTCACATCTCTATGTGATTTACAATGAAATGAATCTAACACCCATACAGTTCTTGTGTTGATCATGTTTTGCTCGTGGAAGAGCCTTAGTCAGAGGATCTGCAACATTCAGATCTGTGTGCACTTTGCAAATATTTATGTCCTCCTCCTTGATGTACTTGCAGATGGCATTGAAGTGTTGCTTTATGTGTCTGGTCCTCTTGTGAAACCTTGGTTCCTTGGCTAGAGCAATGGCAGTAGTGTTGTCACAGAACACGTTAACTGGATCCAGTGCACTCGACACAACTCCAAGATCTGACCTGAACTGCTTCATCCAGACACCCTCCTTAGCCGCCTCTGAGGCAGCTATGTACTCCTCTTCGCATGTAGAATCAGCTACGACGCTTTGCTTGGAACTGCACCAACTTGCCGCACCCCCATTAAGAATAAATATGTATCCGGTTTGTGACTTAGAGTCATCCGGATCAGCGTCAAAGCTTGCATCGACGTAACCCTTTACGACGAGCTCTTTGTCACCTCCATAAACGAGAAACATTTCCTTAGTCCTTTTCAGGTACTTCAGAATATTCTTGACCGATGTCTAGTGCTCCACTCCTGGATTACTTGGAAACATGCCTGTCATACTTATGGAAAGGCTGACATCCGGTCTTGTGCACAGCATTGCATACATGATAGACCCTATGGCTGAAGCATAGGGGACGACACTCATCGTTCCTCTATCTTCTGCAGTTACTGGGCATTGAGTCTTACTCAACTTTATACCTTGTAACACGGGCAAGAACCCCTTCTTGGATTGTTCCATTTTGAACTTGTTCAAAATATTATCAAGGTATGTACTTTGTGAAAGTCCTATCAGGCGCCTTGATCTATCTCTATAGATCTTAATGCCTAATATGTAAGCAGCTTCTCACCTTCATTGAAAAACTTTTATTCAAGTAATACTTTATGCTTTCCAAAAACTCTGCATTGTTTCTAATCAGAAACATGTCATCTACATATAATATTAGAAACGCTATAGAGCTTCCACTCACTTTTTTGTAAATACAAGCTTCTTCAAAAACTTGTATAAACCCGAATGCCTTGATCACCTCATCAAAGCGATGATTCCAACTCCGAGATGCTTGCACCAGTATATAAATGGATCACTCAAGCTTGCATATTTGTGAGCATTCTCTGGATCGAAAAAACCTTCTGGTTGTATCATATACAAATCTTCCTTAAGAAATCCCTTAAGGAACGTTGTTTTGACATCCATCAGCCATATTTCATAATCGAAAAATGCAGCTATTGCTAACATGATTCTGTTGGGGATCGTAGTAATTTAAAAAAAATCCTACGCCATGCAAGGATCTATCTATGGAGAAACCAACAACGAGACAGGTTGTAGAGCATCTTCATACCTTTGAAGATCTCTAAGCGGAAGCGTTACTATGAACGTGGTTGATGGAGTCGTACTCGCAGCGATTTAGATTGTAGTGGATACCGATCAATGTGCCGAACCACGGCACCTCCGCGTTCAACACACGTACAGCCCGGTGATGCCTCCTCCTTCTTGATCGAGCAAGGAGAGAGGAGAAGTTAAGGGAGAGCTCCGGCAGCATGACGTCATGGTGGCGGTGGAGCTATGTGGTTCTCTGGCAGGGCTTCGCCAAGCGCTGCGGAGGAGGAAGAAGAGAGAGGTAGGGTTGCGCCTTGGGAGAGTCCAATTGTGTGTATCAAAAGGGACAAAACCTCAAGTATATATAGGAGGAGGGAGAGGGAGGGCTTCCTTGGCCCCTCCTCCAAGGAGGAGAGGTTCGGCCGAACTAGGGGAGGAGTCCACCTCCCACAAGGGAGGTGGATCCCTTCCTTTTAAACCCCTTTTGCCTTATCTCCTTTATGCCTAGCCGCATGAGCCTTTAGGGAAGGACTTGGCCAGCCCAATAAGGTTTGGTTCACCTTCTCTAACAGCCCATGAAATCCTTTGGTCGTTACACCCCTCCGGGCACACTCCCGGCACACTCCCGGCACTCCCGGTACACTACCGATGAGCCCGAAACTTTTCCGGTGACCAAACCAGGACTTCCTATATATCAATCTTTACCTACGGACCATTCGGTAACCACATACTATTCCCTTTACAACTCTAGCGTCATCGAACCTTAAGTGTGTAGACCCTACGGGTTCAGGAGACATGCAGACATGACCGAGACACCTCTCCGGCCAATAACCAACAGCGTGGTCTAGATATCCATGTTGCTTCCCACATATTCCACCATGATCTCATCGGATGAACCACGATGTTGGGGATTCAATCAATCCCGTATGCAGTTCCCTTTGTCTACTGGTATGATACTTGCCCGAGATTCGATCGTCGGTATCCCTATACCTTGTTCAATCTCGTTACCGGCAAGTCTCTTTACTCATTCCGTAACACATCATCCCGTGGCTAACTCCTTAGTCACACTGAGCTCAATATGATGATGAATTACCGAGTGGGCCCAGAGATACCTCTCTGTCACACGGAGTGACAAATCCTAGTCTCGATTTGTGCAACCCAACAGACACTTTCGGAGATACCCATAGTGCACCTTTATAATCACCCAGTTACGTTGTGACGTTTGTTACACCCAAAGCAGTCCTACGGTATCCGGGAGTTGCACAATCTCATGGTCTAAGGAAATGATACTTTGACATAGAAAAGCTTTAGTAGACGAACAACACGATCTAGTGCTATGCTTAGGATTGGGTCTTGTCCGTCACATCATTCCCCAATGATGTGATCCCATTATCAATGACATCCAATGTCCATGATCAGGAAACCATGATCATCTATTGATCAACAAGCTAGCCAACTAGAGGCTCACTTGGGACACATTGTGATCTATATATTCACACATGTATTACGGTTTTCGGTTAATACAATTATAGAATGAATAATAGACAATTATCATGAACTAGGAAATATAATAATAACCACTTTATAATTGCCTCTAGGGCATATTTCCTACAGTCTCCCACTTGCACTAGAGTCAATAATCTAGTTACATTGTGATGAATCGAACACCCATAGAGTTCTGGTGTTGATCATGATTTGCCCATGGAAGAGGTTTAGTCAACGGGTCTGTGACATTCAGATCCGTATGTACTTTACAAATATCTATATCTCCATCCTGGATGTATCCACGTATGGAGTTGAAGCGGCACTTGATGTTCTTGGTCTTTCTGTGAAACCTTGGCTCCTTTGCAATGGCAATAGCTCCAGTGTTGTCACATAACAGAGTCATAGGGCCCGACGCACTTGGAATCACTCCTAGGTCAGTGATGAACTCCTTCATCCAGACTCCTTCCTGTGTTGCTTCCGAAGCAGCGATGTACTCCGCTTCACATGTAGATGTCACCAGTATGCTTTGCTTGCAACTGCACCAGCTAACTGCCCCATTATTCAAAATATACACATATCCGGTTTGTGACTTGGAGTCATCCGGATTTGTGTCGAAGCTAGCATCGACGTAACCCTTTATGACGAGCTCTTTGGCACCTCCATATACGAGAAACATATCTTTAGTCCTTTTCATGTACTTTAGGATATTCTTGACCGTTGTTCAGTTATCCACTCCTGGATCACTCTGGTAGCTCCCAACCAAACTTATGGCAAGGTTCACATCAGGTCTGGTACACAGCATGGCATACATAATAGAGCCTATGGCTGAAGCATAGGGGATGGTACTCGTCTTCTCTATATATTCTGCAATGGTCGGTCGTTGAGTCGCACTCAACCTCACACCTTGTAATACAGGCAAGAACCCCCTATTAGCCTTCTCCATATTGAACTTCTTCAATATCTTGTCGAGGTATGTGCTTTGTGAAAGACCTATGAGGCGTCTCGATCTATCTCTATAGATCTTGATGCCTAATATGTAAGCAGCTTCTCCAAGGTCCTTCATTGAAAAACTCTTATTCAAATAGGCCTTTATGATTTCCAATGGTTCTATATCATTTACCATCAACAATATGTCATCCACATATAATATGAGAAATGCTGCAGAGATCCCACTCACTTTCTTGTAAATACAGGCTTCTCCATAAGTTCGTATAAACCCAAACGCTTTGATCACCTCATCAAAGTGAATGTTCCAACTCCTAGATGCTTGCACCAGCCCATAGATGGAGTGCTCGAGCTTGCATGCCTTGTTTGCATTGCTAGGATCGATAAAACCTTCCGGTTGTATCATATAAAATTCTTCTTTAAGAAAGTCATTTAGGAATGTTGTTTTGACGTCCATTTGCCAGATTTCATAACCATAAAATGCGGCAATTGCTAACATAATTCGGGCCGACTTCAGCATCGCTACGGGTGAGAAGGTCTCATCGTAGTTAATCCCTTGAACTTGTTGATAACCCTTAGCGACAAGTCGAGCCTTATAGATGGTCACATTACCATCCGCGTTAGTCTTCTTCTTGAAGATCCATTTACTTTCTATGGCTCTCCGATCATCGGGCAAGTCCACCAAAGTCCATACTTTGTTCTCATACATGGATTCTATCTCGGATTTCATGGCCTCAAGCCATTTGTTGGAATCTGGGCCCGTCGTCGCTTCTTCATAGTTCGAAGGTTCACTATTGTCTAATAACATGATTTCCATGACAGGATTGTCGTACCACTCTGGTGCGGAACGTACCCTTGTCGACCTTTGAGGTTCAATAGCAACTTGATCCGAAGCGTCATGATCATCATCATTAACTTCATCTCTAGCCGGTGCAAGCGCCTCAAGAACACTTTCTTGCACTGCGCCACTCTCTGGTTCGAGAGGAGGTACAATTACCTCATTAAGTTCTATTTTCCTCCCACTTACTTCTTTCGATAGAAACTCCTTCTCTAGAAAGGATCCGTTTCTAGCAACAAAGATCTTGCCTTCGGATCTAAGATAGAAGGTGTACCCAATAGTTTCCTTAGGGTTGGAGCTTCTCTGGTTGAAGTTTCTTCACATAAGCATCGCAGCCCCAAAATTTCAGAAACGACATCTTAGGTTTCTTGCCAAACCATAATTCATACGGTGTCGTCTCAACGGATTTAGACAGTGCCCTACTTAAAGTGAATGCGGCAGTTTCCAATGCATAGCCCCAAAATGATAGCGGTAAATTGGTAAGAGACATCATAGATTGTACCATATCTAATAGAGTGCGATTACGACGTTCAGACACACCGTTATGCTGTTGTGTGCCAGGCGGCGTGAGTCATGAAACAATTTCACATTTCCTTAGGTGCATGCCAAACTCGTGACTCAAATATTCTCCTCCACGATTAGATCGTAGAAACTTTATTTTCTTGTCACGTTGATTCTCCACCTCATTCTGAAATTCCTTGAACTTTTCAAAGGTTTCAGACTTGTGCTTCATTAAGTAGACATACCCATATCTACTCAAATCATCAGTGAGGGTGAGAACATAACGATAGCCTCCGCGAGCTTCAATGCTCATTGGACCGCATACATCGGTATGTATTATTTCCAATAAGTTGATCGCTCGCTCCATTATTCCGGAGAACGGTGCCTTGGTCATATTTCCCATGAGGCACGGCTCGCATGTGTCAAATGATTCAAAATCAAGAGACTCCAAAAGTCCATCAGTATGGAGTTTCTTCATGCGCTTTACGCCGATATGACCAAGACGGCAGTGCCCCAAGTATGTGGGACTATCATTATCAACCTTACATCTTTTGGTACTCACACTATGAATATGTGTATCATCACGATCGATATTCATCATGAATAAACCATTTACCAGCGGGGCATGACCATAAAACATACCACTCATAAAAATATAGAACAACCATTATTCTCAGATTTAAATGAGTAGCCATCTTGCATAAAGCGAGATCCCGATACAATGTTCATGCTTAAAGCTGGTACTAAATAACAATTATTAAGGTTCATAACTAATCCCAAAGGTATATGTAGAGGTAGCGTGCCGACGGCGATCACATCGACCTTGGAACCATTCCCGACGTGCATCGTCACCTCATCCTTAGCCAGCCTACACTTGTTCCGCAGCTCCTGCTTAGAGTTGCAAATGCGAGAAACAACGCTGGTATAAAATACCCAGGAGCTACTACGAGCGCTGGTAAGGTACACATCAATAACAAGTATATCACATATACCTTTGACGTTGTCGGCCTTCTTGTCTGCTAAGTACTTGGGCAATTTCGCTTCCAGTGACCGGTTCCCTTGCAGTAATAGCACTCAGTCTCACGCTTAGGTCCTTTCTTTGGCTTCTTCCAGGCAACTGGTTTACCGGGCGTGGCAACTGCTTTGCCATCTTTCTTGAAGCTTTTCTTTCCCTTGCCCTTCTTGAAACTGGTGGTCTTATTGACCATCAACACTTGATGCTCTTTCTTGATTTCTACCTCCGCAGATTTCAGCATTGAATACAACTCGGGAATAGTCTTTTCCATCCCTTGCATTTTGTAATTCATCACAAAGCCTTTATAGCTAGGTGGAAGTGACTGGAGGATTCTGTCAATGATCGCATCATCTGGAAGTTCAACTCCCAGTTGAGTCAAGCGGTTGTGCAACCCAAACATTCTGAGTATGTGCTCACTGACAGAACTATTCTCCTCCATCTTACAGCTAAAGAACTTGTCAGAGACTTCATATCTCTCGACCCGGGCATGAGCTTGAAAAACAAGTTTCAGCTCCTCGAACATCTCATATGCTCCGTGTTTCTCAAAACGCCTTTGGAGCCCCGGTTCTAAACTGTAAAGGATGATGCACCGAACGAGAGAGTAGTCATCACTCTATGATTGCCAGGCGTTCCTAGCGTCCTGGTCTGCCACGGGAATGGGAGGATCACCTAGCAGTGCAGTAAGGACATATGCCTTTTTGGAAGCCATGAGGATGAGCTTTAAGTTACGAGCCCAGTCCGCATAGTTTCTCCCATCGTCTTTCAACTTGGTTTTCTCTAGGAACGCGTTGAAGTTAAATGGGAATTTTGCGTTGGCCATTGGATCTACAATATTTGTAAAGACACTTTTAGACTAAGTTCATGATAATTAAGTTCATCTAATCAAATTACTAATGAACTCCCACTTAGTTCGACATCCCTCTAGTCATCCAAGTGACACATGATCCACGTCGACTAGCCCGTGTCTGATCATCACGTGAGACAGACTAGCCATCAATGGTGAGCATCTCTATGTTGATCGTATCAACCATACGACTCATGTTCGACTTTTTGGTCTCCCGTATCCGAGGCCATGTTTGTACATGCTAGGCTCGTCGAGTCAACCTAAGTGTTCTGCGTGTGTAAACTGGCTTACATCCGTTGTATGCGAATGTTAGAATCTATCACACCCGATCAACACGTGGTGTTTCGAAACAACGAACCTTCACAACGGTGCACACTTAGGGGAATACCTATCTCGAAATTTTAATGAGGGATCATCTTATCTTTGCTACCGTCGTTCTAAGCAATAAGATGTAAAACATGATAAACATCACATGCAATCATATAGTGACATGATATGGCCAATATCATCTTGCTCCTTTGATCACCATCTTCGGGGCACCATGATCATCATCGTCACTGGCATGACACCATGATTTCCATCATTGTGTCATCGCGAAGTCGTCACGCCAACTATTACTTCTACTACTATAGCTAACCGTTAGCGATAAATTAAAGTAATCAACATGGTGTTGCATCTCATACAATAAATTAAGACAACTCCTATAGCTCCTGCCGGTTGTCATACTCATCGACATGCAAGTCATGAATCCTATTACAAGAACATTATACATCACATATGTAACATCACATCCTTTTGGCCATATCACATCACATAGCATACCCTGCAAAAACAAGTTAGACGTCCTCTAATTGTTGTTGCAAGTTTTACGTGGTTGGTTAGGGTTTCTAGCAAGAACATTTCTTACCTACGTGAAAGCCACAATGTTGATATGCCAATGCTATTTACCCTTCATAAGGACCCTCTTCGTCCAATCCGATCCGACTAAAGTGGAAGAGACAGACACCCGCTAGCCCCCTTATGCAACTAGTGCATGTCGGTCGGTGGAACCAGTCTCACGTAAGTGCATGTCGGTCGGTGGAACCAGTCTCACGTAAGAGTACGTGTAAAGTCGGTCCAGGCCACTTCATCCCACAATGGCGCTGAATCAAGATAAGACTAGTAACGGCAAGCAAATCGACAAATCAACGCCCACAACTTTTGTGTTCTGCTCGTGCATAGAATCTACGCATAGAACCTGGATCTGATACCACTGTTGGGGATCGTAGTAATTTCAAAAAAAATCATATGCCTTGCAAGGATCTATCTATGGAGAAACCAGCAACGAGACAGGTTGTAGAGCATATTCATACCTTTGAAGATCGCTAAGCGGAAGCGTTACTATGAACGCGGTTGATGGAGTCGTGCTCGCAGCGATTCAAATCACGGTGGATTCCGATCTATGTGCCAAACCACGACGCCTCCACGTTCAACACACATACAACCCGGTGAAGTCTCCTCCTTCTTGATCCATCAAGGAGAGAGGAGAAGTTGAGCGAGAGCTCCGGCAGCATGATGGCATGGTGGCGATGGAGCTATGTCGTTCTCCGACAGGGCTTCGCCAAGCGCTGCGGAGGAGGAAGAAGAGAGAGGTAGGGCTGCGCCTTGGGAGAGATAATCTGTGTGTCTCAAAAGGGCCAAAATCTCAAGTATATATAGGAGGATGGAGAGGGAGGTTTGCCTTGGCCCCTCCTCCAAGGAGGAGAGGTTCGGTCGAACTAGGGGAGGAGTCCACCTCCCACAAGGGAGGTGGATCCCTTCCTTTTAAACCCCTTTTGCCTTATCTCCTTTATCCCTAGCTGCATGGGCCTTTAGGGAAGGCCTTGGACAGACCAATAAAGGAAGTTCCACATCCTCTAAAAGACCATTAACTCCTTTGGTCGTTACACCCCTCCCGGGGGTCCTCCGGCACCCTCCCGGCACTCCCGGTACACTCCCGATGAGCCTGAAACTTTTCCGTGACCAAAACAGGACTTCCTATATATCAATCTTTACCTCTGGACCATTCCGGAGCTCCTCGTGATGTCCGAGATCTCATCCGGTACTCCGAACAACCTTCGGTAACCACTTACTATTCCCTTTAAACTCTAGCGTCATCGAACCTTAAGTGTGTAGACCCTACGGGTTCGGGAGACATGCAGACATGACCGAGACACCTCTCCGGACAATAACCAACAGCAGGGTCTAGATATCCATGTTGGTTCCCACATGTTCCATGATGATCTCATCGGATGAACCACGATGTCTGGGATTCAATCAATCCCGTATGCAATTCCCTTTGTCTACCGGTATGATACTTGCCCGAGATTCAATCGTCGGTATCCCTATACCTTGTTCAATCTCGTTACCGGCAAGTGTCTTTACTCGTTCCGTAACACATCATACCGTGGCTAACTCCTTAGTCACACTGAGCTCGATATGATAATGAATTACCGAGTGGGCCCAGAGATACCTCTCCGTCACACGGAGTGACAAATCCCAGTCTCGATTTGTGCAACCCAACACACACATTCAGAGATACATGTAGTGCACCTTTATAATCACCCAGTTACGTTGTGATGTTTGGTACACCCAAAGCACTCCTACGGTATCCGGGAGTTGCACAATCTCATGGTCTAAGTAAATGATACTTTGACATTAGAAAAGCTTTAGCAGACGAACAACACGATCTAGTGCTATGCTTATGATTGGGTCTTGTCCATCACATCATTTCCCAATGATGTGACCCCGTTATCAATGATATCCAATGTCCATGATAAGGAAACCATGATCATCTATTGATGAACAAGCCACGAACTAGAGGCTCGCTAGGGACACATTGTGATCTATATATTCACATATGTATTATGGATTCCGGTTAATACAATTATAGCATGAATAATAGACAATTATCATGAACTAGGAAATATAATAATAAACACTTTATTATTTCCTGTAGGGCATATTTTTAACAGATTCTTACGGACTTAAGCATCGCTACGGGTGAGAAAGTCTCATCGTAGTCAACTCCTTGAACTTGCGAAAAACCCTTTGCCACAAGTCGAGCTTTATAGACGGTCACATTACCGTTGCCGTCCGTCTTATTCTTAAAGATCAATTTGTTCTGAATGGCCTTTCGGTGTTCAGGTAATACTTCCCGTACCACTCTAGACTAGCAAGTGCCCTTGTCGACCTACAAGGTCCGATAGCAACTTGATCTGAAGTTTCATGATCATCATCATTAGTTTCATATTAAACTAGTGTAGCTTCGAGAGAAACTTCGTTTTATCCCGCGCCACCATCTGGTTGAAGCAAAGGTTCTACAACCTCATCAAGTTCTATCTTCCTCCCACTCAAATCTTTCGAGAGAAACTTTTTCTTAAGAAAATCTTCGTTTTTTAGCGACAAACACTTTGCCCTCGGATCTGAGATAGAAGGTATACCCAACTGTCTCTTTTGGGTAACCTATGAAGATGCACTTTTCCGCTTTGGGTTCCAGCTTTTCATGCTGAAGCTTTTTGACATAAGCATCACATCCCCAAACTTTAAGAAACGACAACTTTTGCTTCTTGGCATACCACAGTTCATATGGTGTCGTCTCAACAGATTTTGATGGTGCCCTATTTAAAGTGAGTGCAGTTGTCTCCAATGCATAGCCCCAAAACGATAACGGCAAATCGGTAAGAGACATCATAGAACGCACCATATCTAATAGAGTACGATTACGACGTTCGGATACACCATTGCGTTGTGGTGTTCCAGGCGGTGTCAACTGTGAAACAATTCCACATTGTCTTAAGTGAGCACCAAACTCGTAACTTAGATACTCACCTCCTCGATCAGATCGTAGGAATTTGATTTTCTTGTTACGATGATTTTCAACTTCACTCTGAAATTGCTTGAACTTTCAAACGTTTCAGACTTGTGCTTCATCAAGTAAATATGACCATGCCTACTTAAATCATCATTGAAGGTGAGAAAATAAACGATATCCACCGCGCGCCTCTATGCTCATCGGTCCGCACACATCTGTATGTATGATCTCCAACAAGTCACTTGCACGCTCCATTGTTCCAGAGAACGGAGTCTTAGTCATCTTGCCCATGAGACATGGTTCGCATGTGTCAAGTGATTCGAAATCAAGTGACTCCAAAAGTCCATCAGTATGGAGTTTCTTCATGCGTTTTATACCAATATGACCTAAGCGGAAGTACCACAAGAAAGTGGTGTTATCATTATTAACTCTACATCTCTTGGTATCAATGTTATGGACATGAGTGTCATCACTATCGAGGTTCAATATGAACAGACCCCTCGCATTGGGTGCATGACCATAAAAGATATTACTCATATAAATAGAACAACCATTATTCTTTAACTTAAATGAGTAACTGTCTCGCAATAAACAAGACCGAGATATAATGTTCATGCTCAACGCATGCACTAAATAACAACTATTTAAGTTCATCACTAATCCCGATGGTAAATGAAGTGAGATTGTGCCGATGGTGGTTGCATCAACCTTGGAACCATTTCCCACGCGCATCGTCACTTCATCCTTCACCAGACTTCGTTTATTCCGCAGTTCCTGTTTCGAGTTGCAAATGTGAGCAACAGAACCGGTATCAAATACCCAAGCACTACTACGAGAGTTGGTGAGGTACACATCAATAACATGTATATCAAATATACCTTGTTTGGCGTTGGTCGCCTTCTTATCGGCCAGATACTTGGGGTAGTTTCGCTTCCAGTGACCAACTCCCTTGCAATAATAACACTCAGTTTCCGGCTTAGGTCCAGCCTTGGGTTTCTTCGTCGAAGGGCCAACATATTTGCCACTCTTCTTGGAGTTACCCTTCTTTCCTTTGCCGTTTTTCTTGAAACTGGTGGTCTTATTGATCATCAACACTTGATGCTCTTTCTGGATGACTTTGCGACTTTCAGCATCGCAAACAGCTCGGCGAGTGACTTATTCATCCCTTGCATGTTATAGTTTAACACGAAGCTCTTACAGCTAGGTGGCAGTGACTGGAGAACTCTATCAGTGATAGCCTCTTGTGGGAGATTAATCCCCAAATCAACAAGACGGTTAGAGTACCCAGACATTCTGAGTATGTGTTCACTGAGAGAAGCGTTCTCCTTCATTTTGCAAGCATAGAACTTATCAGAGGTTTCATACCTCTCGATCCGGGCATTCTTCTCAAAGATAAACTTCAACTCCTGGAACATCTCATATGCTCCATGACGTTCAAAACGTCTTTGAAGTCCCGGTTCTAAGCCAAACAAAACTGTGCATTGAACTAATGACTAGTCATCCTTACGTGACTGCCAAGCGTTCAAAACATCCTGGGTCGCCGTATCGGGTGGTGCATCACCTAGCGTTGCATGAAGGACAAATTGCTTTTGGCCAGCCGTGAGGATAAGCCTCAGATTAAGAGCCCAGCCAACAAAGTTGTTTCCATCATCTTTCAGCTTAGCTTTCTCTAGGAACGTATTAAAATTCAGGGTTGCTACTGCGCGAGCCGTTGATCTACAACATAAATTTTTGCAAAGATTACTTAGACTATGTTCAATATAATTGAGTTTAGCTAATCATATTACTAGTAAATTCCCACTCAATTTGACATCCCTCTAGTCATTCGAGTGTCGCATGATCCAAATTCACTAAAGACCAGTTCTTTTGGTGGCTTTTTTCAGCTTCGAGAATAAGCTGCCCCCTACCCAGCTTATTCTAGAAGCCCAACCAAAAATATATTTTTAAAGCCTATTAGTCAAGTCTTACTTAGTAGACTTCGAAATAAATAAATTTGATTAGGCTTCTAGAATAAGCTGGGTAGGGGGTAGCTTATTCCAGCTTATTCTAGAAGCCAGCAAAAGAACTGGCCCTAACTCCAATCCGATCATCACATGAGTTGAGTATAGTTTCAATGGTGAACATCTCCATGTTGATCATATCAACTATATGATTCATGCTCGACCTTTCGATCTCTTGTGTTCATAGGCCATGTCTGTACATGCTAGGCTCATCAAGTTAAACCCAAGTGTTCCGCGTGTGCAACTGTTTTGCATCCGTTGTATGTGAACGTTGAGTCTATCACACCCGATCATCATGTGGTGTCTCGAAACGACAAACTGTCACACCGGTGCACAGTCGGGGAGAACACAATTTTATCTTGAAATTTTAGTGAGAGATCACCTTATAATGCTACTGTCGTTCTAAGCAAAATAAGGTGCATAAAAGGATTAACATCACATGCAAGTCAAAAGTGACATGATATGGCCATGAACTTGTGCTTCTTGATCTCCATCACCAAAGCACCGATATGATCTCCATCATGACCGGCGCCACACCATGATCTCCAGCATCATGATCTTCATCATCGTGTTGCCATCGAGGTTGTCGCGCTAACTATGATGTTACTACTAAAGCTACTACTATCGATAAAGTAAAACATTTCCAAGCGCAAAATAATTAAAGACAACCCTATGGCTCTCGTCGATTGCCGTAGCATCGACGTGCAAGTCGATATTTAACTATTAAAACATCATCATCTCATACATCCAATATATCATGTCTTTGGCCATATCACATCACATGCATGCCCTACAAAAACAAGTTAGTCGTCCTCTAATTTGTTGTTGCAAATTTTACGTGGCCGCTATGGGTATCTAGTATGATCGCATCTTACTTACGCATAGCCACAACGGTGATATGCAAATTGCTATTTAACCTTCTCCAAAGACCGCCTCGGTCAAATCCGATTCAACTAAAGTTGGAGAAACAGACACCCGTCAGTCATCTTTATGCAACAAGTTGCATGTTAGTCGATGAAACCGGTCTCTCGTAAGCGTATGATTAATGTTGGTCTGGGCTGCTTCAATCCAACAATACCGCTGAATCAAGAAAAGACTAAGATGGGCAGCAAATTGAACATCAACGCCCACAAACTCTTTTGTGTTCTATTCGAGATATCATCTACGCATGAGCCTATCTCATGATGCCACTGTTGGGGAACGTTGCATGGGAAACAAAAAAAAATCCTACACACACGAAAGACCTATCATGGTGATGATCATCTATGAGAGGGGAGATCGGATCCACATACCCTTGTAGATCGCTAAGCGGGAAGCGTTAAGAAACACGGTTGATGTAGTCGAACGTCTTTGTGATCCAATCACGATCCGTCCCACGAACTCTGTCCCGGTCTAGTACTGAACAGACGACACCTCCTCATTCAGCACACGTACAGCTCGATGACGATCTCCGCCTTCTTGATCCAGCAAGAGAGACGAAGAGGTAGTTGAATTCTCTAGCAGCACGATGGCGTGGCGGTGATGGTGGTGGAGCTACTCCGGCAGGGCTTCGCCGTGTCGTACCGAACTAGCTATGAGGTGTCACGAAGTAGTGGAGGGAGAGAGGGATGCACAAAGGCTTGGGGGTGCAAAAAGACCATCAAACCTCGACTATATATAGGAGGAACAAGAGGGAGGGTGGCTTGCCTCCTACTCCAAGTAGGACGGTTCGGCCGAGCCCAAGAGGGAGGAGTCCTCCTGCAATTCGGTTTGGTGGAGGACTCCTTCCCATCTTGTCCACCTCCTTCCTTTTTTTCCTTTTTCCTTTTATTTTTGCTTTCAGCCGAATTAGGCTTATTGAGCTAGCCTCACTAGCCCACTAAGGGCTGGTGCGCCACCCATGGACCTATTAGGTCCTCTCCCGGGGTGGGTGGCCGCTCCCGGTAAAACCTCGGAACCCATTCGTCACTCCCGGTACTTTACCGGTAATGCCCGAAATCTTTCGGGAAGCCAAATGCAACAATCCTATATATCAATCTTCATTTCCGGACCATTTCGGAAACCCTCGTGACGTCCGGGATCTCATACGGGACTCTAAAAAACATATGGTTACCAACATCAATAATTCAACTATACCGAAAATGTCACCGAACCGTGAGTGTGCAGACAATGCGGGTTGGAGAACTATGTAGACATGACCGAGACACTCTCTGGTCATTATCCAATAGCGGGACCTGGATGCCCATATTGGATCCTACATATTCTATGAATATCTTATCGGTTGAACCTCTATGTCAAGGATTTAGTTAATCCCGTAAAATGTTCCCTTTGTCCTTCGGTATGTTACTTGCCCGAGATTCAATCGTTGGTATCTCTATAGCTATTTCAATCTCGTTACCGGCAAGTCTCTTTACTCGTTCCACAATACAAGATCTCGTGGTTAACTCTTTAGTCACATTGCTTGCAAGGCTTATTTGTGATGTTGTATTACCGAGTGGGCCCCGAGATACCTCTCCGTCATACGGAGTGACAAATCCCAGTCTTGATCTATTCTAACTCAACGGACACCTTCGGAGATACCTGTAGAGCACCTTTATAGTCAGCCAGTAACGTTGCGACGTTTGATACACATAAGGTATTCCTCTGGTGTCAGTGAGTTACATGATCTCATGGTCATAGGAACGTATACTTGACATGCAGAAAACAATAGCAACAAAATGACATGATCACATGCTACGTTTATAGTTTGGGTCTTTCCCATCACATCATTCCCCTAATGATGTGATCCCGTTATCAACTGACAACACTTTTCTATGGCCAAGAAAACTTAACCATCTTTGATTAACGAGCTAGTCAACTAGAGTCTCACTAGGGACATTGTTTTGTCTATATATCCACACATGCATTTGTGTTTCCATTCAATGCAATTATAGCATGGATAATAAACAATTATCTTGAAACAGGAAATATAATAATAAATATTTTATTATTCCCTCTAGGGCATATTTCCAACACAATGTCGGTGCAAAAACCGACGGATCTCAGGTAGGGGGTCTCGAAGTGAGGACCTTGGATCGATGGGTTGCAGGAGACGAAGGAGACAATATTTATCCAGGTTCGGGCCCTCTTGAGGAGGTAAAACCCTACGCCCTGCTTCATTATATTAATGGTGTATGACGATTACAAAGTTCATCTACCTCGAGATCGTATGAGCTAAAACCCTAGATAAATCAACTTGCCTATGCGAAGGAAACCCTCTGGTTTATATAGATACCGGGGGTCCTTAGGGTTACATACAACCGACCTCAGCCAAGGGCAGATGTGCCGATATAACCTACTCAACTTGGGCGGCATGCCAATCTTCGAAGCCTTCCTACTTGTCCACGAGGTCGTCATGCAGTCCGGTCTTCAATAATGTGGCCCATTAGGTCGGCCTGTGAGAAATGGGTTGACCGTCCTAGGACCCCTTAATCCCAGACTCTCTCAATTGTGTAAGAACATTGCCAAAGAGGAGTCCGTCCAATAACCAACTTGTTACAAACCTTCCATAGCGTCCATAGTAACACCCCAATCACGAGCCACCTAATGTGGCGTGAGCCATGGGATAAAACCTAAAATTCCTCGTATCTTTCCTACTTATAAAGGCTAAAGTTGGTGGTGAGTTCATATATGAGACCACACAAATAAACATATACAGTTATATCCACATGTGAGACTAACAACTTTTTAAAAGATAGAATAAACAAATGTTATTTTTGTGAGACCTATCTCAAATAAACAAATACACTACTATCCTAATATAAGAATAACACTCTTATAAAAACATAGATTATACGACTCTAGTTCAAAATCATGGTCTTTATATTAATTTCTCTGCCCAACCAATTCTTTGACTTCTATAGCATAACAAAAGAGAGTGAATACATTTTTTTGCGGAGGAGAGAGCGAACACATTGCAATTTCAACGTGGTCATAGACGTTGTCCTACTACCAAATCCACGATCTTGTGCATTTAAATTACTCACGACATTCACCTATGTTTTAAAATTTAAAATTTTATCTCACTCTAAATCTTGCAAAGAGCCTACAATGGTCACTTAAAAGTCATCAATGCCTACAACATGACCTTTTATTATATTTACGCTCTCTTTTTAATTATAAACCATGCAATAGTCATACGACATCATCATCTTTTGATCATCTCTTATGGTTCCGTAGCAACGCACGAGAATTATGCTAGTAGATCAGAAAGGTTGGAGTGGCACCACCCACTGCCCAGCACCTCCCTGAAACCGCCCCAAAGGAATTGGGCAGTCACGCAAGAGAAAAAGTTGTGGTTGGAATCTTCCTGGAGGTCGCGCAAGGGGCAAATGCCTTTCCCGGGCCCGTTGCATTTTAGAACCTGCACACCCGGGGGAAGATTCTCTCGGACTTATTGCCACATGTAAATCCTAATTTTCAGTGGAAGTCTAATCGTCCACTGTTAGACAAGCGGCGATGGTGCCGGGGATGCCGCGATGGCCTCATAAAAGGATTTAGTAGAGAAGAAACCATTCCCCTCACGGCGTCAAGAAACACGGCCGTACTGTAGGTTAGGAGCGTGTAGGGCAATGCACTCCAACAGTTCCTCCCAGGCCGCCTGCTCGACCGGGCCAAAGGAGCAACGAAAGGCGATGCTCCCTAAGTCAATAAGGACAACATGTACTCACAAGTGGGGGTAATGTGGATGGAGAATAACTCCGGTTGCGGACAACTAGAGGATCGTCGACAACCCATCGATCGAATGAGAAGAGGGTCGCACACCCTACTGAAATCGACGGCCTAATCCGTAGGATGGGGAGGAAAGGGATAATAGATTGTCGGAACTGAGATTCACCCGATCGTTGACAGAACGCAAGGGGTTGGCCACGTAGGTATTTTTCTTTGATAATGTCAAGCCAAAGTCCACCCTCCTTATTCGCGATCCCCCATAACCATTTGGTGAGGAGCGTGATATTCATGCGTTCGGAGGACATAATGCCAAGCCCCCCTTGGTCTTTAAGAGTTATCCAAGGAGGAATCACTCGTGAAATTCCAAGCAAATGAACGCACATGCAACATGGGCTACTACCTTGCGGATGAGATATACCCGAAGTGGGTTATTTTTGCGAAGCCAATTTAAAGTCTCAAGGTAAGAAAGAACTATACTTCCATAATGCTCAAGCTGTCGCTAGAAAGATGTGAAGATCACTCAATTTGCTATCGTGTAAGGACTAGCTAGGTTTGTTGTTATGTGCTTCTCATGATTTTTTCTTACTCCTCCTGATGTTATGTGCTGCCTATCTATAGCTTACTCTTCTGCTAGTGGAGCCTTGTATATCCTTATGACATAACTTGCGTTGCATCATCCAACCACCTACAATCAGTTCTACTCTCTTCGTTTCTAAATATATCTTTTTTGGAGATTTCATTACAGGCTATATACAGACGTACATAGACATATTTTACATTATAGATTCATTCATTTTATTCCATATGCAGTCCATAATGAAATCTCTAAAAGGATTTATATTTAGAAACAGAGGGAGTAGATGATTAGGATGTGACTTTTGTGTTATGTTGTGACAATGCACGTGGTGTTTTGTGTTTTCTATGTTCTTGTTTTCGGCAAGATGTATTGCACCCGTGTTGTTAAGATTTTCAATCAGGTTTTTCTTGTAAACCGGATCATTCTCTTTTTCAAGTGAAATCATATCCCAATGGAAATTTACATTGTTTCAAAAAAATGAAAACTACTCCTCTGCCCAGACAGTTCCAATGTAGAAAAAGATAAAAGATCAAGAAACATATGGCCAAACGAATTTGGATTCCCCTGCCCTTCAAATCAAGCTATTCAAACAGCGAAGATCAGATAAGATGACAGTGTTTCCCACAAAGGATGTGCATCACTGATAGCAAAACTCAAATACTCCCTTCGTTCCTAAATACTCCACCGTCCAGAAAAAATTGTCCAAAACGTAGTGTTATGATGTTTTTGCAAAACAAGCCTCCTAATTTTATAACTCTTACGGACAGATCCCTGACTCCATCTTTTTCCTCCGTCCCTCGCCCACGCGTCTCTATGGCCGGGCGCCGCCCAGCTGTGCCGTTCGCCGCCGCTTCCCAGGACCTGCTCCCCCGCCACCGTCCACGAACAGATCCACTGCCGCCGTCCAGGAACTCCGCCGCCAAGATCCTATCCTGCGCGATCCCCTACGCGTCGCCTGGCGCTGCGTCGTGAAGCTTGGAAGGCGGCGCGGTGGTACGAGGAGCTGCACGCCGACGCTGCGTCGTGGAGCTTGGGAGGCGGCGCGGTGCGGTGGCACGAGGAGCTGCGCAGCGCGGACGCGCGATGGCACGGTGGAGGAAGATGGAGGGGGAGCGCGGGTTCGGTCGGGCAAACGTGAAGTTTTTTTTTGAAAAAATGCCTCGGTGACAATTTTTTCTGGACAGAGAGAGTATAAGTCTTTCTAAATATCTCACTATGAACTACATACGGAACAAAATGAATGAATTTACACTTTAAAATATGTCTATATACACTCGTATGTAGTTCTTATTGAGATGTCTAAAAAGACTTATATTTAAAAACGGAGGGAGTATAAACCAACTTTTACAGATCTGTCTGACCAAACATTTCAGGGAACTGGCGCCCAGCCCAAACTTTCATGAGGGGGCAGAAGATGAGTTTTTTTCCCATGAAATACAACGAGTACCAGAGACATGCATCCCAATTATTCTGCCCTAAAAAGCATCACAAATATTCACAGAGCATACATGTTTCTCAAACAACCCAACATACAAACGAACTACACAGAGAGATTGGTAAACTTATTCATGCAAGAAAAACACTAGTGGTCCAAAGGCTCATCGGAGCTGTACACAGTTAAATCCTCTGACCCGATGGTTAATCCTTACTGCTGCCTGGTCTGCCGAAATCAGAGGTGCCAAAACCATTAGAGCTTCTGCCATACCGTGAAGGGTCTGAATCATCGGATCTCCTGGTGAAACGAAACTCCGAGTTACCACCTCTGCTGTTGCCTTCTCCAAAGTCGCCAAATCCACCTGAGCGATTGAAGCTAGACCTGCCAAAGCCATTAGAAGTTTGAGGACCTCGCCGAGAATCTCCAAACCCGCTGGACCTGCCAAAGCCATTGGATGGTTGAGAAGATTGTCGAGAATCCCCAAACCCGCCACGGTATCTTGAACCCGCATCTGCAGACCACCCAGCACGATTAGGGGTACCGCCAAAGCTGTCAAATTCACCAAAGCCACGGGAGTGGCGTTCGCCAAAGCCACCGTAATGGCTGAAAGAGGAACCACCACTTCTTCTGGTTCCAACTGATCTAGAGCGAGTGTCTCTCATAACGTTAAACAGCTCCGCAGCTTCGTCTGTAGCTGCAACCTTGGGAAGCTACACATCCCAAAGAGAAATCAGCCAATGAGTTCTAATATTTCACATCAGTACTAACATGAAACCATGGTTTACCTCTGTGAACCTGCATCCTATATCCTGCTCGATGCCCTTTACAGTTCTACTTTGTTCATATGTGTACATTAGAATGGCAATGCCTTTCTTCCCTGCTCGTGCAGTTCGCCCAGATCTGTGAACAAATAACTCTGACGAGTTTGGGATTTCATAATGTACCACCTGAAAGAAAGTAACATGATATTCCAAGTTATGCTAATGTGCACATCAAACGACCAGAGGAACCATATTTTAGGGTGCCAAAGAGGTTCTTGTGCTGTTCATATCCATAGGGAATATCTCGAGCCACTTACTAGATCAACATTGGGTATGTCTAATCCACGGGCTGCAACATCAGTTGCTACAAGGATGTTAAAGCGGCCATCTCGAAATCCTGAGAGTGTCCTTTCTCTCTGATTTTGTGAGATATCTCCATGCAGCGCCTGACATGCATAACTCCTGCCCATGGCATATGCCAATCTATCTGCTTCTCGTTTAGTTTGAGTAAATACAATGCACTTCCCACCATCAGCATGCTCCTACGGAGAAGTGGAAAGGAAGCAGTATTAGGTAGAGTTGCTGACAATGCCAACCACAAAACACACATACGGTCAGGAGAATGCTCACTTTAATCAATGGACCAAGAATGGAGGACTTCCCATAGTTCTCAGATACAATTGAATAAAGAGAGATTCCTTCAGGTAATTTCTGTTCTGAGTCACCAACCTGAGAAAAAGAGTAATTGCCAAATAATTCCCCTAAAATTCTAACCCAGATGCTGAACTGACAAAGAACAGCAAACAAATACAAACAATACTAATATACACATGTGCTGATGTGCATAATATATAAATTAGCAAGGGATTCATGCAAAATGTAAGATGATTCCCAGCAAAGATTAAATGTCTTAGGGCAAAAAAGACAAAAAGTCACTCACAAGGTCAATTATTACTGGATCTTTTAAGTATTGGTTTGTAAGTTTTCTGATCCAACTAGGCATTGTTGCAGAGAACAGCATACTTTGTCGGTTTTGTGGCAGCTTCTCCATGATCACCTCAACAGCTTCATCAAAACCCACAGCCAGCATCTGATCAGCTTCATCCAGAACCACAAATTGGATCTCTGATAAGTTTAGAACACCTCTTCTCAAAAGATCAATAACACGCCCTGGAGTTCCAACCACAACGTCAACACCATAATTAAGAGTTCTCATTTGCTGACTGATGGGAACACCTCCATAGACACAAAGAGTGTCTAATGGAGCAGATTCTCTAAATTCCTTCTCAACTTGTCGAGCGAGTTCTCGAGTAGGTGCCAAGATGATGGCTAAAGGATTTCTACCGCTTCTGCATGCAGCAGACTATACAATTATCACCATAAATCGTATATTTGCAGTAGCTAGATAAGAACAGTTCTAAAGTAGAAAAAGAACCCAACCCATTCTTCTCGTTGTGACGAAGAATCCTGTCCATGATAGGAATGCCAAAAGCTAAGGTTTTTCCAGTTCCAGTTCGAGCACGGCCAATCATGTCTTTCCCTTGCATTGCTGGTTCAAGAACAGCTCTCTGCACAGAAGCACAGGATAAAAACATCACTGTAGCAATAGAAAAACTAGGCTAGCATAGCAAAACAAAGTAAATCATATCATAAATTTAACAGATTATCAGAAAATAGGTATACACATGACACAGATAAATAGGTCTATACATGAACCTCATCGAAATCCTAATCTAGCACATTATATAGTAATGTCAATATGTCACGAGAGACCTTTGCAGATTTATTGTCATTTGTTCACAGGAAATATCATTAAGTTCCTTGTAAAGATGGCACATTTGTTCTTCTGAGAAATAACAAGGATGATCATGTACCGTTTCCTGCAGTAAACTGGTCAGCCACCAGATGCAATACAAGGCCACATTGCTGATAGATCCAGAAATAGAGGACAGCAAGACAACCTACTGAGCTTGCTCTACATGGTCATAGTCATATCAAATTTGGTATGGAGTTTTCTTTTCCTTCTTTGAACCAACTCTCTCCTCTTTCATAATAATCATATGGATGTTTTTTTTTTGGGGGGGGGGGGGGGGGGGGGGGGGACTGGAGGAACATAGTATTCAGTAAGTCCTCAGGTAGCCATATAAAACTGCTGCTGCATTAGCTATACAGCAAATGTTTTTTTTTTGTGTGTGTGTGTGTGAAACTATACACCAAATGGTTCTAACCAGATTCCACGGGTACTTGCAAAATCCAGCGATTTGTGATTTCCTTTCTCATTTTATTTGTCAATATTGTGAAGCTACATGTCTAAGAGAAAAACATGGTTGGAATCAATAGAGCTCTTGCTAAGTTAGCACAACAGCACCTTTCAATGCATTTCAACCCGCCAGTCCGAAGCAACATTTCAGCGGATTTGTTTCCTACGCGAAGCTAAACCTCCTCTTGTGTCCATGCTTGCAAACAACTGAGTACGACGCAGAGTAAATCAGCGCACATCACACAAATGGCGAACCAGCTCGCTAAAAGGAATTCAACTGAAGATAACGCGAACAACTGGGTGTATCACGACTCGTATGGCTACAACGACGCAATTAAGCAAAACACTGGGACTGAAGCTACGAATTCTAATGTGCAAAAGGCCCTACCTGGATGGGGAAGAGCCTGGTGATGCCCCGCGCGGCGAGTCTCTCCACAATACGCGGCGAGATCCCCAGCCTCGCGACCTCCAGCCCGTCCTCCCCCGCTGCCGCGCCGGCCTCCGAGACTGTCCCGGGCCACGGAGCGGGGGTGGTGGACCTGAACCCCAGGGGTCCAGGGGAGGCGTGGAACGCTCGCTGCCTCGGTGGCTCCAGCGGCTGCGGCGCGGAGGGGCGGCATGGCTGGGGAGGGCCTGCCGGCGGAGGAGAGAGAGGCGCCGAGAGGAGCGCTCTCTGCAGACGCGCCGGCGGAGAGGGGGCAGAGAGCGCGCGGCGGAGAAGCGAGTTCATGCCGACGGTTGAGATGAGACGTCCTCGTGCTGGTGTTGGAAGGTCGAGCTGAGACCTCGGAACACTTTTTGTTTTTTTTTTGCAAGGGACGGAGGAAGACAACGGTATCTTTTTTTCCTGGTCTGGGCCGTGAATTGGACTGGGCCGCATGACCAGCACGCTGGAGTACAATTTAAGGTTGAGGAACAGAAACATACTCCCTCCGTCTCAAAATAAGTGTTACTGCTTTAGTATAAAATTTATATTAATTTGGTATAAATTTTACGTCATTTATTTTGGGACAGATGGAGTATTTTATAAATAGATTATAAGGGAAAATGTTACACTCACATGAGTGTTTTATGCTGCATGTAGTACCTTATTTTTTTTAAATGTACCGATTTATTTTATTAATTTAGGATCCAGAATAAGTATTTTTTTTCTTTGATCCATATCTTCTTTGATTAATATTATAGTATATGAATATCCTCTATACACATGGAATAATATCTACCAGGGATTAGATGAGGTGATTTGTATTTTTTATTCTATACTACAATTTATTTATATATTAAATGTGAAGTTCCTACTTTTTTCTATTGTTTAGAAAGATTGAATACCCGATGTTCCTGTTTCTTTACCTATCAAACCGAAAAGTATGTGCATCTAATGTAGTATCTAAGAATATTTTGATAATAGATATACCACTTTTTAGATAATATATACTCTTTTTGATCCAGAATAAGTGTCACAGTTTTGAAATAGTTCAAGGTTATTTCAAAACCACTAGTGTGATGCTCTCCACAAGAAATGGCTAGGTTCACTAGGCTCATCTAATTCTTTGTTGCTGAGCATAGCTGCCCTTTAGGTAGAGGTCCATGAAGATTTGATGAATGCACTGTATACAATCTATAATGTAATTTATGTCTCATGTTACGTATTTATTTTTTATGTTGTTGCTTATCATCTTTTTTATATATGATTGTTGCGTATGTTGTTATAAGAAATCAATGTTTATCATTGGGCCTTGCTTTTACCAAGTATACATTAGAGTTCCATCCAGACTGTTAATATGTTTCATGTGGCCATATATTAAAAACATTATATTATTGTACAAATAAATGTGTGCGGCAACGCGCGCCACCTATGATCTAGTATACACAATAAAGCGTGTATGTATACATCCGATTAAGAAAAAAGTTAGAACATCTTGGATTTGCGATCAATTTCGCCTTACTTGTATGTAGGCTTTCTTATTGCAGATCATGCCGGAGAGACTCACATACCGCTACTGCTGCTTTGGCTTTGTGACATTTTCGGATCAAACATGATCCTTTGGTTAGGCCATATACCTAAAAGATATGCAAATCTTCTGTTGTGCTGCTTGGTAATTGCACTGTCAAGCACCATCTTGGTGGTTGCATAGTGTCTACTTACAATTGTAAGGTCATTAGTAAAAAAGGGTGAGTAACTCCCTTTTTATCATTTCCTACAGATAGATTCACTTACGGATTTAAGTTTTCATGCACCAACTTCGAAGACCCAATTCCTTGAGATGAGGATCGTTATTCAACTCATGTGAGTTCATTCGATAAACACAATGTAACATGCATGCATATTGGTTCAACACCTTGTCATTTTATCTACCTTTTGAAATCACAAAAATAAATATTTATTTGAGTTAGAATTATATTGTAAGTTTTTTGTAAGATTATCCTCTAGACGATGGTGATAAGTTAACACACACCCTTGTGTTTACAAACGTTCGACGTTATATAATGATAACCCACAAGTGTAGGGGATCGCGACAGTCTTCACGGATAGTATTTTACCCTAATTTATTGGTTCAACACAAGGGGAGCCAAAGAGTATTTATTAGCCTTGACAGTTGAGTTGTCAATTCAACCACACCTGGGATATCTCTCTGCAACAAGGATTTAGTAGCACGACAAATAGTAGTAGTAATAATAGCAATTTTAGTAGCAAAAGTAACAGTAGCGATTTAGTAGCAAGTGTGACAGTAGCAGCAACAGTAGTAACTTAGCAAGATTCAGTATATGAAAAGCGTAGGCACGTGGATCGATGATGTATAATGATTTAGATGACATTGACCATGTAATAGTTACACACTAGGGCGACACAGAACTAGCTCGAGTTCATCAATATAATGTAGGCATGTATTCCGTATATAGTCGTACGTGCTTGCGATAAGAACTTGCATGACATCTTTTGTCCTACCCTCCCGTGGCTACGGGGTCCTATTGGAAACTAAGGGATATTAATGCCTCCTTTTAATAGAGAACCGGAACAAAGCATTAACACATGGTGAATACATTAACTCCTCAAACTACGACAATCACCGGAAAGAATCCCAATTTCTGTCACCTTGGGGGATGCAGATCGTGACACATAATAGGTGACTACGACTTGCAAGATAGGATCCAAAACACTCTTATATTCATGAAAACATAATAGGTTTAGATCTGAAATCATGGCACTCGGGCCCTAGTGACAAGCATTAAGCATAGCAAAGTCATAGCAACATCAATCTCCAAATGTAGTGGACACTAGGGATCAAGCCCTATCAAACTTAACTCGATTACATGATCAATCTCATCTAATCTCACCACCGTACAGCAAGCCTACAAAGAAATTACTCACTCCGGGTGGTGAGCATCATGGTGGTTTTGATGGAGAAGGGTTGGTGATGACGACGGCGACGAATCCCCTTCTCCGAAGCCCAAAACGGACTCCAGATCAGCCCTCCGTAGGAAAAACAGGAGGTGTCGGCGGCTCCATCTCGTGAAACGCGATGAAATCTTCTCTCCTATTTTTTCCTCCGAGTATAGGAATTTATAGGACTCGAAATAGGGTCGGAGGAGCCACGGGGGCCCCACAAGCCATCAGGGCGCGAACAGGGCACGGGCCACACCCTGTTGGCTTGGCCCCCCTCACACTCCTCCTCCAGCAGGTCTTCGCTCCATAATTCATTATAATTCCTGGAAAAAATTGGCAAAAAGTTTCGTCCAATTCCGAGAACTTTTATTTCTGCACAAAAATAACACCAATCTAGTTGTGCTGAAAACAGTGTCAGTCCAGGTTAGTTTCATTCAAATTATTCAAATAAGAGTCCAAAACAAAAGAAAAAGTGTTTGGAAAAGTAGATACGTTGGAGGCGTATCATATAGTATAGACATGGGCCTAGACATCTAGCCAAACCTACCTATAGCAATTCTAAAATGATATAATTATAATGGTTACATGTAAATTACGTGTGTAGATTTATCCCTTGTTTTCATACGCCTTACTTGTTAGTAGATTCTAAAAATATGGTGTGATGTATAAAAAATTATGGTCAACTCCAGTTTAGTGTTTGGATCAATTTATTATTTGAAAGTTGGGGTTAAAGTTTGCCAAGAAAAAAGCTGATTATTACTTGAGATTGATAGAGTAGACTATATCCCACCCGGTCCTGTTTCCATCAAAATACACAAACCATTTTGGTTGTGGGCCTAACTCATCTTAGCGGTTTTGTTTGCGCCTCATTCCACTAATACACTAGTCACCGTCTCATATCCCATATTTCCCTTAGTCTCACTCCCAATCACTTCACGATCCAAGGAAGGGAATGCTAGCAGCCATGGCGATAGTGTCTCGTTTGTCCGTTCATGCTACTTGAGAGGATGAAGACTCTAGCGACACCGCGTGGGAGACATCTATGGAAGCGAGGTTGCCACCATCCTTGTTGCTACAACAATGCCACATATCATATATAGTGGAGGGTAGAGCGGGATGGTGATGTGGTGAAAGGTGGTGCCGGCCACTCATAAGGATCTCAGCTGATTTATAAGTGTGAGACTCAACAAGGTACATACTAACGAGAAATCATTTAATCCTACACGTTGGAGCATACGACACCAATATGCTTGTAACGACTAAGATGCAGTCCTTTCCGATCTGGGGATCGAGGCCCCGAATTGGAAAGGAGCGCATCTGAGCGTTTCACAAACATGGTAACATAGCACATACATAATAACAACAGAATGACAATAAGGGATTCAATTGCCATCTCATAAATATATCAGAGTACATCACACATACAATCATGGTAGTTCCGCTATGGACTACAAAACATGGGAAATGACTATGCTACCCTGCCTGCTGGCCCACGATTACGACCACGCCTCAATCTTCTGGATAGTTCACGTACAGGCGGTCGTTCTCCTCGTCGTACTGCCACGCCAGCTGTGTGCCGTCGGGATCACCTGTCTCGGGGGTACCTGAACCTGTTGGTGTTGTGAAGGAATCTGTGAGCCACGGGGACTCAGCAATCTATGACCTCGGTGCCAGAACTAGTCAAGTTATTAGGTTGGATAGGTGGAGTATTTAGGTTGCAGCATCCTAAGCTTTATATGGTGGCTAGCTTACGTAGAACTTGAAATGAAGGTGGTCTATTCTAGCGGTCGATGATTGATGATCACTAAGTGATCCTGAACACCTACCTACGTCAATCATAACCCCACCGTGTTCCTGATCGAAGAGAGATCTTCGAAGGGGACAGTCACGGCTACGCACACAGTTGGCAATTTTATTAACTTGTGTTTAAGTTATCTATTACCGTATGTTAACAAAATATTCCAAGTTGCCACATAACCGCGGGCATGGCTTTCCGAAAGATTAAACCCTGCAGGGGTGCTCCAACTAGTCCATCACAAACGTACACATGCCGCAAAGTAATCCTCTATCACGAATCTCGTGATCTCGTCGGATTCCTTAGAGGAAAACCTCAACTCTGGGGAGAACCAAAGCTTCACCGGGATTCCTATACGCAAGATATATCGCTAAGGTAAGACAAGACTAGGAGGACCTCCCGTCGTGTCGACGACCCTGATAAGAGCCGCGTATCTCAGTCTCAGGACACGACGGATGAGCTAGACGTCGGGATGGCTAAACCTCTGGGTGACCAGTGGGGCCCCGGACATCGCTCAGGTGGGACCAACACTCATGGGGAGCACTGGCCCGGGTTGTTGATTAAATTCCTCGGGGTAGCTATTCCCTATGCAGATTATTATTAAGTGATTAGCAGATTAAAACCAATGTTGGGTCCTGCCAGACAAGTCTTAACACTACGAGATTTATCAAGGGGGTCCCCATAATAACCCCGAACGTGTTAGGAGTGATCAATATGGAATCAAGCACCGGTAGCCCGTAACTATGGCGGCAATAACGGAACAAAGCACCCGGCAAAAGGCTAGGCCTTCCGTTATTTACCAAGTATATAAGTGCATTAATTAAATAATAGAATAAGATAATGATATCAAGCTCATGTTATCACATGAGGCAAAGCACGTGCATCTAGCAACGCTAATATTAGTAGCTGAGCAAAGCCTACTTGGCCATTCAAGATTTGCTAGGAAGGGATAAGTGTTTGGGTTTCATGGCATATCAGGAGGCAAATATTTCGGTGGTAGGCAGCGAGCATATGATGGAAGGAACATAATCTAGCATAACAAGTCTAGAGATGGAATCAAGGTCATATCATCTTGCCTGTGATATCCTGAGCTTGGAACTGTTCTTGATCGTCCTGCACGTACTCTCCCGAATCCACGTACTTGTTCTCCGATCCTGGTGCTACCCAACACAATAATAACATCCAATGAACAACAACACCTCAAGATGCAACAAGCACATGATGCATGAGATGAATATGAGCATGCATCACTATTTCTATCACTAGCACAAGCATGAGGAGTAAATACATGTTCCTGGACAGAACTACATCCTAAGCTATCTTGACATGCATGAGAATGACATGATCAGATGCGTCTCGTGAAAATGATGCAAAAGCATATAAAGAACATGACAAACGGAGCTACAGATCAACGGGAAACTACGAAACAAGAAATGAAGCCCTACGTGTCAAATTCACCACAACACACTCCAATGGCTCAACTCTGGTATATCCAGGTAGCCAAGACATAAAACAATCCAATATGGATGGGGTGGAGAAAAGAAGAACACCACATCATCAACTAAGCACTCACAATCATTAAAATGCCAAAACTACACAATCTGCCATAAAGTGCATCATAGCACTTTGTGAGCTACATGCAAAGCACCTCCAGCCACCTAAACATGCCAAATAAGATATGTGGCTGTAGCTATCCAAGATTACTACAAGCACAAGCAAGAATCTCACACAAAGGAGTTAAACACAGAACGTTACAAGGCTTCAAACTTGCCCAAAAATATCAGATTTCAGGGACTTAGTGAAAATTCCAGATTCTCATTATCCGTTTATGCTCTGAAGCATTTTGACAGCAGCCAAAACAATATCTACAGGACTCCAAATGGAATGAACATTTATAGGGAGCTAGAAAAACATATCAGCTTCAACTTTCCAGTTGAAAGCTAAGGCTAAATCACAACACATTGATCTGCACAACCTCATCAACAGGAGAAGAAAATATAAACAGATTCTCAGCCACATGCCTACTTTGATTGGGCACAACTTGCACATATGGATTCCTATACATGAAATGAAACCAACATGTGGTAGAAGGGGTCACCCTCTACTACCACAACCAAGAACCAAACACATGGGCTCACCACATCACATGGAACCAAGCTCTAAACATGGAACAATTCTGAAATATGTCATCTCCAGAAAATGTTCCAATGGAAAAAATGATTTCACCAATGGATTCCTGGGATCTTTCTACCCCAAATACATATATAAAACATATGCACTTGCTTGAAACAAGTGGACACAAACTAGGAAAGAAAATAGACATAGAATCCTATATAGTGAATAGTGCATCATCACATGTGCAAACCACTAGAACAACTCCTACCCAAGCTAGTGCACACTCTCACAAGGACAATGGTGACATGAGGGTTTAGACCCCATGCATGTGTGCCATAGCACATCACCATTCCCACACAAACAACACTAGCACAAGCAAAACTACACTTACACAAGCTAGATAGAATTAACTCCTACATAGCTCTCACACAAGCACTTGCACTACACATGATATCTTGCACATGTGCTCCCCAAGACATATCTTGCCATGACATGGGTGAGACACACACACATGATCACATACAGACACGCAAACATACACACTAGATAGGACACACTCACACACATGATATGTGGTGGGGGGGAACCCTTCCACACACATACACATGCTTGCACAAGGCCTCCACCACATCACATCTATATCAAGCACTCTTCCAATGTGTGCTACCACACACATATCTACCAACACCATCACACTCCCACACCAGAAAACACAAACTGCACCATCAACTACTTGCACCACTAGCTACAAGGACTAGGCAACAACAAAGAATGACTTGGACCAAAAGGAATAGGAGCCACATGCTATTGATAGCTGCAAAAATAAATGGCACAATTCAATCTAGTGCAACCCGCAGCTTCACATCCAAGGAAAAACAGCAAAGGAAGAAAAATGCACAGCAAAAATAAAAATGGGGGGGGGGGGAGAGGATTCGAACCCTGTACCCCTTGGTATACCAAGGTACACTCTACCACTCTGCTAGGAACCATGCACTCGATAGAGGAGGGCCTCCACACAGGAAAACATGCTGTGCTTCGCTACTACTGCCTAAAAAAGAAATGCAAAAAAAGGGGGGAGTGCATCGACTAGGGATCAAACCCTGCACCTCAGGTATACACACACAGACACACACCACTGCGCTACTATACAGGAGTCTGACAAAATAGGGGAGAAATTCTAGGTAAGTTAGCAACAGCACCTGGTGCTCTGCTTGCACACAGGGTCGCCGACGACAGGAAGGACGCCGGTGGCTGAACTGCTGCTGCTGCTTCTCACGAAGGGACACACCCTACTGCTTCTGCACGTCTGCTACGCCGCGCCAGCCTGCACGCTGCCGCGCTACTACACGAACACGCACCACAGTACACCGCAACACACATAACGCGCATGGTCTACTCCCTGACAAAGAAAACTACGGCGAGCACTAGCCGGTCTAGTCGAAGAGCAGGAGGGAGGAAGGAAGGGTCCGCACATAGGGAAGGTAGAGGAGAAGCCGTACGGTGGAGCAGACCGGATCGGAGGGGAAGAAGACGATCGGAGGGGTACTGTCGTTGAACTAAAGTAGAACCGACGTAGACGAAGGAGAGTAGCGGGGCCGAGGCGTTGGCGAGCTCCTGGCCGTCGACATGGGCGTTCCCGAGCCTCAGCGAGGTCGGGAATGGGGCACGGGGAGTCTCTCCGAGCTCGTGGACATGGCGGCCGTGCCGGACGACGTGGATGCAGGGGGGTTAGACGCCGACGATGCTCTCTTCTCTCTGTGATTTGAATCTACAGAGGCTTACCTTTGGGGAGAAGAGAGATGGGATGGGGCGGCGGCGGTGGATGGGAGAGAAGGGGAACCCTAGGACGAGGGGGGCACAGACGCCACGTTATATGGGGGTGGTCCTCGACGTTTGTGCACACGCGACATCTCTCTCTCTCTCTCGGCTACTGACGGAAAGGAGCAGAGGGGTGCATACGACGTTAGGTAGGAGCAGGGAGGGATGCGCGCGTGGGCTCCTGTGCGCGAGAGGGAAAAAAGTGGGCCGGCCTATGGGAGTAAGCCCACAGGTGGCGACAGATAAGAGAAAAACAAATCCCTGGCTTTCCTATTTACAGAGAAAAACAGGGAAGGAAGACATGCACAAGGATATCTACAAGTGCTAAAAATAACACTAGCACATACCTGGACATGAAAAATCAAGACCTATTTAATAAAAATAGACACAAGAGTTTAGGAGCAAGTAAATATTTTACAAAACAGAATTAGCTTGATCTGTTTTGTAATTATATGCACCTTTAAAACATGTTTTAAAAAATAGCAAACACACCTCTCCATTCCAACACAAAACCTGCTAAACCATGGTCGTTTTTAAAACAGGAAAGGAAGAAGTGAATCTTGACATAGAAGAAATAGAGAGGGAGGGAGGATGGTTTGAAACCTATGCAAACTACTATCACATGCATCACTCCACACAAGCTACACATCACATGCACATCATCACAAGGCATCACATCAACTCATAAGAACACAAGGCAACATCTCAAAGACATGGGCATGACATGATATGTTATGCATGCATGCAAAGAAGAAATACAAGGAACATCACATGAAATCACATGCATTGATAGCTCTCTTGTCACTGACAAGGTGGACCCACCAAGAAGGTTCCAAAAAGGGAAGGTTACACACTTGGGGCATTACACACTCTCCCACACTACAAAAAGATCTCGCCCCGAGATCTAAGCCTGAAAGAATTCCGGAAATTTAGAACGGAGGTGATCCTCGCGTTCCCAAGTAGCCTCTTTATCGGAATGGTGTGACCACTGCACTTTCAGAAATTTTACAGTCTTGTTGCGGGTCTTGCGCTCAGTCGCCTCGAGAACCGCAACAGGATGCTCACGATAAGATAGGTCAGGCTGAAGGTCGATGTCTTGAAGATGAACAGTGCGCTCGGGGGTCTTGAAGCACCTCCGAAGTTGAGAAACATGGAACACATCATGGACATTTGCAAAGTTTTACGGGAGCTCAAGCTGGTACGCAAGGTCGCCTCTCTTGCCAACCACTCTGAACGGACCAACGAAACTAGGCGCAAGCTTGCCTTTGATGCCAAAGCGCTGCATACCCTTCATAGGCGACACCTTGGGATAGACGAAGTCATCAAGCTCATAAGACATGTCACGGTGCTTGCTATCATAATAGCTCTTCTGACGGGACTGAGCTGCTATGAGGTTGTCGCGAATGACCCGACACATCTCCTCAGCTTCTTCTATCAAATCATTCCCAAGGATCTGACGCTCGCCGGTCTCAGACCAGTTGAGCAGGGTACGGCACTTCCTGCCATAGTGAATTTCAAACGGAGCCTTGCCAGAACTAGCTTGATAACTGTTGTTATACGAGAACTCCGCAAAAGGCAGACAATCCTCCCACGTCATGCCAAAAGAGATAACACGGGCTCTCAGCATATCCTCAAGAAAATGATTGCCTCGCTCGACTTGACCACTAGTCTGAGGATGGAACGTTGTGCTGAAGCGGATCTTCGTGCCCATAGCAGACTGAAAAGAGTCCCAGAACTTGGAAGTGAAGATACTTCCGCGATCCGAAGAGATCATCATAGGCATACCATGCAAGGACACAATCCTGGAGGTGTACAACTTTGCAAGCTGAGCTGCTGAAATGGATTCCTTGACTGGAAGAAAATGAGCCACTTTACTCAACTTGTCGATGACGACGAAGATGGCATCATTACCCTTCTTGGACTTCGGAAATCCATCTCAATGTGATCGAACTTCCACTCGGGAATGGGCAATGGATGCAAAAGACCTGCTGGACGTTGATGCTCTGCTTTCACCCTTCGGCATACATCACATTCATTTACGAACTGAGCAATCTCACGCTTCATACGAGTCCACCAGAAGGTCTATTTCAAGTCGTGGTACATCTTGGAGCTTCCAGGATGAATAGAGAGCAGAGAGTTATGAGCTTCCTCCATGATTACCTTTCTGAGATCACCTTTCGGGATGACAAGGCGATCCTCGAAGAACAACGTGTCTCTGGCATCAACAGTGAAGCACTTATACTTGGGAAGACTCTTTGCCACGCCAATCTTGACTTTCTTCACCATAGCGTCAAGAAGCTGTGCTGCTCGGACCTGATCTTCCAAGGTAGGAGAGATCTGAAGGTTTGCAAGAAATCCCTGAGGTACTAACTGAAGGTTGAGCTTCCTGAAAGACTCACAAAGACCAGGCTGGAGAGGTTGCAGAATGAGACTGTTGCAGTATGCCTTTCTGCTCAAGGCATCTGCCACGACATTAGCTTTGCCTGGCGTGTACTCAACACTCGGATTAAAATCTTGGAGCATTTCCACCCAACGTGTTTGCCGAAGATTCAGGTTAGGCTGAGTGAAGATGTACTTGAGACTCTTTTGATCGGTGAAAACTTCAACGTTACGTTCCAACAAGAGGTGTCTCCAAGTCATGAGAGCATGTACCAAAGTTGCTAGCTCAAGATCATGCACATGATAGTTCTTCTCCGCTGGCTTCAACTGCTTGGAGGTATAAGCAACCACTTTCTTGTCTTGCATCAGGACTGCACCAAGACCCTTGAGAGAAGCGTCATAGAAGACCTGGTAAGTCTTGGAATCATCCGGAGGAACCAAGACTGGAGTGGAGGTAAGCTTCTCTTTGAGTGTGTCGAAGGCCAACTGACACTCTAGAGACCAAGCATATTTCACACCTTTCTGAAGAAGACTTGAGAGCGGCTTGGCGATCTTGGAGAAGTTCTCAACGAGCCTTCTGCAATAGCCAGCAAGCCCGAGAAAGCTTCGAAGCTGCTTCACATTCTGCGGAGGCTCCCATTCGACAATGGCCTGAACCTTGGACGGATCAACTTTAATGCCCTCGGCAGAGATAATGTGCCCAAGATAAACCACTTCTTTCAGCCAGAACTCACACTTGGAAAACTTGGCATACAACTTTTACTCTCTCAGCTTATCAAGCACCAATCTGAGATGTTCTTCATGTTCTTCCTCAGTTTCAGAAAAGACCAGAATGTCGTCGAGATAGAGCAAGACAAAGTCATTCTTGAACGGAGAGAATATGTAGTTCATCAATCGACAGAATGTCGGAGGAGCATTAGCCAGACCAAAAGACATGACCGTATACTCATACGAGCCAAAACTAGTCCTGAAGGCAGTCTTCGGAATATCTTCCTCGCGAATGCGAATTTGATGATAGCCCATTCTGAGATCAAGCTTGGAGAAGACCTTAGCACCTTTCAACTGTTCGAACAACTCAGTTATGTTCGGAAGTGGATATTTGTTCCTGATTGTCTTCTTGTTCAATGGACGGTAATCGACACACAGCCGGTCCGTGCCATCCTTCTTATTGACAAACAGAACTCCACAGCCCCACGGAGACGAGCTCGGTCTGATCAAACCCAAATGCTCCTGCTCATCGAGTTGCCTCTTAAGTTACTTCAACTCTTCTGGACCCAATTTGTACGGCCGTTTGCACACCGACTCTATGCCTGGCTCAAGTTCAATCACAAACTCAACTTCTCTGTGCGGAGGCATGCCTGGCAGCTCTTCAGGAAACACATCTTCATATTCGCAGACCACCGGGACTTGCGAAATAGGATTGATCTCACCCTTTTCATTCAAAGAGAACAGACGGATTGTATCATCGCGCGCCACAAATATAATCACATCCTCCGAAGAGTGGGTAAGCTTCACTTCTTTAGCTTCACAATCAATCCATGCCTTGTTCATGGCCAACCAGTCCATACCAAGGATCAAGTTGATGTCGGCCTTGCCCAAGACATACATAGAAGCCAGAAAGGAATAACTGCCCAACTTGACAGAAACATCGGGAGCACTAGTACTAGCATGCATGAACTTGCGTGGAGAAACTACTGACAACGGACTAGGAAGCTCTTCAACAGGAATATTATGCTTGGATGGAAATGGAATGGAGAGGAATGAATGCGAAGCACCAGAATCAAATAACACTTTAGCGGGAATATCATTGACGAGGAGGTTACCTATGATCACATCTGACGAGTTTTCTGCCTCAGCTGCATTCACCATGTTGACTCGAGCTGATCTGGGGTTGAACTTGACAAGAGCATTGCTTGGAGGTTTGCCTCGAGGAGGAGGCAGCAGTCGGAGCTGAGAAGTGCACTTGTTGGCATAATGACCCTTCTGACCACACTTGTGACAGGTAACCTCTGCTGGCTCCCGGTACTGAGTCTGAGGAGGCCCTTGCTTCTGATGCTGGAATCTCTGCTGGAAGACAGGGTTGGGTGGGTGGGAAGAACCACAGCCACCAGAGTGCTTGAGCTGCTGCGAGTGCCGAGGAGGAGGAGGAGACACCCAAAACTTCTCTTGCTTCTGAACCACCTGAGTAGAGGAAGAGCTGGAATCTCTGAAGCGCTTCTTAGAATTCTCCACCTGAGCAAGGCTGCCTCTTCCCTGAGAGCTAAGTTGTAGAACTTGTCGAACTCCTCACGATCGTGCAAAGCAAGAGCTAACTGCAAATCTTCTTTCAAGCCACCTCTGAACTGATAAATCTTGCTCTTCTGATCAGGGATATCCTGCAAGGCATAACGGGCTAGCTCGTGGAACTCAACGTTGTACTTGTACGCGGAATTGCCACCCTACTTCAAATGCCTGAACTTCTCACGCATCTCCTCCACAAAGCTGGAAGGAATGTAGTGGGACCTGAAGTCACGGCAGAACTCATCCCAAGTGATCACTCTAGCGCCTTTGGAATCCTTCAACTGTTGCCACCAGATAGATGCTTGCCCCTCAGCTGGAAAGTAGAAAATTTGACGAAATCCTCAGGACGAACATTGCTACACTCGAAATGCTTGTTCATATCACGGATCCAATCCTCGGCATCAAATGGCTGGTCACAGAAAGTGAAAGTCTTTGGCTGATTCGACAGGAACTGACGCAGACTAGCAAACTGATTGCCACCATGCTGGAAATTGCCTTGCTGCTGATCAGCTCTCTCTTGCAACAACTGTAGCAACATTTGGGTGTTTGCATTAGTAGCAACCATCACCGCTTGCCAGGTGAAAAGGATCGAGATGGACCTAGAGGGGGGGGGGGTGAATAGGTACAGTTCCAAATTTTAATAATTACTTAGCAAGTTTAGGCAAAAGTGCGGAATATGAGTGTAGGCCTAATAATTGCTACGACAAGGAGTAAGATATTTAGAGTGAAGTAAGGCAAGAGGTAAACAATAATCAAATACAAGTACGTAATAAGGATTAACACAAGTAGAGAGTTAGGGTTAGGAATAACCGAAACTCCAAGAGAGACAAGGATGCATCCCGATGTTCACTTCCTTGGAGGGAAGCTACATCTTCGTTAGATGGGCGGATGTTACCATGAAGGCACACCAACGCCACGAAGGCTCACCCTATTCTCCCTTTGAGATAACTCCACGAAGGCGTTTCTCAACCACTAGTGGTAAGCCTTGAGGTGGCTTCCAAACCTTCACAAACTTTCCGGGGGAAATCACAATGGTTTGATTCCTCTCTGAAGACTCCTACCGCCTAGGAGTCTCCAACCTCCAAGAGTAACAAGATCACAGGGATTGCTCAAAACTTGCTCAAATCACAAATCACTTTGGTGGGAAGGAGGAGAAGGAGACGATATATCTTTTGATTGGAACAACACTCAAAGGGACTCACAAATGCTCTTGGGATCTAAGATTTGGTGTAGACAAGAGTGAGTGAGAAGAAAGGTGTTCTTCGATGTGTTCTAGCTGTATTGGACACCCTCTCACGAAGTGGGAGGGGGTTATATATAGTGGGGAGCGTAAAACAGCCGTTGGGGACACTTTAAGTCACACAGGGCTCGGACGTCCGGCAGTTTACAGAAGTCCGGTCGTCCGCAAGGGGTCGGACGTCCGATAGGGATCGGTCGTCCGAGAGCTGTAGATATGTTTGGAAACACTGTGAGTTGAATAGGGACCGGACGTCCGGAGAAGGCCGGAAATCCGAGTTATTCGACTCAACTTCTTCTGGTGCAAGGTTCTAGATTTCCAAAGGGGTCGGACGTCCGGCCCTCGGACGTCCGGAGGGAGCCGGAAATCCAAGTTATAGAGCTCACGTTCTTCTGGTGCAGGGCTCCGGATTTACGAAGCTTGTCGGTCGACCGGCCCTCGGATGTCCGGAGGGAGCTAGAAATCCGACTTATAGGGCTCAAGTTCTTCTGGTGCAGAGCTCCGGATTTCCGAAGCCTGTCGGTCGTTCGACCCTTGATCGATCCTCGGACGTCCGGAGGGAGCCGGAAGTCCGAGGCATTAGACCTGTTTTGAGATAGGAGCAGGGTAGAGAATATGTGGTATTGAGCAGGATAGTGAAGATGTGGTATGAGCAAGTTCATCGCAAAACCTGTGATCCCCTCTTAATAGTGCGGGATCCCTATACTCAAGAATAGTAAATTCAAAAGGATAGTCTACATCATCTTTTCTCCATCCCGAGCCTTCTTGACATATAAATTCCGATCTTCTCAGACCACCTTTGGCACATAATTCTCAATCTACTAAAGTACTTGCCATCCTGAGATACACTCAACAAATAGGATTAGTTTCTTATGTATGTGTTGTCATTAACACCAAAAGTCGATTAGGGGCATAGCATGCACTTTCAATCTCCCCCTTTTTGGTAGTTGATGACAACATATACATAGGTCTCAAAAAGATTTAACATACATTATAGCCTTGGAGAGATTTAGTACGGAGCTCCCCTTTAGTATGCGCATGATAAAATATCGGAGCTCCCTTTTAATGTGTGTATCGAACATATAATGGATCATCATGTAAAGATAATAGATCATCATAGAAAGACAATAGATCATCATAGAAGTAGTGGAGCAAAAACAAAATAGCCTATGATGATATCATAGCAATCCATAGAAATCACAACATTCATAAGTAGCCATACATGAGTTTATCCATTACATTACTCAACCACGCAAATTTAGACTAAATCTCCGAAGACTAAAAACTACGATACATTACTCCCCCTTTGGCACCAAGTACCAAGAAGGGAGGCACCAACAGCATCAACCAAGCTCAGAGCTCATCAGCATCATCATCGGCATCATCCTCATCGTCAGGCAAGCCACTCCACCAGCCTCGTCAAGGAAATCATCCCACTCAGGTCCAGATGGGAAGCCAAAGTCAGAAGGAGGAGCAACAGGAAGGGCCTCATCATCACTCACATCAAGAGCGCCCGAGTCTCTCAGGCGAGCCTTGAGGGCATTCTTGGAGGAGATTAGGCGAGAAACCACATCATGGGTTTGACCACACTGGAAAGAGACGGTCTTCATCATAGCAGAATGTGCCTTGCCAATGAATTTGGCAAAGCGACCGAGAGGAGCGGAGCTAGATGAGGGGGTTGCTGACCGAGCAGCAGTGCGACGAGTGGATGTGGTGGATGGTGTTTTCTTGGGAGCATAGTTATCCTCCATGTGAGCGGGAATGACCCACATGCGATGTGTGTGAGTGACAGCAACAGAGAAATCAACAACATGATTAATTAGAGCCTGGATGAAGGGGGCATGAGGAAAAGCTCGCTTGTATTGAAAACTAGCAAGCCGAATCTCATGCCAGAGAAAGTGAGGCACATTAATTTTGCTTTTGGGGTGCTCGTACAAGTGTGACATGATGTCAATACAGTACCCACTGCAAGAGCCCTTATCACCCATCTTGGGATAGATGGTACGAATAAGACACTGAAAGATGATAAAGTAAGGTGAACGCCAGATGGATACCTGGTTAAGATCCTTCATGCGTTCATCCGCATCAAGCTCATGGAGTGGTTTGAGGAGATACCCACATGCCTCAATGGACTTAGGTGCATGGTTAGGATCATTCCTATGTATTTTGAAGCCGGAGTTGGGGAAACCAAGTGCGGCAACAAACGTATGATAAGAAGCTGTGAAGCGAACGTCAGAGGTGATCCAGCTAACAGTGTGGTTTGGAGCAAAGAGGCATGTGGCATAGAACTGGTGAATGGCAGCAACGTTAAAATCACGATGAAAAGCAAATGGGGTGGCAAGCCCCGACGCCTCAATAAGCTCAATGGCACCCGGGAACAGAGAGACCCTTAGGAACTATGACTGTAGTAAAAATGTCCGCCTGGACGTGTGTGCGGAAACGTGAGTCCGTAGAGTCACGTACGATAGAGAATTGATCAATGTCGCGGCGGAAAGTGAGGTATGAAGACTTGGCAAGTGTGGTGAAGTTTGTGACTTCACGACCTAAGGTAGCAGGGGGTTCAAGGGAGATGCGACGAGCTTCACCTGCGGGCTGAGCAGGAGGAGGTGGTGGCATATAGGACGCCCTGCGAGTCCCGGGCTTTGGCAGGGACCTCCGATCAATGGGCTGGTTAGCAAGGTCCTCGGCGGCAAGCTCATCCTCGAAGTCAGAGCCATCACCATCAGACGACGAGGGGAGCTGTGGAGACGAAGGACGCCGGACAGTCCGTTTGAAGGGACAACGTTGCCCTTCCGAGTCCGACCCCGTGCCAGTAGGGGCACGAGCGGATGAGCCAGCAACGTCCTTCCGGGCGGCGTGCTTAACCTTGGGCATGGTGCACAACAACCTACACGGATGGAAACCCCAAATGAGGAACTAACATGGTCAAACCTTACGAACGAACACGTGGACTTGGGAGAGAGGGAACCAAACGCGAGGGGAACGGAGGAGATACCTGTAGACAGATCCCGCGGAGGAAAAAGAGGAAGAAGAGAAGGATCCGCGGAGGAGATCAGGCAGATCTCGGGAGCGGTGGCGCGGGCGAGAGCACCTGGAGCTGGCGGCGGCGGTTGCAGGGGAAAAAGGGGGCGTGTGAGGGCTAGGGCAAAGCCCAGCCCCGCGCCCAGATATTTATAGGCCCCGACGCGTCGGACGTCCGGAGAGGATTTTGCCGTCGGACGAACGACACTGGTCGGACGTCCCGAATGAGGTAAGTCGCCGGAAGTCCGAGACACGTTGGAGGACCGAGAGAGAGGAGGAGGCAGAGGCTGATTCTAGAATTTTTGATGATGGTATGATGATTTTTCATGGTTTCTCACAAAGAGCACGAATATAGTTGCCTACAAGCATTACATATACTACTTGTGGACAGAAGTGGATTTATGCATACTTTGTAAGCTCAAAACACAAAATTATGACCCACTCCCCCTAAATGCATGCCCACATCAAGACACAAACATAATGTGAGTGTGTGTATGTGTGCAAGGTTTCAACTTATGTTATCAAGCTCCAAGATACCAAGTTCACGCCTAAGTTGGCAGAACCTAGCTATGCTAAGTGGCTTGGTGAAAATGTCCGCGAGCTGCATGTCGGTACCCACATGGGTAATATCAATGTCACCCTTTTGCACATGGTCTCTCGAGAAATGATACCTAATATCAATATGTTTTGTGCGAGGGTGATCAATGGGGTTCTCGGAGATCTTTATGGCACTGACACTATCATAGAGAAGAGGAACGTGTCGATACGTGATACCATAATCCTTTAGGGTTTGCCTCATCCATAGTAGTTGGGTTGCACAGCTTGAGGCTGCAATATATTCGGCCTCGGTCGTGGAGAGAGAAACACAGTTGTGCTTTTTCGAGGACCAACTTACCAAGGAGTGTCCAAGAAACTGACATGCACCAGTAGTGGATTTCTGTCCCACTTTGTCACCGGTCCAATCCGCATCGGAGTACCCAATAAGATCGAACTTTGCATCCTTAGGGTACCATAAGCCTAACTTTGGGGTGTGAACAAGGTATCTAAGAATATGCTTAACCGCCGTATGATGGCTTTCCCTAGGGGAAGCTTGAAATCTAGCACATATGCCTACTGTTAACATGATGTCCGTTCTAGATGCGCAAAGATAAAGTAGCGAACCAATCATGGAGCGGTAAGTAGATGGGTCAAAAGGAATACCGTTGGTGTCTTCATTTAGAACTACATCTGTGGCCATGGGTGTCTTCATTGGTTTAGCATTTGTCATATCAATTTTTTCAAGAATGTCCTTGAGGTACTTAGTTTGAGATAAGAAAATCCCTTCTTGAAATTGTTGTATTTGTAACCCAAGAAAGAACTTCAAGTCCGTGTTGAGTGACATCTCAAAGGTTTTGGTCATGGAGGCTGCAAACTTCTTGCACAAATGGATGTTAGGAGAACCAAAAATGATGTCATCTACATAGATTTGGCATAAGATCAAGTCACCATTTTCCCTCTTAGTAAAAAGAGTGGGATTGATCACCCCCACCACAAAGCCATCATCGAGTAGGAACTTCTTAAGATGATCGTACCAAGCACGGGGTGCTTGTTTGAGGCCATACAGAGCCTTGTGAAGTTTGTATACATGGTCTTTGTGGTGAGGGTCAACAAACCCAGGTGGTTGTGATACATATACCTCTTCTTGTAGAGGACCGTTAAGAAAAGCACTTTTCACATCCATTTGATGCAAAGTAAAACCATTGAAAGAAGCATAGGCCAATAAAATGCGAATGGATTCAAGACGAGCAACAGGGGCGAAAGTTTCACCAAAGTCCAAACCTTCAACTTGGGAGTACGCCTGTGCTACTAACCTTGCCTTGTTGCGTAGGACAGTCCCATTCTCATCTTCCTTGTTCTTGAAAATCCATTTAGTTCCAATGACATTATGTTCCTCAGTTGGTCGTTCTACCAATGACCATACTTTGTTGCGTGTAAAACTGTTTAACTCCTCTTGCATAGCAAGGAGCCAGTCATTGTCACACAATGCATCCTGAACCCTGTGTGGCACGGTACTAGAGACAAACGAAAAGTGAGCACAAAAGTTTGTTAATTGTTTATGAGTCACTCTACCTTCCGACACGCCGGTGAGGATTTGATCAATATCAACACGATCGGCCACACGTGGCATGATGGAGGTCAGGGTTTCACGAGGTTCGACTTCGTTTCCATCATCAACGTCCTCAACATATGGATCATTTATGTGCGGAGGAAGATATTCCTCTTTGCGTTGCACCTGTTGAGGTTCATCATCAAACATACCCATACTTTGGTCTAGCTCTTGAAGATCAACTTGTTCTTGAGTGTGATCCGAGTGAGAGACATGTTCTCTCACTTGATCCTCAACAACTGGCATGATATGTGTGCTAGTATCTTGTGGAGGTACGGGCAGTGAACTGTCTTGAGGATGAGAAATACTCTCATCATCTTCATCATCATCATGGGGTCTTTGTTCCATGGGAAGAAGTGCACCTACACCCATGTTTAAGATATCTTGTGAGGAGTCTTCTTCACCTGCATCATTTAGATCAACTTGCTCCCCATGGGAGCGGTTAAATTCATCAAACGTCACGTCACAGGTTTCTATAACACATCTAGTGGATTTGTTGTAGACTCTGTAGGCGTGAGAGTTTGATCCATAGCCAACAAAAATCCCTTCATTTGTTTTGGATTGAAATTTTCCTAACCGTTCCCGTTTGTTGAGGATGAAACACTTGCATCCAAACACACGGAAGTACTTAACATTGGGCTTGTCCCCAGTTAGGAGCTCATATGGAGTCTTCTCCAATATTGATCGAAGGAAGAGCCGGTTTGATGCATGACATGCTGTGTTGACGGCCTCAGCCCAAAAACTATGTGGTGACTTGTATTCGTCTAACATGGACCTTGCAATTTCCACAAGTGTCCGATTCTTCCTGTGTGCCACACCATTTTGCTGAGGGGTGTAAGGTGCGGAGTACTGATGTTCAATTCCCTCATCACTAAGAAATTCTTCTAGGGTGTAGTTCTTGAACTCAGAGCCATTATCACTTCTTATTGCCTTGATGTCCTTGTCAAACTTCCGCTGGGCTTGTTTGGCAAAATCAATGAAGGTGATCTTCGTCTCGTCCTTGGACTTGAGAAGGAACACCCATGTATATCTTGAGTAATCCTCAACGATGACTATGCCATACTTTTTCCCTCCAAGACTTGCCCATGAAGGAGGCCCAAACAGATCCACATGAAGGAGCTCTAACGGCCTCGAAGTGGATACAATGTTCTTGGGTGGATGTTTTGATTGATGTTGTTTCCCAGCTATGCATGCATTGCACACAATCTTTCTTAAAAGACACATTTGTTAGTCCAAGGATGTGATTGCCGTTTAAGAGGTTTTGAAGATTTCTCATGCCGACATGGGCGAGCCGGCGATGCCACAACCATCCCATGTCGGCCTTGGCCATTAGACAAGTTTTATGGAAGGTGCTCTCTTTCGAGAAATCAACCGTGTAAAGGTTGCCATCCAACTCTCCAACAAAGGCCACTTCGAGAGTGTCTCTCTTAAAGACTTTCACATCCGTTAGTTCGAATAATGTGTCATAACCAACGGAAGCCAATTGGCGAACTGAAAGTAAATGATATTGAAGAGATTGGACAAGCATGACATTTGCAATAGACATGTCATTAGTGCTTGCCACCTTGCCCAACCCAATTACCTGCCCTTTCGACCCTCCACCAAATACAATGCTCATGTATGGTCGAATGGCTTGCATGAAGTCATAGAGCAAGTTACTATCTCCGGTCATATGATTGGTGCATCCACTGTCGATCACCCATTTGGCTCCTTCGGAGAAAACAGCCTGTAACGAATTAAGACTTGGTTTGAGGTACCCATTTCGTCATGGGGCCTTTCATATTAGTTACAAGAGTCTTAGGGACCCAAATAGCATAACATCAGAATGCATTACGGGGACCAACGAATTTAGCATAAACCTCTCCTTCCTTTGATTTGCGTAGTACATAGGATGGAGGCATGAATTCAGTTGTCTTGTTGTGAGTAGGCGAACCCCTAGTGGTCGACCCACTCACAACCTTACCTTTCTCCTTATGTCCCTCTCGTACAAATATTTCTTTAAGCGGAGTGGTACACTTGAGAGGAGATGCACTTTTCTTGGCGGTGCTTGGGTTGAACCCAAGCCCTTCCTTGGCAAGGCCTACATTGTGTCGACTTAATATCTCATTGAGAGTCTTTTGTCCTTGTGCACATGTCATGAGACCTCTGTCTAGCTATGCCTTTAGCGAACTGTTTTCCTCAAGGATAGATGTCAGTTCACTACTAGAGTTAGTAGTGCAGGTATCAACATCAATAATAGGTGAGGAGTAAGCCTTAGCTAAAGTGTCAAGATAAGTAACCTTGAGTGCCACAAAGCTCTTTGTAAGAACAATGAGTTTCTCTTCCTTGTCTTTGAGAGACAAGGATAGACGCTCACAGTCCTTAGAAAGGGAAGCAAGAGAGTTCACTAGTCGGTTTTTATCATTTAGTAACTCTTTGCACACAGATTCAACCTTTTTCAAGGAGGCAAGATCATTAGCATGTTTATCAAGGTTTTCACCTACTTTTGAGCATAATGCATCATTTTGTGCTTCCTCATACAGGACTTTCTTCTCAAGGATTTCATTTCTTTCCTTCTCCTCAGTGATGAGGGTTTCGAGTTCCTTGATGGTATTGGTGTGCTTACTCACCATTTCCATAAGTATGCGAAACATAGTGAGCTTCTTTCCTTTAATAGAGCACATAAATTTGTTTATTTTAGCAAACATGGGATGATCTAAGTCATTATCCTCATAGTGATCTTCCCCATCAAGATACTCATCAGATGGGGTAGAAGCTAGACTGAAAGAGTTTAACCGTGGAGTTACCTTAACCTTATCATGGGAGCTTTGGTCTTCCTCATCTCCCATGGCAGTCTTTGCCATCAAACACTTGTGAGCGTTTCCCTTGTAGTCTTTCATATAGTTGTAGTGAACAACAACACCACTTCTGTTGACTAGCCTCAAGGTGTTTTGTGTATCCTGAGCTACTCCGGCAACCCCACCAACGTCTTCTGGATCTGATTCTTCTTGTGCAACCATTGCTCTTCCATCTGTCCTCTTGAGCTTGGAGTTCATAGTGTTTGGCAACTTCTTCTTTACAAAGGTCTTTGGAAACCTTGGTTTGTCTTCTCTCTTCTCATAAGGGCAGTCATTGGAGAAGTGGTTGGTTTCCTCACAGTTGTAGCATTTCCTTACCTTCTTCTTTGGGAATATTCCCTTGAATTTTCCTGCACTGAACTTCTTTACAAAGAGAGCAACGTCCTCATAAGATGGGCTTTCATCAGAGTCAACATCATCACCATCTTCGCAGTCATCATCACTCTCTTCTTCTTCACTTTATTCTTCGTCACATTCATGCTAGGCTTTCAAAGCAAGATTGATCTTTGATGTTGAAGTGCCATGCATGGCAAGGTGCTTTGTTGCATTTGCCTTTGAATCTTCTAATAATTGGAAAGTGGATATGATGTCATCTGGAGTCATTTCTTTGAAACCATGGTGCTGCCTCATGTCCCATACCATTTGATGGTGATACAGAGCAAGAGCATGAAGTAACTTGTCCACGAGAAATCTCTTGGTCAGATTGAAGCCATCTTGCGTCTTGTCACAGTCACATGACTCAATGTCTGCGGCGAGAGTCATGAGCCGTTCTAGCAGTTGCTTGGGAGATTCACCCTTTTCCATACAGAAATTCTGTAATTGCCCCTTGGAAATTTCATTTTGAGCAAGCCGAAGAGTGGAGGTACCGGTCTTGGTCCTTATAATGCCATCCCACAGTTCCTTGGCACTTGTGATGTGAATGTAAGGTCTCCGTTGCTTGTCATTCATTCCTTTTCTTATGCACATGATCGCAGTGTCATTGAGATGCTTGTCATAAGTTTCTCTGGGAGTGAGGCACCTTGGATCTACAGGATTGTACCCATGCTCGAGGATGTCCAACATCTCATCATTGGTGTACCTAAGATGATCCTGCATACCAACTCTCCACAAAGCAAAATCGGAATTGTCATCAAGCAAGGGAGGTTTTCCTCCAGGATTGTACTTAGGTTTCTCAATTTGAGATCTAGCATAAAGCCATGGGACACTGGTTTGGTTCCTTTCCGGAGGTTGTTGGCCAAATGAAGAACCGTGCACATGTGGCCCTGAGGCCCTCAGGGACGTGGCTGTCCCTGTGGTTAATGATGCCAGTCTTATTTGGACCAAGGCCTCAAGAGAAGCATCATGCTCCTCTTTTTGCTTGGCAAGGGCCCGTTCCAGGTCCTCAGAGGTGAAAGACTTGACTTCCGTGGAAGTCCCGTCCCTCTCCACTGGAGCAACCGTAGCTGGAATCCCGTCCATCTCGCTCAAGGGCGGTTAAGCCACAAGAATAGAGCACGAGGCTCTGATACCAATTGAAAAGGATCGAGATGGACCTAGAGGGGGGGGGGGTGAATAGGTACAGTTCCAAATTTTAATAATTACTTATCAATTTTAGGCAAAAGTGCGGAATATGAGTGTAGGCCTAATAATTGCTACGACAAGGAGTAAGCTATTTAGAGTGAAGTAAGGCAAGCGGTAAACAATAATCAAATACAAGTACGTAATAAGGATTAACACAAGTAGAGAGTTAGGCTTAGGAATAACCGAAACTCCAAGAGAGACAAGGATGTATCCCGATGTTCACTTCCTTGGAGGGAAGCTACGTCACCGTTAGAGGGGCGGATGTTACCACGAAGGCACACCAACGCCACGAAGGCTCACCCTATTCTCCCTTTGAGATAACTCCACGAAGGCGTTTCTCAACCACTACTGGTAAGCCTTGAGGTGGCTTCCAAACCTTCACAAACTTTCCGGGGGAAATCAAAATGGTTTGATTCCTCTCTGAAGACTCCTACCGCCTAGGAGTCTCCAACCTCCAAGAGTAACAAGATCACGGGGATTGCTCAAAACTTGCTCAAATCACAAATCACTTTGGTGGGAAGGAGGAGAAGGAGAAGATCTATCTTTTGATTGGAACAACACTCAAAGGGACTCACAAATGCTCTTGGGATCTAAGATTTGGTGTAGACAAGAGTGAGTGAGAAGAAAGGTGTTCTTGGATGTGTTCTAGCTGTATTGGACACCCTCTCACGAAGTTGGAGGGGGGGTATATATAGTGGGGAGTGTAAAACAGCCGTTGGGGACACTTTAAGTCACACAGGGCTCGGACGTCCGGCAGTTTACGGAAGTCCGGGCGTCCGCAAGGGGTCGGTCGTCCGACAGGGATCGGTCGTCCGAGAGCTGTAGATATGTCTGGAAACACTGTGAGTTGAACAGGGACCGGACGTCCGGAGAAGGCCGGAAATCCGAGTTATTCGACTCAACTTCTTCTGGTGCAAGGTTCCGGATTTTCGAAGGGGTCGGGCGTCCGGCCCTCGGACGTCCGGAGGGAGCCGGAAATCCGAGTTATAGAGCTCACGTTCTTCTGGTGTAGGGCTTTGGATTTCCGAAGCTTGTCGGTCGACCGGCCCTCGGATGTCCGGAGGGAGCCGGAAATCCGAGTTATAGGGCTCAAGTTCTTCTGGTGCAGAGCTCCGGATTTCCGAAGCCCGTCGGTCGTCCGAACCTTGACCGACCCTCGGACGTCCGGAGGGAGCCGGAAGTCTGAGGCATTAGACCTGTTTTGAGATAGGAGCAAGGTAGAGAATATGTGGTATTAAGCAGGATAGTGAAGATGTGGTATGAGCAAGTTCATCGCAAAACCTGTGATCCCCTCTTAATAGTGTGGGATCCCTATACTCAAGAATAGTAAATTCAAAAGGATAGTCTACATCATCTTTTCTCCATCCCGAGCCTTCTTGACATATAAATCCCGATCTTCTGAGACCACCTTTGGAACATAATTCTCAATCTACTAAAGTACTTGCCATCCTGAGATACACTCAACAAATAGGATTAGTTTCCTATGTATGTGTTGTCATTAACACCAAAAGTCGATTAGGGGCATAGCATGCACTTTCAATCTCCCCCTTTTTGGTAGTTGATGACAACATATACATAGGTCTCAAAAAGATTTAACATACATTATAGCCTTGGAGAGATTTAGTACGGAGCTCCCCCTTAGTATGTGCATGATAAAATATCGGAGCTCCCTTTTAATGTGTGTATCGAACATATAATGGATCATCATGTAAAGATAATAGATCATCATAGAAAGACAATAGATCATCATAGAAGTAGTGGAGCAAAAACATAATAGCCTATGATGATATCATAACAATCCATTGCAATCACAACATTCATAAGTAGCCATACATGAGTTTATCCATTACATTACTCAATCATGCAAATTGAAGATATTGCTGAATCAAAATGACAGGAATATCTGAACAGGAATAAAGCAATTGCACTCGAACAAAATAGTAAGAATGCTTCCTCAAAGTGACGGTCGACAAAATTCCGATTAAGACCACTGCAAACAAGTATGAGCTAGTACTGCTCGGAACAAACATATGATCGAGATTTCATCCGTTATCTTCATGGATAAGATCGCACGGGCTCAAAATTACAGTAGCCATCCTGTGCAAGGTAGTGCACACGACATACGAAGTATCCCCGAGTTGTAGCGAGCTACAAAGACTCTTTAAGACACAACGAGAACCGCTGTAAGACGACCGTGAACAAACACACCCACTGAACATCGAATCCCAACCTCCATCATGCATCTGTAGGAAGATAGTCCTATAAGATACTACTTGATATCCCACCTATGAATTCCCGAAATAACTGGTCAAGCAATCTGGTACACGGATACAAGGAGTAATATCACACAACTCCTATACTAACCCGTCACCTGTATCACATCCGTCAATGCACAACCAGCATCTCGGACCTTCATCTACAACAGACCCTCATGATCACAACGATACATAGTATGGCAGTACTCCCAAACAATCTGCACCAGTACTGGGGACATCGGGGTTATCTCGTCACTACCAGTATTGAAGCAATTACGAACATCCTTCGTTCTTAGATACTCAGAAATCTGAATGATGGCGATGTGTGCAAGAATCCCCTGGAGCTCAACTCCCCGGAAGAAATCAAGGCAGACAGGAGGCACCAAGACAGAACTCCGTCACATCGAAATCATATAGATTTCACAAATACCCGCGTGATCCTATTTTTTTTGAGTGAGAAGAGGAGTAGAATTAAGATTTCCTAAGTCGGGAACCTCACCAGAGCATGGAAGAGGAGAAAAAAGAATCCTACTCTCCGATATAACTAATACTCAAAACATTTTACTAGACTCGAATCGGCCAAGTACGATCACACAAAGGCTCCTATGGTCGTAAGGCTCTGATTACCAACTTGTAACGACTAAGATGTGGTCCTTTCCGATCTGGGGATCGAGGCCCCGAATTGGAAAGGGGTGCATCTAAGCGTTTCGCAAATATGGTAACATAGCACATACATAATAACAACAGAATGACAATAAGGGATTCAATTGCCATCTCATAAATATACTAGAATACATCACGCATACAATCAAGGTAGTTCCGCTACGGACTACAAAACATGGGAAATGACTATGCTACCCTGCCTGCTGGCCCACGATCATGACCACGCCTCAATCTTCTGGGTAGTTCGCGTACATGCGGTCGTTCTCCTCGTCGTACTGCCATGCCAGCTGCGTGCCGTTGGGATCACCTATCTCGGGGGTACCTGAACCTGTTGGTGTTGTGGAGGAATATGTGAGCCACGGGGACTCAACAATCTATGACCTCGGTGCCAGAACTAGTCAAGTTATTAGGTTGGATAGGTGGAGTATTTAGGTTGCAACATCCTAAGCTTTATATGGTGGCTAGCTTACGTAGAACTTGAAATGAAGGTGGTCTATTCTAGCGGTCAATGATAGATGATCACTAAGTGATCCTGAACACCTACCTACGTCAATCATAACCCCACTGTGTTCCTGGTCGAAGAGAGATCTTCGAAGGGGACAGTCACGGCTACGCACACAGTTGGCAATTTTATTAACTTATGTTTAAGTTATCTATTACCGGATGTTAACAAAATATTCCAAGTTGCCACATAACCGCGGGCATGGCTTTCCGAAAGATTAAACCCTGCAGGGCTGCTCCAACAAGTCCATCACAAACGTACACGGGCCGCAAAGTAATCCTCTATCACGAATCTCGTGATCTCGTCAGATTCCTTAGAGGAAAACCTCAACTCTGGGGAGAACCAAAGCTTCACCGAGATTCCTATACGCAAGATATATCTCTAAGGTAAGACAAGACTAGCATGACCTCCTGCCGTGTCGACGACCCTGATAAGAGCCGCGTATCTCAGTCTCAGGACACGACGGATGAGCTAGACGTCGGGATGGCTAAACCAGTGGGTGACCAGTGGGGCCCCGGACATCGCTCAGGTGGGACCAACACTCATGGGGATCACTGGCCCGGGTTGTTGATTAAATTCCTCGGGGTAGCTATTCCCTATGCAGATTATTATTAAGTGATTAGCAGATTAAAACCAATGTTGGGTCCTGCCGGACAAGTCTTAACACTACGCGATTTATCAACGGTGAAAGTGCGTTATATCGACTAGAGGGGGGGGGCGAATTGGAGATTTTTAGAATTTCATCACTGAGGAAATTCCTTTAGAGGAAATTCCTCACTGATGACTAACTTACAACGGAAACAGTAAAATATCAGAAGTGCAAAGTTTCACAACAACAGTTTTTCAGAGTGAGGAATGTGAAAACAGATTGCACAGTGAGAAGGCACGCAGAAAACAGATGAGGATTAACTAGCGTGAAGAATTTGGGGTTGCGGAATTTCAGAGGAAGTCTTCAGCAAATTCTTCAAATAGTAGCAGTGAAAGTCATCAACACATAATCTGAGGAAAGTAAGGAGTTGAGGAATTAGAACCCGTTTCACAGCGAAGACAGTAGTTGATGACCTAGTTCCAACTGCTGTGACAGTCGTACATCTGGTTTGGAGCGGCTTGGTATTGAAACCAAAGGACACCCAGTCCCAGGACACGCAATCCCTACCATGTTCTCCTTGGGCTAAGAACACACAGTCCTTGCCCAACACTCGTGGTAAGTCTTCAGGGCAGACTTCCAAACCCTCACAAACTTGGTCACCCGGCGATCCACAATTGACTGCTGGAAAGCTCTAGACCATGACGCCTAATCGTATGGAGCATGCACAGTCCTCAAAGGTAAAAGGCTTCAGTCCCACACAGGAACAACTTCTTCAGTGATGCTCAATCACTAGGTTTGGTTTGTGGTTTCCGTGTATGGGGTATTTCCTCACTGATGAATTACTCTCGAAGACTCTGTGGAATTTGGGTTGCTCTTATGACAAGTGTCAGTTCCTAGCGGAGCAGCCAACCAACTAATGGTTGTGGGGGTCGGCTATTTATAGCCTAGGAGCATCCCGACATGATTTGACACTAATGCCCTTAAATAATATGACCGTTGGTGTGGATAAGTCCAATGACTTGGCGTGGCTATCGAAACGGTCGGAACCCTCAACTGTGAGAGTCCTCATGTCACTCGTATTCCTCACTTGAGGCTTTTGGTAGGATTAGGCTTGGGTTGAGCATCATGAGGAAATTCATTCCAAAGTGTAACTTCGACCCCCTTTAACAGTACGGTGTTCCTATTACTCAAATGTGAAGAAAATAAAACAGAAAGAGTAAATATTCATGCTTCAAAGTCTTCAGAATGATTTTCTTCAGGACACACCGAATTCCTCAATTTCAGTATCTTCATGAGGAATATCAATTTCATCGCAGATTCTTTGCGATTCAATTCTTCAGCTTCAGACCAATTTCTTCAACCGAAGATGTACATTTTTAGGGTCGATATTCATCAAATATCTCAAACTCCTCAGTGACTTATAGATCATGTGTACACTCATAAACACATTAGATACTTAACCTATAAGTCTTCAAACCACCAAAATCACTATGGGGCACTAGATGCACTTACAAAGGGGGTCCCCATAACAACCCCGAACGTGTTAGGAGCGATCAATATGGAATCAAACACCGGTAGATGGTAACTATGGCGGCAATAACGGAACAAAGCACCCGACAAAAGGCTAGGCCTTCCGTTATTTACCAAGTATATAGGTGTATTAATTAAATAACAAAATAAGGTAATGATATCAAGCTCATGTTATCACATGAGGCAAAGCACCTGCATCTAGCAACACTAATATGAGTAGCTGAGCAAAGCCTACTTAGCCATTCAAGATTTGCTAGGAAGGGATAAGTGTTTGGGTTTCATGGCATATCAGGAGGAAAGTATTTCAGTGGTAGGCAGCGAGCATATTATGGAAGGAACGTAATCTAGCATAACAAGTCTAGAGATGGAATCAAGGTCATATCTTCTTGCCTGTGATATCCTGAGCTTGGAACTCTTCTTGATCATCCTGCACGTACTCTCCCGAATCCACGTACTCGTTCTCCGATCCCAGTGCTACCCAACACAATAATAACATCCAATGAACAACAGCACCTCAAGATGCAACAAGCACATGATGCATGAGATGAATATGAGCATGCATCACTATTTCTATCACTAGCACAAGCATGAGGAGTAAATACATGTTCCTGGATAGAACTGCATCCTAAGCTATCTTGGCATGCATGAGAATGACATGATCAGATGTATCTCTTGAAAACAATGCAAAAGCATATAAAGAACATGACAAACGGAGCTACGGATCAACGAGAAACTACGAAACAAGAAATGAAGCCCTACGTGTCAAATTCACAACAACACACTCCAATGGCTCAACTATGGTATATCCAGGTAGCCAAGACATAAAACAATCCAACATGGATGGGGTGGAGAAAATAAGAACACCACATCATCAACTAAGCACTCACAATCATCAGAATGCCAAAACTACACAATCTGCCATAAACTGCATCATAGCACTTTGTGAGCTACATGCAAAGCACCTACAACCACCTAAACATGCCAAATAAGATATGTGGCTGTAGCTATCCAAGATTACTACAAGCACAAGCAAGAATCTCACACAAATGAGTTAAACACAGAAAGTTACAAGGCTGCAAACTTGCCCAACAATATCAGATTTCAGGGACTTAATGAAAATTCCAGATTCTCACTATCTGTTTCTGCTCTGAAGCATTTTGACAGCAGCCAAAACAATATCTACAAGACTCCAAATGGAATTAAAATTTATAGGGAGCTAGAAAACATATAAGCTTCAACTTTCCAGTTGAAAGCTAAGGCTAAATCACAACACATTGATGTGCACAACCTCATCAACAGGAGAAGAAAATATAAACAGATTCTGAGACTTAGTGAAAATTTTAGATTTTCACTAATCTGGAATTTCAGCCACATGCCTACTTTGATTGGGCACAACTTGCACATATGGATTCCTATACATGAAATCAAACCAACATGTGGTAGAGGGGGTCACCCTCTACTACCACAACCAAGAGCCAAACACATGGGCTCACCACATCACATGGAACCAAGCTCTAAACATGGAACAATTCTGAAATATGTCATCTCTAGAAAATGTTCCAATGAAAAAATGATTTGACCAATGAATTCCTGGGATCTTTCTACCCCAAATACATATATAAAACATATTCAATTGCTTGAAACAAGTGGACACAAACTAGGAAAGAAAATCAACATAGAATCCTATATAGTGAATAGTGCATCATCACATGTGCAAACCACTAGAACAATTCCTACCCAAGCTAGTGCACACTCTCACAAGGCCAATGGTGACATGAGGGTTTAGACCCCATGCATGTGGGCCATAGCACATCACCATTCCCACACAAACAACACTAGCACAAGCAAAACTACACTTAGACAAGCTAGATAGAACTAACTCCTACATAGCTCTCACACAAGCACTTGCACTACACATGATATCTTGCAGATGTGCTCCCCAAGTAATATCTTGCCATGACATGGGTGAGACACACACACATGATCACATACACACACACACACAAACATACACACTAGATAGGACACACTCACACACATGATATGTGGTGAGGGGGGGACCCTTCCACACACATACACATGCTTGCACAAGGCCTCCACCACATCACATCTATATCAAGCACTCTTCCAATGTGTGCTACCACACACATATCTACCAACACCATCACAATCCCACACCACAAAACACAACCTGCACCATCAAGTACTTGCACCACTAGCTACAAGGACTAGGCAACAACAAAGAATGACTTGGAGCAAAAGGAATAGGAGCCACATGCTATTGATAGCTGCAAAAATAAATGGCACAATTCAATCTAGTGCAACCTGCAGCTTCACATCCAAGGAAAAATAGCAAAGGAAGAAAAATGCACGGCAAAAATAAAAATGGGGGGAGAGGATTCAAACCCTGTACCCCCTGGTATACCAGAGTACACTCTACCACTCTACTAGGAACCATGCACTCGATAGAGGAGGGCCTCCACACAAGAAAACATGCTCTGCTTCGCTACTACTGCCTGAAAAAGGAATGCAAAAAAAGGGGGAGTGCATCGACTAGGGATCGAACCCTGCACCTCAGGTATACACACACAGACACACACCACTGCGCTACTATACAGGAGTCTGACAGAATGGGGGAGGAATTCTAGGTAAGTTAGCAATAGCACCTGGTGCTCTGCTTGCACACAGGGTCGCCGACGACGGGAAGGACGCCGGGGGCTGAACTGCTGCTGCTGCTGCTGCTCACGAAGGTACACGCCCTACTGCTTCTGCACGTCTGCTACGCCGCGCCAGCCTACACGCTGCTGCGCTACTACACGAACACGCACCACAGTACACCGCAACACACATAACGCGCACGGTCTACTCCCTGACAGAGAAAACTACGACGAGCACTAGCCGGTCTAGTCGAAGAGAAGGAGGGAGGAAGGAAGGGTCCTCACCTAGGGAAGGTAGAGGAGAAGCCATACAGTGGAGGAGACCGGATCGGAGGGGAAGAAGACGATCGGAGGGGTACTGGCGTTGAACCGAAGTAGAACCAAGGTAGACAAGGAGAGTAGCGGGCCGAGGCGTTGGCGAGCTCCTGGCCGTCGACGTGGGCGTTCCCCGGCCTCAGCGAGGTCGGGAATGGGGCGCAGGGAGCCTCTCCGAGCTCCTGGACATGGCGGCCGCGCCGGACAACGTGGATGCACGGGGGTTAGACGCCGGCGATGCTCTCTTTTCTTCGTGATCTGAATCTACAGAGGCTTACCTTTGGGGAGAAGAGAGATGGGATGGGGTGGCGGCGGCGGATGGGAGAGAGGGGGAACCCTAGGAAGAGGGGGGCACGGACGCCACGTTATATGGGGGTGGTCCTCGACGTTTGTGCACACGCGACATCTCTCTCTCTCGGCTACTGACGGAAAGGAGCAAAGGGGTGCGGGCGGCGTTAGGTAGGAGAAGGGAGGGACGCGCGCGTGGGCTCCTGTGCGCGAGAGGGAAAGAAGTGGGCCGACCTGTGGGAGTAAGCCCACAGGTTGCGACAGATAAGAGAAAAACAAATCCCTGGCTTTCCGATTTACAGAAAAACAGGGAAGGAAAGAAATGCACAAGGATGTCTACAAGTGCTATAAATAACACTAGCACATACATGGACATGAAAAATCAAGACCTATTTAATAAAAAAAGAAACAAGAGTTTGGGAGCAAGTAAATATTTTACAAAACAGAATTAGCTTGATCTGTTTTGTAATTATATGCACCTTTAAAACATGTTTAAAAAAATAGCAAACACACCTCTCCATTCCAACACAAAACCTGCTAAACCATGGTCATTTTTAAAACAGGAAAGGAAGAAGTGAATCTTGACATAGAAGAAATAGAGAGGGAGGGAGGATGGTTTGAAACCTATGCAAACTACTATCACATGCATCACTCCACACAAGCTACACATCACATGCACATCATCACAAGGCATCACATCAACTCATAAGAACACAAGGCAACATCTCAAAGACATGGGCATGACATGATATGTTATGCATGCATGCAAAGAAGAAATACAAGGAACATCACATGAAATCACATGCATTGATAGCTCTCTTGTCACTGACAAGGTGGACCCACCAAGAAGGTTCCAAAAAGGGAAGGTTACACACTTGGGGCATTACAATGCTTGCTGAGCTATGTTTCATAAGGTCATGCGCAACACTGATAGCACATGTACTCTCACAACCAAGGAGTTGGTGTAGTGACGAAGATAGAAAACCATCCTTAATCAACCATCATATCCTTTTGTTGTCAAACAGGCCATAGTTTGCAACTCAGCCATTACACTCAAAATGAGAAGTGTAATATGTTTCTTTGTCTTTTAGGCAATGAGAAAACCATCAAGAAAAACAAAGTAAATAGAAAGGGACAAGTGAACTTGAGCATAAGAAGAATAGCGAGATGGTGAGAGATAATTCCACGAAGATGTCACAGAACACGGGGGAGGTGACTTAAGTGGATCAAAGTGGGAGTAAAGACAAACCGACTTGGAATGAGAACGCGATATGAAATGTCTAGACGAGCGACATCTAAATACACAAGACTCCCAACAAGATGATGGTAACGCGTCAGATCAAACAAAGGCCCATTGTCAGAAGCACAAAGATGGACATTGAGCTACATAGGAGTGTCAACAACGACCTTATCACCAAGAGCAACATGACCAAAAGGATCATGAATATACTGCTCTTGGAAAATAACGAAGCCATCACAGGTAGAATAAACCTCAATTCCAATGAAGTAGCAAAGAGGACCAAGATCAGACATAAAATCTAAGACTAGCCTTCAAAAAGGCAATGCACTCCAAGTTGTTGGTAGTGATGATCATGCCATTTACATATAAAAGCAGAGTTTGACCACGAGCTGAAAGATATGAAGCACATGATCATGAGTGTTTTGCAAACACTGGTCGCACTCATCGCTGAGACAAAACACTCAATCCGTACACGAGGCCTAAATGTATAGAGAGAGCTATGAAGACGACATATCATGCCATCATGTAGACCTCATGCAACTCACCATAAAAGAAGACATTATTGACATCAAGTTGAAAGACAGACTAGTGGCAAACAAATATCACAATGGAAGTGTGCGAGGAGTGGTCATGTGGGCCATATGCGAAAATGTCTCGTCGTAGTCATAGCCATGTTTCTGTTGAAAGACACATGTCACAAGACGAGCTTTGTAATGCAAGAGAACCATTAGCTAAATCTTGTTGACCCACTTACAATATACAAGTGATGGGATGAGCATGGAAGGGAAATGAGATCCCACGTGCCAATGCGTTCAAGATCAGCAATCTCCTCTTCCATCACATTTCGTCCTTCCGGATGAACATGGTGTCACGGTAAGAAGTCATATTGAGAAGAGCAACGCCAGAATACTTGTAGCGATCAATAGGCTGAAGCGGGTGAGCGCAGAAGCCATAAGTAGGTTGAGCTGGAGGCGGTGCGTTGCCGACAGGAGACATAATAGTCTAGGGAGATGTCCCATCGAAAGATGACACATCAGAAGAATCCACAAGGTGCGGACGACTAGTGTAGCAAAGAAGAGGCTAGGGGGAATCACCAGGGAAGGCTTAGGGGACGAGCAAGGTGGGGAAGATGTAGGTGAGGATGACATGAGGGTCTACAACAGTAGTACATGAAGACACAATCGGATGGATGAATGAGGGCAATACATGAGTGATAGGTATACCGGGAAAAGTTAGGACATAAATATCCTCAATGAGAGAGTCCGACGGAGAGGTTGAAAAAATGAGCTGGAGGCGGTGCGTTTCCGACATGAGACATAATAGTCGAGGGAGATGGCCCATCGAAAGATGACACATCAGAAGAATCCACAAGGTGCGGACGACTAGTGTAACAAAGAAGAGGCTAGGGAGAATCACCTGGGAAGGCTTAGGGGATGAGAAAGGTGGGGAAGACGTAGGTGACGATGACGTGGGGGTCTACAACATTAGTACATGAAGACACAATGGGATGAATGAATGAGGGCAATACATGAGTGATAGGTTTACCGGGAAAAGTTAGGACAGAAATATCCTCAAGGAGAGAGTCCGACGGAGAGGTTGAAAAATGGATAGAAAGGATGAGACTTGTAAAAAGTCATATCTCGAGGAACGAACATTCGTCGATCGACAGGATCGCTACGCTGATAGTCCTTGTGCTCATCATTGTAACCTTAGAATGCACATCCAACAGATTGATCAGTTAGTTTGGTGCGTTCAGGGTGCACAAGAATGTTGTAAAAGCAAGAAAACAAACGAAGCCCTGAGTAGCCATGAGAACAACCAAAAAGACACTCGAGAGGAATATCACCTTGCCAGGTCTGGTCCTAAGATTTTGGGGGCCCGGGGCGAAATCAAAACACGGGCACTTCAATATAAGCATAAAACTGATCAATATATGTCTATGTAAAATGTTATCAAAAGATTTTTAATGCAGAGAAAAAAATATCACTGTCAAGTAATTTATGAATATTACTTAAAGATGCAAACTCACTAATGATATTTTTATCACATAAGATAGAATAATAGACATACTTTATCTAAATCTTTTAGTTACGGTGATCGATAGGCGCGTTGTAGTCTCCTCTCAACGACTCAGCCTCTTGACGTGACCGTGTGGTGACGATGATTGATCTTGTTTAGAAAGAGGCAATGTAGATCAAGTGTTGTTCGATGGAGTCGCACATAAGATCAAGCCAAATTATGGTTAACAACTTATTATGCGCCAAATTATGCTTGCGATGGCGCACGATGAACAAATTTTCTAGTACGGTGACCGATAGCAATGAACATCCAGTGATTTAAAATGTGTAATCAGCGAGAAAAAACCACAGTGTGCGTGTACGAACATATTAAACTCGAAGTTGGATATAGAAGACATACATGACTAACAAAGGTTAATACAACATCAGCCTCAATTAATAGTATGAAATCAGATTTCAAAAGTATTTGAATTAGTACTAATACAAAGTAGGGGGGTCTCTTTTCTTTAGCCGGGGGGTCATTTTTTTAATACAATTGATGCTATCTCCCACGCAAAATAAAATCAATTGATCGTGATTCGTCCTTCAAACAATGGGCTCGTTAACTTTGCTTAACCAGTGCGGCCTCTGCCCCCAACCCCCGGCCAGCTTGTTGTGTGACCCACCACAATTTCTTTTGTGTGAATTGACCGACCAAGGACCAAACTGCTAAATAAAGAAAAAGGCCAAAGTCCAGCCTGCTAAAGTGAGATAACGCTTCAACCTTCTTCTTCCTCGAGACAGAGAACAGGTTCCAGAGCTTTTTAATGGCAACTCCAGCTACATGCTCACACATACCTGCGCGGGGCCCCCTGCTCGCGGGGGCCCGGGGCGGCCGCCTTCCCGCCCTCCTCAGGGCCGGCCCTGCACCTTGCAAAGTAGGGAAGGCTGATTGTTAATGAGGTAGGTGGAAGTAGAAACGATCTCAACCCAAAAGTGAGGTGGAAGAGAGGTGTTGATCTTCAATGCACAAGCAGCCTCAAGAAGGTGATAATCCTTACGCTCAACAAAACCATTCTGAGCATCAGTACCACAAGAAGAGAACTAAGAAAGTGTGCCATGCTCAGGAAGGAATTTTCATGCAGCAAATGATAATAAACTCACAAGCAAAGAACTAAGAAAGTGTGCCCTGCTCAGCAAGAAATTTTCACGCAACAAATGATAGATAAATTCACAAGCAAAATTTGCATGGAAGGCACAAATAGGAGTGGAAACTGGGAATGAAGCATCGCGACAAACTTCTTATTGATAGAAAGACATCACTACAAGAGAAAGTCAAAATATATCCATGTGTGTCGAGAGAAATCATCTATAAATATAATATAGTAGCGATTGCCTCCTTTTGAGTCAAGGTGACCTAGACCCCAAATATGAAAATGAACAAGATAGAAAATATGCTCGGACACAATCTTGAAGGATAAAGTAACCGAACCTGTTTGCCAAGCTGACAAACCTGACAGTCTAAAGACACACCAAAGGTAGATCCAAGAGGATCACGTTGAACTAAGGATGAGAGATAAGAGCCACACAAGACTGACAGTGGTCGTAGAGGGAAGGTTAAACCACTCAAGCTCCCAGAGGTCCTGGGAGTTACAATATTGAGGGCCAAACACCAAGTAGAGCATCTGCGTGAGGATCCTAATTAGAACAAGAGTTAAAGTAAAGAATGACCCTACAATCAGGGTCAACAATCTAACCATTTAAGATAAGCTACATGGGTCGGGAAACATGAGCAAAAGAAGGAACATAAAAAGTCGAAGTAGCAAGAGTGCCTCTAGAATTAACTTGGAGGGAAGTTCTATTAGTAGTAACAATATGAACATGAGAATCTGGTGGTCGAATGGCTCACAAACTGAGAGAATCATAAGCTAGATTAAAACATGTTGAGTACCAAGGATGCATAGAAGTGTACTTGGTTGTGTAAAAAATGGTCACTTGGTACTAGAAAAATCAGTAGCAAAACCTGTTGATGGAGAACCAAAAGAATCAGCTAGCAAACACTAATCTCCAGTGTAGTTAGTGTCTGAAGAGTTTGACAAAGAAGTACTAGGCGATGAAACAAGAAGTAGCAAGTAGGTGTTCCGTTAAATATTAAAAACCCAAAAATATTTCTCTTACTTCTTTGTTTGGTTTAATTTGCTTTTTGATCGCTTTCTTTCGTGCTTTTTTGCTTCCTATTTTTTCTTTTTTTGTTTGTTGTTTACTTTTAAAAGAAGCCCCAAAAGATTGGGTTGTCCTTATTTTGTTTTGGTCTTTTGAAGTTCTTTGATAAAACAACAACTCTTTGTTCTTTTTGCTTTTTCTTTGATTGTTTATTTGATTGCCTCTTTGGAAATCTTTTAACGTTGCTTCTCTGTGCACTCTTGTTTGCCTTCTTCAACAAAAAAATCACAAAATTATTTATCTTGTGTTTCTCCGAGTTCCTTTTTGGCTTTTATGTTTTAGAAAATCCTAAAATATTTTTCTTCCGTTGTTCTTTTGTTTTCCTTAGTTTTCTTTTGATTGTTCTCTTTGGCTTTTCTTTGTTGTTTTCCTTTTGTCGTTTCTTTGTCTTTGTGTTTTAAGTGTTTGTAGTGTTTTTGTCTTTGGCTTTCCTATTGTTTGTTTTGAAGGAAACCCAAAAGAAATTCCCTGTATTTGCTTTTTCTTTCGAAAGAAATAAAAAAAACCAAAATACTTCTCGTTTACGTTTTATGGAGTCTCAAGTGTTTGAAGTGTTATTTCTTATTTTGCTTCCTGTTGTTTCTTTTTGTTTGTTTGTTGTTTGATGGAGTCTCAAGTGTTTGAAGTTTTCTTTTTTATTTTGCTTCATGTTGTTTCTTTTTGTTTGTTTGTTGTTTTATTTTCAAAGAAATCCCAAAAGATTTCTTTCTCCTTTTGTTGTTATGGACTTTTGAAGTTCTTTGAGGAAACAACAAAACTATTTCTTTGTTCCTTTTACTTTTCCTTTGGAAGTTTATTTGAGTGCCTCTTTGTTGAAACTTTAGAAATCTTTTATCTTTGCTTTTCTTTGCGTTCTAGTTTGCCTTCTTTGAGAAAAAAATATTTCAAAAATATTTATGTTGTGTTTCTTTAAGTTCTTCTTTTTACCTTTTTTCCAGAAAATCCAAAAATATTTCTCTTTTGTTGTTCTTTTGTTTTCCTCTGTTATGTTTTGATTGTTCTTTGTGTCTTTTCTTTGCTGTTTTTGTTGTTGTTTCTTTCATCTTTGTGTTTAAGTTGCAAAACCCCAATATCCCAAAAAGTTTGTTATTTACGACTTATTGATTCATGAACGAATTTTTGATTGGCTCTTACATGCTTTATTGTTGAAAACTAATGAAAAGACCAAACATATTTCCCTTGTCTTCTCTTGTGTACAAATTGTCCAGTAGTCAAGTTGCAAAACCTGTTGATGGAGAACCAAAAGACACCGAGGTTGCATAACCACCAGTGTAGTCATAGACTCAACTAAAGAGGTTTACGAAGAAGCATCAAGCTATCAAACTAAAAATTAAAAGAAGTAGGTGTTGGAGTTGTGCAATCTCTGTTCCTCGTCGATTCGATTTGGCGTCCTTCCCCGGTTGTCAGACTATGTGCCACTCACTCGATGTCATAGCCCATGCCTTGTTGGTTGTCCTTGGCCCGGGCGATAGGTAGCGTCGTGCATGCATCATGTGGGTTAGTCATTGCGGTGCCGACTGCCCAGCTCTTGCTCCACCGAAAGGTGGTGCTCGAGCGTTCGGCTATGGCGACACCCTCCAGGGGAACACTAGTTGTGGGACCGAGATAACGAGCAACACGTAGATAGGCAAAGGACGCCCAACCGTTCTGACAGCGAGAGGAGGGTAGGGGTGTCGTGGAAGGGGTGAAAACTTCGTCGGGGCGGACCACCGCCGCCATTTGGATTTTGGACTTGGAGTTAAGCGGTGAGGGGATGGCGATAAGGGAAGCGAGGAAGGTCGGAAGAGGGCACTTGGAGGAGAAAGGAATCTTCCACCCCATGTTCCCTTTTTGGTTGTCCTTGGCCCGGGCGACAGGTAGCGTCGTGCACGCATCATGTGGGTTAGCCGTTGCGGTGCCGACTACCCAGCTCTTGCTCCGCCGATAGGTGGTGCTCGAGCGTTTGACTATGGCGAAACCCTCCAGGGGAACACGGGTTGTGGGACCGAGACAACGAGCAACACGTAGCTAGGCAAAGGACGCCCAACCGTTCTGATAGGGAGCAGAGGGTTGGGGTGTGGTGGAAGAGGTGAACACATCGTCGGGGGCGGACCACTGTCGCCATTTGTATTTTGGACCTGGAGTTAAGCGGTGAGGGGATGGTGATAAGGAAAGCAAGGAAGGTCAGAAGAGGGCACTGCGAGGAGAAAGGAATCATCCACCCCATGCTTGCATGTTAGCCATGATGACGAACGGCTCTAGGCAGATTCTGTGTCTACCCGTGGATCTACTACTTGGGATGACATGGCATGCTTGTTGATTGAGGTGCCACAACTATTTGGGCCGTGTGGGTGGGTTTGGAGAGGTAAAAGTTGTGTTGTGCGTTTGTGTAAGCCTTCATGAAGAAACTGACCAAGTGTAAATGGAAAGGCACATACTAAAGAGTAATAGACCGATCCTACACACAAGAGTGCACAACAGAGGCATTACCATTAATATGCTTGGTGAGCTCATGCTTCACATGGCCGGGCGCAATCCTGATAGAACATCTACTCTATGGTATGACAAGAAGAGTAATGTAGTGATAGAAACACAAAAATCTTCGAGATCATGGTGGATCAACATCATTGACTTAGGAGAGTGAGAACCGTGTTATGCTGTATTTGAGTTTCCATGTAGAAACCGACCAACTGTAAACCGGAAGGGACAAACTAAAGAGCATTATTTGATCATGCACAGTGGACCACTCGAAGGGTGCATCAACACCAATATGCTTGGTGAGATCATGCTTCATAGGGCTACGTGCAATACTGATTATGTCTGTACGATATAACGAGGGATGAGTAGGTCTAGTGCCAAAAACACCAAAATCCTCAAGCAACCATCATAACCAAGTCACCTTTGTTGTCAATGATGTCAAGCTTGCAACTCAACCTTTGCATTCAAAGGGAAAAGCGTGGCCTGTTTCTTTCTCTTCCGGGCAATGAGAAAATCATCAAGAAAATCACAGTAATTATAAAGACACAATAATGACAAAGGAACGAACAAACATGAGCATAGGAAGAAGGGATAGTTCCACAAAGATATCATAGAACTTGAGCATAGGTGAGAGATAGTTCCACAAAGATATCATAGAACACATCAAAGGTGACTGAAGTGGATCAAAGTGAGCAGCAGAAACAAACTGACTTGGAATGACGTGATATGAAATGTGTGGATGAGTGACATCTCAAAGTCTCCTAACAGAATGGCGGTAGCGCGTCAAATCAAAAAGGCTCACCGTTGGAAGCACAAAGGTGGACATTGAGATCCATGGGAGTGTCAACAATGACCCTATCACTAAGAGCAGCACGAGCGAGAAGATTTTGAATATACTTCTCTTGATATATAAAGAAGCCATCAGAAATAGAAGAAACTTCAATTCCAATGAAGTAGCGAAGAGGACCAATATCAGTCATAAAACTTCAAAATGGCACTACACTTAAGAGTTGTTGGCAATTATGATCATGTCATCGACATATAGGAGCGAAGTTTGACCACGAGTTGAAAGATGGATAGAAAGTGCAGATCATGATCATTTGGCAAAAACTACTTATAGTCATCATTGAGAAAAAACACTCAAACCGTACACGAGGAACTAAAGGCATATAGAGGCGATGAAGAAGGTAGATCATGCCATCAGGGAAAAACTATCTAGCTGGTGGATACATGTAGACTTCCTGATGCAACTCGTTGTTAATAAATACATTCTTGACATCAAGGTGAGAGACGAACGAGTGGTGAACAAATATCATAGCAAGAAGTGTCGAAAGGGTGGTCATGTGGCCATACGAGCAAATGTCTCATTGTATTCATAGCCATGTTTCTGTTGAAAGCCACATGTCACAAGACTAGCTTTGTAATACAAGAGAACCATCAAATTCTAAATCTTCCAGACCCATTTAGAAGATACAAGTGATGGGATGAGCATGGGGAGGAAGGATAATGATATCCCACGTGCCGATATGTTCAAAGAACAACACTATCCTCTGCCATTGCATGTCGTTGTTCCGGATGAACATGACTTCACGGTAAGTCGTATTGAGAAGAGAAACACCAAAATACCCATAGTGATCAATAGGTGGAATTGGGCGAACCTAGAAGCCATAAGTTGGTTGAGATGGAGGCGGTGCGTTGCCAACAGAAGGAGACATAGTACTCGAGGGAGATGAATCATCGTACGATCACGCATCAGAAGAACCCACAAGATACAGACGAGTAGTGTAGTAAAAAGGAGGATGAGTGGGTATTATCGGGGAAGCCTTAGGGGATGAGTGAGGTGGATAAAAGGTTTGAAGTGTTTCTGTTTTTTAGTTTTTTGCTTCCTATTGTTTCTTAAAAAAAGTATTTCTTTGTCCTTTTGTCCTTCTGTATTTCTTGGAAAACAAGAAAAATATTCTTCTTTCCTTTTACTTTTTCTTTGGAGGTTATTTGATTCCCTTTAGTAGAAACTTTGGAAATCTTTTATCTTGGTTTCTCTTTGCATTCGTATTTGCCTACTTTGAGAAAACCAAAAAAATTGAATTTTTTTTTTGTGTTTATCGGTGCTCTTTGCCTTTTTATGTTTCAAAAAATACATAAATATTTCTTTTTTTCCTTTTTGGCTTTTCTTGCAGTTTAATTTTGTCGTTTCTTTCATATTTAAGTTGCGAAACCCAAAAATTCCAAAAAGATTTCTACGTGGTGTCTCAATTGTTTGTAGTGTTTTTTTGCTTATTATTCTTTCTTTTGTTTGTTTGCTGTTTTCTTTTAAAAGAAAAAACATTTCTTTGTCCTTTTGTTCTTTTGAAATTCTTTAAGAAAACAAAAAATATATTCTTCATTCTTTTTGCTTTTTTGTGGAAGTTTATTTGATTTCCTCTGAGTTGAAATTTTGGAAATATTTTATCTTTGCTTATCTTTGCGTTATAGTGTGCCCTCTTTGAGAAAGCTAAAAATTCTTAAAACATTTCTGTTGTGTTTCTCTAAGTTCTTTGCATTTTATTTTTCAATAAAATACAGAAGTACTTCTCGTTTCTCTTTTGTTTCCCGTTGTTTTCTTTTGGTTGTTATTTTAGGCTTTTCTTGTTGTTTTTTCTCGTTTCTTTCATCTTTGTGTTCACGTTGTGAAACCCAAAAGTTACAAAAAGATTTCTTGTTTGCGTCTTATTGAGTCTCTAGTGTTTCTTTTGTTCGTTGTTTGCTTTTAAAAAACCCAAAAGATTTCTTTCTCCTTTTGTTCTTTTGGAATTTTGAAGTTCTTTGAGGAAACAACGACCATATTTCTTTGTTTTTTGCTTTTTCTTTGGAAGTATATTTGATTGCCTCTTGCTGAAACTTTAGAAATTTTTTATGTTTGCGTTCTTGTTTGCCTTCTTTGAAAAAAACCAAATATTCCAAATTTATTTCTGTTTTTTAGTTCTTCTTTTTGCCTTTTTTTAGAAAATCCAAAAGTATTTCTATTTCATTGTTCTTTTTATTTTCCTCTGTTTTGTTTTGATTGTTCTTTTTGGGTCTTCGTTGTTTTTTTCTTTTTGTCATTTTTTTCCATCTTCGTGTTTAAGTTGCAAAACCCAAAAATTCCAAGATTTATCGTTTACGACTTATTGTGTCTTATAAGTGTTTGAAGTGAATGAGTTTATGATTGGCTCTGGTGTGCTTTATTGTTGAAAACTAATGAAAAGACCAAACATATTTCCCTTGTCTTGTCTTCTTTTGTACAAATTGTCCACTAGTGAAGTCGCAAAACTTGTTGATGGAGGACCAAAAGACACCGAGCTTGAGTAACCACCAGTGTAGTCAGGGGCTCAATTAAAGAGGTTGATGAAGAAGCACGAGACTATGAATCTAAGAACTAAAAGAAGAAGGCATCGAAGTTATGCAATCTTTGTTTCTCGTCGATCCGGTTTGGTGTCCTTCCCTTGTTCGAAGGTTATGTGCCATTGAATTAATGTCGCATCCCATGTTCCCTTGTTGGTTGCCCTTGGCCCCGACGAGAGGTAGCGTCGTGCACACATCATGTGGGTTAGTCATTGCGGTGCCGACTGCCCCGGCACCTGCTTCGTCGATAGGTGGTGCGCGAGCGTTCGGCTATAGTGGCGCCCTCAGAGGGAACACGAGTTATGGGACCGAGACAGTGACAAAGCAACCCAGCCAGGAAAATCATGCTCAACCGTATTAGCAGGGAGCAGAGAGTGCACGAGGGTTGTGGTGGAAGGGGTGAAAATGCCATCGGGAGCGGACCATCGCTACAATTTAGCTTTTGGACGTGGAGTTGAGTGGTGAGGGGATGACATCAGTGGAAGCGAGAAAGGCGGAAGAGGACACATGGAGGAGAAAGGAATAATGCACCCTACGCTTGTGCTTAGCCGCGACGATGAACGGTTGTGGGTAGATCCATTGTCTTCACGTGGATGTACTACTCGGGATGACATGACATGCTAGTTCAGTGAGGGGCCACAGCTGTTGGTCCCTATGGCTTGGAGAGATAAAAGCTATGTTGCGCTCCTGTCTAAGCCTTTATGAAGAAACCAACCAACAGTAAATCCAAAGGAACATACTAAAGAGTAATAATCTGATCCCGCGTATTGGAGTGCACTAACCTATTACTCACCCGATCGTCACTATTGATGAAACAACGGAGGGCTCGCCCTCCCAACCACGGGAACTCAGAACCATCTAAATCTTGGTATCTAGCAATCTGGATCTGCCGGCGCTCGAGTCATGCCCCGAACTCATTTCGGGCCTCGAGCTGTCATGTCCAGCCAACTATACGGGCTTCGAACCCGATACTGTGAACTACCCAATGGTATGAGATACAATTAGTGATACCAGAGGCACGTGTTTTGTCGAAACACCAAATTTTGCCCCACCCACCTCCCAGCCTAGGAATCATCTGAATATCACAAAAAGGACTAGCATACGGAACCTACACCATGTTCGGCAGGCACCAGGTGAATCAGTCCAACACTTCTGGGCTAGATTCCTGCTAAATATAAAATGGATACCGGATTACAACTGCCAGAATATTATAAACATATTCTAGCATAACTGCCAGGAGGAGGGAATATTGAATGCCCTCGCACGTCACTGCATCCAAAGCCTCACTCAGCTTTCAGCATTGATACATAAATACTGCGCCAAGGAAAGTACCTCGCAGTCTTGACAACTACAGGTGGAATCAATCCACACCGAGCAAACCAGAGAATCTCAGAGGGAAGCACATACTCGAAGAGCAACTCATTAAAGATGGCCTTCAAAAAAGAACAAGCCCCTCGATGGATCTCAAACCAAACTGGACAAGCTATTAGACAACCCATGTCCCATACACTCTGCATTGCCTCACACTATGTCAACCCACATGCTTCGGGCCTATTGGATTATCAGGAATGTGGCTAAAAGCGGAGAGGCTATCCTCGAGTCCCAACCACCGCAAGGGCATTCACTCAACCTTCCCCATAACACTTTTGACGTACTCACAATTTACAAGCCTTTATCCTCAAATAATCAAAGGAAAAGGGCTCTTCGAGAAACCGACCAAGTATTCATGGTGGCAGCGGCACATCCGTGGACCAACACACCATTACCTTTATGGAAGAAGACCAGACTGGAATACGTTCTAACCAAACACCCGCCACATTAGTCCTCAATCCCATTATAGATGGTTTCAAACTGTCTAGAGTGCTAATGGACGGCGACAGCGGCTTAAACCTCATTTATGAGGATACCTTGAATAAAATGCAGTTTGATAGATCCCGCATTGAACACATCAACACAACCTTTTGAGGAATCATTCCCGGAAGAGAAGCCCAATGTGGAGGTCGGGTCTCCCTCGATGTAGTATTCGACACATACGAGAATTACAGGTCCGAAGAGCTCACCTTCCAAATCTTTCCTTTCAAAAGCGGCTATCACACCCTTCTGGGATGGGAGGCCTTCACCAGATTGTAGGTCGTACCCCATTATGGGTATATGAAACTGAAAATGCCCGGACCCAACGGTGTCAACACCCACGTTAGCGATCCGGATAGGGCCCTACTGACTGAAAATAAAACTGCAACGCTCGCCCTTGAGGCACTTTCAGAGCCCCTTGCAGCTGAAGAACTCATCGAACTAGGATCGATGGTCAACAGGGATGATGTGACTCTTAGCAAGAGACCCAAGTCCACATCCTTCAAGCCTGCTGACGGAATAATCAAGTTCCAAGTGCACCCGATGGATCTCGCTAAAATAGCATCCATTAGAGCACAGATTGACCCCACGGTCGATGAAGCATTGCATACATCCTTGCGAGAAAACTGGGATATATTCGCCTAGTGCCCTTTAGACATGCCAAGAATCCCACGAAGACAGGACGAGCATAACTTGAACATAATAGACGGCTTCAAACCCATCAAACAAATGTTACGTTGTTTCTTCGATCCCAAGTGTCAAGCTATGGCACCGAACTGGCAAAGTTGCTTGAATCCGGATTCATTCGGGCATCAAACACCCCAAGTGGTTGGCAAATCTGGTCATGGTCCCAAGAAGGACAAATCCTAGCGATTATGCATCAATTTCAAAGACGTCAACAAAGCATGCTCTAAGGATCCGTTTCCTTTGTCTTGCATTGACCAAATCATTGATGCCACCGCGGGACACGACTCACTATGTTTCCTCGACGCTTATTCTGGATACCATCAAATAAAGATGAAGAAATCCGACCAAGCTGCAACCGCTTTCATCACTCTCTAGGAGCCATTTTTCTTTAACACAATGCCATTTGGATTAAAAAACGCACGCACCATGTATCAACGCATGATTCAAACATGCCTAGAGAAATAAATTGGCAAGACAATCGAGGCATATGTGGATGATGTGGTCATCAAGACGGGTTGTGTGGCGGCGTTAAGCCGTTTTATGTCCCGTCTCTATGAAAAGGCACTACCGCTCTCTCGTCTTCTCAAACAAACCAAAAATTTCGAATGGACCGAAGAGGCAAAAACAGCCCTGGAAGAAATTAAAACATTGCTGGCCAGCAACCCAATACTGACTGCACTCACAACAGGGGAACCAATCCTATTATACATACTGGATATGAATTAGGTTGGCAGCGCGGTACTCGTGGTTGAACGAGAGGCGGCAGACCACAAATTACGGGTACACAAGCTAGTTTACTATGTGTCTGAAGTCCTACCTGTGCAAAACTCACTACCCTCACTACCAAAAGATAGCCTACACAGTCTTCATGGCATCTCGCAAGCTTCGACACTACTTTCAGAAGTGTTCGGTAATGGTAGCATCCGAGGTACCCTTGAATGACATAATCAACTACAAGGATGCCACCGGACACATAGCTAAATGGGCCATAGAACTATTACCCTTTGAAATCATGTACAATCCACACCGAGATATTAAATCTCATGTGCGAGCTGACTTTGTAGCCGAATAGACAGAAGTTGAAATCCCTAAAGATTATAGTACATATTCCCATTGGACGATGTGCTTTGATGGCTCCAAGAAGCTTGCTGGCCTAGGGGCTGGTGTCATACTTACATCCCCCATGGGCGATAATATTCGGTACGTGTTGCAAATCATGTATAGTAATTCTAATAACGCATCCGAATACGCAGCTCTGCTACATGGTCTAATGATGGCAACTTCGATGGGCGAACAAAGGATGCAGGAGCGAGGGGACTCGAACCTCGCCATCTCTCAAATTAATGGCGAATATGGAAGCTCATAGGAACACTATCCTAAAAATATCACCTTGTTTGGAAGGCGTGGAGTTTCACCATGTCTCTAGAGACAATAATCAGGTTGCCAATATCCTCGCTCGCATGGGTGCCAAGCATGACCCTGTCCCCAAAAATACCTTCTTGGAGCGGTTGTTTAAGCCTTCCATGGTATGGCAAGACGATCATGAGGATATTGAAGTCACAAAAAAGGAGCAAACCATGCTCTTACAGTTGAGCCAGATGATCAAATAATTGGACAATCCTCATTAGAGGAAACATTCTCATCTCACACGGTTATGGCTGTAATCACACCATGGACTGAACCTTTTCTGGCTTATCTCCTTCGCCAAGAACTCCCCGATGACCAAATAGAAGCAAGACAGATTGTTCGAGGATCCAAGTCTTACAAAGATCATGAAGGGGAACTTTATAGAAAAATCACTACTGGTGTCCTCTGGCGATGCATATCCAAAGAAGAAGGTAAACAACTCCTGGTTGAAATACATGTAGGTATGGGCGGCCATCACGCCGCAGCTAAATCTTTGGTAAGCAAAGTGTTCCAAGATGGCTTATTTTGGCCCACAGCTCAAGTGGACGCTCATTCGCTTGTCCAACATTGTGTTGGATGTCAACTCTTCGCAAATTAGAGCCACATGCCTGCAACAACTATTCGGACAAAAGCGATCACTTGGTCGTTCGCAGTTTGGGGGCTGGACATGGTTGGCCCTTTGAAAGGAGGATCCAAGAAAAATAAATACTTACTAGTTATGGTCGATAAATTTACTAAGTGGATTGAAGCTAAACCAGTAACTTCCGCCAAGTCCGAACCGGTCATCGTGTTTATATCAGATGTGGTTCACCGTTATGGCGTGCCGTGCAGTATAATTACGGATAATGGGACTAATTTTATAGCCCAAGAGGGTAAGGACTGGTGCGCGAACTTGGGCATCAAGCTCGACTACGCCTCCGTCCACCACCCACAAACAAATGGATAGGTTGAATGGGCTAACAGTCTCATCATGAGTGGAATCAAACCTCGACTAGTCCGATCTTTCGAAGAATCCGATTGCCATTGGGTAGAGGAGCTTCACTCCATATTGTGGGGCTTCCGTAAAACTTCGAACAGGTCCACGGGTTAGACATCATAATTTATGGTATACGGGGCGGTGGCAGTTCTCCCGTGTGACATTATCCACGAGGCACCTAGAGTGCGCATATACGAGAAAAAAAGCCAAGTTAGATCGGCAATATGACTTGGACGCACTAGAAGAAGAACGCGACATAGGTGTGGCACGATCCACCTTTTATCAACAACGGGCTCGGCGATATCAGAACAGGTAAGTTCTGGCAAAGACTAATAACATGGGAGAGCTTGTGTTGCACCTCCCTGAGAAGAAAAAGAATAATCTTGCACTCAAATGGGAGGGTCCCTTCATCATCGACGATGTACTTACCGGAGGGGCATATTGTCTCCGTAACATGTCGGACAGTAATCTTGAACCAAACCCATGGAAAGCGGCTCATCTTCAGTGTTTCTACAACTAAGCTGATACAGTTACGCTTATTCATTTCCTCGTTATCTTTTTTCAATTTTTCCTGCATCTTTTTTCCTGTGACAAGGGGATCAATGTATCCCAATTAATATTTGGATTGACCGAATTGTGTCGGTGAAATGCGTAATTTATGTAGACACATGTGGGCTTTGTAAAGCCGATAATAATACATTCGTGCATCATTTTTATAAAGCATATGTTCTTCATGTACATAATGCCAAAATATGCACTAAATTTTACTTAAGATTTTGCCAAGCTAGGTTGCCTGGCTCCTGTGTTTATCATGCACGTTCGCTATTGTTCGGCTAGAGGATAAAGGGAGACCTCTGCGATTGTCGTGACCGGGTAACTCGGATACATACCTCACACGGGTGAAACTGAAAGCTAGGGTTCTTAATGACAAATTGGTATGGAAAATGAAGGTAATAATAATTCAGTTGTTAACACCAAGGGTTAAAATTCCAAAGTATACACTATCTTCGTACACAACGGACGCTCACAAGACCCCGAGAAAGGAACCTATAAAGTAACTATTTCCTTGGGAAGATGTTTCTTACTAAGTAAAAATTAACATAACATTACTCCACGATAATTATCTATCTGTTAGCACCACATGTCCAGACTGCGTGGTTCTCCGAACTGTTTACCTATTTCACATGTTATACAAGAAGCGATATTGTGAGGGACGGCTAGATTGCTTTTCTTCATTGATGCACATAGGAATTGAGTGTTGCTATCGATTCTCGAGTGGAAAGTTTGGAGGTCGTGGGCCTTGCGACGCTTCAATAATCGATAACTTGTCAATGACTGGATCGTCATTACACAAATGAGAGGGGATGGAAGAACTCACCTCGCAAGCCTATGACTCTGGGCGCAAGGAGCTGCCAAAGACCATGTACATCGGTGTTGGATGCAAGTTCGGGGGCTATTGGGGGAGTCCTGGACTAAGCGGTCCTTGCATGGTCGGCCCATCTCTTATAGGTCGACCATATTGGTCATATTATTGAAGACCGGACTACATGATGACTTTGTATTCAAGAATTAAAGCTCCGAAGACTGGCATATCGTCCAAGTTTAATAGTTTAGGTCGGCGCCTCTGCCTTCGACTCAAGGTCGGTTGTATGTAACCCTAGGGACCCCTGGTGTCTATATAAACTAGAGGGTTTTGTCCACACTCACATGTTGACTGATCTAGGGTTTTAGATCATACGATCTCGAGGTAGATCTACTTTGTAATCCTCACACACCATCAATATAATCAAGCAGTACGTAGGGTTTTACCTCCTCAAGAGGGCCCAAACCCGTGTGAATATTTTCTCCTTCGTCTCTTACAACCCATCGATCCAAGGTTCTCAGTTCGGTACCCCCTACCCGAGATCCTCCGAATTCGACACCGACACAGGGTTTGCAATATGTTCACGATTTGCTTATAGTGGGTGGCGAGAGTGACACAAACTTACACCCGAGTAAGGGAGTTGTGCGCATATGGTAGTAAAGAGGACTTGATGTTTAATGCTATGGCTGGGTTTACCTTAATGATTTCTAGTAGTTATGGACGCTTGCTAGAGGTCCAATCATAAGTGCATGTGATCCAAGTACGAAAAGTGTGTTAGTGTATACCTTTCCCTCATTGCACATCATAAGTATCTATCATGTTATATTCAATTGCCTATGGACAATCATTTTCTTGCGTTACACAAAAACTTTCTACTAAACAACCCCTACTTTTATTTACTGCTCTCTATTTTCTTGCAAAGTACTTCTAGTTTTATTCTTGATTTAAGTAAAGAAAATGTTAAGTGTGGGTAGAGTTGTATCGGTGGTCGATAGAAATTGAGGAAATATTTGTTCTACCTTTATATCCTCGTTGGTTTCAACACTCTAACTTATCGAAAAAGGCTACAAACGATCCCCTACACTTGTAGGTTATCAAGCCCTTTTTCTGGCGCCGTTGCGGGGGAGCAATAGCATGGGGTGAATATTCTCGTGTGTGCTTGTTTGCTTTATCACTAAGTAATTTTTATTTTCTTTTATTAGTTGTTTTATATCTTTAGTTATGGATATGGAACAGGAATCACCAAAAAAATTAGTTGTACTTGCTACTCATGGAGATGGGGAACCTCCTAAAACCCTCGATGCTTGTTATGTGGAAAATATTAAAACTACTTTGATAATCGTTAGAAAACCCCATTAAACTTGATAATGGGTGTAACGTCGGATCAACATGAATACTTTAGGGATTATTTCTTATCTCAAAAAGGGAAACACTTATGGGATGAAATTAGAATTTTGCATTGGTTTGCTTGGGATGCATGTTTGAGATGTGAATATACTTGTTGCTCCAATATTAAGGGTCTACACCTTCCCTTTAAATGTGAATTTAACAATAATAAAACCTTGGCTTCTTATGCTAACGGTATATATGATTACTATGATTTGGAATGAATAAAAGAATTTGTTGCCTTTAAAGGTGCTTATGAAACTGCTTCTTTGCTTGAAAAGTATGATGATGATCCTTACAAATCTGAAAATTTTGCCATACTTAAATATTGCTATGATAATTATGTATACAATCTTGATATTAATGAATTTATTGAAATAATGACGACTAACTTGGAAGAGATTAATAATTTTCAGGAATCTATGGAAGAAGAAATTTCTGAAACTGTGAGCTCATTAGACGAAAAAGATGAGGAGGAGAGCGAAGAACAAAAGGAGGAAGAGCAGGTTAGCTATCTGTACCCACCTTCTAATGAGAGAAACTCTTCAACTCATACATTGTTTGATTTCCCTTCGCACATACCGAAGGATGAATGCTATGATGATTGCTATGACCCCATGGATTCATTTGAAATATCCCTTTTTGAAGAAGTTGATGCTTGCTATGCTTGTGGCCAAGATGCCAATATGAATTATGCTTATGAAGATGAACTTGCTGCAGTTCCTTATGTTAAGCATGAAATTATTGTTATTGCACCCACACATGATAGTCCTATTATATTTTTGAATTATCCCAACTATACTATATCGAGGAAGTTTGCACTTATTAAGGATTATATTGATGGGTTGCGTTTTACCACTTCACATGATAATTTTGATGGATATAATATGCATGTGCTTGCTTCTCCTACTTGCAATATTATGAGAGAGGAACCAAATCTTCACCTCTCTATGTTTCCAATACGATAAAATTGCAAGAAACTACTTACGCTATGTATTGGACTTTACTTGATGTGCATGAATAGTTCTTTTATGACATGCCGATGCACAGGAAGAGAGTTAGAATTATTCATTGCATGATATATGTTTGTTTGTGCTCAGTACTTAATCACAAATCATTGTTAATTAAAATTGGCTTTGATATACCTTAGGATCTGGGTGGCTCCATTACTTGAGCACTTTATGCCTAGCTTAATGGCTTTAAAAAAGCGCTGCCAGAGAGACAACCTAAAAAATTTAGAGAGCCATTTAATTTGGTTGTGTTCTTTTATAAAGTTTAAAAACAAAATAAATAAAGTGTGGAACTTCAAACTTTCTCAAAAAGAAAAGTTAGAGTGAGAAGGACGAGTACCATTGAAGTGGGGGCTAGCCTTGAACTTTATCATGCCCATGGGAACATTGTGAATCTTGATTGCAGAAACTTCTCAACAAAAATAATTATCCCCTTGTATAAATACCATTGTATTATAAAAATAATGTTCCAAGATTTTCCTTTAGTATGATTTGATTGCTTGTTGGTATGTGCGGTGCAAAAACAGAAACTTTGGTGGTTGTAGTGCATGCATTACATTTTTTACTGGAATATCCAAAGTTTTTGAAATTTTTACATAGTAATTCTATGAAAATTGTTTATTTCTTCCTAATTTTCAGATTTTTTTTGAAGTTACAGAAGTATGGTCAATGTTCAGATTACTACAGACTGTCATGTTCTTGGCAGATTCTGTTTTTGATGCATTGTTTTGCTCATTTTGATGAAACTGTCCATTGTATCGGTGGTATAAGCCATGGGTAAGTTATATTACAGTAGCTATAATGTAAAAACAAAATATGAAGGGGTTTGAAACAATACTTAAGGTAGTAATTTGCATTATTATACTAATGGATCTCATGAGTTTTCTCTTAAGTTTTGTATGGGTGAAGTGTTCTAAGTTCGAGGAGGTCTCGATATGAGGAGATGGAGGAGAGGCAAGAGTTCAAGCTTGGGGATGCCCAAGGCACCCCAAGTAAATATCCAAGGAGAATCAAGCATCTAAGCTTGGGGATGCCCAGGAAGGCATCCCAACTTTCTTCAACAAGTATTAGTATGTTTCGTCTTCGTTTCATTCACGTGATATGCGTAAATCTTACATTGTCTTTTGTGTTTAGTTTTCACATTTATTTTATGCACCATGCTGGTAAGAGATAGTCCATGGTTGATTTATAGAATGGTTCATGTGCTTCACTTATATCATTTGAAGTTTGGATTGCTTGTTTCTCTACATATAGAAAACCGTGATTTGTAGAATGCTCTTTTGCTTCACTTATATTTGTTAGAGCGTGGTCTTTTTTAGAAAGAATTAAACTCTCATGCTTCACTTATATCTATTTATAGAGTCAAAAGGAATTGTTCATTCACATGGTTAGTCGTAAAATCTTACATAAAACTTGTACTTGTAAGTTAGCCACCTCAAATAAATGGTTAGTCGCTTGCTGCAGCCTCACCACTTAACCATACCTCACCCATTAAGCTTTGCTAGTCTTGATACCTTTGGAAATGAGATTTCCGAGTTCCTGTGGCTCACAGATTACTACAACACCAGTTGCAGGTACAGGTAAAGCGATACTTTGACATGAGCACGATGATTGTTCTGTTTGGAGTTTTTTCTTCTTCTTCGATCTTGGATGGGTTCCAGGCCGGCACCCTGGGATAGCAAGGATGGACGTCGTTCTTTTATCGTTTGTTTTCATCCATATCGGACCCTACTCTTCTTCATGATGATTGATTATGTTGTTGTAATGATGTGAACTTGATGTAGATTGTGGCGAGTGTAAGCCAATTCCATATACTCATCTCATCAGTACATGTACTTGAAACGATATCCATTCTTGCAAAACGACGAGATGCGGTTCTATCCCTATCTATGCCCTCGTGGAAAAAATAAGGATAGGATCGCATCTTGGGTGTTATACCACTACAACGTACCCCTCTCACAGAAGAAATATCAATCTAGTTGGCCAAACTATTTCAATAGATCTAAGAGATTTAAAAAGCTATTATAATCATGCAAATAAGATTCACAATAGAATTCATAGAAGACTCAAATATTTATCATGCATAATATGAACATAAACCCAATAAACGCACAACACAAAATAATTACATCGGATATATCGAAGCGAAGATGCGATGATCATTGTATTGAAGATCACGAGAGAGAGATACAACCATCTAGGTACTAACTACGAACCCTTAGGTCTATGGTAAACTACTCACACATCACTATGCAAGTATAATGGTTTATGTAGAGGCCCTCCATGATCGACCCCCCTCTGAGAGGGCACCGGAACATAGCTCTAGATAGGAACACGGCAGAACAGAGAATTGCCGTAGCGGAAAAAGTGTTTCTGGTGACTCTCGTAGGATTTTGGGATATTTTCGAACTTATAGGCGAGAGAGGGACGTTGAGGGCGAAACGAGGGGGGCAACACACATCAGGGCACGTCCACCCCCCTGGGCGCGCCCTACTATTTGCTCCCTCCCTCGTGCATCATCTCGTCTCCTCCCGAAGCATCACGTCTTCTTTTGGTCCCAAAAAATCATAAAAGAGTTTCGTGGCAATTGGACAACGTTTGCTACTGTAAACCTGAAAAGCCAAAAAAATGCACAAAACATCAAGTGGCACTAGGCACTTAATTAATAGGTTAATGCTAAAAAATAATATTAGTTGGTATATTAACACCCTAAAAGCATCCTAGAATGATAATATTATAGCATGGAACAATAAAAAATTATAGATACGTTGGAGATGTATCGGCACCGGACTTACCATGGAGGTGCTCAGGGCGAGAAGAGGTGTGCGGGCAGCGTCCCGCTGCGTCGAGCGGTGCGCATCGAGCGAAGACGGGCTGCGTCGGGTGGCGGCTATGTGGGTCACGGTGGCAGAGGGGATTGATAGGAATGGAGTGACGTTAATCACAGGTGTGTTGGTTTCCCTCCAAGCTTAAAGGGTTATGTCGCACATCGATGGCAAGTATTTCCCTGATTTAATAAACCTAGGTATAAATCCACTAGGAAGATCCACAAGACTATGTAAGCAGCATGTGCACACAAACAACAAATCCTCGCAACCGAACACGTAGAGGGGTTGTCAATCCCTCGTGGGTAAAGTAAGGATAGATTGATACATGTAAATAAGAGTGATAGCAAATAGAATGCAACAAGGTATTTTTGGGTTTTTAGATAATATAGATCTAAAGACAAAAGAGCAAATAAAATAGAAAAGCAAATAGCAAAGTAGAGATTGCAAATATATGATGTGAATTTGACCCGGGGGGCGTAGGTTTCACTAGTGGCTTATTTGGAGAAAATAACAAGCGATGGGTATACAAATTACTGTTGGGCAATTGATAGAAAAGCAAATAATTATGATGATATTCAAGACAATGATCATGTATATAGGCATCACTTCCAAGATAACTAGACTGACTTCTGTGTGCATCTACTTCTATTACTCCACACATCAATCACTATCTAGCATGCATATAGCGTATTGAGTTCATGAAGAAACGGGGTAATGCCTTAAGAACGATGACATGATGTAGACAAGATCTACTCATGTAGGAATAGACCCCATCATTTTATCCTTGATAGCAACAATACATGTGTGTCATATCTCTTTGTGTCACTGAGATTGAGCACCGCAAGATCGAACCCATCACAAAGCACATCTTCCATTGTAAGATAAAAGATCAAGTTGGCCAAACAAAAACCAAATATTAAGAAGAAATATGAGGCTATAATAATCAAGCCTGAATATGTTTTCATAGATCTGATCATAAACTCACAATTCATCGGATCCCAGCAAACACACTGCAAAAGAAATAGTTACATCATATGGATCTCCAAGAGACCATTGTATTGAGAAACAAAACAAGAGAGAAAGCCATCTAGCTTCTATGCATCATCGGAGGAGCACCAATGAGGATGGTGAACCCCTGCATGATCGTGTTCTCTCCAGACCGGGCTCTAGATTGGTTTTCGTGGCTCTGAAACTTGCGGTGGCTCAAACAATTTTTCGTCCACTCTCCTAGGGTTTTCTGAATATTAGGGTATTTATAGAGCTCAGAGGCGGTGGAGAAGCTTCCCGAGGGGCCCACTAGACACTAGGTCGTGCTAGGGGCCTCTGGCGCGTCGTGGTGCCTAGTGGCCCCCCTGGACCTTGGCTCCTATTCAATCTTGGCCCCCAAGTTTCCTTCTAGTCCAAAAAAATCTTCTAAAGTTTCGTGGAAAATAGGCCTCATCTGATATGGATTTTCTGCGAAGGAAAAAACAACAGAAAACTACAACTGACATAGGCACTAGGTCAATAGGTTAGTAGCAAAAAATGATATAAAGTTGTTGTGAAATTATTATAAAACATCCAAGAATGATAACGGAACAACATGGAACAATAAAAAATTATAGATACGTTGGAGATGTATCATGGAGTTGGGGGTCAAGAGGAGGACGAAAGCATAAGTTTTTTAGTGCGTCGGGAGCTGTTAAACCCAACTAGTGCTCGCATGGGCCTAATAGGCCTAATGTGCAATGCCGAGCCTAATGTGCAACACCAGCACTAAGCAAATAGCTATGACGTTTGAATTCGGCCAACATCAACACTATTTGAAAATATTAGAGGTGGCGTTGCTGAGAAATGGCGTGCCACGAAGAAGAGTTGTGGCTAGTCATTTATCCACTAGTGCATGAAAGGAACAAGGGTGCAAATGAAAGCATGTACATGTTAATTTCACCCTAACCTTTCCGAAATGGACCCCCTCTTAATAATATGGTTCTCCGATGACTAAATTCCACCGAAAACGATCTGCAGGAAAATAATCGTCTTCACTATTATCATCCAAGGGGCTGGAATCGTCTCGTGTCGTATGATAAATTATCTGAAAGGCTTAATGCACACGATTAGTCGACAAAAGCATTGTCACCCATCACCAAAACCACTAAGGGGGAAATATCCCCTAACAAACCCGACGTGTACTCCAAGGGAGGATGATTTTGATTTGTTCGGCATGTAATCTTTAGATGGCAACCGATGTTCATGTAACCCTTGATAGACCTGGTGACTACATAATCTAGAGGGTTTATCCCATAGAACGCATCCATACATAATAAACATCACCCCAAGGTTTAGACCACCACATGCGATCTCTAGGTTGATCAACTCAGTAGTTTATTACATCAATAATACAACAAGAGCGGGACATAGGGTTTACCTCCATAGAAAGGGAATGAACCTGGGTAAAACCCCATGTGTTCCTAGTCTCATGTTACCCATCGATCCGATCTCACAACTCGGGCCCCTTACCCAAGGGTTGTCAGTTTTAACACCAAAAATCGGCGTAATGTGCACATGATCTTTTGGTCTGTCAAGATAGTGAATGGTCCACATTGCACATAGCCTCACCATTTGTCGATTTCCATGATGAAGGAAATAAACTATTTTAGCTGGGAAGTTTCTGATACCACACCATGAAGATTTGTTGGGATAGGTCATTGGGTGGCCACCTTGGACAAGGACGCTGCCCACTTCGATGTCACACACATCTGTCTTAATGTTGAATGGACATGTGGAGTTTTGCAAAGCGAGCACTCGGGTGGTTGCCATGGTCTGCTTCAAAAGCTTAAAGGTTTCTAGGGCTTGGTCGTTCCATGTGAATCCTAGTTTCTTGAGTAGTTGTCTGAACCACTTGGCAATGACTCCCATATATTGGGGAGATAGGTGACTAATTTGTTTCACTTATTTTATGAATTTAGGCATATGACAAGAAAGTAGGTTGTGAGAATATGCAACTAGGTGGTAGAGAGTAAACACAATAATATAGACTTGCACAAGTAAGTAATAAACATAAGTAAGAACAAGTGGAGATGATGATGATGTTTCTGAAGTACCCTCCTTTGGGGGAGGTACGTCTCTGTTGGAGGGGTGTGGAGGCGCGATGCACCCCGAGTGCCACAAACCCTATTCTGCTCACGCCCTTGCACAATTGAGGGTGCCTTGATTCCACCATGGGGTGCCCTTGGAAGCGGCAAGGGAACCTTTACAAACAAAGTTGGGTCTCTCTCTCTCTCTATCTATCTCTATCTCTATATCTCTATCTATCTATCTATCTATCTATCTACACACACACACACAAATTAATTGGAGGCTACTATCAGAGTTGAATTTGGCAGATCTCGGGTAGAGGGTCCCGATATGGTGATCTTGGCATAATGGTAACAGGATGGGCACCCACAAGTATAAGGGATCTCAAAAGTCTTCACGGGAAGTATTTACCCAAATTTATTGATTCAAGACAAGGGAAGCCAAAGAATATTTATAAGCTTTAGCAGTTCAATTGGCAATTCAACTGTTGGGGAACGTCGCATGGGAAACAAAAATTTTCCTACGCGCGTGAAGACCTATCATGGTGATGTCCATCTACGAGAGGGGATGTGTGATCTACATACCCTTGTAGACCGTACAGCAGAAGCGTTAGTGAACGCGGTTCATGTAGTGGAACGTCCTCACGTCCCTCGATCCGCCCCACGAACCGTCCCGCGATCAGTCCCACGATCTAGTGCCGAACGGACGGCACCTCCGCGTTCAGCACACGTACAGCTCGACGATGATCTCGGCCTTCTTGATCCAGCAAGAGAGAAGGAGAGGTAGAAGAGTTCTCCGACAGCGTGACGGTGCTCCGGAGGTTGGTGATGATCTTGTCGGTAACCAACCATATAACTCAAATACGCATAAAACAACGTCGAACCTTAAGTGTGCAGACCCTGTGGGTTCGAGAACTATGTAGACATGACCCGAGAGACTCCTCGGTAAATATCCAATAGCGGGACCTGGATGCCCATATTGGATCCTACATATTCTACGAAGATCTTATCGTTTGAACCTCAGTGCCAAGGATTCATATAATCCCGTATGTCATTCCCTTTGTCCTTCGGTATGTTACTTGCCCGAGATTCGATCGTCAGTATCCGCATACCTATTTCAATCTCGTTTACCGGCAAGTCTCTTTACTCGTTCCGTAATACAAGATCCCGCAACTTACACTAAGTCACATTGCTTGCAAGGCTTGTGTGTGATGTTGTATTACCAAGTGGGCCCCGAGATACCTCTCCGTCACACGGAGTGACAAATCCCAGTCTCGATCCATACTAACTCAACGAACACCTTCGGAGATACCTGTAGAGCATCTTTATAGTCACCCAGTTACGTTGCGACGTTTGATACACACAAAGTATTCCTCCGGTGTTAGTGAGTTATATGATCTCATGGTCATAGGAACAAATACTTGACACGCAGAAAAACAGTAGCAACAAAATGACACGATCAACATGCTACGTCTATTAGTTTGGGTCTAGTCCATCACGTGATTCTCCTAATGACGTGATCCAGTTATCAAGCAACAACACCTTGTTCATAATTAGAAGACACTGACTATCTTTGATCAACTGGCTAGCCAACTAGAGGCTTGCTAGGGACAGTGTTTTGTCTATGTATCCACACATGTAAATGAGTCTTTATTCAATACAATTATAGCATGGATAATAAATGATTATCTTGATACAGGAATTATAATAATAACTATATTTATTATTGCCTCTAGGGCATAATTCCAACAATCTCCCACTTGCACTAGAGTCAATAATCTAGCCCTCACATCATCATGCGAATTACATTGTAATAAATCTAACACCCATACAGTTCTGGTGTTGATCATGCTTTGCTTGTGGAAGAGGTTTAGTCTGCTGGTCTGCTACATTCAGATCCGTGTGCACTTTGCATATATTTACGTCCTCCCCTTCGACGTAGTCGCGGAGGAGGTTGAAGCGTCGTTTGATGTGTCTGGACTTCTTGTGCAACCGTGGTTCCTTTGCTAAGGCAATGGCACCCGTGTTGTCACAGAACAAGGTTATTGGATTCAGTGTGCTTGGCACCACTCCAAGATCCGTCATGAATTGCTTCATCCAGACACCCTCCTTAGCCGCCTCCGAGGCAGCCATGTACTCCGCTTCACATGTAGAATCTGCTACGACGCTTTGCTTGGAACTGCACCAGCTTACCACACCCCCGTTAAGAATAAATACGTATCCGGTTTGCGACTTAGAGTCGTCCGGATCTGTGTCAAAGCTTGCATCGACGTAACCTTTTACGGCGAGCTCTTCGTCACCTCCATATACGAGAAACATCTCCTTAGTCCTTTTCAGGTACTTCATGATATTCTTGACCGCCGTCCAGTGATCCACTCCTGGATTACTCTGGAACCTACCTGCCATACTTATGGCCAGGCTAACGTCCGGTCTAGTGCACAACATTGCATACATGATAGAACCTATGGCTGAAGCATAGGGGACGGTGCGCATATGCTCTCTATCCTCATCAGTTGCTGGGCACTGAGTCTTACTTAATCTCGTACCTTGTAAAACTGGCAAGAACCCTTTCTTGGACTGTTCCATTTTGAACCTCTTCAAAACTTTATCAAGGTATGTGCTTTGTGAAAGTCCTATGAGGCGTTTTGATCTATCCCTGTAGATCTTAATGCCTAGAATGTAAGCAGCTTCTCCTAGGTCCTTCATAGAGAAACTTTTATTCAAGTAATCCTTTATGCTCTCCAAAAACTCTACGTTGTTTCCAATCAGCAATATGTCATCCACATATAATATTAGAAACGCCACAGAGCTCCCACTCACTTTCTTGTAAATACAAGATTCTCCAACCACTTGTATAAACCCAAATGCTTTGATTACCTCATCAAAGCGTTTGTTCCAACTCCGAGATGCTTGCACCAGTCCATAAATGGATCGCTGGAGCTTGCACACCTTGTTAGCATTCTTAGGATCGACAAAACCTTCGGGTTGCATCATATACAATTCTTCCTTAAGGAAACCGTTAAGGAACGCCGTTTTGACATCCATCTGCCAGATTTCATAATCCTAAAATGCAGCTATTGCTAACATGATTTTGACGGACTTAAGCATCGCTACGGGTGAGAATGTCTCATCGTAGTCAACTCCTTGAACTTGTGAAAAACCCTTTGCCACAAGTCGAGCTTTATAAACGGTCACAATGCCGTCAGCGTCCGTCTTCCTCTTAAAGATCCATTTGTTCTGAATAGCCTTGCGGCCCTCAGGCAGTACTTCCAAAGTCCACACTTTGTTCTCATACATGGATCCTATCTCGGACTTCATGGCTTCTAGCCATTTGTTGGAATCTGGGCCCACCATTGCTTCTTCATAATTTGCAGGTTCATTGTTGTCCAACAACATGATTGATAAGACGGGATTACCGTACCACTCTGGAGCAGCACGTGGTCTCGTCGACCTGCGTGGTTCGACAGAAACTTGAACCGGAGTTTCATGATCATCATCATTAACTTCCTCCTCAACCGGCATCGCAACGACAGAGGTTTCCCCTTGCCCTGTGCCACCATCCAGAGGGATGAGAGGTTCGACAACCTCGTCAAGTTCTATCTTCCTCCCACTCAATTCTCTCGAGAGAAACTCCTTCTTGAGAAAAGCTCCGTTTTTAGCAGCAAACACTTTGCCCTCGGATTTGAGATAGAAGGTGTACCCAACTTTCTCTTTTGGGTAACCTATGAAGACGCACTTTTCCGCTTTGGGTTCCAGCTTTTCAGGCTGAAGCTTTTTGACATAAGCATCACATCCCCAAACTTTAAGAAACGAAAACTTTGGCCTTTTGCCATACCAAAGTTCGTATGGTGTCGTCTCAACGGATTTTGATGGTGCCCTATTTAAAGTGAATGCAGCTGTTTCTAATGCATAACCCCAAAATGATAACGGCAAATCGGTAAGAGACATCATAGATCACACCATCTCTAAGAAAGTACGATTACGACGTTCGGACACACCATTACGCTGTGGTGTTCCAGGCGGTGTCAACTGTGAAACAATTCCACATTGTCTTAAGTGAGCACCAAACTCGAAACTCAGATATTCACCCCCATGATCAGACCGTAGGAACTTGATCTTCTTGTTACGATGATTTTCAACTTCACTCTGAAATTGCTTGAACTTTTCAAATGTTTCAGACTTGTGCTTCATTAAGTAGACATAACCATATCTACTCAAATCGTCAGTGAAGGTGAGAAAATAACGATATCCGCCGCGTGCCTCTACGCTCATCGGACCACACACATCGGTATGTATGATTTCCAACAAGTCACTTGCACGCTCCATTGTTCCGGAGAACGGAGTTTTAGTCATCTTGCCCATGAGGCATGGTTCGCACGTGTCAAGTGAATCAAAGTCAAGTGACTCCAAAAGTCCATCGGCATGGAGTTTCCTCATGCGCTTTACACCAATATGACCTAAGCGGCAGTGCCACAAAAATATGGCGCTATCATTGTTAACTCTAACTCTTTTGGTCTCAATGTTATGTATGTGTGTATCGCTATCAAGATTCAATATGAACAATCCTCTCACATTGGGGGCATGACCATAAAAGATGTTACTCATAGAAATAGAACAACCATTATTCTCTGACTTAAAAGAGTAACCGTCTCGCAATAAACAAGATCTAGATATAATGTTCATGCTCAACGCAGGCACTAAATAACAATGATTCAAGTTCATAACTAATCCTGATGGTAACTGAAGTGAAACTCTGCCGACGGTGATTGCATCAACCTTGGAACCATTTCCTACGCGCATCGTCACTTCATCTTTCGCCAGCCTTCGTCTATTCCGCAGTTCCTGTTTCGAGTTGCAAATATGAGCAACAGAACCGGTATCGAATACCCAGGCACTACTACGAGAGCCGCTTAAGTACACATCAATAACATGTATATCAAATATACCTGATTTTTCTTTGGCCGCCTTCTTATCTGCCACATACTTGGGGCAATTGCGCTTCCAGTGACCCATACCCTTGCAATAGTAACACTCTGTTTCAGGCTTAGGTCCAGCTTTGGGTTTCTTCGTCGGATTGGCAACAGGCTTGCCGCTCTTCTTTGAATTACCCTTCTTGCCTTTGCCGTTTCTCTTGAAACTAGTGGTCTTATTCACCATCAACACTTGATGCTCTTTATGGAGTTCAGACTCTGCGACTTTCAGGATCGCAAACAACTCCCGGGAGACTTGTTCATCCCTTGCATGTTGTAGTTCAACACAAAGCCTTTATAGCTTGGCGGCAGTGATTGAAGGATTCTGTCAGTGATAGCCTCTTGCGGGAGTTCAATCCCCAGCTGAGCTAGACGGTTTGAGTACCCAGACATTTTGAGCACATGTTCACTGACAGACGAGTTCTCCTCCATCTTGCAAGCATAGAATTTATCGGAGGTCTCATACCTCTCGATCCGGGCGTTCTTCTGAAAGATAAACTTCAACTCCTGGAACATCTCAAATCCTCCACGACGCTCAAAGCGACGTTGAAGTCCCGGTTCTAAGCCATACAAGACTGCACATTGAACTACTGAGTAGTCCTCCTTACGTGCTAACCAAGCGTTCTTAACATCCTGATCAGCCGTAGCAGGTAGTTCATCTCCTAGCGCAGCATTAAGGACATAATCCTTCTTCCCAGCTTGTAAGATTAGCTTAAGATTACGAGCCCAGTCTACAAAGTTGCTTCCATCATCTTTCAACTTAGCTTTCTCTAGGAACGTATTAAAATTCAGGGTGACTGTCGCGTGAGCCATGATCTACAACACAAATATATTCAAAGTGGACTTAGACTATGTTCAAGATAATTAGAGTTTAACTTAATCAAATTACTTGCTAAACTCCCACTCAAAAAGTACATCTCTCTAGTCATTTGAGTGGTTCATGATCCACTTACACTAGCTCAAGTCCGATCATCACGTGAGTTGAGCATAGTTTCAGTGGTAAGCATCCCCATGTAATCATATCATCTATATGATTCATGATCGACCTTTCGGTCTCATGTGTTCCGAGGCCATGTCTACACATGCTAGGCTCGTCAAGCTTAACCCGAGTGTTCCGCGTGCGCAACTGTTTTGCACCCGTTGTATGTGAATGTTGAGTCTATCACACCCGATCATCACGTGGTGTCTCGAAACGACGAACGGTAGCAACGGTGCACAGTCGGGGAGAACACAATTTTGTCTTGAAATTTTAGTGAGAGATCACCTCATAATGCTACCGTCGTTCTAAGAAAAATATGGTTCATAAAAGGATTAACATCACATGCAATTCATAAGTGACATGATATGGCCATCATCACGTGCTCCTTGATCTCCATCACCAAAGCACCGGCACGATATTCTTGTCACCAGCGCCACACCATGATCTCCATCAACGTGTCGCCATCGTGGTTGTCGTGCTACTCATGCTATTACTACTAAAGCTACATCCTAGCAAAATAGTAAACGCATCTGCAAGCACAAACGTTAGTATAAAGACAACCCTATGGCTCCTGCCGGTTGCCGTACCATCGACGTGCAAGTCGATATTATCTATTACAACATGATCATCTCATACATCCAATATATCACATCACATCGTTGGCCATATCACATCACAAGCATACCCTGCAAAAACAAGTTAGACGTCCTCTAATTTTGTTGTTGCATGTTTTACGTGGTGACCATGGGTATCTAGTAGGATCGCATCTTACTTACGCAAACACCACAACGGAGATATATGAGTTGCTATTTAACCTCATCCAAGGACCTCCTGGGTCAAATCCGATTCAACTAAAGTTGGAGAAACTGACACTTGCCAGTCATCTTTGAGCAACGGGGTTACTCGTAGCGATGAAACCAGTCTCTCGTAAGTGTACGAGTAATGTCGGTCCAAGCCGCTTCAATCCAACAATACCGCGGAATCAAGAAAAGACTAAGGAGGGCAGCAAAACGCACATCACCGCCCACAAAAACTTTTGTGTTCTACTCGAGAAGACATCTACGCATGAACCTGGCTCTGATACCACTGTTGGGGAACGTCGCATGGGAAACAAAAATTTTCCTACGCGCACGAAGACCTATCATGGTGATGTCCATCTACGAGAGGGGATGTGTGATCTACATACCCTTGTAGACCGTAGAGCAGAAGCGTTAGTGAACGCGGTTGATGTAGTGGAAAGTCCTCACGTCCCTCGATCCACCCCGCGAACCGTCCCGCGATCAGTCCCACGATCTAGTGCCGAACGGACGGCACCTCCGCGTTCAGCACACGTACAACTCGACGATGATCTCGGCCTTCTTGATCCAGCAAGAGAGACGGAGAGGTAGAAGAGTTCTCCGGCAGTGTGACGGCGCTCCGGAGGTTGGTGATGATCTTGTCTCAGCAGGGCTCCGCCCGAGCTCCGCAGAAACGCGATCTAGAGGAAAAACCGTGGAGGTATGTGGTCGGGCTGCCGTGGAAAAGTCGTCTCAAATCAGCCCTAAAACCTCCGTATATATAGGGGGAAGAGGGGGAGCCTTTCCTTGGGGTTCAAGGAGCCCCAAGGGGGTCGGCCGAGCCAAGGGGGGAAGGTCTCCCTCCCCAAACCGAGTCCAACTTGGTTTGGTGGGTGGAGTCCTTCTTCCCTTTCCCACCTCCTCTTTTTTTTCTTTTCTCTTTGATTTTCTTCTTATGGCGCATAGGGCCTTCTTGGGCTGTCCCACCAGCCCACTAAGGGCTGGTGTGCCACCCCCAAGGCCTATGGGCTTCCCCGGGGTGGGTTGCCCGCCCCGGTGAACTCCCGGAACCCATTCGTCATTCCCGGTACATTCCCGGTAACTCCAAAAACCTTCCGGTAATCAAATGAGGTCATCCTATATATCAATCTTCGTTTCCGGACCATTCCGGAAACCCTCGTGACGTCCGTGATCTCACCCGGGACTCCGAACAACATTCGGTAACCAACCATATAACTCAAATACGCATAAAACAACGTCGAACCTTAAGTGTGCAGACCCTGCGGGTTCAAGAACTATGTAGACATGACCCGAGAGACTCCTCGGTCAATATCCAATAGCGGGACCTGGATGCCCATATTGGATCCTACATATTCTACGAAGATCTTATCGTTTGAACCTCAGTGCCAAGGATTCATATAATCCCGTATGTCATTCCCTTTGTCCTTCGGTATGTTACTTGCCCGAGATTCGATCGTCAGTATCCGCATACCTATTTCAATCTCGTTTACCGGCAAGACTCTTTACTCGTTCCGTAATACAAGACCCCGCAACTTACACTAAGTCACATTGCTTGCAAGGCTTGTGTGTGATGTTGTATTACCGAGTGGGCCCCGAGATATCTCTCCGTCACACGGAGTGAAAAATCCCAGTCTCGATCCATACTAACTCAACGAACACCTTCGGAGATACCTGTAGAGCATCTTTATAGTCACCCAGTTACGTTGCAACGTTTGATACACACAAAGTATTCCTCTGGTGTTAGTGAGTTATATGATCTCATGGTCATAGGAACAAATACTTGACACGCAGAAAAATAGTAGCAACAAAATGACACGATCAACATGCTACGTCTATTAGTTTGGGTCTAGTCCATCACGTGATTCTCCTAATGACGTGATCCAGGTATCAAGCAACAACACCTTGTTCATAATCAGAAGACACTGACTATCTTTGATCAACTGGCTAGCCAACTAGAGGCTTGCTAGGGACAGTGTTTTTTCTATGTATCCACACATGTAAATGAGTCTTTATTCAATACAATTATAGCATGGATAATAAACGATTATCTTGATACATGAATTATAATAATAACTATATTTATTATTACCTCTAGGGCATAATTCCAACATCAACCACACGTGGAATATTATTTCTTTACAACAATGTATTAGTAGCACACTAGTTTGATAGTTTTGATAGTAGTGGTAATAGTAAGAACAGTAGCGGTAACAATAGCAATAGCAGTTTTTTAGTTATTGGAACAATAGTAGGAGCAGTAGTAATAACTTACAAGAGCAATATGATAAACACATAGGCATGGAGTATCAATGGATATTTGGATGATGTTAACCGTGTAACAATCACAACCTAAAGCGACACATATTGAGCTTCAGTCCATCAATCATATGTAGGCATGCATCATGTATCTAGTTATACATGCTTAATAAGAACTCGCATAACATCTTTTGTCCAACCTCCAGCCCTGAACCACATCCGTAGCAACCTCTGGAAAGGGTGCATACCTTCTGCCGTACCATGAACCGGACCCAGAAGGTACCTCGGGGTGTCTAGATTCTGAACTCTCTTGTCTGCTTCGGTCCTTGCATGTGAGTAGTGATTTGGTGCAACCCATGTACCTTTGTGTTTGCACTTACCCCTTTAGAGCTTAGACTATAAATACTCATCCTCTACCTCCTAACTAGTGTTAGTAAAGTATATTAGACTAAAACTAACTGGGCTTCGCTATCTATCATCTCCTCTTGGAAACGAATCTCAAGCGATTATCCTCCTCTTCCACTTGTGGATTTGGAGAATAGTACCCCCAAGAGATCACCTTCCTAGTGGATTTGGGAAGATTTTTTTACATCCAAGGCAAGTGTATTTCGATTTCATTAAGATAGAAAAAACATAGTGGCCCAGTTTATATAGAAAACATCGGATAACCATACAACAAACTATTGATTAAGGGACAACCGTGCAGAAACCACAACCATGCCAACATGGACCAACTAAATCTCCACCACCAACATGCCAACAAATCAAAGATGTGTGGGTGAGCTCTTCGGAGACGCCTTCAAGAAGCATCATCGCAGGTATCCTTCGACCCCTATCGAACAAAGGTTTTCGCCTACAGCCACCCACCCCATCTTTGCCAGACCTCAAGAAAAGCTCGGCCACACAAACAACCCTCACGGCAACGCTCAAACCAGCAAGCTCCAAAGGCTTTTCGGAGCAGCTTACCATAGTACTTATTTGCCTTGTTGTTTGTGGATCTTGTGGTGCTTGTGTGGATTTGATTATAGAGGCATGTGTGATTGGATCTTTTCTTTGAGTGCTTCTTCCCATTGAGTTCTTGTTTGTTCCTCTTGATCTTTATCCAAGTGTACAAGATTGGGCCACCTAGGGTTTTTCCCTACATCACAACTCCTATTTGACGCGGGGGTGGCACGGTAAGGGCGCAACAGGCCCACACTCATTGCATGCTTCTCGATCACGAGTTCCATCATCGAATGGAACTCCTCATCAGTATGTGTCCCCTTGGTGAGGAGGGTCGGCGATTGTTGTTGGTTGTTGTTTGGGAAATACATCACTACCTCACCCTTCACCGACAGAGTGATGGAGGATGATGGCCCCATAGATTCTCCATGGTAGCGCCATGATCTGAAGCTCCTTCTGGTTCCATAAGTCGGTGCCGAGAACAAGTTGTTGTCGTCAGACTTGCCCATCACTTGATCAAGGAGAGGAAAGGGTCGGCGACTATGTAAAAAGAGAACAGGATATGAGAGGCGACGGTGGGGTTGATTGACATAGCTTGCTCGCTTAAATAGTCGGGCCAGGTTCACATCCCGTTTGCAAGAATTTGAACATACAAACAAATTCACAGATGCTTGATACAAGATGTTGGATGTCATAAAATGTTCGGACCGTTGATACATCTCTAATGTATCTATAATTTTTGATCGTTCCATGCTATTATATTATCATTCTTGGATACTTTATATGCATTTACATGCTGTTTTATATCATTTTTTGGGAACCAACCAACTAACCCAGTGCCTAATCTGAGTTGTTACTTTCTATGTGTTTTTCGCTTTTCAAGAAACACTACCAAATGAAGTCCAAATGAACAAAACTTTTTGACTATTTTTCTGGACAAAAATAAGACCTGGAAGCTTCGGAGGGAGGCGAGACACCGCACGAGGTGGTGCCAAGCCAACAGGGCGCACCCTAGGGGGTGGGCGCGTCGTGATGGCTTGGGACCACCCTGTGGCACCTCTTGACGTGACTCTGCCTCTATAAATCTTCTAAAATTGGGAAAACACCAGAGAGCCACCCGGAACACTTTTTTCCACCAACGCAAGTCTCTGTTCCACTGTTATCCCATCTGGAGCCCTCTTCACGTGCCATGTCAGAGGGGGCATCGGTCATGGGAGGCCTCTCCATCAACCTTGTTTCTCCCATGGTGATGTGTGAGTAGTGTACCACACACCTACGGGTCCATAGCTAGTACCTAGATGGCTATCTATCTCTATGATCTTCAATACAAAGTTCATCGTGATTCTCGTGGTGTTCTATTCGATGTAATATTCTTTGCGGTGTGTTTGTTGGGATCCCATAACATCCCAAAATTCTAAATTTTGGAATTTTATATTAATTAAATAATGATGCTTGTTTGTTTGACTATTGTGTGATTGATTGTATAAAATTTAGTGAAATTTTGAATGAGAGGGAATGAAATGACTTTCCAAACTTTTAGTTTGCATTTTTTACGTGAGTGAATTCGAATTTATATCATCACAAAACTCTAGAGTGAAGATAATACGACTTCTTCCATTTAAAGAAATGAAAATGGGTTTTTGAATATTAGAATTCCATTTTTGAGAACTATTTCGAATCAAAAACTCTATGCCACATGAGGATTTTCATGAGAGAAGATAATAGGACTTCTTCAAATTATATGAAATAGGGTGGGATGTAAAGAGGAACCATTTCAAAAAAATCGAACACTTCCAATTTTCCATGAAAAGCCTTCCAAGTTTTTATTTCAATCTCTTCTAATTTTTGAGTTCAAATCTTTTCAATTTTCTGATAGATAAAATAATAGAGTGGAGGAATAGGACCCTTCAAATTTGAGAGAATAGTTGAAAAGTATTTGAAAATTGAAAACATATTTCCAAAAGATTTGAAAACAAATCAAATTCAATTCCAATTTGAAGTTATTGCAAAAACTATTTTTAACCAAATAGTATTTTAATTGGTTGTGAAAAAGATTTCATATTTTCTATATTTTATTTCATGATTTATGGTATAATTTTTATTTTATTAAAATTATGTTTTCATTTTCTTTTACTTTCTTCTTCTATGTGTTAGAAAACAAAAACAAAATTAACCAAAGTTGCGCATACCACCAACCGGCCTTTTGGCTCATGAACTAGCTTGCGGAACCGGTACGTAGAGGTCGCCTGCTCGCCTCTCTCCCTTGCCGCTCACCCTCACTTAGTGAGCGCTCGGGCCCACGCCCATCTTCTTCCTCCCCACGATAGGAGCAACCTGCAGTGCGTCCGAGCACCACCGAATCCGTGAATCGTCCGGATCACGATCCCTGCCTCCCCCTCGCCCCTGAAGTTGTCCCTATAAAACCACAACACCCCCTATCTTGATTCCCAAAAAAATCCCCGCCCTATTCCACCTCAAAACACCGCACCACGTCGGCAAGATAAGTCGGTTGAAGCTTTGTTTCCTCTCAAATTCATCGCCAGTGAGCCATCTGATGAGTCCTTCCTCCAACCATTGACTTCTCTCACTTCCGTGCATGATTCTCACAATGTCTTGCCACATCCACCCATCTATAGTGCTCACACCGAGCTCGCTCGAACTTCGCTGGAACTGTAGCTCACCTGAGCTCTTCCGTCGTCGCCCTGCTCGTGCCGGACCTCCCCGAGCTTCATCTCCATCACCAACGAGACCGCCGCATCCGCACGACCTTGCCACCATATCTGTCGATCACCGGAGGGCCACGACGACCCTGCTCGAGGCCACCGTCGACATCAACCGCCATAGTAAACCGCAATCATTTCCCATCGCCGGATCTAAATCCTATGCCCTATATTAGATCTATCGAAGAGGTAGGATTTCTTTTTATTAGACCGGTTTAAGTATGATTTTCTCTAGTTAAATTAAACCGAGTTGCATGGTTTTCATTATTTAGTCGTCAGCCTCATGAAGTTCCTAGACTTCGATCGTGTGCTTGTTATCCATCGTCGTGCATAACCCGAGCCAACCACAGAAAGCCATGTGACCTTGGATAACTTGTAGGGGGGGGGTCAGTTTATGTTTTATTTCCATATTTAGTTATGCTTTTTTTTCTTAATAACTATTGGGATGTTTAATGTTTTGGAGTGACCCTATTTTGCATTAGATCAATAAATTTGTGTAGTTTCTCTAGATGCAAAGTTTGGTTATGTTCTGTGAATAACATGAGTTTAAAAAATAGACTTTGGGTAATTTGTTTTACTTATAGTTTTGTTTTAGTCTTTCTTTGTTGTTTTAGATAGTTTTAAATTATTTCTTTTTGTCACTTTTGATAAATTATTTGTTGTTTCTGTTAGTCAACACTAGCCACTTTTATTTGTTAGTTAAAATATATTTTTATATTTTGTTTCTCTAGTTTTGTAGTAAAAATTGTCTAGGTCATACATAGGGTTTTATAAAATCTTTTTATTTGTCCATTTTTGCTAATAGACTTTTTGGAAAACTACGATTTTATTTTTTGTTCACTTAGTTTTATCACTTTTCTTTTAAGTTTATTAGAACAAAAACTTTGGTTCTTTAGTAGGTTTCGTAGGAGTTTTTCTTTATAGTTTTCTCTGAAGTTTCATTTGGATTCTATTTGATTTTCCCTATTGAGTTATTTATTTCTTTTTATTTTTTGAATGCTATGATTGCTAGAGTGAATGCTTATGCTAATGTCATGTTTGTATAATATAGATTTCATCAGAGTGATGAATAGTTCTACCACCATATTCTGAGAGCATTATAATCTTCATAGAGAAATACCAAGCAAGTTCACTTTGACCATTTTATTCATACCTATGTTTTATTGCATTTAGTGTCACCGTTCAACAAATCCCTCAAGTAGTGATATTTAATTCTTGTAGTTGAGAAGAATGCATGAGCTAGGAACCCATCTCCTTGTTATCAAGCACCGAGACATTATTTACTTTTAATTCTATGCTATAGTAGACAGGGTTTGGTATGAATGTTCGTGAGTGGTGTGAGGAGGAGGACTCTACGTCAAAGACGACTACTTCATGATGGCATTTTCAAGGCCTGCATCTTCGAGAAATCAAGACCTCAAGACTTCAAGACCCGAGACAAGGTACCTAAAGTTTACGAGGAGAATTACCTTGACCCGACAAAAGATTTCAATATACACTACTGTGTGGAATGGTCGGAGGTACCTGGAGTAACTAGGAGAATTGCATATGGTGTTGATGGAAAAGTGTTAGCCAATCATGCGGAAAGTACCACCCACACTCAAAGAGACGGAAGAATACTTCATGCCTCGAAGCTTACCTGTGCAACCACAAGTCATTATGGGCTCTAGCTTGGTTGATCAGCGTAGTGACTCTGACTAGTCGAGTGGTACGATATGTAGATCTACAATAGGATGGGATGGGCACTGGAAGTGGTTAGGGAAACTCCTTGAAAGACCACGTTTCAATCATCCTATTCTCAAATACAATGCAGTGCAAGAACCTAAAAAGGAGGGATTGAATCTTGTTGCTAAAGTGCAAAACACTCTGCAGAGTTAAAACCTAATCGATTAGTCGTGTCCCTGGTTATGGACAACTTGATCCTTTGGACTTGGATCTATCTCTAAACTCTCAACACTGGACTCATAAATAATTATGGGCAAATGATGATACTTGTGGGCTATGAGACATAGGTGGGCGGAACCATGTCATGGTAGATAACTTTGTAGTGAAGACTCGTGATATTCGTTTGATGTAGGGAAAATAAAACTAGCTTTTATGCAAAAAATCAAACACAGAGCCACAAAGGCATATTGCATATAGAATAGTCGTCATCATATGTTTATATTATGAGTTTTCTGGTACATTCTAAGTATTGACCTACACAACTGAAATGTATGATGTTGTAAGAATTTCAACAATGAGTAAGAGTTACAATATAGGGTTATGGTGTACACTCAACTTATCGTTGGCGTTGATGGGACTCCACACCCTTAATGACCTGTTTCCGTTGTGATATAAGGTATACTATGGATCTATGGCATTTATTTTACATGTGATGTTATGGTATTTCATCGAAGTACTGTGTGTGTCTGCATAGTGATCCAGGGATGGTACAGAAAGCAGAGAGGCTACAATCCATTTTGGTCGGGTCACTACAGATCCGATGAATTTGTTGGAAATATGCCCTAGAGGCAATAATAAATAGTTATTATTATATTTCCTGTTTAAAGATAATCGTTTATTATCCATGCTATAATTGTATTGAATGAAAACATAGATACATGTGTGGATAAATAGACACAACAATGTCCCTAGCAAGCCTTTAGTTGGCTAGACAGTTGATCATGGATAGTCAAGGTTTTATGACTATGTGCAAAGTGTTGTTGCTTGATAACTGGATCACATCATTAAGGGAATCATGTGATGGACTAGACCCAAACTATGAACGTAGCATATTGATCGTGTCATTTTATTGCTATTGTTTTCTGCGTGTCAAGTATTTGTTCCTATGACCCACTGGCACCAGAGGGGTGCCTTGTGTGTATCAAACGTCACAACGTAACTGGGTGACTATAAAGGTGCTCTACAGGTATCTCCGGAGGTGTCCGTTGGGTTAGTATGGATCAAGACTGGGATTTGTCACTCCGTGTGACGAAGAGGTATCTCGGGGCCCACTCGGTAATACAACATCACACACAAGCCTTGCAAACAATGTGACTAAGTGTAAGTCACGACATCTTGTATTACGGAATGAGAAAAGAGACTTGCCGGTAACGAGATTGAAATAGGTATGCGGATACCGACGATCGAATCTCGGGCAAGTAACATACCGAAGGACAAAGGGAATGACATACGGGATTGCCTGAATCCTTGACACTCAGGTTCAACCGATAAGTTAGTCGGAGAATATGTAGGATCCAATATGGGCATCCAGGTCCCACTATTGGATATTGAACGAGGAGTACCTCGGGGCATGTCTGCATAGTTCTCAAACCCGCAGGGTCTGCACACTTAAGGTTCGGTAATGTTTTAGTATAGTTGAGTTATATGTGTGGTTACCGAGTGTTGTTCGGAGTCCCGGATGATATCACGGACGTCACGAGGGTTTCCGGAATGGTCCGGAGACGAAGATTGATATATAGGATGACCTCATTTGGTTACCGGAAAGTTTTCGGGCATTACCGGGAATGTACCAGGAGTGACGAATGGGTTTCAGATGTTCACCGGGAGGGGCCAACCCACCCGGGGAAGCCCATAGGCCTTAGGGGTGCCGCACCAGCGCTTGGTGGGCTGGTGGGACAGCCCAAAAGGGACCTATGCGCAGAAGATAGAAAATCACAGAGAAAAGGAAAAAAAAGGTGGGAAGGAAGGGAAGGACTCCACCTTCCAATCCTAGTTGGACTAGGATTGGAGGTGGACTCGTCCACCTCCTGGGCCGGCGGACCCTTGGGGTCTTGGACCCCAAGGCAAGCCTCCCCTCCCCTCCTCCTATATATAGTGGAGTTCTAGGGCTGATTTGAGACAACTTTTGCCACGGTAGCCCGACCACAAACACCACGGTTTTTCCTCTAGATCGTATTTCTGCGGAGCTCGGGCGGAGCCCTGCAGGAGTAGATCCTTCACCACCACCGGAGCACTGTCACGCTGCCGGAGAACTCATCTACTTCTCCGTCTTGCTTGCTGGATCAGGAAGCCTGAGATCATCGTCGAGCTGTACGTGTGCTGAACGCGGAGGTGCCGTCCGTTCGGCACTAGATCGGAGCGGATCGTGGGACGGATCACGGGACGGTTCGTGGGACGGTTCGCGGGGTGGATCGAGGGATGTGAGGACGTTCCACTACATCAACCGCGTTTCTTAACGCTTCCTGCTGTGCGATTTACAAGGGTACGTAGATCCAAATCTCCTCTCGTAGATGGACATCACCATGCTAGATCTTCGTGCGCGTAGGAATTTTTTTGTTTCCCATGCGACGTTCTCCAACAGTGGCATGATGAGCTAGGTTCATGCGTAGATGTATTCTCGAGTAGAACACAAAGGGTTTTGTGGATGGTGATGTTCGATTTGCTGCCCTGCTTAGTCTTTTCTCAATTCGGCGGTATTGTTGGATTGAAGCGGCCCGGACCGACATTATTCGTACGCTTACGAAAGACTGGTTTCATCTCTTGACATGCAACCTCGTTGCATAAAGAATACTGGCGGGTGTTTGTTTCTTCAACTTTAGTTGAATTGGTTTTGACCAAGGCGGTCCTTGGAGAGGTTAAATAGCAATTTGCACATCTCCGTGTGGTTTTTGCGTAAGTAAGATGCGATCTACTAGATACCCATTGCAACCACGTAAAACATGCAACAACAATTAGAGGGCGTCTAACTTGTTTTTGCAGGGTATGCTTGTGATATGATATGGCCAATGACGTGATATGATATATTGGATGTAGGAGATGATCATGTTGTAATAGTTAATATCGACTTGCACGTCGAAGGTACGGCAACCGTCACGAGCCATCGGGTTGTCTTTAAACTAACGTTTGTGCTTGCAAAATGTCTTCTCTCACAAAATGGCTTCTCTCACACAGTTTCAGACTTAGTGAAATATCAGTTTATGACAGTGCAGTTTACGATCTGAAGGCATATTGACAGCAGCAAAACTATAAGCTACATGGCTCCAAATGAGATGAAAATTCACAGTATGCTAGAGAATCTTAAGGACTACAACTAACTCCATTGCACCATCCTCAAAAGCGCTACAGATCACCAGATAAACTCATGGGAAGACAACAACAAAATATAACAGATTTCAGACTTAGAAATATTTCGGCATCTCTAAATCAGCATTATTTTCTAGCAAGTTGAGAACAAGCAAACTACACCTAAACATGGATTTCTGTTGCATCCAAAATTACCAGAGGCTAGCATACATATCCAAGGGCATATATCTAGTTGACGACTCATTCATATCATACACGGATTAAATCCCACAAAATAAACAAAAGGGAAACATGGTAAAATATCACGCGCAGTAACTTGCTCAAAAGCTATAACTAAATGCACATTTAGATTCTATGGATTTTCCTACCACGAAAACATGTATAATATGAGGGGTTGCAAAATAAAAATATCGCCACACGTATATGCGATAATATGTGCTAAACACGATATAACAAACTAGCTATGGAACCTACATGCAAAAATGCAAACAACTACTCTAAAATACATGAAAAAAGGTCCCTAAAAATATGAGCATTATATCCACGGGGTTTGAGCAATCCGTACACGCACGAAAATATTTACGGGATAATCCCCTATTAGGACAGCACGCAAAATTATGCATATGGCAAGTCAAATCACTTCAAACATGCATGCAAGTTGCAAATTATGAATCTACCCAAAAAACTACACAAGTTTCATATATAAATCATTCCGATCCGATGCATGGTTAATTAACTACGACCATTTTAAAATCTAGCAATTTCTGAAAACAAGTAAATTCGCAGGAATTAAATAAAACCCTATGGGCCGAATCTCTCCTATCGGGCCTAGCAGAGACATGCGACATTTAACTAAAATACACCGGGTGCGAGGGATAAGAGGCAGGGGCAGGTCACCTAGCTGGGCCTAGCCCAGGACGGTGGAGAGGCAGGCCGAGGCGAGGCTGAGGGAGTAGCTGGGCCTCGGGGGGAGGCCTGGGCCACGGCTGGAGGGAGGCGCGGCTAGGCCTCGGGCGCGGGCGCTGGCCGACCCAGGTGAGCGCTGGAGGGGCTCCTCCCCTAGACCCAATCCCTCTCGGGACCGAGCCAGGAGGCGGAGGCTGGCGCCATGGCTGCTTGGAACCTGCGACGGAGAGAGAGAGAGAAAACGGGTGAGGAGAGGGGAAGGAGGAAGAAGAAGAAGGGAGAGGAGAGGGGGGCGGAGATCTGGCGGCCTGAGAGCTCCGGCGCGGCGAGGAGCTCGGGAGGAGAGGAGCTGCGGGCAGAGAGAGCTACATGAGGAGGAGGATTTCGGGCATGGGAGGATCTGGTCCGTTGGATCTCCGATCCGACGGTCCAAATCGCTCAGATTGGATATGGGAGGATAAGGTGGAGAAGGTGGAGGCTGGCACGGATTTCGAGGCAAGGGGGGTTGGGTGTCTAAAATGGCATGGGGGTCTATATATAACAATGGGGGGGGGGTAGGTTTAGCAGAATTTTTCCCCGGTTTCAACCGTACGATCGGAATCGAACAATCTCGAATGCGGGAACGGGCTAAGTTGCTGTGAAGAGTGGCTAGCCGGAGATGAGAGGGAAAACGGGCACCCGACAACGTGATTTAAAACACCGAAAAACGTCTGACGAATAACCGAATACGGTGCCGCTACGGTCGACCGTTCGGGTACCAGACAAACTCTGATTGCGACGAAATTTGGCATGAGGCCTAGCTATATCTAAATAAGACCGCACGTCAAGTTTCAACCCAATCAGGGAAAGTTTTACACACACTTTGAAAAACAGGTTTGGACGATGTCGCGGGCGCGTGCGTGTGTGGTCGGGCTCAGAACGGACAACGACGAGAACGGAGAGAACCGGCAACTAATATCGGATGCAAGTTTGAAAACTGGCGGCAACGGGATGGCGATGCAATGCGGACGATGCGCATGATGCAATGATGATGCGACAAATAAAATAAGCCACACGACGAAAACGAAATAAAAGGGGAATCTTCTAGAACGTCGGTCTCCGGCTGTCACAACTCTCCTACACTACAAGAGGATCTCGACCCGAGATCCAAGAATGAAAAGGGGGAGAGGATGAGAAAGCAAGAGGTTAAACTTAGTTGCTTCTTTGAAAAATGAGTGAAACCAATGTTCCTTGAAGGTTGCAAAGCAATGAGGAATGATATGAGGAACAAGCAAGAATTCACAAAAAATTTAGGCAACACTTCGATAGGAAAAAGGGAATAAAAAATTCGATAAGATAGGAGAACTAGACAAGATTCACAACAAACAAACTAAATTGATAAGCAAGGAAACAATATGATCTTGAAAATACAAAATGATAGATTGAAGAGAGCAACACCACAAGGCCTCCGTTAGAAAGAATAGAAACTAGCTCTTGGCAAGAAAAAAAGAAGAAGAAAAATGAGAACTACTACCACAAGAATCTTGAAGAACACCTTGAGACAAAGAATTGATATCATGAGCCACTCCGGAAGAAGAATTCAGACTACTATGAACAAGAATAAGAATTATGTTATACTTATCCTTCATCAAGTTAAATTGATGACAAGCAACGGATTTAGCATACCCCTTATTCTTCTTGAAAAGATTGAGGAGATATATGAGCACAAACTTGAAGAAGTCTTGAGGAGACCCCGGAATAATTGAGAGACAAACGAAGAGACAACAATCGAGAAGAATTTGAGAATAAAGCTGAAAGCTGAGAACGAAGAATCTTCTGAAATGATGGCCTTCGGAGGATCAAGAATTAAAACAACTCACAAAGCACCGGATAGCAAGAAAGGGATTACTCATGATTGGAACAAATCAAGATGATGCCACAAGCTAAAATGATGAATCTTCAAGAGAATGAACCAAGATTTGAGAGAAACACCCCTTCAGTCTTCCAAGCTGAAAATGATGAGGAGAACACCACCAAGAATTATTGAGACACTCCGGAATATTGAAGAATGAAAGGTTGAACCAAATATGAGAATTAATTCAAAATGATCTTGAAGAAAGAATATGACTAATGAAATCCATACTTACATCATAGTTGAAAAGAATGAGAGATCTCCGGAAAATATTAAAGGAGACAAATAAGATCCTAGGAAAAAAATGTGGGTTATGGGCCCACTCAAAAGAAAACTCCGTTGAAACAACTGATTAGAAAGAGAGATATTGCACTGGTATAAAGAAAACTCGATGAGGTTGAGAACCTCGAAATAATTGAAAGGATTGAGAACAGAATTTCTGAGACATCTTCAACACTCGGGCTAGAACAGAGATGGAATAATAAAAAGAGAGGCTTAAAAAAGAATTTCCAACATGGGAGGAATTACAAGGATGACAAGGATATGATGAACACAAATATCTAAATTGAATTCACCGAAAATGACCATGAGAATGAACAAAGATGAACATGAAGCTCCTGAGAATCTTCACAATGAATCACCGGCTACAAAAGGAAGAAGAGATAGCGGAAGCAACAACTAAAAGAAGACACTTGGATGAAAATTGAATCACTGAAGAAAAGGGTGGGAGGGCGGGAAAAATAAATACAACTTGGGACAGATGAGATGAACTCCGGAAAGAAAAAAAGATTTATCTTGCAAAATTTGAAAGGATAGGATTCAGTTGAAGAGAAGAACACCGGTTGAAAGGAAATTGACATGACAACTCCAGTTGACAAGAATTTACAAGAGAATTGATTAAGCAAAAGGATTAGCACTCTCACATGAATAAGAGAACACTGCTTTGGAAAGATCTGAAATCACCACTTGACATCGAAGCAACTCGAATTACCATACTCCAACAACACAAAGGGATGAGGCTTATGAAACAAGATAGAACAAATTCATGAGAGAGATTTCGTCTGATATTTTCGTGGATAGGATCGCACGGGCTCGATCCTTACAGTAGCCATCCTGTGCAAGGCAGTGCACATGACATACGAAGTGTCCCCGAGTCGTAGCAAGCTACAAGGACTCTTTAAGACACAACGAGAACCGTTGTTAGTCGACCGTGAACAAACGAATCCACTAGATGTCGAACCCCAACCTAACATCATGCATTTGTTCGAAGATTGTCCTATAAGTAACTACTTGAATTCCCACCTAAGAACTCCCGAAATTTTTGGTCATGCAATCTGGTCCACGGATACAAGGAGTAATATATCACTCAACTCCTATACTAACCCGTCCTGTGTATCACATCCATCAACACACAACCAGATTCTCGGAAACTCATCTATTTCAGACACTCGTAATCACAATGATACTAAGTATGGCGATACATCTGGAACTCTCTGCACCAGTACTGGGGAAGCCGGACTCCTCTCGCCACTACTAGTGTTGAAGCAATTTTGAACATCCTTGGTCCTGAGATACTGAGAAATCTGAATGATAGAGATGCGCTCAAGAATCCCCTAGAGCTCAACTCCCTGGAAGAAATCAAGTCAGACAGGAGGCACCAAGACAGAACTCCGTCACACCGACATCATATAGATTCCAAAAATATCCGCGTGATCCTAAATTTTTTTGAGTGAGAAGAGGAGTAGAATTAAAATATTACGTCAAGAATCCTCACCAAAGCATAGAAGAGGAGAAAAAAGAATCCTACCCTCCGATATATAACTAGACTCAAAGAAATTTTTACTAGACTCGACTCGGCCAAGTTCGATCAATCAAGGGGGATCCTAGGTCGGTACTGCTCTGGTACCAACTTGTAACGCCCAAGATGCGATCCTATCCTCAATTTGGCACGAGGGCCTCGTGAGGGATAGAAGCGCATCTCGTCGTTTCACAAGAATGGATATTGTTACAAGTACATGTACTGAAAAGATGAGATATATGGAATTGGCTTACACTCGCCACAAGCTACATCAGAGTCACATCAGTATAATACATAAACATCATGAGAAGAGCATGATCCGACTACGGATGAAAACAAACGAGAAAATAAAACGACGTCCATCCTTGCTATCCCAGGCTGCCGGCCTGGAACCCTTCCTAGATCGATGAAGAAGAAGAAGAAACTCCAAATGAACAACCATCACGCTCACGTCTTAATCACCTTACATGTACCTGCAACTGGTGTTGTAGTAATCTGTGAGCCACAGGGGACTTAGAAATCTCATTTCCAAAGCTATCAAGACTAGCAAAGCTTAATGGGTGAGGTATGGTTAAGTGGTGAGGCTGTAGCAAGCGACTAATCATTTATTTAGTGGCTAACTTACGAGTACAAGAATAAAAAGGGGGAAGATCGACGCATAGCGGACGTGAACTATTGTTGATCAAATGAATGATCCTGAACACCTACTTACGTCAAACATAACCCCACCGTATCCTCGATCGGAGGAGGAACTCGCGAAAGGGACAGTCACGGTTACACACTCAGTTGGCATATTTTAATTAAGTTAACTTCAAGTTATCTAGAAACAATGTTAAACAAAGTTTCCACGTTGCCACATAACCGCGGGCACGGTTTTCCGAAAGATTTAACCCTGCAGGGGTGCTCCAACTAGTCCATCACAAATTACCACAAGCCGCATAGAAATCCTCGATCATGAAACTCGGGATCTCGTCGGACTCCTTAGTGGAAAACCTCAACTGTGAGGTTACCCAAAGCATCACCGGAATCCCGATGCACAAGACATTCGTCAAAGGTAAAACTAATCCAGCAAGGCCGCCCGGCGTGTCGACGATCCCGATAGGAGCCGCGTATCTCGTTCTCAGGACACGACGGATGAGCGATGGTTACCACGCCAAACGCCGAGTTGCCCCAGGTAGCCTTAATAAGCTGCTCTGTTTTGGACCAGCACCATCAGCACTGACCCTCCCTGTATTATGTAGAATTACTCCTCGGGTTCATGACGCCCTATGCTTTTGAGTATTAACAAAATAATTATGTTGGGAAAATATGGAACCAATGTTGGGCCTTGCCAGACGAGCTTTATCCTAAAATGAATTATCAAGGGGGTTCCCATAATAACCCCGATCATGTTAGGAGCGCTCAAATATGGAACATAACACGGGTAACCGAAAACTAAGGCGACAAAGGTGGAACAAAACACCAGGCTAGAAAGGACAAGCCTTCCAACTTTTACCAAGTATATAGGTGCATTAAATTAAATAGCATTTAATATGGTGATATGACAAGGAACCCATGTTATCACATGGAAGCAAATGCACATGCAAATAGCAACGCTAACACATGGTAAAGCAAGCGGTAACATAGCCAATCAGTGGTTTGCTAGGTGGTGAACAGGTTGAAGGTTTTCATGGCAATGTTGAGAGGCTGATATTTAACTGGTGGTAGGCAACGAGACATAGAGACAAAAATGATAATACTAGCATGGCAATGATAGTAATGGTATCTGGGGAAATGGTCATCTTGCCTGAGACCCCGCTTGGAAGAAGAATGACTCCATGACGCAGACGAACCGATGTAGTCGAACCGGTCCTCACAATCCGACACGCTTGCGGAACTCTATTGAGACGAAGCAAACCGGAAACAAGCATCAACACAGATATTCACCACGGCACATGCACGACAAGATGCAATCCACATATGATGCATGATCAGTTGAATATACGCAAGACATGGCATGACAATTCACAACAATCAAACACTACACAGTAAGTGAAGTTCAATATGCAACGAGTTGCATATTGACAAAACTCCACATACAGATTATTTAGTTCTATCCCGATTAGGTACAAGACAATATTAAATGTGGTTAAACATGGCAAGAGGTGAAGCATAATTAAACTACCTATCTAGGCATTTTAAATGAGGTCGGAAATGACATATATCATCTCAGAGATGACCTCAGGCGTTAATTTATAATTCTGTCCAGATCTGAATTAACAAGTCTAAATGTTTGTTAAACAGCAAAATAAATAGGTTCCCGTGATTCTACGCGTCGTTCCAATCAATTTACATATAGAGAACATCTCCAACGGAGCTACGGTGCAAAAGATACAAACACCGCATGATATGATGACATGAATGCAATATGTGTGCAACGACAGTCACAAGCATTCCAAAACATACAAAAATCAAGGTAATATGAAACTACACGAGATTCTAAGAAAGTTTCATGTAGGACACGAGCAAAACGGAGCAACGGTTCAACAACCACGAGCTAAACAAGAAATCACTACAATCTGCAAAAATCAGCCACATAGCATTATCTACGCCCTCGAACAACTAGCTACACAAATCCAATATGCTCAACCAAGGCATGAGACAATAGAGGGCAAGATGCACTATGATACGTCTCCAACGTATCTATAATTTTTGATGGTTTCATGCTATTATCTTGTCAAACTTTGGATGTTTTGCATGCCTTTTATTTATTTTCTGGGACTAACTTATTAATCCAGTGCCAAGTGCCAGTTCTTGTTTTTCCATGTTTTTGACCCCTTTTAGAGGAGGATTTTGAACGGAGTCCAAACGGAATAAAACTTCAGAAAAGATTTTTTCCGGAACGGAAGAAGATGGGGAGACTTGAGAACCAAGGCAGGGGGTCCATAGGGACCCCACAAGTCCTCATGGCGCGACCAGGGGGGCCCGCGCCGTCCAGGCTTGTGGGCTCCCTGGGCCACGTCTGCCCTAGGGTTTCCGCCTATATATCCGCAAAAATTCCACAAAAAAGCAGGGGAGCATTGTAATCACTTTTCCGCCGCCGCAAGCTTCTGTCTCCGCAAGATCCCATCTGGGGCACGTCCTGGTGCCCCGCCGGAGGGGGGATTCGGACACGGAAGGCTTATCCATCAACACCATGACCTCTCCGATGATGCGTGAGTAGTTCACCATAGACCTACTGTTGGAAATATGCCCTAGAGGCAATAATAAAATGGTTATTATCATATTTCCTTGTTCATGATAATCGTCTATTGTTCATGCTATAATTGTATTAACAGGAAACATTAATACATGTGTGAATAAATAGATCACAATGTGTCCCTAGCAAGCCTCTAGTTGGCTAGCTCGTTAGTCAATAGATGATCATGGTTTCCTGATCATGGGCATTAGATGTCATTGATAACGGGATCACATCATTGGGAGAATGATGTGATGGACAAGACCCAATCCTAAGCATAGCACTAGATCGTATTGTTCGTATGCTAAAGCTTTTCTAATGTCAAGTGTCATTTCCTTTGACCGTGAGATTGTGCAACTCCCGGATACTGTAGGAGTGCTTTGGGTGTATCAAACGTCACAATGTAACTGGGTGACTATAAAGGTGCACTACGGGTACCTCCGAAAGTGTCTGTTGGGTTGGTACGAATCGAGATCGGGATTTGTCACTCCATGTGACGGAGAGGTATCTCTGGGCCCACTCGGTAGAACATCATAATGAGCTCAATGTGACTAAGTAGTTAGTCGCACGATGACGTGCTACGGAACGAGTAAAGATACTTACCGGTAACGAGATTGAACAAGGTATAGGTATACCGACGATCGAATCTCGGGCAAGTTCTATACCGACAGACAAAGGGAATTGTATACGGGATTGATTGAATCCTTGACATCGTGGTTCATCCGATGAGATCATCGTGGAGCAAGTGGGAGCCACCATGGGTATCCAGACCCCGCTAATGGTTATTGGCCGGAGAGGTGTCTCGGTCATGTCTGCGTGTCTCCGGAACCCGTAGGGTCTACACACTTAAGGTTCGATGACGCTAGGGTTATAGGGAATTGTTATACGAGGTTACCGAAAGTTGTTCGGAGTCCCTAATGAGATCCCTAATGTCACGAGGAGCTCCGGAATTGTCCGGAGGGAAAGATTGATATATAGGACGGATGGTTTCGGACACAGGAAGTGTTTCGGGCATCACCGGTAACGTACCGGGACCACCGGGACCAACGGAGGTGGCCCCAGGGGTCCACCGAAGGGGGGGGGGCAACGACCCCGGGAGGTGAGGTGGGCCAAGTGGGGGAGGGAACCAGCCCCTAGGTGGGCTGGTGCGCCTCCCCACTCAGCCCAATGCGCAGGGGCGAGGGAAGGGGGGCAAACCCTAGGCACAGGTGGGCCTTAGGCGCACCAGGTGGTGCGCCACCCCCTCCCACCCTAGCCGCCGCCCCCCTTTCCCATCTGGTGGCTGTCGCACCACCTAGGGGGAACCCTAGGGGTGGCGCACCCCCTCCCCTCCTCCTATAAATAGAGAGGGGTTTTGGTCCTTGGGAGATAGACTTCTCCCTCTCCCTCGGCGCAACCCTGCCCTTCCTCCTCCTCCTCTTTGCCGGTGCTTGGCGAAGCCCTGCCGGGAGACCTCGTCTCTCCATCGACACCACACTGTCGTGCTACTGGAGTTCTTCCCCAACCTCTCCGTCCTCCTTGCTGGATCAAGGTGCGGGAGACGTCACCGGGCTGCAAGTGTGTTGAACAGGGAGGTGTCGTAGTTCGGCACTAGATCGGAATCGCTGCGAGTACGACTCCATCAACCGCATTCTAGCAACGCTTCCGCTTAGCGATCTTCAAAGGTATGAAGATGCTCTTACCCCTCTCTCGTTGCTGGTCTCTCCATAGGAAGATCTGAATATGCGTAGGAAAATTTTGAATTTATGCTACGTAACCCAACAGTGGCATCCGAGCCAGGTTTTCTATGCATAGATTCTATGCACGAGTAGAACACAAAAGTTGTGGGCGATGATTTGTCAATTTGCTTGCCGCTACTAGTCTTATTCTTTTCCGGCGGTATTGTGGGATGAAGCGGCCCGGACCGACTTTACACGTACGCTTACGTGAGACTGGTTCCACCGACAGACATGCACACCGTGCATAAAGGTGGCTAGCGGGTGTCTGTCTCTCCTACTCTAGTCAGATTGGATTTGATGAAAAGGGTCCTTATGAAGGGTAAATATCTTTGGAATATCATCGTTGTGGCTGTCACATAGATAAGAAGGCGTTCTTGCTAGAAACCCAAATCAGCCACGTAAAACATGCAACAACAATTAGAGGACGTCTAACTTGTTTTTGGAGTGTTTGACATGTGATGTGATATGGCCAAAGTTGTGATGTTGCATGTATGATGTATGAGATGATCATGTTATTGTAATAGGTTTCACGACTTGCATGTCGATGAGTATGACAACCGGCAGGAGCCATAGGAGTTGTCTTAATTTATTGTATGAGATGCAACGCCATGTGCTTACTACTTTTACTTCATTGCTAACGGTTAGCTATAGTAGTAGTGATAGTAGTAGTTGGCGTGACGACTTCACGGAGAGACGATGATGGAGATCATGATGATGGAGATCATGGTGTTACGCCGGTGACGATGATGATTATGCGATGCCTGAAGATGGAGATCGAAAGAGCAAAGATGATAATGGCCATATCATGTCACTATATGATTGCATTGTGATGTTTATCATGTTTTACATCTTATTTCTTAGAACGACGGTAGCATAATAAGATGATCCCTCTTAAAATTTCAAGAACATATTCCCCTAAGTGTGCACCGTTGCGAAGGTTCGTAGTCTCGAAGCACCATGAGATGCTCGGGTGTGGTAGATTCTAACGTTCGCATACAACGGGTGTAAGCCAGATTTACACACGCGTAACACCTAGGTTGACTCGACGATCTTAGCATGTACAGACATGACCTCGAATACAAGAGACCGAAAGGTCGAACATGACTCGTATGGTTGAATACGATCAGCATGAAGTTGCTCACCATGGTGACTAGTCCGTCTCACGTGATGATCGGACACGGGTTAGTCAACATGGATCATGTATCACTTAGATGACTAGAGGGATGTCGATTTAAGTGGGAGTTCATACTTAATTTGATTAAATGAACTTAATTGTCATGAACTTAGTCTAAAAGTTGTCTTTATAAATATTGTAGATGTCCAACGTCAACCTCAATTTTAACGCATTCCTAGAGAAAAACAAGCTTAAAGATGATGGTAGCAACTATGCAGACTGGGTTCGCAACTTGAAGCTCATCCTTGAAGCAGCTAAAAAGGCTTATGTCCTTGATGCACCGCTAGGTGACCCTCCCGCTCCCGCAGCAGCCCAGGACATTCTGAACGTCTGGCAAACGCGGAGTGATGACTACTCTCTGGTTAGGTGTGGCATGTTATATAGTTTAGAAACGGGGTCCAAAGGCGTTTTGAGCAACACGGAGCATATGAGATGTTCCAAGAGGTGAAGCTAGTTTTTCAAGCTCATGCCCGTGTCGAGAGATCTGAAGTCTCCGACAAGTTCTTTAGCTGTAAGATGGAGGAGAACAGTTCTGTCAGTGAGCACATACTCAAAATGTCTGGGTTACACGGTCGTCTGACTTCACTTGGAGTCAAACTTCCGGATGATGCTATAATTGACAGAATCCTCCAGTCTCTCCCACCAAGCTACAAAGGTTTTGTGCTTAACTACAACATGCAAGGGATGGAGAAGAACATTCCCGAGTTGTACTCGATGCTCAAGTATGCAGAAGTAGAAATCAAGAAAGAGCATCAAGTGTTGATGGTCAACAAGACCACTAGTTTCAAGAAGGGCAAGGGTAAGAAGAACTTCAAGAAGGACGACAAAGCTGTTGTCGCGCCCGGTAAGCCAGATGCCGGGAAGAAGAAAAAGAATGGACCCAAGCCTGAGACTGAGTGCTTCTATTGCAAGGGAAAGGGTCACTGGAAGCGGAACTGCCCCAAATACTTAGCGGACAAGAAGTTCGGCAACGTTAAAGGTATATGTGATATGCATGTTATTGATGTGTACCTTACCAGCGCTCGTAGTAGCTCGTGGGTATTTGATACCGGTGTTGTTGCTCACATTTGCAACTCAAAGTAGGAACTGCGGAATAAGCGGAGACTGGCCAAGGACGAGGTGACGATGCGCGTCGGGAATGGTTCAAAGGTCGATGTGATCGCCGTCGGCACGCTACCTCTACATCTACCGTCGGGATTAGTCTTAAACCTTAATAATTGTTATTTTGTACTAGCTTTAAGCATGAACATTCTATCAGGGTCTTGCCTAATGCGAGACGGCTACTCATTTAAGTCAGAGAATAATGGTTGTTCTATTTATATGAGTGATATGTTTTATGGTCATGCTCTGCTGGTGAATGGTTTATTCTTGATGAATCTCGATCGTGATGTTACACATATTCATAGTGTGAGTACCAAAAGATGTAAAGTTGATAATGATAGTCCCACATACTTGTGGCACTGCCGCCTTGGTCATATCGGTGTTAAGCGCATGAAGAAGCTCCATACTGATGGACTATTAGAGTCACTTGATTTTGAATCATTTGACACATGCGAACCGTGCCTCATGGGCAAGATGACTAAGACTCCATTCTCAGGTATAATGGAGAGAGCAACCGACTTATTGGAAATAATACATACTGATGTGTGTGGTCCAATGAACGTTGAAGCTCGCGGTGGCTATCGTTATGTTCTCACTCTTACCGATGATTTGAGTAGGTATGTGTATATCTACTTGATGAAGCACAAATCTGAGACATTTGAAAAGTTCAAGGAATTTCAGAGTGAGGCCGAGAATCAACGTGACAGAAAAATCAAGTGTCTACGATCTGATCGTGGAGGAGAATATTTGAGTCACGAGTTTGGCACACACCTAAGGAAGTGTGGAATCGTTTCACAACTGACGCCGCCTGGCACACCGCAACGCAACGGAGTGTCTGAACGTCGTAATCGCACTTTATTAGATATGGTACGATCTATGATGTCTCTTAACGACTTACCGCTATCATTTTGGGGATACATGTTAGAAACTGCAGCATTCACTTTAAATAGGGCACCGTCTAAATCCGTTGAGACGACACCGTATGAACTATGGTTTGGCAAGAAACCTAAGTTGTCGTTTCTTAAAGTTTGGGGCTGCGATGCTTATGTGAAGAAACTTCAACCAGAAAAGCTCGAACCCAAAGCGGAGAAATGCGTATTCATAGGATACCCTAAGGAAACTATTGGGTATACCTTCTATCTTAGATCCGAAGGTAAAACCTTTGTTGCCAAGAACGGATCCTTTCTAGAGAAAGAGTTTCTCTCGAAAGAAGTAAGTGGGAGGAAGGTAGAACTTGATGAGGTAATTACACCCCCTCTCGAACAGGATAGTAGCACAGCGCGGGAAGTTGTTCCTGTGGCGCCTGCACCAACTGAAGAGGAAGTTAATGATAATGATCATGAAGCTTCGGATCAAGTTACTACTAAACCGCGAAGGTCCACAAGGGCACGCTCCGCACCAGAGTGGTACGACAACCCTGTGATGGAAATCATGTTGTTAGACAACGGTGAACCTTCGAACTATGAAGAAGCGATGGCGGGCCCAGATTCCAACAAATGGCTTGAGGCTATGAAATCAGAGATAGGATCCATGTATGAGAACAAAGTATGGACTTTGGTGGACTTGCCTGATGACCGGCGAGCCATAGAAAATAAATGGATCTTCAAGAAGAAGACTGATGCAAACGGTAATGTAACCGTATACAAAGCTCGACTTGTCGGAAAGGGTTTTCGACAAATTCAAGGAGTTGACTACAAAGAGACTTTCTCTCCCGTAGCGAAGCTGAAATCAGTCTGAATCATTTTAGCAATTGCCGCCTTTTATGATTATGAAATTTGGCAAATGGACGTCAAAACAGCATTCCTTAACGGGAACCTCAAGGAAGAGTTGTATATGATGCAACCAGAAGGTTTTGTCGACCCTAAGGGTGCTAACAAAGTGTGCAAGCTTCAACGCTCCATCTATGGGCTGGTGCAAGCATCTCGGAGTTGGAACATTTGCTTTAATGAGGTGATTAAAGCGTTTGGGTTCATACAGGTTTACGAAGAAGACTGTCTATACAAGAAAGTGAGTGGGAGCTCTGTAGCTTTCCTCATACTGTATGTGGATGACATATTATTGATGGGGAATAATATAGAGATGTTGGAGAGCATAAAGGCCTATTTGAACAAAAGTTTTTCAATGAAGGACCTTGGAGAAGCTGCATACATATTAGGCATCAAGATCTATAGAGATAGATCAAGACGCCTCATAGGTCTTTCGCAAAGTACATACCTTGACAAGATATTGAAGAAGTTCAATATGGAAAACTCAAAGAAAGGGTTCTTGCCAGTTTTGCAAGGTATGAGATTGAGTAAGACTCAGTCGCCGACCACGGCAGCAGATAGAGAGAAGATGAGTTCTGTCCCCTACGCATCGGACGTGGGCTCTCTAATGTATGCCATGCTGTGTATCAGACCTGATATAAACCTTGCCATAAGCTTGGTAGGGAGGTACCAAAGTGATCCCGGTATGGAACACTGGACAACGGTCAAGAATATCCTTAAGTACCTGAAAAGGACTAAGGAAATGTTTCTCCTTTATGGAGGTGACGAAGAGCTCGTCGTAAAGGGTTACGTCGACGCTAGCTTCGACACAGATCCGGATGACTCTAAGTCACAGACCGGATACGTATATGTGTTGAATGGTGGGGCAGTGAGCTGGTGCAGCAGCAAGCAACAAGTCGTGGCAGCATCTACATGTGAAGTGGAGTACATAGCTGCTTCAGAAGCAGCTCATGAAGGAATTTGGATGAAGGAGCTCATCACCGACCTTGGAGTGGTTCCAATCAGGTCGGGTCCAATGACACTCTTCTGTGATAACACTAGGGCCATTGCCATAGCCAAGGAGCCCAGGGTTCACCGGAAGACGAAGCACATCAAACGCCGCTACAACTCCATCCAGGACCATGTCCAGAGTGGAGTGATAGATATTTGTAAAGTACACACGAATCTGAATATTGCAGACCCGTTGACTAAACCTCTTCCACGAGCAAAACATGATCAACACCATAATGCTATGGGTGTTCGGTACATCACAATGTAACTAGATTATTGACTCTAGTGCAAGTGGGAGACTATTGGAAATATGCCCTAGAGGCAATAATAAAATGGTTATTATCATATTTCCTTGTTCATGTGTTCGTCTATTGTTCATGCTATAATTGTATTAACAGGAAACAGTAATATATGTGTGAATAAATAGATCACAATGTGTCCCTAGCAAGCCTCTAGTTGGCTAGCTCGTTAGTCAATAGATGATCATGGTTTCCTGATCATGGGCATTAGAAGTCATTGATGACGGGATCACATCATTGGGAGAATGATGTGATGGACAAGACCCAATCCTAAGCATAGCACTAGATCGTATTGTTCGTATGCTAAAGCTTTTCTAATGTCAAGTCTCAATTCCTTCGACCGTGAGATTGTGCAACTCCCGGATACCGTAGGAGTGATTTGGGTGTATCAAACGTCACAACGTAACTGGGTGACTATAAAGGTGCACTACGGGTACCTCCGAAAGTGTCTGTTGGGTTGGTACGAATCGAGATCGGGATTTGTCACTCCGTGTGACGGAGAGGTATCTCTGGGCCCACTCGGTAGAACATCATCATGAGCTCAATGTGACTAAGGAGTTAGCCACACGATGACGTGCTACGGAACGAGTAAAGAGACTTACTGGTAACGAGATTGAACAAGGTATAGGTATACCGACGATCGAATCTCGGGCAAGTTCTATACCGACAGACAAAGGGAATTGTATACGGGATTGATTGAATCCTTGACATCGTGGTTCATCCGATGAGATCATCGTGGATCAAGTGGGAGCCACCATGGCTATCCATACCCCGCTGATGGTTATTGTCCGGAGAGGTGTCTCGGTCATGTCTGCCTGTCTCCCGAACCCGTAGGGTCTACACACTTAAGGTTCGATGACACTAGGGTTATAGGGAATTGTTATACGAGGTTACCGAAAGTTGTTCGGAGTCCCGGATGAGATCTCGGACGTCACGAGGAGCTCCGAAATGGTCCGGAGGTAAATATTGATATATAGGACGGATGGTTTTGGACACCGGAAGTGTTTCGGGCATCACCGGTAACGTACCGGGAGCACCGGGACCACCGGAGGTGGCCCCGGGGGTCCACCGAAGGGGGGGCAACGACCCCGGGAGGTAAGGTGTGCCAAGTGGGGGAGGGAACCAACCCCTAGGTGGGCTAGTGCGCCTCCCCACTTAGCCCAATGCGCAGGGAAGAGGGAAGGGGGGCAAACCCTAGGCACAGGTGGGCCTTAGGCCCACCAGGTGGTGCGCCACCCCCTCCCACCCTAGCCGCCGCCCCCCTTCCCATCTGGTGGCTGCCGCACCACCTAGGGGGAACCCTGGGGGTGGCGCACCCCCTCCCCCTCCTCCTCTAAATAGAGAGGGGTTTTGGCCCTTGGGAGATAGACTTCTCCCTCTCCCTCGGCGCAGCCCTGCCCTTCTTCCTCCTCCTCTTTGTCGGTGCTTGGCGAAGCCCTACCGGGAGACCTCGTCTCTCCATTGACACGACGCCGTCGTGCTGTTGGAGTTCTTCCCCAACCTCTCCCTCCTCCTTGCAGGATCAAGGTGCGGGAGACGTCACCGGGCTGCACATGTGTTGAACGCGGAGGTGCCGTAGTTCGACACTAGATCGGAATCGCTGCGAGTACGACTCCATCAACCGTGTTCTAGCAACGCTTCCGCTTAGCGATCTTCAAAGGTATGAATATGCTCTTACCCCTCTCTCGTTGCTGGTCTCTCCATAGGAAGATCTGAATATGCGTACGAAAATTTTAAATTTATGCTACGTAACCCAACACCTACGGGTCCATAGCTAGTAACTAGATGGCTTCTTCTCTCTCTTGGATCTTCAATACAAAGTTCTCCATGATCTTAATGGAGATCTATCTGATGTAATCTTCTTTTGTGGTGTGTTTGTCGAGATACGATGAATTGTCGATTTATGATCAGATTATCAATTAATCTTATGTGAGTTTCTTCTGATCTCTCTTATGCATGATTTCATATCCTTGTAATTCTCTTCGAGTTGTGGGTTTTGTTTGGCCAACTAGATCTATGATTCTTGCAATGGGAGAAGTGCTTGGTTTTGGGTTCATACCATGCGGTGACCTCACCCAGTGACAGAAGGGGTAGCGAGGCACGTATCGTGTTGTTGCCTCAAGGTTAAAAAGATGGGGTTTTCATCATTGGTTTGAGATTATCCCTCTACATCATGTCATGTTGCTTAAAGCGTTACTCCGTTCGTCATGAACTCAATACACTAGATGCATGCTGGATAGCGGTCGATGTGTGGAGTAATAGTAGTAGATGCAGAAAGTATCGGTCTACTTGTCTCAGACGTGATGCCTATATGCTAGATCATTGCCTTAGATATTGTCATGACTTTGTGCGGTTCTATCAATTGCTCGACAGTAATTTGTTCACCCAACGCGATATTTGCTATTATGAGAGAAGCCTCTAGTGAACACTGTGCCCCCAGGGTCTACTCCACACCATACTTTAAGCCTTACACTTTATACTTCATTGCACTTTCCGCCTTCAGATCTCACTTTTGCAAACAATCATGAAGGGATTGACAACCCCTTTGAAGCGTTGGGTGCAAGTTGTTTGTTTTTGTGCAGGTACTTTGGACTTGACGAGGCCCTCCTTCTGGATTGATACCTTGGTTCTCAAACTAAGGGAAATACTTACTGCTCCTGTGATGCATCATCCTTTCCTCTTCAAGGGAAAAACCAACGCAAATCAGAGAAGTAACAAGAGGAATTCCTACGCGCCAGGGAAGGACTTTTGTTGCCGCAACAGAAGAATTTCTAGCGCCGTTGCCGGGGAGGGAGATCAAGTCAAGAACTCATCTAAGTAACTGTGGCAAACTCATCTCTTGCATTTACTTTGTTTGCGAGTTGCCTCTCGTTTTCCTCTCCCCCACTTCACCAATTTGCGTTTTTTGTTCGCCCTTTTTCTCGCCCGCTTTTTGTTTGCTTGTGTGCTTGCTTGCTTCCTGAAGTCACCATGAACGAAAACACCTAACTTTGTGACTTCTCGAATACTAATAATAATGATTTTATTAGTACTCCGATTGCTCCCACCACTAGTGCGGAGTCATACGAAATCAATGCCGCTTTGCTGAATCTTGTTATGAAAGAGCAATTCTCTGGCCTTCCTAGTGAAGATGCCGCATCCCATCTCAATACCTTCATTGAGATTTGCGATATGCAAAAGAAAAGAGATGTGGATAATGACGTGATTAAATTGAAGCTTTTTCCTTTCTCGTTGCGAGATCGCGCAAAAACTTGGTTTTCTTCTTTGCCCAAAAATAGTATCGATTCTTGGGATAAGTGCAAAGATGCTTATATATCCAAGTATTTTCCACCGACTAAGATCATCTCTCTCCGTAATGATATCATGAATTTCAAGCAACTTGGTCATGAACATGTTGCACAAGCTTGGGAGAGAATGAAATTAATTATTAGAAATTGTCCCGCTCATGGCTTGAGCCTTTGGATGATTATTCAAATCTTTTACGCTGGCTTGAATCTCGCTTCTAGAAATATCTTGGACTCTGCCTCAGGTGGAACGTTCATGGAAATCACGTTAGGAGAAGCCACAAATCTCTTAGACGACATCATGACAAATTACTCTCAATGGCACACTGAAAGGTCACCTACTAGTAAAAAGGTACACGCTATAGAAGAAATTAACTCGTTGAGTGCTAAGATGGATGAGTTAATGAATTTGGTTGCTAGTAGAAGTGCTCCTTTGGATCCTAATGATTTTCCTTTGTCTTCTTTGATTGAGAGTAGCAACGCTAGCTTGGACGTTAATTTTGTTGGTAGGAATAACTTTGGCAACAACAATGCTTTTAGAGGAAACTATGTTCCTAGGCCTTTTCCTAGTAACTCCTCTAATAATTTTGGCAACTCCTACAACAATACTCTTGGAAATTACAATAGATTACCCTCTGATCTAGAGAGTAATATCAAAGAGTTCATCAACTCTCAAAAGATTTTCAATGCGTCCATAGAGAAAAAACTACTCAAAATTCACGATTTGGCTAAGAGCGTGGATAAGATTTCTTGTGATGTTGATGCTTTGAAAGTTAGATGTGCTCCTCCCAAAATCAACGTGGATGAAACTTTGAAAGCTATGCGTGTTTCCATGATTGAGAGCCAAAAATGAACCGCCCAAATTCGTGCTAGACATGAATGGCTTAAAAGGCGTGTTTTCGTCATGAGAATCACGAAGATCTTAAAGTGCTTGGTGTAACTCCCATTGAATCTTTGTTTTCTTGTGTCAAACCTAATGATTATGGGGCTAGATATGAATCCACTTTGGTTGAAAAGTGCCCCAATGATTCGGAGTCCATCTATCTTGATGCTAAAAGCGTTAAAAGTGGAGTAGAAGACGTTAAAACTTTGAGTAGTAATGAAGTTACTACCGTGGATTTTAAGGAATTCAATTATGATAGTTGCTCCTTGATTGAATGCATTTCTTTGATGCAATCCATATTAAACTCTCCACGCGCTTATAGCCAAAACAAAGCCTTTACCGATCATATCGTCGAAGCTATGATAAAAGCTCTTGAAGAGAAACTTGAATTGGAAGTTTCTATCCCTAGAAAGCTTCATGATGAGTGGGAAACTACCATCAAAATCAAAATCAAAAACTATGAGTGCAATGCTTTGTGTGATTTGGGTGCTAGTGTTTCTGCGATTCCAAAGTCTTTATGTGATATTCTGGGTTTTCATGAGATTGAAGAGTGTTCTCTTAATTTGCATCTTGCTGATTCTACTATCAAGAAACCCATGGGAAGGATCAATGATATTCTTATTATTGCAAATAGGAACTATGTACCCGTGGATTTCACTGTGCTTGACATTGATTGCAATCCTACATGCCCTATTATTCTTGGTAGACCTTTCCTAAGGACTATCAGTGCTATCATCGATATGAAGGAAGGGAATATTAGATTTCAGTTTCCTTTAAGGAAGGGCATGGAACACTTTCCTAGAAAGAAAATAAGATTGCCTTATGAATCCAGGATGATGGCTACTTATGGTTTGAGCACCAAAGACGACGATACGTGATTCTATGGCTACTATGCCTAGCTAAGGGCGTTAAACAATAGCGCTTGTTGGGAGGCAACCCAATGAATTTATCTATTTCTTTCTGTTTTGTTGTGTCCACACTTTCACAACTCTGTTGTGAATGTGTTTTTTGTGTTTATTTTTGTGTTTGAGCCAAGCAAGACCTTTATGATTGGTCTTGGTAATGGTTGTTTGATTTTGCTGGAAAAAGACATAAACTTTTCACTCACGAGATGATTTTTCATTTTTATTCAGAAAGAGCTTTTGAGTTGATTGTTTTTTCTGCTGATTGATATGCTTGTTCCCTAGAACTTAGTAATCTTTCAGATCTTTTGAGTTACTATAAGTATACGAAGTATACAGATTGCTACAGACTGGTCTGTTTTTGACAGATTCTGTTTTTTTTGAGTTGGTTGCTTGTTTTGATGAAACTATGGTTAGTATCGGGGGGTACTAGCCATGGAAAAGTGAGAATACAGTAGTTCATCATCAATATGGATGGAATTCAAGTTTGCTACAGTACCAAAAGAAGTGGTAGTTTGCTTTCTTGTACTAATGTTATCACAAGTTTTTGTTTAAGTTTTGTGTTGTGAAGTTTTCAAGTTTTGGGTGACGTTCTCATGGACAAAGAGATAAGGAGTGGAAAGAGCTCAAGCTTGGGGATGCACAAAGCCCCCAAAGACAAATTCAAGGACACCAAAAAGCCTAAGCTTGGGGATGCCCCGGGAAGGCATCCCCTCTTTCATCTTCAATCCATCGGTAACATTACTTGGAGCTATATTTTCATTCACCACATGATATGTGTTTTTCTTTGAGCGTCTTGTATCATAGGAGTCTTTTCTTTTTGTTGTGTCACAATCATCCTTGCTGCAAATCTTTTTGAGAGAGATAGACATGCACTCATCGTGATTTTGCTAGAATGCTCATAGTGCTTCACTTATATCTTTTGAGCTAGATACTTTTGCTCTAGTGCTTCACTTATATCTTTTGAGCTAGATACTTTTGCTCTAGTGCTTACTTATATCTTTTGAGCTAGATACCTTTTGCTCTTGTGCTTCACTTATATCTTTAGAGCACGGCGGTGCGTGATTTGGTAGTTGGCTTATGCTATGAAAGTAGTCCCATGTGCTAGGTACCCAAAGAGGATGCAAAAACTTCCATCTTCATGTGCATTGAGTAGAAAGAAAAGTTTCGATTCCTCTCAATTTGTTTTGAGACATGGATTCGGGAATATTAAAAGCTATGTTAGTAGGGTGTCGTGAATCTTGAAATACTTGTGTTGAAGTTAGTGATTCCCGTAGCATGCACGTATGGTGAACCGCTATGTTAGGAAGTCGGAGCATAATTGATCTATTGATTGTCATCCTTTGTGTTGAGGTCGGGATCGTTCGATGGTTTACACCTACCAACCCTTCCCCTCGAGGTATGCGTTTAGAACTTTTGTTTTGGTTACTAATAAAAACTTTCGCAACAAGTATGTGAGTTCTTTATGACTAATGTTGAGTCCATGGATTAGATGCACTTTCACCTTCCACCATTGCTAGCCTCTCTAGTGCTGCACTATTCTCGCCGGTGCACAAACCCACCAAATTCCTTCCTCGAAACAGCCACCATACCTACCTACTATGGCATTTTCATAGCCATTCCGAGATATATTATCATGCAACTACCACCGTTCCGTCTCATGACTTGTGCCGTCACTCTCATATTGCCATTGCATGATCATACTAGATCGTTGCACATCCCGGTACACTGCCGGAGGCATTTCCTATGGAGTCATCATCATTGTGATTTTTGAGCTTTGGGCAATGATACATATCCATCGTATCTACTTTTCCAAACTCTTTTGCCCTTGTTTTGGACTCTAATTTGCATGATTTGAATGGAACTAACCTGGACTGACGCTGTTTTCAGCAGAATTGCCTTGGTGTTGTTTTTGTGCAGAAATGAAAGTTCTCGGAATGTCCTGAAAATTTACGGAGAATATTCCTGGAAAATATGAAAAATACCTGCGCAAAGATCCACCGGAGGGGATGGGACAGTGGGCCACAAGCCCTATAGCCGCCACCCGCTGGTGGTAGCTAGCAAGCTTGTGGGGCCCACGTGGCTCTGCCGCCCCCAAACTCAGCTCTATAAATTCACTTTCGTCCCAGAAAAAATAAAAAGAGAAGATTTCGTCGAATTTGCAATACGGAGGCGCTGCCACATCCTGTTCTTCATCTGGAGGGCAGATCTGGAGAGCGTTTTGGGCTCCGGAGAGGGGAAATGGTCGCCATCGTCATCATCAACCTTCTTCCCTCTCCAATTCCATGAAGCTCTTCATCGTTCGTGAGTAATCTATTCGTAGGCTCGCTGGGCGGTGATGAGTAGGATGAGATCTATCATGTAATCGAGTTAGTTTTGACGGGGATTGATCTCTAGTATCCACTATGTTCTGAGATTGATGTTGCTACTACTTTGCCATGCTTAATGCTTGTGACTAGGGCCCGATTGCCATGATTTCAGATCTGAAATTATTATGTTGTCACCAATATATGTGTGTTTTAGATCCGATCTTGCAAGTTATAGTTACCTACTATGTGTTATGACCCGGCAACCCCGGAGTGACAATAACCGGAACCACTCCCGGTGATGACCATAGTTTGAGGAGTTCATGTGTTCACCAAGTGCTAATGCGTTGGTCCGGTTCTTTATTAAAAGGAGAACCTTAATATCCCGTAGTTTCCTTTTGGACCCCGCTGCCACGGGAGGGATGGACAATAGATGTCATGCAAGTTCTTTTCCCTAAGCACGTATGACGACACACGGAATGCATGCCTACATCACATTGACAAACGGGAGCTAGCCACATATCTCTCCATGTTATAACTGTTGCATGATGAATATCATCCAAACAAATCACCGACCCATTGCCTACGAGTTTGTCCCACTGCTACTGTTACTTGCTTTGCTCTACTGCTGTTACTACTTCCACTGCTACTGTTACTTGTTTTTCTCTGCTGCTGTTACTACTGTTGCTGCTGCTGTTACTTGCTCTGCCGTTACTTGCTACTGTTGCTACTTGCTACTGCTGTTACTTACTACTGTTGCTACTTGCTACTGCTGTCACTAGTGTTGTTCCTTGCCACTACTGATACTTGTTACACTGCTGCTACCTGCTACAATACTTTTTTGGCGCCATTGATACAATCGTTAGGAATAGTGTGTCGTCAACAGATCATTTCTGACACCGTTGTTATCATATTACTTTGCCGTTGATACTTTGCTTGCAGATATTAATCTTTCAGGTGTGGTTGAATCTGACATATTTAGCTGCTAATACTTGAGAGTATCCTCTCACTTCCTACTGGCGAATCAACAAATTTGGGTTGAATACTCTACCCTCGAAAACTGCCTCGACCCCACGCGCTGGTGGGTCATTGCAAGACAATTTCTAATTGTTAAGCAATCGAGAATAGCATTTGTCTAGCCATTGCCAGAGATCTGCTAAACAATTAACTAAAAGTGTGATGATCATCATTATTAGAGCATTGTCCCATGTGAGGAAAAAAAAGAGGCAAAAGAGCCCAAAAACAAAAAAAAAGAGAAAAGAGAAAAGAGAAAAAAAGAGGTGTCGTGGGTATAAGTCTGACTGTAGATGTATGGGGTACGAAAGTATATGGGCAGAGCCTTAGCTACGGCGGGGATGTATGAGTTCAGGCCCCTCTACGGTGGAGGTAAAAGCCCTACGTCTCAGTGCTCTTGGGAGCTTTGTGTCGAGTGGATTATAGGATTACAGCAAGTGCCAACCCCCGTACCAGTGGTGAAGGGCGGCTTATATGGAGTGCGCTGCCCTTCATAATGGCCCGGTGGACAGGGGTGGAATAGTGGCGACTAAATGCTTACGTTACAGGTAACGTAAGCTTTAAATGCTAATAATGGTGTATGAAAACGTATGGCCGTTGCCCTCTTGGGAGGTTACGATGTACAGAGTGGATTCCAGTCGGTACGCTAGATATGCTCCGAGTGGATCGTCGCCGACTGGATGATGGGGGCGCCCTTAGTTCAGTCGGAACTGTCTAAGGGCCCTGTCTCCTATGAAGGGTAGTCCTTGGGTAGGACCTATAGGGCAGACCTATGACCCTACCCTAGGACTATAACCCCATCATTAGTCCCCGAATGGATCGGGGTTGGAACGATGAAGTGATGTCTGGAGTTCGGAACCGACTGGTATTGAGGTGACTTTAGCGTTGTTTGCTCGATCCATTTTACCTTTTCAGCCAGTGATCCGAGTGAATATGCCAGTGAAACGAACCGTCAGGGACCGAGTGCTTTCGCGGACTCTTTCGACGTGACTAGTCAAACTGACAGCGCCGGATTTTCCGGGATCCTCAAATTTCGGTAGCCGCGTGCTCAGCGGGGATGACGACATTGCCATCGAGTAGGTTTTGCCTCCTCGATTACCGCTCCGTTATCTTCTCCACTAATCTTGCAGCGGCCGGTTGGGGGGATAAGATCCTAGGCCCACCTGTAAGTGACCCAGTCGGAAGCCCATTAAAGCCTCCCCGGCAGGATTTCCTGTTGCGCTGCTCATCCTCCTCCCATTAATCTCGCTCCTCCCGCAGCTCTCTGCACACCTCAGGCCACCTCCTTCCCCTCCTCCTCTGCAGATCCGTTGCCCTCGCCATGACGAAGGGGCAGACCAGCAAGCTCGAGGCGCAGAAGAAGAAGAAGAAGGGGGAGCCTCCACTCAGCGGCGGCAGCGGGCGCTGCCAGCGGGCTGGATCCAGGGGGACTTCCTCCCCTCCTCGGTGATGGAGAACGACGTCCTGGAGCTGGTGGAGCACGGAATTGTCGCCAACAAGTCCTGGAGGCTACCGGAAGGCAAGACGGAGCCAGCGCTGAAGGAGGGGGAGCGTGTTTTGCTGCTCAGCCACGTGGCCAGAGGCTTCTCCTTGCCTCCCCATCCTTTCTTTCGAGGTATCATGAATTACTTCGGGGCGCAGCTCCATCACTTTCCTCCAAACGCAATAGCTCACCTTTCTGCATTCGTCACCCTCTGCGATTGCTTCATAGGGTGCCCTCCCCACTGGGGGCTCTTTAAATATGTCTTCTCCGCTAGATCCCAAATTGTAAAAAAACTTAGCCAATCGGATGATAAGACGCACATCCTCCAGCTCTGCGGGGGTTTAGGCTTTCAGAAGAAAACAAAGAGTAGCTATCCCTCCCTCCAACTATCCGAGTCAGTTAGGAACTGGCAATCGTCCTGGTTCTATTGCCAGGACATTGCTTGCCCGAATGCTTCGAGCGGATTGCCACCTTTCAGTTTAGACCGTCCGGGCCCTCCCAGGAAGCTTGCGCTCTCTAAGGGAGAAAGAACCCAGATCCAGCCTTTGGTCGACGCGCTGATAGCCGTCGTCCGGAGGGGAGTCACCGGCATAGACCTGCTGGAGACTTTTCTGGGTCGGCGCATCCAGCCGCTCAGGCCCGAGACCACGCTATGTGGCATTACGCGGGGCCTTCGGATTCCACTCGGTCTCATCCAGAGGACGTGAGCGGGGAGACTGTGAGTGTGTGGGTCCGCAGCATCACAGGCACGTGTGACAACCCCGTGGGAGCCCGACGGGTGAAGCCCTTCCGCGCCGAAAATCCTCCTCCGAATGAGGTGAGTACATGTTGTCGAGTGCTTTTAACCTTCTCAGCTTTATTGCTTTTCTTCCCTCGCTGACTGACGTTGCCGACTGTGTTTTGTGCAGGAGTGGACAAACTGGCATTCTGCAGTCTCGAACGGGAATCCAGTCGAGGAAGAGGAGGGCAGCCAGGAGGGCAGCGCGGACAGCGCCGAGTACGTCTCTGACAGTGGGGAGACGGAGGAGGAGACGGAAGAGGAGGAGGAGGAGAGTGGAGAGCAGAGCTAGTCACCCTTACCATCGGAGCACCGAACCAAGCGCCGTCATGACCCCGCTGCTCCGCCAGCTCCTCCCACGGCCCCGAGTGCTCCGCCAGCTCCTCCCGTGGCTCCGAGTGCTCGGAGTGTGAAGAGAACCAGGGGTGCTTCTGCCGAGCCCGTGAACCAGCCGTCCAAGGTGGCCAAACCTAGTGGGCCTAATCCTCGGAAAGCCTTGCCCCGGATGAGGATCACTGTTCCGGTCGCCTCAGCGTAAGTATCTTTACTCTTTCATCTTCCTTCAGTATCCGATTGAACTCCTCTTTTTGGAACTCATGTTTATCCGTCGAGTGGATTTCCCTCAACAGAGCTGCTACCTCCACCACCTCTCTGCCACGCCAGGATGATGATCCCATGGACACGGATAACGCCGCCACGTCCCAGCAAGGTATGTTGTCACGACTCCGAGAGCTGTATTACTATTTCGCGAGTGTTGTCTTTGATCTTGACCTTTTTCTGTAGTTTTATTTTGTTCAGTCGGGCTTCCTTCGGAGGTGATCTATCTGGACGACGACGACCAAAGGAGGTCGGGGCCAGCTTTGGCGCCTGTCCCTGGGGTTATCCCATCTGCTGCCAATCCCGCCACAAACGTTCCACCGACTGAGACGATGGCCCTCACAGCGGAACCAAGTGGATCGGAGCTCGGGATGCCCAAGGAGTCTTCTGCCACGCCGGGTTCGTCGGCTGTTCAATATGACGCCCGACACCTCCCGGAATACCAGGTAGGAGCCGCCAAGGACGCCATGGTGCAGGTAGAGCTGATGGTGGGCGACGCCAAGGGAGCGTATGACTCTATAGCATCCCTGTACAAGAAGAGCTTGGAGCTTCGAGACGATATCTGAGTAAGTGCGCTAGTAAGTGTTTACATTCCTCTTGGTACCCACTGGGGATTTCAGCGATATACTAGGATAAAGTAGGATGATTTTGCAGTGGGTTCATTCCGAGTGAACCCAGTGGGTGTAGTCCCCGAGACTTCTGTCGAGTGCTTGCACCGGCAGTTGTCTTTATATGTATTTTCCATAATGTACAGATCAGAGCTGATCTGCCCGAATGGTACATGTGGGGGCATGCCGAGTGCACCCACTGGGTGTAGCCCCCGAGAGTATGTTACTCAAGTCGAGTAATAGTAATCTCATAGTGTTGTTGGTTTGCTATGGAGCTCAATAGGGCCGACCTGTTCGAGCTTCATGCCAGTGGGGTCACTCTCAGTGAACCCACTGGGTGTAGTCCCCGAGACCGCTGTCGATTGCTTGCATTGGTAGGGGTTTGAAGAATTTTGAGCTTTGATTGTTTTGTCATATCTGTCGAGACTTTTCCTTGTTGAATGTGGCTGATCCTCCCTTTGTGTCTCTTTGATAGAAGACTTGTGAAATGGGATCGGTGTACAATGCTCTGAAGGCTGAGAAGACTCAACTTGCTGCGGACTTGGAGGTGGCTGTGAATGACCTGGCTGGCGTGAAGAAGGCTCTTGCTGACCGAGAGAAATCTTTGGAGGAATATCTGGAGACCAACAAGTCACTGGTGGCCGAGGTAGAAAAAATGAAGAAGGAGAGATCTGACTGGATGGCCCAGCTGAAGGTAATGAACACTCGATGCAGAGCGCAGGAGAACTACGCAGCGACTGGGCGAGGAAGATGGTCGCACTGCTTGGTGGTAAGTTCTTGCCGAGTACTTTTTGACTTTGGAGTTCACTCCGCGCTTATTTTCTGCTTTTCTTTTCTTTGCAGATTTCTGTCGGGGCGTTGAGGCTGAAACAGCCGAAATTGAACGGTCGCTTGTTCCGAATGTTCCACTCGGCGATGAAGCTAACCGGGACATGTTCCGAGCGCATTCTCGCCTTAATAGGGTGGGCCCTTTCATTGGTTGCCTGAGAAGAGTTGTCGGTCGAATCGACAAGGAGCTGTGCCTGAAGACGACTCCCGGAACGAGATAGAGGGGTTGATGACTCGACTGGAGGACGTCCCAAGCAGAGTGCAGGCATGGAAGAAGTCTGCCGCTCGGTGTGGTGCGGACGTGGTGCTGTCTCTGGTCCGAGTGCACTGCAAGGAACCCCGCAAAGACAAGCTGAAGACGTTGCAGGTCACCAACACCAAGAAGCTTCGATTTGAAGATTTCATGGAGACCTTACTCGACACAGCCACTCGGATTGCAGACGGAATCGACCTCGACACCTTTGTGGAGCCTGCCAGTCCCGACGACGCTTGATAAACTTTATGCTGAACGCACATTTACCTCGGTATGCCGAGTGGAATCTGTATTAAACTTTGGCCACTGCCGTTGGCCGGTACATTCGTGGTTCGGTGTGGATAAACTTGATTCACACCGAGCCGACTGATCGTCGATCCAACTTGAATTCGAATCGGATCTTTTGCTGTTCTTTTGCTGAGTTTTTTTTTGACACGATTTTGGCTCGTGGTTTTTGTTTGGGCGTCTCTTGGTGAAGCCAATGGCAAACATGCGGAGCATGTAGTTGTCAGCTGTCTTCACATCCACATGAGCCTCAATGAGGGTCTGCTAAGCCTCCGAGTGTATCCCGAGTGCCCACTCGGAGGAAGCTTTTTACTTAGGCGACTCTGGTTCGCAGCTAAGTCTCGGAGTGTGACTTTTGGTGCACACTCAGAGCGAGTTTTTACTTAGGCGATTCTGGGTCGCAGCTAAGTCCCCGAGTGTGACTTTTCGTGCACACTCGGAGCGAGTTGTTACTCATGTACTTGTCAGTTGTCTTCACATCCACATGAGCCTCAATGAGGGTCCGCTAAGCCTCCGAGTGTATCTCGAGTACACACTCGGAGGAAGCTTTTTTACTTAGGCAACTCTGAGTCGCAGCAAAGTCCCCGAGTGTGACTTTTCGTGCACACTCGGAGTGAGTTGTTTACTTAGGCGATTCTGGGTCGCAGCTAAGTCTCCGAGTGTGACTTTTAGTGCACACTCAGAGCGAGTTTGTACTTAGGAGACTTTGGGTCGCAGCTAAGTCTCCGAGTGTGACTTTTAGTGCACACTCGGAGCGAGTTTGTACTTAGGCGACTCTGGGTCGCAGCTAAGTCCCCGAGTGTGACTTTTAGTGCACACTCGGAGCGAGTTTGTAGTTAGGCGACTATGGGTCGCAGCTAAGTCTCCGAGTGTGACCTTTAGTGCACACTCGGAGCGAGTTTGTACTTAGGCGACTCTGGGTTGCAGCTAAGTCCCCGAGTGTGACTTTTAGTGCACATTCGGAGCGAGTTTGTACTTAGGCGACTCTGGGTCGTAGCTAAGTCCCCGAGTGTGACTTTTAGTGCACACTCGGAGTTAGTTTTTTGACCGGAGTCTGCAAACGCGGAAGAATTTTGAATCGGCAAGAAATCAATCTGCTTTGTATTACTTCAATGATACTTGTTCTTTACATTGTCTCCGTCGGCGGTTATGTGTAGAAGCGCTTCAGTAGATCTCCATTCCATGCTCGCGGCTCGTCCGTTTCCCTGTCGAGGTTGTAGAGTCGATATGCTCCGTTGTTCATCACCTTAGAGATGATGAACGGTCCTTCCCAGGCGGGAGCCAACTTGTATGGTCTCTGTTGATCCACTCGGAGCACCAGGTCGCCTTCTTGGAACGTGCGGCTCCTGACGTTCCGCGCGTGAAATCGCCGCAAATCTTGGTGATAAATTGTCGAACGGATCAGTGCCATCTCGCGCTCCTCTTCTCAAAGGTCCACTCCGTCTTGCCTGGCTTGCTCTGCTTTGGCTTCGGAGAAGAGTTCGACTCGTGGAGAGTTGTGAAGCAAGTCACTCGGAAGGACTGCCTCTGCTCCATAAACGAGGAAAAACGGGGATCGCCCTGTCGATCTGTTCGGAGTTGTTCGGAGGCCCCACAGCACCGAAGGCAGCTCGGCGACCCACGTGCCGGCTGCATGTCCAACTTCCTGCAGGAGTCGAGGTTTCAACCCTTGGAGAATGAGTCCATTCGCCCGCTCCGCTTGTCCATTTGTTTGGGGGTGTGCGACGGAAGAAAAATCCACTCAGATACCTTGGCCTGCGCAAAAACCTTTGAACCTGTCCGAGTCAAAGTATGTGCCATTGTCGGTGATTATGCTGTGCGGAACCCCGTATCTGGCGATGATGTCTCTGATAAATTTGATGGCCATAAGGGCATCAAGCTTCTTGATAGGCTTGGCTTCAATCCACTTGGTAAACTTGTCGACTGCTACCAGCAGATGAGTGAATCCTCCTTGGCCTGTTCTGAATGGTCCGACTGTATCCAATCCCCACACGACGAATGGCCAAGCAAGAGGAATTGTCTTCAGTGCAGACATTGGTTTGTGGGACTTGTTTGAATAGAACTGACAACCTTCGCAACGGTCGACCATATCCTTTGCCATTTCATTCGCCTGCAACTAGAAGAAACCAGCTCTGAATGCTTTGGCGACGATTGCTCTTGAGGAGGCATGATGGCCGGAGGTTCCCGAGTGAATTTCTTCCAAGATTAACTGCCCCTCCTTAGGAGAGATACACCGTTGAAGGACGCCTGAAACACTTTCCTTGTATAACTGGTCATCAATGACGGTGAAGGACTTCGACCTGCGAACGATCTGCCTAGCTTGGGCTTCGTCTTCTGGTAACTCTTGCCTCATGATGTACGCAATGAACGACACAGTCCATTCGGGAATGACAGCTAGAATCTCCATGATCAAATCAACCACAGGTTCCTGTGTAAAGGATCTTATTTTACCGAGGGGAGGTGTAGGTGCTCGAGGCAGACATCACTCGGGACCGGTCGCCGAGTGGATCCATGTTTTGCCAATTCATCTACTGCTTGGTTTTTCAATCGGGGAACATGGTGAAGTTCCAGGCCTTCGAACTTCTTCTCGAGCTTCCTTATTGCGTTGCAGTATGCAGTCATGGTGGGGTTCCTTACATCCCATTCCTTCATTACTTGATTAACCACTATATTTGAGTCGCCATAGACCATCAGGCGACGGACGCCGAGCGTGATGGCCATGCGCAACCCGTAAAGGAGAGCTTCGTACTCTGCTTCATTGTTGGAAGAATCAAAATGGATCTGCAACACATACTTGAGTTTATCACCTTTCGGGGATATGAGCACTACGCCGGCGCCGGAGCCATTCAACATCTTGAACCCATCGAAGAACATGGTCCAATGAGCCGAGTAGATGTGAGTCGGTTGCTGTTGTTCTACCCATTCTGCTATGAAGTCAGCGAGAGCTTGAGACTTTATAGCTTTCTTGGCTTCGAACTTGATGTCGCAGTATAGCATCTCCATTGCCCACTTTGCCATTCGGCCTGATGCGTCCTGATTGTGGAGAATTTCCAACAACAGAGCATCAGATATGACAGATACCGAGTGGTCTTGGAAATAATGAGCCACCTTCTTTGCAGTCAAGTAGATCCCATAAATAAGCTTCTGATAACGGGGATACCTCTGCTTGGAAGGAGTCAGGAATTCGGAAACATAATATACTGGCCGCTGAACCTTGTACGCTTTGCCTTCTTCTTCGCGTTCGATTGTCAGAACAGTGCTGACGACTTGATTTGTAGCCGCGATGTACAGAAGAAGGGGTTCTTTACTGAGTGGGGCAGTAAGAACCGGCTGGGTGGAAAGCAGGGCTTTGAGGTCATCGAATGCGATTTGGGCTTCGTCTGTCCACTCGAAGGTATCTGACTTCTTCATGAGTTGGTACAGAGGTAACGCCTTCTCGCCGAGTCGAGCGATAAACCTGCTCAAAGCCGCTAGGCAACTTGTGAGCCTTTGAACACCATGTACTCTTACCAGCCGCTCCATTCGAAGAATGGTCCCGATCTTTTCGGGGTTGACATCCATCCCTCGTTCGGAAACGAAGAAACCGAGTAACTTCCCCATGGGAACGCCGAATGAACACTTGGCTGGGTTGAGCTTGATATCGTACCTACGTAGGTTGGCAAATGTTTCTGCCAAGTCAGTCAGTAGGTCGGAACCTTTGCGTGACTTGACTACGATATCGTCCATATATGCCTCCACATTTCGACCGATCTGGTCAAGGAGGCATTTTTGGATCATGCGCATAAAAGTTGCTCCTGCATTCTTCAAACCGAATGGCATAGTGATGTAACAGAAACACCCGAATGGGGTGATGAAGGCTGTTTTTAATTCATCTGGACCATACAGACGGATCTGATGATAGCCCGAATAGGCATCAAGGAAGGATAAACGCTCACAACCCGCAGTCGAATGAACAATTTGATCAATGCGGGGGAGCCGGAAGTGATCTTTTGGACAGACCTTATTGAGATGCTTGAAATCGATGCACATACGGAGAGACTTGTCCTTCTTGGGCACCATGACAACATTAGCGAGCCACTCGGAGTGGTGTACTTCGCGAATGAAGTTGGCTGCCAAAAGTTTAGCCACCTCCTCTGTGATTGCCTTCCTCTTGTGCACGGCGGACCGACGCAGGCGTTCTCGGACGGGACGAGCAGCAGGATCCACATGCAGTCGGTGCTCAGCCAACTCCCTGGGTACACCTGGCATGTCAGCAGGCTTCCATGCAAAAATGTCCCAGTTCTCACGGAGGAATTGGATGAGCTCGGCTTCCTATTTTGGATCAAGGGTGGTGGAGATGTTTGTCGGGGCAGCGGTGTCGCTCGTCGGGTGGATGCTGACTTTCTTCGTGTCTCCCGCCGACTGGAATGCAGACTCGGAAGCTGGCTTCTTTGAACGCATCAGGTCAGTGGGGTCGGCGGTCTTCTTGTACTCATCCAGCTCGAGTATAACCATCTGATGATCGGCAATTTTCGACCCCTGCTGCAGACACTCCTCAGCCCGCTGCCGATTGCCTGTGACAGTAATCACACCTTTGGGACCGGGCATCTTCAGCTTCAAATAGACGTAACATGGACGGGCCATGAAACGCGCATATGCCGGATGGCCGAGAATCGCATGGTATGCACTCTGGAAGTCTACCACCTCGAATGTCAGCTTCTCCTTGCGGAAGTTCTTGTCAGAGCCGAAGACGACATCCAACGCAATCTGGCCGAGTGATTTGGCCTTTCTTCCTGGGACGACGCCGTGGAACTGCATACTGCTCTCGCTAAGTTTGGACATCGGAATGCCCATTCCCTTGAGAGTGTTGGCGTACATGATATTCAGGCTGCTGCCGCCGTCCATGAGGACTTTGCGCAGCCTAACTCCTTCCACCATCGGGTCGACGACCAGAGCCTGCCTCCCTGGGGTGGGTACGTGTGCTGGGTGGTCTGACTAATCGAAGGTGATCGCAGTCTGTGACCACTAGAGGAACGTGGGAGTGGATGGGGTTGCCATGTTTACCTCCCTGTTGACCAGCTTCAGTCGACTTTTGCTTTCCACATCAGCAAAAATCATCAATGTCAGATGGACTTGGGGGAACGGATCCTCCTTGTCCTCATCATCCTGCTCGGTGTCCTTCTCACTCGGCTGTCCTTCGCCGAATCCTTGGATCAGGAGGCGACACTGCCGAGTGGTATGCTTCAGCAATATGACATTGCCTTCCTCATCCGTCTTTGTGTGGATCAGACACAGTTGATCTAAGATGGAGTTTCCTGACTGCCTCTTCTTGGGGGTGTACTGTGCCTTCCCCTTGCCTTTGAACTTGGCATTGCTAACGGCTGCTGCCTCTGCCTGCGGAGTGGATTGAGCTTTCTGCTTCTGCTTCCGATTGTTGTTCCCATCTCCATCGGCGACTGACTTATGCTTGCTGCTACGTATGCGGTCCTCCTCTTCGCCATTTGCATAGCGCGCAGCTATCTCCATCATCTTGCTCATGGAGATGTCGCCTGTCCGACCGAACTTCAGGTACAGGTCTCTGTACCGCACGCCTGCCTTGAAGGCGCAGACTGCTTGGTGCTCTGTGACGTTCTCCACCATGTGGTAGAGGGTCGTCCATCGCTGGATTAAATCGCGCAAGGGCTCGCTCTGCTTCTGGACACAGTGCTGGAGCTCTACAAGACCAGCAGGGCGTTTGCACGTACCCTCGAAGGTCCTGATGAAGACTCGGGATAGATCTACAGAACTGTAGATGCTTGACGGAGCTAGCTGGTTTAGCCAAGCTCGAGCCGAACCGTTGAGCATCAGGGGGAGATGTTTCATGGCGACATGGTCATCTCCGCCACCGATCTGGACCGCCACTCTGTAGTTGTCCAACCAAGTTTCTGATTTGGACTCTCCCGTGAATTTGCTGATTCCCGTCGCCAATCGGAAATTGGGAGGGATATCAGTTGAGCGGATGGCCCGACTGAAGCACTCGGGGCGAGAAACGACAGTCCTGCTTCCACTCGGACGGTCTCTATCGTGACCATCACGGTGGGCTCGACTTCTGTCGACCTTCTTCTGGGCGATGTACCCTCTTGCATCAGGCCTTGGATCATGTGCGCCACCGCCAGAACGACGATCATCGTAATGCCGGGGCCCGTAAGGCCCACTCCGCGGAGGAGTACACGAACGGCGGCGATCTTCAGGATGAGACCGAATGGGAAGTGGATTCCGACTCGTTTCCTTGGAACGGCTGCCCCCTCTGTGTCGTTGGTGAGAGTCGGGACTGAAAACCGACCGATGCGTGTTTGCTTGAACAGAACTCTTGTGGATCCTGTTGTGCGACTGGGAGACCGCCGAATTTTACTGCTGCGCCGTATGCAACAGGGCACGGATCTGCTCGATTCCTCTACCAGCCTCTGAATCAGTCGGCTGGAGAGAATCGGCTATCCTGGCGGCCGCAGCCAAGTTGAGGATGGGTGTGCGGAACACCTCGACATTGCTCTGGCGAGTGCGTCGACTGGAAGAACGATGGTGCTGACGACGAGCGCCGGATGATTCTCCGAACTCACGCTCGTTTCGACCACTCCCGAGGGGACTTTCATGGGAATCGGCCATGAGAACTTCGGCTGCAGGCCCGCGACCCGGATACTCGGAAGGTAGCTCAGTCCTATGAAGGGTAGTCCTTGGGTAGGACCTATAGGGCAGACCTATGACCCTACCCTAGGACTACCCTTCATAGGAGACAGGGCCCTTAGACAGTTCCAACTGAACTAAGGGTGCACCCATCATCCAGTCGGCAACGATCCAGTCGGAGCATATCTAGCGTACTGACTGGAATCCACTCTGTACATCGTAACCTCCCAAGAGGGCAACGGCCATACGTTTTCATACACCATTATTAGCATTTAAAGCTTACGTTACCTGTAACGTAAGCATTTACTCGCCACTATTCCACCCCTGTCCACCAGGCCATTATGAAGGGCAGCGCATTCTATATAAGCCGCCCTTCACCACTGGTACGGGGGTTGGCACTTGCTGTAATCCTATAATCCACTCGACACAAAGCTCCCAAGAGCACTAAGACGTAGGGCTTTTACCTCGACCGTAGAGGGGCCTGAACTCATACATCCTCGTCGTAGCTAAGGCTCTACCCATATACTTTCGTACCCCATACATCTACTATCAGACTTATACCCACGACAGTTGGCGCCCACCGTGGGGCAGGCGTCTAAGCGACTTCCGGCGAGTTTGCGATTTCATATTTTCGTCATGTCGTCCGGCGGAGATCTGTGCATGGGTCATGAGATCCTCTTCGGTGCCCTCTCCTTCATCGCCGACGGTTCGGCATGGCCTCGGGATGCACCCCTCGACGCCGAGGCGCTTCCCAGTCGCGGGGCTACACAACTATAACCCCATCAAGAGGCCTAAGATCCCAAATAATAAAATGGGAGAAAAAGTGAGAAGGGACAATGCTACTATCTTTTTCCACACTTGTGCTTCATATTAGCACCATGTTCTTCATGATTGAGAGCTTCTTTCTTTGTCACTACCATATGCTAGTGGGAACCTTTTATATAAGTTGGCTTGTATACTCCAATGATGGGCTTCCTCAAAATTTCCCTAGGTCTTCATGAGCAAGCAAGTTGGATGCACACCCACTAGTTTTCCTTTTGAGCTTTCACATACTTTTAGCTCTAGTGCATCTCTTGTATGGCAATCCCTACTCATTCACGTTGATATCTATTAATGGGCATCTCCAGAGCCAATTGATACACCGAGTCAATGTGACCATCTCCTCCTTTTTGTCTCACAACCACCACCACACTCTATTCCACCTATAGTGCTATATCCATGGCTCGCGCTCATGTATTGCGTGATAGTTATAAAAAGTTTGTGAAAGTAAGAGTGCGAAAACAATTACTTGACCAATTCCGTGGTTGTGCATGATTTACATTAGTTGTGTGAGGATGATGGAGCATAGCCAGACTATATGATTTTGTAGGGATAACTTTCTTTGGCCTTGTTATTTTCAAAGTTCATGACTACTTTGCTAGTTTGCTTGAAGTATTATTGTTTTCATGTCAATAGCAAACTATTGTTTTGAATCATACGGATCTGAATATTCTTGCCACGTGAAAGAAGTTGCAAAGGACAACTATGCTAGGTAGCATTCCACATCAAAAATTCATTCTTTATCACTTCCCTACTCGAGGACGAGCAGGAGTTAAGCTTGGGGATGCTTGATACGTCTCCAACGTATCTATAATTTTTGATGGTTTAATGCTATTATCTTGTCAAACTTTGGATGTTTTGCATGCCTTTTATTTATTTTCTGGGACTAACTTATTAATCCAATGCCAAGTGCCAGTTCCTGTTTTTTCCATATTTTTGACCCCTTTCAGAGGAGGATTTTGAACTGAGTCCAAACGGAATAAAACTTCCGAAAAGATTTTTTTCCGGAACGGAAGAAGATCGGGAGACTTGAGAACCAAGGCAGGGGGTCCTCAGGGACCCCACAAGCCCTCATGGCGCGGCCAGGGGGGGCCCGCGCTGTCCAGGCTTGTGGGATCCCTGGGCCACGTCTGCCCTAGGGTTTGCGCCTATGTATCCCCAAAAATTCCACAAAAACTCAGGGGAGCATCGTAATCACTTTTCTGCCGCCACAAGCTTCTGTCTCCGCAAGATCCCATCTGGGGCACGTCCTGGTGCCCTGCCGGAGGGGGGATTCGGACACGGAAGGCTTCTCCATCAACACCATGACCTCTCCGATGATGCGTGAGTAGTTCACCATAGATCTATGGGTCCATAGCTAGTAACTAGATCGCTTCTTCTCTCTCTTGGATCTTCAATACAAAGTTCTCAATGATCTTCATGGAGATCTATCCGATGTAATCTTCTTTTGCGGTGTGTTTGTCTAGATCCGATGAATTGTGGATTTATGATCAGATTATCTATGAATCTTATTTGAGTTTCTTCTGATCTCTCTTATGCATGATTTCATATCCTTGTAATTCTCTTCGAGTTGTGGGGTTTTGTTTGGCCAACTAGATCTATGATTCTTGCAATGGGAGAAGTGCTTGGTTTTGGGTTCATACCGTGCGGTGACCTCACCCAGTGACAGAAGGGGTAGCGAGGCACGTATCGTGTTGTTGCCATCAAGGGTAAAAAGATGGGGTTTCATCATTGGTTTGAGATTATCCCTCTACATCATGTCATCTTGCTTAAAGCGTTACTATGTTCGTCATGAACTCAATACACTAGATGCATCCTGGATAGTGGTCGATGTGTGGACTAATAGTAGTAGATGCAGAAAGTATCGGTCTACTTGTCTCGGACGTGATGCCTATATGCTAGATCATTGCCTTAGATATCGTCATGACTTTGCGCGGTTCTATCAATTGCTCGACAGTAATTTGTTCACCCACCGTGATATTTGCTATTATGAGAGAAGCCTCTAGTGAACACTATGGCCCCCAGGGTCTACTCCACACCATATTTTCAGCCTTACACTTTGTACTTCGTTGCACTTTCCGCCTTCGGATCTCACTTTTGCAAACAATCTTGAAGGGATTGACAACCCCTTTGAAGCGTTGGGTGCAAGTTGTTTGTTTTTGCGCAGGTACTTTGGACTTGACAAGGCCCTCCTTCTGGATTCATACCTTGGTTCTCAAAATGAGGGAAATACTTATTGCTCCTGTGCTGCATCACCCTTTCCTCTTCAAGGGAAAAACCAACACAAATCAGAGAAGTAACAAGAGGAATTCCTACGCGCCAGGGAAGGACTTTTGTTGCCGCAACACACTAGAACATACTACTAATAACATCTAGCATGGTAGCATGGATCACTAGGAAAATAACTCACAAAATGAATTCTCACACTCACAGTTTCAGACTTAGTGAAATATCAGTTTATGACAGTGGATTTTATGATCTGAAGGCATATTGACAGCAGCAAAACTATAAGCTACAGGGCTCCAAATGACATGAAAATTCATAGCATGCTAGAGAATCTTAAGGACTACAACTAACTCCATTGCACCATTCTTAAAAGAGCTACATATCACCAGATAAACTCATGGGAAGACAACAACAAAATATAATAAATTTCAGACTTCGAAATATTTCAGCATCTCTAAATCAACATTATTTTCTAGCAAGTTGAGAACAAGCAAACTACACCTAAACATGGATTTCTATTGCATCCAAAATTACGAGAGGCTAGCATACAAATCCAAGGGCATATCTCTAGTTGACGACTCATTCATATCATGCACGGATTAAATCCCACAAAATAAACAAAAGGGCAACATGACAAAATATCATGCATAGTAATTTGATCAAAAGCTATAACTAAATGCACAGTTAAATATCACCACACATATATTCGATAATATGTCCTAAACACGATATAACAAACTAGCTATGAAACCTACAAGCAAAAAATGCAAACAACTACTCTAAAATACATGGCAAAAGGTCCCTAAAAATATGAGCATTATATCCACGGGGTTTGAGCAATCCGTACACGCACGAAAATAATTACGGGATAATCCCCTATTAGGACAGCACATAAAACTAGGCATATGGCAAGTCAAACACTTCAAACATGCATGCAAGTTGCAAATTATGAATCTACAGAAGTTTCATATATAAATCATTCCGACTGATGCGCGGTTAATTAACTACAACCGTTTTTAAAATCTAGCAATTTTTGAAAACTACTAAATTCGAAGGAATTAAATAAAACCCTATGGGCCGAGTCTCTCCTATCGGGCCTAACAGAGACATGCGACATTTAACTAAAATACACCGGGTGCGAGGGATAAGAGGCAGGGGCGGCTCACCTAGCTAGGCCCGTCCCAGGACGGTGGAGAGGCAGGCCGAGGCGAGGCTGAGGGAGCAGCTGGTCCTCGGGGCGACTTGGGCCGGTCGGGGCGGCTGAGCTGGGGGGAGGCCTGGGCCACGGCTGGAGGGAGGCGCGGTTGGGCTTGGGGCGCTGGCGCTGGCCAGCCCAGGCGAGCGCTGGAGGGGCTCCTCCCCTCGACCCGATCCCTCTTGGGACCGAGCCAGGAGGCAGCGGCTAGCGCCATGGCTTCTGGGAACCAGCGACAGAGAGAGAGAGAAAACGGGCAAGGAGAGGTGAAGGAGGAAGAAGAAGAAGGGAGAGGAGAGGGGGATGGAGATCTGGCGGCACGAGAGCTCCGGCGCGGCGGGCGAAGCACAGCGAGCCGCGGCGAGGAGCTCGGGAGAAGAGGAGCTGCGGGCAGAGACAACTAATGGAGGAGGAGGATTTCGGGCATGGGAGTATCTGTGTCGGGACCCCGATCCTAAGTCATAGGAATCCAGCCTCTAACACATCGCATCTCTTTGTGGTCTCACGCACGGTTATCCCCACGGTTGCAGCCTTACCTTAGCCGGGACCGTTTGCGCCTTTTGACTCGCGTATGAAATTGTGTCGCTAGCATTCCAATGACAAAGAACCCAGATCGACATGTCGAGTCATAAACAAAAGCGGCAGTTCCGCACAGGGACATGCATACATGACCCAGCAAAGCAGGTCTCAGTCACCAGCGAATGTAGACGAGTCGTAGCAAGCTACAGGGACTCCATTACATCGCGTGACATTTCCACAAAGGGACAGATACATCAGCTAAGAAGGACACATGCCGGTCAACCAATGTGTCCAGAGCAGTAGCGAACTACCATGGCTCGCTGGAATCGCAAAGGGGCATTTCCCTGTTAGGATTGCTACTAAAGCCTACGGCTAGGTATTCGAACCCCATACATATCAAGTACAACACATGTACGCATGGCATACCGTTATGTATGGATACATCGATGGCATCACAACGTAACCGTAAACATAGAAACTTTATATCACATGTTAGGGGTCTCACGACCCAACATCACAAGTCATACACACAATTATTACAAGCTAGCGGAAGAGTAAAGTTGTCTGAGTACAGACAGATGGAAAGATAAAGGCACATGGCCTGACTATCTACTGACCCATCCTAGGGCCAGATCGTAGCTGGGATACCAGCTACTCGTCGTCGTCGATGTCTAGGTAGAACCCTCCATTAGGGTCATTAACAACCTCTGCAACAATTTATTAAGAAAATGTGAGTACAAAAGTACTCAGCAAGAATTTAGGAAATCTATGTACTAATGCAATGTATCAACAAGGAGTTGTGGGGTTTCATGCGGAAAGTGAGCATTTGACTCTTGGCTAGACAACTTGCATTTTTAAATAGTTTTGACAACTATGTTTCTCGCACACGAATCCACTAACACCACAACAATACTCTATCGTGGAATCATTCCATCTTCCTACGGGAATGCCGTCCACGACACTCACGCTTATCTTGACAATTTTATGAGTAGCCATTATAGTTATCTATGAACAACATATGTTTCCAAGTAGTCCATATCCGCGGACGCGGCTATTCGAATAGATCATAACCCTGCATGGGTGTACTTCTTCACACACACTCTCGCCACTTATCGGCATGTGCACGTCATGCACCTCGGCAACCTTCAAGCGGAAGCCCAGCGAGGGAGTCGGCCACGACCGTTAACCATGCTAACACTTAGTCCAGGTCTATCGCCTATCTGAGGGTAACCCGCACGGAAGTTCGGCCGAGGTTTCCACCACGGCCCAAACGATGTGCGCAGGGTTCCCAGGTCATAGCCCACCTCTAAGGTCAGCGCTACGCACGGCTCCAACATGACTATAAACACCAGAAACTACTTGCAACTCCTGGACTGAGTACTAAGCGATTAATAAGTCGAGCGGGGTCATATTTCATGGCCCAGCATGTGGTAGTATCTCGTCATGGATTACATACACGGAACTCAGTTCCCAAGGACGGTTCCAATGAAACAACCCGCCATGTACTCCTACATAGCCTTTCACCGGTACCTTTACCAAACCAGGTTCAACACACAACCTTTACTTACTGAACACGTTTCCACCATTTTGTTCATCACCCAGATGACGGACCATACACAACTCTAAGCATAGCATGCATAGCAGGATAAGGCACATCATGGCTCAAGCATCTACCAGGCATGCTAGGTTGCAAGGTTCAGCTATTTACTGTGACAAGGACAGGTCATGCAAAGGAAGTGGGTTCAACTAACGTAGTAAAAGCAGTGAAAGCATTTTGACCTAATGCAATAAGTAAGAGCAGGAGCGAGAACATAGGATTTATTGGGATGATCAAAATGGTTGCTTCCTTGTTGCTCAGCAGAGGGATATATTCCGTCAGTCGGATATTCGGTGGAATCCGGAGGAGCGGGGCCTACCGGTAAAAACAACATCAATCAATAACAATCATACGCAACAATATTATGCATGAGCATGGCATGAAAATGAAAGGTGGTAGGCTAATGTAGCTACCATTTCTTAAGTTGAAGTTAATTTGAATCAAGATTCAAATATAACTTCAAACAAGGTATTTTTGAATACCCTTCTAATTGATTCGACCTGATGCTCAGGTAATCTTGTTTTAGCATGCATGAGGATGGTATGTTGGGGTGCTGGTTCTGCTTGATCATGGTTTGGTCATAATATTTGAAGTGGAATTCAAATGGATTTCAAAATCCAACTCCAAATTATTTAATAAGGTTATCCTATTCATCATTTTATTTGTGTGGTAATGTTAACATTTTCAAACATGTTTGAAAATAAGAAAATCAGATTCTTTGGATTTTTCTGATCATTTTTCATATATAAATTATTTTCATTGGAGTTATAGATTATTTTCTATGATTTTCAGAAGTTTTGGGCATTTTCTGGAATTCTTTTAAATCAGAAAATCTCTTTATTGCGTCATATCTACGTCAGCACTGCGTTAGCAGGTCAGCCAACCTGGTGAAGTCAAATCTGACAGGTGGGGGCCACTGGTCAGCGACATAGGAGATAATCCCGCGCCGACGAGCCCCTAAGTGGGTTTGATCCACTGCTAGGGCCCACTGTTAGTGACTATTTAGCACTAACTAACATGGATTAGAACGGCCACGTCGTTCCCCGCCGGAGACTAACCGGCGGCGACCAGATCCGTGGCGGATCTTCGCCGGAGATGCTCCAGATCTGGCTGTGGTGCTCGGAATCGAGTGCCGAGAGCACTGGGATGATTCCCAGGCTCGGCCTCATCCACTACGGGCATCAGGAGGGGCTGAGAGTGACCGGAGGACGCCGACGACGAGCCGAGGCGGCTGCCGGAGCTCGGGCTCGTCGGTCTCGTGGCTAGAATGCAGGAGAGAGAGGGGAAACAGGGGGGAAACATGCGCGAGCTCACGGTGGAGACGATGGGAGGCTCAGACGGCTCGGGGAGGTGCTGTAGCCGGCGATCCAACATCGATTTGCCAGCGGCCAGAGGTTGAAGGCGACGGCAATGGGGCGTTGCAGAGCTCGGGGAGGTCCATTCCTTTGGCGTGCGCGTCGAGCTCTATGAGGCGGAGAAGATGGAGTACTCGGGAGGCTCCCCTGTGGCCAGAGAGCTCGGTTGGCTCGAGCTCAAGCTCCTGCTAATGGCGGCAGGAGGAGAGGAGGAGGGGAAATGGGGAGAGAGAGAGGATAAGGGAGCGCTCGGGGAACTCATCCCCATTGTCGCGCTATCCTGGGGCACCGGGGAGCGCCACGGCGAAGCAGGAGGTGGAGGGGAGCCGCCATGGTCGATCTCTCCTCTGCCAGAAGGCAGAGGAAGAAGACGACCCTGCCCCTGTGGGTGGGCCTCTACAGGTGAGCGTAGGATAGGGTTTTTTTCTTTTTCTTCTGTTTCTGGTTTCTGTTTCATTTGCTGATATTAAGTGCTATTTATTTTGGCTTCAAAAAGCAATTCAAGAATTAGTTTGAATAGCCCTCAGTTTTAGTTGGAATATTTCCAACTACTCCTAAAGTTCTCAATATTTTTGAAAACTTGAATGTTTTGGAATTCAAATTTAATTTGAATTCAGGGGCTTTCTGAATTTAAATAAAATGCCAAGGGTGTTTTGAAAATAGTTTTCTCCCCTGATAATTTGTTTTCAATATTTATGAGAAATATTGAACTTTTAAGAAGGCCATTTTGGGTTCATTGATTTTGACAAGATTTGAATTTCCTTTGAATAAGAAGTGGCTAGGGTTTTTGGTTTGAGTTTCACCACTTCCTTTGATTTTGTTTTCAACTTCCTGAATGCAATGGAAGAACACATGCGCACAAATACTAAACCCTAGTTAGGGATCCAGGGATGTGACAACTCACCCCCACTCAAAAGAATCTCTTCCCGAGATTTGGAAGTCGTCCGGAATAGTGCGGGATACTCAAGTCCGAGACGATCCTCTCTTTCCCATGTTGCCTCCTTTTCAGAATGGTTTGACCATTGAACTTTAAGAAACTTGAGGTTTCGACGTTGAGTGGTGCGCTCAGCTCGATCAAGAATACGCACAGGGTATTCTCGGTATGAAAGGTTATCTTGGAGATCAAGCATTTCGTGGTCCACTTCACGGATAGGATCTGAAAAGCAACACCTGAGTTGCGAGACGTGGAATACATCATGAACCTTGGAAACATGCGGAAGAAGTTCCAATTGGTAGGCAACTTCTCCTCGTTTGGCAAGAATGCGAAAAGGACCAATGTAACGAGGAGCCAACTTGCCCTTGATACCGAATCGATGGGTACCCTTCAAAGGTGTAACCCGAAGGTAAGCCTTCTCGTCAACTTCAAAGGTCCCAGCCTTATGATGACGATCATATTGGCTCTTTTGACGAGACTAGGCTTTTTTCAACTTTTCACGAATAATGCGAACCTGCTCTTCTGCATCCTGGATCATATCCGGGCCAAAGAGTTGCCTCTCTCCGGTTTCTGACCAATTAAGAGGTGTTCGACATCTTCGTCCATAGAGAACTTCAAAAGGGGCTTTGCCCAAGCTTGATTTATAACTATTGTTATAGGCAAATTCGGCGAATGGAAGACACTTCTCCCAATTCATACCGAACGATATAACACAAGCTCAGAGCATATCTTCTAGGATTTGGTTCACTCTTTCTACTTGACCACTTGATTGAGGATGGAAAGCAGTGCTAAGAGATAAGTGAGTCCCCATGGCATTTTGAAAACTCTCCCAGAAGCGAGAAGTAAAGATACTTCCACGATCTGAGTTAATCTCCAAAGGAACACCATGAAGAGAAACTATTCGAGAGATGTATAACTCTGCTAGCTGGCTAGCTGTTATACTCTCATGAAATGGAAGAAAATGAGCTACTTTGGAAAGACGGTCAATGACCACAAAGATAGCATTATTTCCTTTCTTGGTCTTGGTAAATCCGGTGATGAAATCCATACTGACTTTATCCCATTTCCATTCAGGAATAGCTAAGGGTTGAAGGGTGCCAGCAGGCCTTTGATGTTCTGCCTTAACTCGACGACAGACGTCGCAGTTAGCAACGAACTCATCAATTTCTCTCTTCATCCTAGTCCACGAAAACATCTGGCGTAGGTCCTGATACATCTTAGTACTACCAGGATGAATGGTGAGAGGAGAATCATGAGCCTCCTTAAGGATTAGCTGCCTTAGATGTGGATTCTTAGGAACCACTAGATGATTCTGGAAGAACACAACACCTTGATCATTCATGGAGAATTCCTTAGCGTTTCCGCTAATAATATTCTCCTTGATCCGTGATATACCCTTATCACGCTTCTGGCCAGCTATGATTTGATCCTTAAGAGTAGGATTTGCCACCAGGGTAGAAAGGAATCCTTGAGGAACAATGTGAAGATTTAACTTCCGAAATTCCTCATAGAGACGTGGTTAGCCTCGTTGTAGCATCAAATTGTTACAATAAGACTTACGACTTAGTGCATCAGCCATAACATTGGCCTTCCCCGGGGTGTAAGTTATTCCTAAGTCGTAATCCGTGATCAACTCAACCCACCGTCTTTGCCTAAGATTCAAATCCTCCTGGGTGAAGATATATTTTAGACTTTGGTGATCGGTGAAAATTTCGCAACGATTACCAAGAAGGTAATGTCGCCAGGTTTTAAGTGCATGGACTATAGCTGCAAGGTCAAGATCATGTGTGGGATAATTATCCTCATGTGGACGCAACTGTCGAGATGCGTCTGCAATCACATGGCGATCCTGCATGAGAATGCAACCTAATCCTTGTCGCGAGGCGTCGCAGTAGATAACAAAGTCCTTAGAGAAATCTGGTGGTAGCAACACACGTGCGGAAGTCAGGCGTCTTTTTAGTTCCTGAAAACTATGCTCACACTATGGTGTCCACTCGAACTTTTTATCTTTCTTGAGGAGTTCAGTTAGAGGCTTTGCAACCTTGGAGAAATTCTCGACAAAGCACCGACGATAGCTCGCCATTCCAAGAAAACTCCTAACTTGCTTACCCTATTCAGGTTGAGTCCAATCAAGGACAGCTTGAACTCTCTCGGGATTGACAGCAATACCCTTACCAGAGATTACGTGACCTAGATAGGTCACTTCTGGTAACCAAAATTCACATTTTGAAAACTTGGCATAAAGGCGATGCTCTCAAAGTTTCATCAATACCAGCCTTAGATGCTCGGGATGTTCTTGTTCGTTCTTCGAGTAGATGAGAATATCGTCGAGGTATACTACGACGAATTTATCCAAATACTCCATGAAGATTGAATTCACCAAGCGAGAGAAGGTGGCTGGGGCATTGGTTAAACCAAAGGACATGACGGTGTACTCGTATTGGCCATAACGAGTGACAAAAGCCATTTTTGGAATGTCCCCGTTCTTGATCTTGATTTGATGGTATCCCAACCTCAAATCCATTTTTGAAAAGACTGAGAATCCAGCGAGCTGATCATACAGGTTGTTGATCCTGGGGAGCGGATACTTGTTCTTTATGGTGGCCAGGTTCACTGGTCGGTAATCCACAACCATCCTATCCGTTTCGTCTTTCTTCTTGACGAAGAGGACATGACAAGCCCACGGAGAAGAGCTAGGACGAATGAAACCTTTATTCAAGGCCTCATCTAGTTGCTTCTTAAGTTCGGCTAGCTCCAGGGGTGCCATCTTATATGGTCTTCTGGCTATTGGAATGGTTCCTGGAACAAGGTCTATCACAAACTCTACATCTCTGTCAGGTGGAATTCCTGGCAGTTCCTCTGGAAAAACATCCGGAAAGTCACGGACTACCGGAATGTCTTCAAGTTCCGGAAGAGGGTTGGCATTGAGGGAATAGAGTTGGCATTTGGCAACTCGAGTAGAGACATTGACTATCTCACCCGAGGGATGGGTAAGCTGAACATTTCTAGAATGAGTATCAATCTTGGAATAGTGAGCTGACATCCAGTCCATACCCAAGATGATATTGATATCCGAAGATTTCAGGGCTATCAAGGATGCTAGAAAAACTAGCCTGTCTACTAGAATTTCATTGTCATAGGTTATCCTGGAGGTTTGCCACTTACTACCAGGGGTTTTGACAACCAATGGGATTGGCATATCACAGAAAGACATGTTATGCAACTGTGCATAACTTTCTGAAATGAAGGAATGAGAAGACCCAGTGTCAAAAAGAACATACGCTGGGTGATGATTAACAAGGAGCGTACATAGAATGACGTCGGGATCCTCTGTAGCTTCTTCTGCTGAAACATAGTTCACACGGCCCCATGCAAGTCTTGGCTTCACATAGTAAGCTTTGCCCGACTTGCCTTGCCCAACGGACTTTCCGGGTTGCTTGGCACCCACATTTTGAGGACACTCTCGGGAATAGTGCCATGGTTCTCCACACTTGTAACATATCACCTGATTGGCACGTGGTGCAACATTGCTAGCTGGACCACCATAGGTTTTTGCTGGAGGGTTGGTCTGGTTCGTCTGAGGCGCCCCATCGGATGTCCTCGGAGTATATCTTGGCGGCAAATAACTATTTGGAACCCACAGCCTGCGTTTTGGGAACGCGGAACCATATGACGAGCCAAAGTCACGGGAGTGCTTCTTTATGGCTTCATAGTCGGTATGACCAGTCTCGGCACTGATCGCCTTGTTGACCAGGGCTTGGAAGCTTGTACATTCGTGGAGGCGCAAATCATGACGAAGCTCAGGGCTCAGACCTTTACGGAATCTTGCTTGCTTCTTGGCATCAGTAGACACCTCCTCTGTTTCATAGCGGGCGAGGTTACCGAACTCGCGGCTATAGGCATCCACGGTCAACTTCCCGTGGGTGAATGCACAGAACTCCGCTCTCTTTCTGTCCATCAGGCCCTCTGGAATATGGTGCAGACGGAAGGCTGCACTAAAATCTGCCCATGAGGCTGCTGGTCCGGCAGGACGCATAACTTCAAAGTTCTCCCACCATAGATTGGCGGGTCCTTCCAGAAAGTACGCCGCAAAGTTCACCTTGTCGGCCTCAGAAACATTCGCAGAGCGAATCTTGGGCGATATACTGCACAACCAATCATTAGCGTCGAGGGGATCGATGGAGTGATGGAACTTTGGAGGATTCAGCTTCACAAAGTCATTGAGGGACACTACATCATTCCTAGGCTCACGAGCCGTATTTTGCTCAATACACTCTAATAGACGGTTGGTCTCCCTTTTGTTTCTCTCTGCCTCAGAGGGCGGGTGAGGCAGTTCCTCCTGTGACGCTTGACTACCCTCTCCTTGCTCATGAGCAGGGGCACGGTTCAACCTGGTGAACACCATCCTGACAAACAACTCACAACTTAGTCCAATATCAACATCAATACTAACTATGGATTAAGAATGCACTGAACACATGGAATGCGGAAATGAATATACGAACAGCATGGTAACAAGCAACTGCTATATATACACCATGGTACATATACACCATTACGTAGTTCAGTACAACCTTATCCGAAGAGCAAACTACTGAAAACATGAAACTACTCATCAGAGGCTTCCAAGCTTCCTATACATTATTTATCTATGCCTCCGGAATTCATCTCACGACACAGGCATACTCCACAAGACACACAGGACTGTGGATGTACAACTACTACCATACTATTCTTACACTCGCGTGTTCAGGCATCCGCATAGAACATCTCATAAAGATTGCCTCCATGGCCTGGAAGCTCAACCTGTTGATCAGGAAATACTCCAGCCTGAGACCCCTAGGATCTGTAAGGACACGGGTGTGGCCTAGGTCCCCTGACTGGTGGTAGTAGAGGTCCCCGAAGAGGGGTGACTCCTCCTATAGCAGGCCAGTCAACATGAGCCGGAAGATGGGTCCTAACAGGGTTCAGCATCTCCATATATCCATACCCTGTCTGGACTACAGGTGCCAGCTGCGTCAAAGCCGTCCACAGACGGGCACGTGTAGCATAGAGCTCCTACAAAGGGCACGAGCATCCCTGTCTCAATTCTCTAGCATCTCAGCAGTGGACTGCAGCAGCGGATCCTCCATAGAGGAATCAAAGTAGACCCCACTGAGGTATCCTTCTTCACCTAGCTGAGAGGCAGGAACATAGCAGAACTCGGAATTCTGCAGCAGGGCATGTCTAGCCCTCATGATGGTCAGCATTGAATAGGCAGCATCTTGTACTGCCATGTCAACAATGACCCCCAATCCATAAGACCAATGGATCGCCTCCTCAGCTCCAGGGTAATCTGGGAATACCCTAACAGTGCAGAGGTACTAGCTCTGATTAAAATCCCGGTACTGCTCCTCCACAGTGTACTCTGGGTACCAGCAGTAACCGGACACTGACATCATCCTCACTAGCATGGCTGTATGACCTGGCACATCAATGCACCTAGTCAGACGAACCACCTGATGAGAAGGACGGCTAGGCATCTGAAAATAGAGAGTAATGCAAAAGCATTAGAGCTCTGAAGACAAAATTGGGCAGCATAACGGCTGTAAATGCTCAAAAACAATTTTGAGACAACCCATAGAAATAAGATAGCGTAACCACTCAACTATCAAGTTCAATTCCCTGGTCATCAAAACTTACTTCCTTTTCCTTGGGATAGAAGAAACCTGAAGTACTCTTGACCCGTTGTCCTATAATCTACCGATCAGAAACACGAGCCTAAGAGAAGATAAGTAACCTAGTCCTTAATCCCCGCAGAAAAGACGAGGATGACCAGAATAGAATAACTTGAGAAGAGAAGCAAGGGTCTTACGTTCCCTTCCACAAACAATTCCCTTATATATAACTAGAAGCAATTCTAGACTCAACTTCGACCAGTTTGGCTTAGTTATCCTATAGTCAGTCAGGCTCTGATACCAACGCTGTCGGGACCCCGATCCTAAGTCGTAGGAATCCAGCCTGTAACACATCGCATCTCTTTGCGGTCTCACGCACGGCTATCCCCACGGTTGCAGCCTTACCTTAGCCGGACCGTTTGCGCCTTTTGACTTGCGTATGCAATTGTGTCTCTAGCATTCCAATGACAAAGAACCCGGATCGACATGTCTAGTCATAAACCAAAGCGGCAGTTCCGCACAGGGACATGCATACATGACCCAGCAAAGCAGGTGTCGGTCACCAGCGAATGTAGACGAGTCGTAGCAAGCTACAGGGACTCCATTACATCGCGTGACATTTCCCCAAAGGGTCAGACACAACAGCTAAGAAGGACACATGCCGGTCAACCAATGTGTCCGGAGCAGTAGCGAACTACCATGGCTCGCTGGAATCACAAAGGGGCATTTCCCTGTAAGGATTGCTACTAAAGCCTACGTCTAGGTATTCGAACCCCATACATATCAAGTACAACACACGTACGCATGGCATACCGATATGTATAGATACATCGATGGCATCACAACATAACCATAAACATACAAACTTTATATAGAAGGCTCGGAAGAGCCTCACACATAATATCACATGGTAGGGGTCTCACGACCTAACATTTCTTACAAGCCAGCGGAAGAGTAAAGTTGTCTAAGTACAGATAGATGGAAAGATAAAGGCACATGGCCTGACTATCTACAGACCCATCCTAGGGCCAGATCGTAGCTGGGATACCAGCTAATCGTCGTCGTCGATGTCTAGGTAGAACCCTCCATTAGGGTCATTAACAACCTCTGCAAAAATTTATTAAGCAAACGTGAGTACAAAAGTACTCAGCAAGACTTTAGGAAATCTATCTACTCATGCAATGTATCAACAAGGAGTTGTGGGGTTTCATGCGGAAAGCCAGCATTTGACTCTTGGCTAGACAACTTGCATTTTTAAATAGTTTTGACAACTATGTTTCTCGCACACGAGTCCACTAACACCACAACAATACTCTATCGTGGAATCATTCCGTCTTCCTATGGAAATGCCGTCCATGACACTCACGCTTATCTTGACAATTTTATGAGTAGCCATTATAGTTATCTATGAACAACATATGTTTCCAAGTAGTCCATATCCGCGGACGCGGCTATTCGAATAGATCATAACCCTGCAGGGGTGTACTTCTTCACACACGCTCTCGCCACTTATCGCCATGTGCACGTCATGCACTTAGGCAACCTTCAAGCGGAAGCCCAGCGAGGGAGTCGGCCACGACCGTTAACCACGCTAATACTTAGTCCATGTCTATCGCCTATCTGAGGGTAACTCTCACGGAAGTCCGGCCGAGGTTTCCACCATGACCCCAAACGATATGCGCAGGGTTCCCAAGTCCACCATCCAGGTGCCACTTGGTACGCCGTGCCACCGCCTACCGCATCATAGCCCACCTCTAAGGTCATCGCTACACACGGCCTCCAGCATGACTATAAACACTAGAAACTACTTGCAACTCCTGGACCGAGTACTAAGCGATTAATAAGTCGAGCGGGGTCATATTTCAGGGCCCAGCATGTGGTATCTCAGTTCCTAAGGACGGTTCCAATGGAACATCCCGCCATGTACTCCTACATAGCCTTTCACCTGTACCTTCACCAAATCAGGTTCAACACACAACCTTTACTTACTGAACACGTTTCCACCATTCTGTTCATCACCCAGATGACAGACCATACACAACTCTAAGCATAGCATGCATAGGAGGATAAGGCACATCATGACTCAAGCATCTACCAGGTATGCTAGGTTGCAAGGTTCAGCTATTTACTGTGACAAGGAGAGGTCATGCAAAGGAAGTGGGTTCAACTAACGTGGTAAAAGCAGTGAAAGCATTTTGACCTAATGCAATAAGTAAGAGCAGGAGCGAGAACATAGGATTTATCGGAATGATCAAAGTGGTTGCTTGCCTTGTTGCTCAGCAGAGCGATAATACCCGTTAGTCGGATATTCAGTGGAATCCGGAGGAGCGGGGCCTACCGGTAAAAACAAGATCAATCAATAACAATCATATGCAACAAGATGATGCATGAGCATGGCATGAAACTGAAAGGTGGTAGGCTAATGTAGCTACCATTTCTTAAGTCGAAGTTAATTTGAATCAAGATTCAAATATCACTTCAAACAAGGTATTTTCGAATACCCTTTTAATTGATTCTACCTGATGCTCAGGTAATCTTGTTTTAGTATGCATGAGGATGGTATGTTGGGGTGCTGGTTGTGCTTGATCATTGTTTGGTCATAATATTTGAAGTGGAATTCAAATGGATTTCAAATGCCAACTCCAAATTATTTAATAAGGTTATCCTATTCATCATTTTATCTGTTTGGTGATGTTAACATTTTCAAAGATGTTTGAAAATATGAAAATCAGATTCTTTGGATTTTTCTGATCATTTTTCATATATAAATTATTTTCATTGGAGTTACAGATTATTTTCTATGATTTTTAGAAGTTTTGGGCATTTTCTGGAATTCTTTTAAATCAGAAAATCTGTTTATTGCGTCAGATCTACGTCAACACTGTGTCAGCAGGTCAGCCGACCTGGTCAAATCAAACCTGACAGGTGGGGCCACTGGTCAGCGACACATGATATAATCCCGCGCTGACCAGCCCCTAAGTGGGTTTGACCCACTGTAGGGCCCACTGTCAGTGACTATTTAGCGCTAACTAATAGGGATTAGGCCGGCCACGTCATTCCCCGCCGGAGACTGACCGGCGGCGACCAGATCCGCAGCGGATCTTCGCCGAAGATGCTCCAGATCTGGCTATGGTGCTCGGAATCGAGTGTCGAGAGCACTGGGATGATTCTCAGGCTCGACCTCATCCACTATGGGCATCAGGAGGGGCTGAGAGTGATCGGAGGACGCCGGCAACGAGCCGAGGCCGCTGCCGGAGCTCGGGCTCGTCGGTCTCGTGGGTAGAGTGCAGGAGAGAGAGGGGAAACAGGGGGAAACACGCGCGAGCTCACGGTGGAGACGATGGGAGGCTCAGACGGCTCGGGGAGGTGCTGTGGCCGGCGATCCAACATCGATTTGCCGGCTGCCGGAGGTTGAAGATGACGGCAATGGGGCGTTGCAGAGCTCAGGGAGGTCGATTCCTTTGGTGTGCGCGTCGAGCTCGATGAGGGGGAGAAGATGGAGTACTCGGGGAGGCTTCCCTGTGGCCAAAGAGCTCGGTTGGCTCGAGCTCAAGCTCCTGCTAATGGTGGCACGAGGAGAGGAGGAAGAAAACCGAGTGGAGGAGGGGAAATGGGGGGAGAGAGAGGATAAGGGAGCGCTCGGGGAACTCATCCCCGTTGTCGCGCTGTCCTGGGGGCACCGGGGAGCGCCATAGCGAAGTAGGAGGTGGAGGGGAGCCGCCGTGGTCGATCTCTCCTCTGCCAAAAGGCAGAGGAAGAAGACGACCCTGCCCCTGTGGGCTCGGCCTCTACAGGTGAGCCTAGGATAGGGTTTTTTCTTTTTCTTATGTTTCTGGTTTCTGTTTTATTTGCTGATATTAAGTGCTATTTATTTTCGCTTCAAAAAGCAATTCAAGAATTAGTTTGAATAGCCCTGAGTTTTAGTTGGAATATTTCCAACTACTCCTAAAGTTTTCAATATTTTTGAAAACTTGAATGTTTTTGAATTCAAATTTAAGTTTGAATTCAGGGGCTTTCTGAATTTAAATAAAATTCCAAGGGTGTTTTGAAAATAGTTTTCTCCCGTGATAATTTGTTTTCAACGTTTATCAGAAATATTGAACTTTTAAGAAAGCCATTTTGGGTTCATTGATTTTATCAAGATTTGAATTTCCTTTGAATAAGAAGTGGCTATGGTTTTGGTTTGAGTTTCACCACTTCCTTTGATTTTGTTTTCAACTTCTTGAATGCAATGGAAGAAGACATGAGCACAAATACTAAACCCTCGTTAGGGATCCAGGGATGTGACAATCTGGTCCGTTGGATCTCCGATCCGACGGTCCAGATCGCTCATATTGGATCTGGGAGGATAAGGTGGAGGCTGGCACGGATTTCGAGGCAAGTGGGGTTGGTTGTCTAAAATGGCATGGGGGTCTATATATAACAATGGGGGGCTAGGTTTAGCAGAATTTCGCCCCAGTTTCAACCGTACGATCGGAATCGAACGATCTCGAATGCGGGGACGGGCTAAGTGGCTGTGAAGAGTGGCTAGCCGGAGATGAGAGGGAAAACGGGCACCCGACAACGTGATTTAAAACACCAAAACACGTGTGACGAATAACCGAATACGGTGCCGCTACGGTCGACCGTTCGGGTACCAGACAGACTCTGATTGCGACGAAATTTGGTAGGCGGCCTAGCTATATCTAAATAAGACCGCACGTCAAGTTTCAACCCAATTAGAGAAAGTTTTACACACATTTTTAAAAACAGGTTTTGACGATGCCGCGGGCGCGTGCGTGTGTGGTCGGGCTCAGAACGGACAACGACAAGAACGGAGAGAACCGACAACTAATATCAAATGCAAGTTTGAAAACTGGCGGCAACGGGATGCCGATGCAATGTGGATGATGATGCGACAAATAAAATAAGCCACACGACGAAAACGGAATAAAAGGGGAATCTTCTGGAACGTCGGTCTCGGGCTGTCACAACTCTCCTACACTACAAGAGGATCTCGACCCGAGATCCAAGAATGAAAAGGGGGATAGGATGAGAAAGCAAGAGGTAAAACTTTGTTTTTTCTTTGACAAACGAGTGAAACCAACGATCCTTGAAGGCAGCACTTCGATAGGAAGAAGGGAACAAAAAGTTCGATAAGATAGGAGAACTAGACAAGATTCACAACAAACAAACTAAATTTATAAGCAAGGAAACAATATGATCTTGAAAAGACAAAATGATAGATTGAAGAGAGCAACACCACAAGGCCTCTGTTAGAAAGAATAGAAACTAGATCTTGGCAAGAAAGAACGAAGAAGAAAAATGAGAACTACTACCACAAGAATCTTGAAGAACACCTTGAGACAAAGAATTGATATCATGAGCCATTCCGGAAGAAGAATTCAGACTACTATGAACAAGAATAATAATTATGTTATGCTTATCCTTCATCAAGTTAAACTGATCACAAGAAACGGATTTAGCATACCCTTATTCTTCTTGAAAAGATTGAGGAGATATATGAGCACAAACTTGAAGAAGTCTTGAGGAGACCCCATAATAATTGAGAGACGAACAAAGAGACAACAATCGAGAAGAATTTGAGAACGAAAGCTGAAAGCTAAGAACAAAGAATCTTCTGAAATGATGGCCTTCGGAGGATCAAGAATGAAAACAACTCAGAAAGCACCGGATAGCAAGAAAGGGATTACTCATGATTGGAACAAATCGAGATGATGCCACAAGATGAAATGATGAATCTTCAAGAGAATGAACCAAGATTTGAGATAAACACCCCTTCAGTCTTCCAAGCTGAAAATGATGAGGAGAACACCACCAAGAATTACTGAGATACTCCGGAATAATGAAGAACGAAAGGTTGAGCCAAATATGAGAATTAATTCAAACTGATCTTGAAGAAACAATATGACTGATGAAATCCATACTTACACCATAGTTGAAAAGAATGAGAGATCTCCAGAAAATATTAAAAGAGACAAATAAGATCCTAGGAAAAACCTGTGGGTTATGGGCCCACTCAAAAGAAAACTCTGTTAAACAACTGATTAGAAAGAGAGATATTGCACCGGTATAAAGAAAACTAGATGAGGTTGAGCACCTCGAAATAATTGAAAGGATTGAGAACAGAATTTCTGAGACATCTGCAACACTCCTACTAGAACAGAGATGGAATAATAAAAAGAGAGGCTTAAACAAGAATTTCCAACATGGGAGGAATTACAAGGATGACAAGGATATGATGAACATGGATATCTAAATTTAATTCACCGAAAACGACCACGAGAATGAATAAAGATGAACATGAAGCTCCTGAGAATCTTCACAATGAATCACCGGCTACAAAAGGAAGAAGAGATAGCGGAAGCAACAATTAAAAGAAGACACTTGGATGAAAATTGAATCAGTCAAGAAAAGGGTGTCACATCCCTGGATCCCTAACTAGGGTTTAGTATTTGTGCTCATGTTTTCTTCCTTTGCATTCAAGAATTTGAAACAAACTCCAAAGAAGTGGTGAAACTCAACCAAAAACCCTAGCCACTTCTTATTCAAAGGAAATTCAAATCTTGTCAAAATCAATGAACCCAAAATGGCCTTCTTAAAAGTTCAATATTTCTGATAAATATTGAAAGCAAATTATCACGGGAGAAAACTATTTTCAAATCACTTTTGGCATTTTATTTTTAAACTAGCAAGTCTGTGAAATCAAACTTATATTTGAATTAAAAAATATTTAGTTTTCAAAAATGCTGAAAACTTTATGGGTGATTGGAAATATTGCTATCCTATGCTTTTAGTTTGCTTTTTGGAAGCCAAAATAAATAGAAATCAATGTCAGCAAATAAAACAGAAACAGAAGAAATAGAAAAATGCTATCCTATGCTTACCTGCGAGGCCCAGCCCACCAGGGGCAGGGTCGTCTTCGTCCTCTGCCTTCTCGCAGAGGAGAGAACGACCACGGCGGCCTCCTCCACCTCCTGCTTCGCTGTGGCATCCTCCGGTGCCCCCAGGACAGCGCGACAACGGGGATAACTACCCCGAGCGCGTCCCTATCCATCCCCGCTCTCCATCCCCCCTCCTCTCGGTTTCTTCCTTCTCCTCCTGCCACCATAGACAGAAGCTTGAGCTCGAGGAGCCCGAGCTCTCTGGCCACAGGGAAGCCCCTCGAGTGCTCCATCCTCTCCGCAACATCGAGCTCGACGCGCACGTCGACGAATACGTCCTCCCCGAGCCCTGCAACGCCCCAGTGTCGTCGTCTTCAACCTCCGGCCGCCGGCCAATCGACGGTGGATCCCCGAGCAGTCTGAGTCCAGCTTTGCCTCCACCGTGAGCTTGCGAGCATTTTCCCTCTGTTTGCCCTCTCTCTCCGGCACTCTAGCCTCGAGACCCATGAACCCGAGCTCCGGCAGCCGCCTCGGCTCGTCGCCGGCAGCCGCCTCGGCTCGTCGCAGATCTGGTCGCTGCCGGTCAGTCTCCGGTGGGGGACGACGTGGCCGACCTAATCCCGGTGGACTAGCAGTAAGCACCGACTGACAGAGGGCCCTAGCAGTGGGTGAAACCCACTTAGGGGCTGGTCAACGCGGGATTAGCTCCTGAGATGCTGACCAGTGGCCCCCACCTGTCAGGATTGACCTGACCAGGTCAGTTGACCTGCTGACGCAATGCTGACGTGGTTATGACGCAATAAAGAGTTTTTCTGATTTAAAATAATTCCAGAAAATGCCCAAAACTTCTAAAAATCATAGAAAATTATCTATAACTCCAATGAAAATAATTTATATATGAAAAAGTATCAAAAAAATCCAAGGAATCCGATTTTGATATTTTCAAACATGTTTGAAAATGTTAACATCACCAAACAGATTAAATGATGATTAGGATAACCATATTAAGTAATATAGATTTGGAATTTGAAATCCATTTGTATTCCACTTCAAATATTATGACCAAACAATGATCAGGAACAATCAGCACCTCAAAATACCATCTTCATGCATGCTAAAACAAGATTACCTAAGCATCAGGTCGAATCAATTAAAAGGGTATTTGAAAATACCTTGTTTGAAGTGATATTTGAATCTTGATTCAAATAAACTTCAAATTAAGAAATGGTAGTCACATGAGCCTACCACCTTTCATTTTCATGCCATGCTCATGCATCATCTTGTTGCATATGATTGTTATTGATTGTTATTGTTCTTACTGGTAGGCCCCGCTCCTCCGGATTCCACCGAATATCTGACTGACGGATATTGTCCTTCTGCTGAGCAACAAGGCAAGCAACCATTTTGATCATCCCGATAAATCCCATGTTCTCGCTCCTGCTCTTACTTATTGCATTAGGATCAAATGCTTCAAATGCTTTTGCCACGTTAGTTGAACCCACTTCCTTTGCATGGCCTATCCTTGTCACAGTAAATAGCTTAACCTTGCAACCTAGCATACCTGGTAGATGCTTGAGCCATGATGTGCCTTATCCTGCTATGCATGCTATGCTTAGAGTTGTGTATGGTCTGTCATCTCGGTGATGAACATAATTGTGAGAATGTGTTCAGTAAGTAAAGGTTGTGTTGTTGAACCTGATTTGGTAAAGGTACCGGTGAAAGGCTATGTAGGAGTACATGGCGGGTTGTTTCATTGGAACCGTCCTTAGGAACCGAGTTCCGTGTATGTAATACAAGACTAGATACTACCACACGTTGGGATACTTAATTGACCCTCTCGACTTATTAATCGCTTAATACTCGGTCCAGGAGTTGCAAGCAGTTTCTGGTGTTTATAGTCATGCTGGAGGCCGTGCGTAGCGCTGACCTTAGAGGTGGGCTATGATGTGATAGGCATTGGCACGATGTACCAAGTGGCATCCGGATGGTGGGCTTGGGAACCTTGCGCACATCGTTTGGGGCCGTGGCGGAAACCTCGGCCGGACATCCGTGCGGGTTACCCTCAGATAGGCGATAGACCTGGACTAAGTATTAGCGTGGTTAACAGTCGTGGCCGACTCCCTCGCTGGGCTTCCACTTGAAGGTTGCCGAGGTGCATGGCGTGCACATGGCGATAAGTGGCGAGAGCGTGTGTGAAGAAGTAGACCCCTGCAGGGTTATGATCTATTCGAATAGCCGCGTCCGCGGATATGGACTACTTGGAGACATATGCTGTTCCCTAGCCACTTCTTATTCAAAGGAAATTCAAATCTTGTCAAAATCAATGAACCCAAAATGGCCTTCTTAAAAGTTCAATATTTCTGATAAATATTGAAAACAAATTATCAGGGGAGAAAACTATTTTCAAATCACTTTTGGCATTTTATTTTTAAACTAGCAAGTCTCTGAAATCAAATTTATATTTGAATTCAAAAATATATAGTTTTCAAAAATGCTGAAAACTTTATGGGTGATTCGAAATATTCCAACTAACACCCCAACATTTTTCAAATTACTTTTAGTTTGCTTTTTGGAAGCCAAAATAAATAGAAATCATGTCAGCAAATAAAACAAAAACGGAAAAATAGAAAAATGCTATCCTACGCTTACCTGCGAGGCCCAGCCCACCAGGGGCAGGGTCGTCTTCTTCCTGTGCCTTCTAGCAGAGGAGAGAACGACCACGGCGGCCTCCTCCACCTCCTGCTTCGCCGTGGCGTCCTCCGGTGCCCCCCAGGACAGCGCGACAACGGGGATGACTACCCCGAGCTCGTCCCTATCCATCCCCGCTCTCCATTCCTCCCCCTCCTCTCGGTTTCTTCCTTCTCCTCCGGCCGCCATTGACAGAAGCTTGAGCTCGAGGAGCCCAAGCTCTGTGGCCACAGGGATGCCCCCCCGAGTGCTCCATCCTCTCCGCAACGTCGAGCTCGACACGCACGTCGACGAAACCGTCCTCCCCGAGCCCTGCAACGCCCCCAGTGCCGTCGCCTTCAACCTCCGGCCGCCGGCAAATCGATGGTGGATCGCCGCCTACAGCCCCTCCCCGAGTAGTGTGAGCCCAGCTTCGCTTCCACCGTGAGCTTGCGAGCATTTTCCCTCTATTTCCCCCCTCTCTCCGGCACTCTAGCCCCGAGACCCATGAACCCGAGCTCCGGCAGCTGCCTCGGCTCGTCGCGGATCTGGTCGCCGCCGGTTAGTCTCCAGCGGGGGACCACGTGGCCGACCTAATCCCGGTGGATTAGCACTAAGCACCCACTGATAGTGGGCCCTAGCAGTGGGTGAAACCCACTTAGGGGCTGGTCAGCGCGGGATTAGCTCGTGAGACGCTGACCAGTCGCCCCCACCTGTCAGGTTTGACCTGACCAGGTCAGTTGACCTGCTGACGCAATGCTCACGTGGTTATGACGCAATAAAGAGTTTTTCTGATTTAAAAGAATTCCAGAAAATGCCAAAAACTTTGAAAAATCATAGAAAATAATCTGTAACTGCAATGAAAATAATTTATATATGAAAAAGTATCAGAAAAATCCAAGGAATCTGATTTTGATATTTTCAAACATGTTTAAAAATGTTAACATCACCAAACAGATTAAATGATGATTAGGATAACCATATTAAGTAATATAGATTTGGAATTTGAAATCCATTTCATTCCACTTCAAATATTATGACCAAACAATGATCAGGAACAATCAACACCTCAAAATACCATCTTCATGCATGCTAAAACAAGATTACCTGAGCATTAGGTCGAATCAATTAAAAGGGTATTTGAAAATACCTTGTTTGAAGTGATATTTGAATCTTGATTCAAATCAACTTCAACTTAAGAAATGGTAGTCACATTAGCCTACCACCTTTCATTTTCATGCCATGCTCATGCATCATCTTGTTGCATATGATTGTTATTGATTGTTATTGTTCTTACTGGTAGGCCCCGCTCCTCCGGATTCCACCGAATATCCGACTGACGGATATTGTCCCTCTGCTCCTGCTCTTACTTATTGCATTAGGCTCAAATGCTTCAAATGCTTTTGCCACGTTAGTTGAACCCACTTCCTTTGCATGACCTGTCCTTGTCACATTAAATAGCTGAACCTTGCATCCTAGCATACCAGGTAGATGCTTGAGCCATGATGTGCCTTATCCTGCTATGCATGCTATGCTTAGAGTTGTGTATGGTCTGTCATCTGGGTGATGAACGGAATTGTGAGAATGTGTTCAGTAAGTAAAGGTTGTGTGGTTGAACCTGATTTGGTAAAGGTACCGGTGAAAGGCTATGTAGGAGTACATGGCAGGTTGTTTCATTGGAACCGTCCTTAGGAACCGAGTTCCGTGTATGTAATCCAAGACTAGATACTACCACACGTTGGGATACTTAATTGACCCTCTCGACTTATTAATCGCTTAGTACTCGGTCCAGGAGTTGCAAGTAGTTTCTGTTGTTTATAGTCATGCTGGAGGCCGTGCGTAGCGCTGACCTTAGAGGTGGGCTATGATGCGGTAGGCAGTGGCACGGTGTACCAAGTGGCACCCAGGCGGTGGGCTTGGGAACCCTGCGCACATCGTTAGGGGCCGTGGCGAAAACCTCGGCCGGACTTCCGTGCGGGTTACCCTCAGATAGGCAATAGACCTGGACTAAGTATTAGCGTGGTTAACGGTCGTGGCCGACTCCCTCGCTGGGCTTCCGCTTGAAGGTTGCCGAGGTGCATGACGTGCACATGGAGATAAGTGGCGAGAGCGTGTTTCAATAAGTACACCCCTGCAGGGTTATGATCTATTCGAATAGCCGCGTCCGTGGATATGGACTACTTGGAGACATATGTTGTTCATAGATAACTTTAATGGCTACTCATAAAATTGTCAAGATAAGCATGAGTGTCGTGGACGACATTTCCGTATGGAGACGGAATGATTCCACGATGGAGTATTGTTGTGGTGTTAGTGGACTTGTGTGCGAGAAATCAAAGTTGTCAATACTATTTAAAAATGCAAGTTGTCTAGCCACGAGTCAAATGCTGGCTTTCCGCATGAAACCCCAGAATTCTTTATTGATACATTGCATGAGTAGATAGCTTATCCTAAAGTCTTGCTGAGTACTTTTGTACTCATGTTTGCTTAATAATTGTTTGCAGAGGTTGTTAATGACCCTAATGGAGGGTTCTTCCTAGACATCGACGACGACGAGTAGCTGGTATCCCAGCTACGATCTGGCCCTAGGATGGGTCTGTAGATAGTCAGGCCATGTGCCTTTATCTTTCCATCTGTCTGTACTCAGACAACTTTACTCTTCCGCTGGTTTGTAAGAACTGTTTGTATGACTTGTGACGATGGGTCGCGAGACCCCTACCTTGTAATATTATGTGTGTGGCTCTTCCGAGGCTTCTAAATAAAGTTTGTTTGTTATGGTTATGTTGTGATGCCATCGATGTATCTATACATATCGGTATGCCATGCGTATGTGTATTGTACTTGATATGTATGTGGTTCGATTACCTAGCCGTAGGCTTTAGTGGCATTCCTTACAGGGAAATGCCCCTTTGTGATCCAACAAGCCATGGTAGTTCGCTACTGCTCCGGACACATTGGTTGACCGGCATGTGTCCTTCTTAGCTGTTGTGTCTGTCCCCTTTGGGGAAATGTCACGCGATGTAATGGAGTCCGTGTAGCTTGTTACGACTCGTCTACATTCGCTGGTGACCGACACCTGCTTGCTGGGTCATGTATGCCTGTCCCTGTGCGGAACTGCCGCTTTGGTTTATGACTAGGCATATCGATCCGGGTTCTTTGTCATTGGATTGCTAGCGACACAATTTCATATGCGAGTCAAAAGGCGCAAACGGTCCCGGCTAAGGTAAGGCTGCAGTCGTGGGGATAACCGTGCGTGAGACCACAAAGAGATGCGATGTGTTACATGCTGGATTCCTATGGCTTAGGATCGGGGTCCCGACAAAGGGTGGGAGGGCGGGAAAAACAAATACAACTTGGGATAGATGAGATGAACTCCGGAAAGAAAAGAGAGATTGGTCTTGCAAAATTTGAAAAGGATAGGATTCACTTGAAGAGAAGCACACCGGTTGAAAGGAAATTGACATGACAACTCCGGTTGACAAGAATTTACTAGAGAATTGATTAAGCAAAAGGATTAGCACTCTCACATGAATATGAGAACACTGCTTAGGAAAGATCCGAAACCACCACTTGATATCGAAGCAACTCGAATTACCATAGTACAACAACACAAAGGGATGAGGCTTATGAAACAACAGAGATATTTCGCCCGATATTTTCATGGATAGGATCGCACTGTCTCGATCCTTACAGTAGCCATCCTATGCAAGGCAGTGCACACGACATACGAAGCGCCCCCGAGTCGTAGAAAGCTACAAGGACTCTTTAAGACACAACGAGAACCGCCGTAAGTCGACCGTGAACAAACGAATCCACTAGATGTCGAACCACAACCTAACGTCATGCATTTGTTGGAAGATTGTCCTATAAGTAACTACTTGAATTCCCATCTAAGAACTCCCAAAATTTCTGGTCATGCAATCTGGTCCACGGATACAAGGAGTAATATATCACTCAACTCCTATACTACCCCGTCCAGTGTATCACATCCATCAACACACAACCAGATTCTCAGAAACTCATCTATTTCAGACACTTGTAATCACAAGATACATCCGGAACTCTCTGCACCAGTACTAGGGAAGCCGGACTCCTCTTGCCACTACTAGTATTGTAGCAATTTCGAACATCCTTCGCCCTGAGATACTAAGAAATATGAATGAGAGCGATGTGTTCAATAATCCCCTGGAGCTCAACTCCCCGGAAGAAATCAAGTCAGAGAGGAGGCACCAAGACAGAACTCCGTCACATCGACATCATATAGATTCCAAAAATATCCGCATGATCCTAAAAAAATTTGAGTGAGAAGAGGAGTAGAATTAAAATATTACGTCAAGAATCCTCACCAGAGCATAGAAGAGGAGAGAAAAGAATCCTACCCTCCGATATATAACTAGCCTCAAAGCAGTTTTTACTAGACTCGACTCGGCCAAGTTCGATCAATAAAGGGGGCTCCTAGGTCGGTACTTCTCTGATACCAACTTGTAACGCCCAAGATGTGATCCTATCCTCAATTTGGCACGAGGACCTCGTCAGGGATAGAAGCGCATCTCGTTGTTTTGCAAGAATGGATATCGTTACAAGTACATGTACTGAAAAGATGAGATATATGGAATTGGCTTACACTCGCCACAAGCTACATCAGAGTCACATCAGTACAATACATAAACATCTTGAGAAGAGCATGGTCCGACTATGGACGAAAACAAACGAGAAAAGAAAACGACGACCATCCTTGGTATCCCAGGTTGCCGGCCTGGAACCCTTCCTAGATCGATGAAGAAGAAGAAGAAAGTCCAAGTGAACAACCATCGCGCTCACGTCTTAATCACCTTCCCTCTACCTGCAACTAGTGTTGTAGTAATCTGTGAGCCACAGGGGACTCAGCAATATCATTTCCAAAGGTATCAAGACTAGCAAAGCTTAATGGGGAGGTATGGTTAAGTGGAGAGGCTCCAGAAAGCGACTAAGCATTTATTTAGTGGCCAACTTTCGAGTACAAGAATAAAGTGGGGGAAGATCTACGCATAGCGGACGTGAACTACTGTTGATCCAATGAATGATCCTGAACACCTACTTACGTCAAACATAACCCCACGATGTCCTCGATCAGAGAAGGAACTCGCGAAACAGACAGTCACGGTAACACACTCAGTTGGCATATTTTAATTAAGTTAACTTCAAGTCATCTAGAAACAGTGTTAAACAAAGTTTCCAGGTTGCCACATTACCGCGGGCACGACTTTCCGAAAGATTTAACCCTGCAGGGGTGCTCCAACTAGTCCATCACAAATTACCACAAGCCGCATAGAAATCCTCGATCACGAAACTCGCGATCTCGTCGGACTCCTTAGTTGAAAACCTAAACTCTGAGGTTACCCAAAGCATCACCGGAATCCCAATGCACAAGACATTCGTCAAAGGTAAAACAAATCCAGCAAGGCCGCCCGACGTGTCGACAATCACGATAGGAGCCACGTATCTCGTTCTCAGGACACGACGGATGAGCGGCGGTTACCACGCCAAACGCCGAGTTGCCCCGGGTAGCGTTAATAAGCTGCTCTATTTTGGACCAGCAACATCAGCACTCGCCCTCCCTGTATTATGTAGAATTACCCCTCGGGTTCATGACGCCCTATGCTTTTCAGTATTAAAAAAATTATTATGTTGGGCAAATATAGAACCAATGTTGGGCCTTGCCAGACGAGCTTTATCCTAAAACGAATTATCAAGGGGGTCCCCATAACAACCCCGATCGTGTTAGGAGCGCTCATATATGGAACATAACACCGATAACCGAAAACTAAGGTGGCAAAGGTGGAACAAAACACCAGGCTAGAAAGGACAAGCCTTCCACCTTTTACCAAGTATAGAGGTGCATTAAATTAAATAGCATTTAATATGGTGATATGACAAGGAACCCATGTTATCACATGGAAGCAAAAGCACCTGCAACTAGCAACGCTAACACATGGTAAAGCAAGCGGTAACATAGCCAATAAGTGGTTTGCTAGGTGGTGAACAGGTTGAAGGTTTTCATGGCAATGTTGAGAGGCTAATATTTAACAGGTTGTAGGCAACGAGACATAGCGACAGAAACGATAATACTAGCGTGGCAATGATAGTAATGGTATCTGTGGAAATGGTCATCTTTCCTGAGATCCCGCTTGGAAGAAGTATGAGTCCGTGAAGCAGACGAACCGATGTAGTCGAACGGGTCCTCACAATCCGACACGCTTGCGGAACTCTATCGAGACAAAGCAAACCGGAAACAAGCATCAACACAGATATTCACCACGGCACATGCACGACAAGATGCAATCCACATATGATGCATTATTAGTTGAATATACGCAAGACATGGCATGGCAATTCGCAACAATCAAACACTACACATTAAGTGAAGTTCAATATGCAACGAGTTGCATATTGACAAAACTCCTCATACGGATTTTTTAGTTCTATCCCAATTAGGTACATGACAATATTAAATGTGCTTAAACATGGCAAGAGGTGAAGCATAATTAAACTACCTATCTAGGCATTTTAAATGAGGTCGAAAACAACAGATAGCATCTCCGAGATGACCTCAGACGTTAATTTATAATTCTGTCCAGATCAGTATTAACAAGTTTAAATGTTTGTTAAACGGAAAAATTAATAGGTTCACATGATTTTACGCATCGTTCCAATCAATTTACATATAGAGAACATCTCCAACGAAGCTACGGTACAAAAGATACAAACACCGCAAGATATGATGACATGAATGCAATATGTGTGCAACGACAGTCACAAGCATTCCAAAACATACAAACAGCAAGGTAATATGAAACTACACGAGATTATAAGAAAGTTTCATGTAGGACACGAGAAAAACAAAGCAACGGTTCAACAACCACGAGCTAAACAATAAATCACTACAATCTGCCAAAATCAGCCACATAGCATTTTCTACGCCCTTGAACAACTAGCTACACAAATCCAATATGCTCAACCAAGGCATGGGACAGTAGAGGGTAAGATGCACTACAACATACTACTAATAACATCTAGTGTGGCAGCATGGATCACTAGGAAAAGAACTCACAAAATGGCTTCTCACACATAGTTTCACACTTAGTGAAATATCAGTTTATGATAGTGCAGTTTACGATCTGAAGGCATATTGACTGCAACAAAACTATAAGCTACTGGGCTCCAAATGACATGAAAATTCACAACATGCTATAGAATCTTAAGGACTACAACTAACTCCATCGCACCATCCTCAAAAGAGCTACAAATCACCAAACAAACTCATGGGAAGACAACAACAAAATATAACAGATTTCAGACTTAGAAATATTTCAGCATCTCTAAATCAGCATTATTTTCTAGCAAGTTGAGAACAAGCAAACTACACCTAAACATGGATTTCTATTGCATCCAAAATTACCAGAGGCTAGCATACATATCCAAGGGCATATCTCTAGTTGGCGGCTCATTCATATCATGCATGGATTAAATCCCACAAATTAAACAAAAGGGCAACATGGCAAAATATCACGCGTAGTAACTTGCTCAAAAGCTATAAATAAATGCACAGTTAAATTATATTGATTTTTCTACCCCAAAAACATGTATAATATGAGGGGTTGCAAAATAAAAATATCACCACACGTATTTGCGGTAATATGTCCTAAACACGATATAACAAACTAGCTACGGAACCTACATGCAAAAATGCAAACAAGTACTCTAAAATACATGGCAAAAGGTCCCTAAAAATATGAGCATTATATCCACAGGGTTTGAGTAATCCGGACACACACGAAAGTAATTACGGGATAATCCCCTATTAGGACAGCATGCAAAACCAGGCATATGGCAATTCAAATCACTTCAAACATGTGTGCAAGTTGCAAATTATGAATCTACGCAAAAAACTACACAAGTTTCATATATAAATCATTCCGATCCGATGCACGGTTAATTAACTACAGCCTTTTTAAAATCTAGCAATTTCTGAAAAAACTACTAAATTCGCAGGAAATAAATAAAACCCTATGGGCCGAATCTCTCCTATCGGGCCTAACAGAGACATGCGGCATTTAACTAAAATATGCCGGGTGCGAGGGATAAGAGGGAGGGGCGGCTCACCTAGCTGGGCCCGGCCCAGGACGGTGGAGAGGCAGGCCGAGGCGAGGCTGAGGGAGCAGCTGGGCCTCGGGGCGACCTGGGCCGGTCGGGGCGGCCGAGCTGAGGGGAGTCCTGGGCCACGGCTGGAGGGAGGCATGGCTGGGCCTAGGGCGAGAGCGCTGGCCGGCCCCGACGAGCGGTGGAGGGGCTCCTCCCCTCGACCCGATCCCTCTCGGGACCGAGCCAGGAGGCGGCGGCTGGCGCCATGTGTTGGGGATATTATCTATTGGGTAACCCGCCCTAGTTGGGCCGGGTCACCAAGCTGGCGACTCATCATCAAAATGATTCAGGCTTGGGCCTAGAGAGGCCAGGAGCCAGATGGCGGTTCAAAGATCTTTGGGAAGAATCCATCGTTGGTAAGATCTCCAAGTCTTGGAAAGATGGCGACTTAGAGATAGAAAGAATCACGATTTGTGTAAAGGCAAGGACTCTTATAAACCCTAAGGGCTCGACCTGTATATAAAGGCGAGTCCCAGGGAAGGAGAGAGGGGTTTAGAAATCATCGAGTGCTAGGTCAGGCAAGTTACGTCCCCTTGTAATCGAGAACACCATCAATACAAACACCAAGCAGGACGTAGGCCTTTACCTCCTCACGAGGGGCCGAACCTGGGTAAATCTCTGTCTTGCTTCCGAGTAACCCCTTTGAGTCGCCACCAAGGTGCGATGGCTCCAACACTAAGTCCTTTCACGAGGACATCTGCCGTGACAAAACCACGACAGTTGGCGCCCATCGTGGGGCCTACGCACGGTGGGGTTGAGTTCTCAAAGGGAGCCCTACTAGGGTTTGGGAGCTACGCGGCGGGGCCCATGACTCGGAGCCGCCGCGGGAAGTACTACATCGATAACTTGCAGTGGGGGCCCGAGGCCGATTCAATCGAATCCGGCTACAGAATCCCCTTCGGCAAGATCAACGTTTTTGTCGGCATGATCGGATCGCCTACGCCTGAACCGGACATTTTCACCGGCATCGCCGAGCCGGCCAGGTACGTTCGCCCTGTCACAACGCCAAACCTAGCCCGCCCGGTCTTTGTTGGTTTTACACAGGGATCTGAGGAACCAGAACGATCGGCGACTCAGGAGACCACACCGGTCAACACTGATGACGAGTCATCCGTGGGCGACTCAGATTCAATTCAGTCTCTACATGGGGGATGCCTCGGAGGTTTGTCACTGGCAATGGACCCCGAGGTTCTCGACCGGACCCGCCGTCAGAACGCCGTTTACATGGCAGGGGCGACTCAGCCCCCACCAAACCCGGCAGGCAACGACGGGACTGGCAAAACATCCAGAAGCCTAGCTGCAATCTTGGTGGAGTTGGCAACCGAGATAACAAGGATCATGGCGACCCCTGTAACATCAGAAAACCAAGACACGATAAACGCCGAATTAACAAAGCTAAGAGATGGGGTGGGAAAGGCTCAACGAGACGCTGAAGTAGAAGCCACCAGGATCGAGACCCGGCACGCTCAAATTACCGCCGAGGCAGCTCGCTTGAACACCGAAAATTGGCGGCTCGAGAGGCATCAATGCGCATCTGACGCAGTCCATCAGCGGAGGCACCAGGGGCATTTACCCTCGGATCTCAACTCGACCCGCCTATTTGACACGCCACGAACTCCCGGGGCAGGAGACGCTCCGGGAGGAGGGCCGGGCCAGCCACCAAACCCGCCGTTTCAGCCCGCTGTTGATCGCGTCCCTCGATTCCACACACCTCGAGGTCACTTTTCCAACCCGATGGACAACATCCTCGCCGCGTCTCACCATTTAGAGTCCCTTCCGATTCATGGCAACACCCCCGCTGAGATAGAAGCAAGGAATGCCATTGAGATGTTGAAAACGACGGTGATTCAAAACGCCCAGTTCTCGCACAGCTTCGATCGGCTACACTCCACCCCCAGGCGAGCCGCACCAGGAGTCGGCCAGATGACCAGCCCGCCATAACCAGCGGACCGTGACCCTTTCCCCAGGTCAACTCGCCTGATCATCGGGACCCGCCAGGTTGGGATCATCCGCACATCCAAACCGGCCCAACACCGCTTGTTGGAGGCAACAGACAGGTGGGGGTACCATGCTTGGCCCCGCCCTTCGCAATGAGCGAATGCCGAAGGATTTTAAAGGACCAAGAAAGGTGCCTAACTACACCCCGGACCTTGAGCCAGCGTCATGGGTCGAGAGTTACGAAATCGCCATGGACATGCTCGATGTAAGTGAAGCAGTCTGCGCCAGGTACTTCACAATGATGCTCGAGGGAACGACACGTACTTGGTTAAAAAACTTGCCTCCCAATTCCGTCCAGACTTCGACTGAATTGAAAGAGCGTTTCGTCAAAAACTTCACGGGAACTTGCAAGTGCCCGATGACAATAGTCGATTTACAGCACTGCGTTCAGCGCCCTGATGAGTCGGCCCACCATTGGACACGGCGGGTCGCGGAAATCATTCATTCGTCGGACGGTATCACGGCGGCTCAGGCCGTACTGATCTTGGAGCAAAACTGCCACTATGAGCCCCTGGTACAGAAGTTGGGGCGACTCAAGCGAAAAGTCCAAGATATGGGGGAACTAATGGACACCCTCACTAGGTACACCGAGGCGGACGACACCAAAGATCCAGGAGAGGATGGTGGTAAGGCCAACTCGCCGAGGAAGGGCGAGTCATCGAAAAACCTACCCGGTTTCAGGGACGGACCCGCAATAACCACGGAGGGAACGACAAAAGAAGGCAGCAGGAAGAGTCTTCGGACTTAGTCGCCAACACCAACGCCAACAACGGCAACCAGCACCAGAAGAAGAGGGGTTACAGTGGCAAAAAGCCGCTCAATTATAACGAGATACTCAAGGACCCCTGCCCACACCACGCCATGGCAGACGAACCGGCGACTCATTCCTGGGAGGACTGCTACGTGATGTGGGAGTTTCGGGTAGAGGCGATCAAAAAAGGGCAAAGCGGTGACCCGGACCAGCGGGAGGAACAGTTCGGTGCACCTAGTCAACGCCAGAACCTGTTCGGTGGCTTCCCCAAACCAGGGGCTCAGGGCGGCTCGCAGCCAAGCAGTGGCTAGTATCCAGTGCATAACCAACGGCGGTATAACCCGCCCGGAGTTTTTCAACAGCCGCCCCCACAGGGGGCTCCGCAGGGGCAGGATGATAATGGTGGTTTCCGCAACAATCCCAAACAATTAAGCAATGGACAATACCATGTCTTCACCACCAATGCATGCAGGCGTGATAAAAAAGTGAATCACCGAGCAAACAGTGTATCTGAGCCGGCGCTCCCTAGGTATCTCCACTGGTCCGAGCAGATTATATCATGGAGTAGAGAGGATCACCCGCCCAGAGTCGACAACCCCGGCGACTTAGCGTTGGTCGTGGCTCCTCAAGTCGGAGGATATACCTTATCGAAGGTACTAATGGATGGTGGTAGCAGCATCAACATATTATACTTCGACACTTTTCGAAGGATGAACCTGCTGGAGAGAGATTTAATGCCTTCAACCACGGTATTCCACGGAATTGTCCCAGGTAAATCGGCATACCCCATAGGCCGAGTTAGGCTCATAGTTGCGTTTGGAACATCATCTAACTACAGGAGTGAGTCACTTATGTTTGAGGTGGTCAAGCTAAAGAGCCCCTATCATGCGTTGTTCGGGCGACCGGCTTATGCCCGTTTCATGGCTCGCCCTTGCTATGTTTACCTTAAACTCAAGATACCCGGTCCTAAGGGACCCATCACAGTTGATGGTGATAGGAGAATCGCAAGAGAGTGTGAAGAAGGAGATGCGGCTTATGCAGAAGTCGCCTGCGCTGCGGAAGAGCTCAAATATCACCAGGCCAATGTTGATCCGGCTGACATGTCACCTCTAAAGAAGCCAACGACAGCCGCTGAGCCGCCCGTCAAGTTCAAACCAACAGATGACACTAAGATAGTGGATTTCGTCCCTAGCGACTCAACCAAGCAGTTCACTATCGGGGCGGGTCTGGACCCCAAATAGGAAAGCGCGCTCATCGAATTCATCTGTGATAATCGGGACATCTTCACATGGAAACCTTCTGACATGCCTGGTGTGCCGAGAGAATTCACTGAGCACCACCTTAATGTTGACCCAAAAGCAAAACCGATTCAGCAATATCTTCGCAGGTTCAATGAGGAACGACACAAGGCAATCGGGGAAGAAGTTGCCCGTCTTTTGGCCGCCGGATTCATGATAGAGGTCTTCCACCACAAATGGTTGGCTAACCCGGTCCTGGTGCTCAAGAAGAACGGTACCTTCCGCATGTGCATTGATTATGCAGATCTTAACAGAGCTTGTCCAAAGGATCCTTTCGCCCTTCCCCGTATCTATCAAATTATTGATTCAGTGGCGGGATGCGAGCGTTCGTGCTTCCTGGACGCTTATTCCGGGTATCACCAAATCAAGATGGCTGTGGAAGATCAGGAGAAAACAACTTTTATAACCCCCTTTGGGGCCTTTTGCTACGTGTCCATGGCGTTTGGGCTCAAAAGCGCGGGGGCGACTTACCAGCGCTGCATCCAGAATTGTCTCCGTGGTCAAATCGGACGCAACGTCCACGCTTATGTCGACGACATTGTGGTCAAAACACACAGGAAGGAGACGCTCTTGAGAGATCTAAAAGAAACTTTTGACAATCTGCGGGTATACCAGATGAATCTTAATCCCACTAAGTGTATCTTTGGCGTTCCTGCAGGAAAATTGTTGGGTTTCCTGGTATCTGAGCGCGGCATTGAAGCTAACCCGGACAAAATCGAGGCGGTTACTTTGCTTGGGAAACCAGCAAATATCAATCAAATTCAACGGATGGCCGGTCGTATCACGGCTTTAAGTCGCTTCATAAGCCGCCTGGGTGAAAAGGCTATTCCCCTTTATCAATTGCTTAAGAAATCTGACCATTTTGTTTGGACAGACGAAGCCAACGAAGCTTTTGAAGCCTTGAAGCAGCAGCTGGTCAACCCGTCGGTTTCGGCCGCCCCGACTGAAAAGGAGCCTATGCTTCTGTATATTGCGACAAATTCCAACGTAGTAAGCGTGAAAGTGGTCGTTGAAAGGAAGGAAGAAGGGAAGGAATATCCGGTGCAACACCCGGTGTACTTCCTTAGAGAGGTGCTAACTCTTTCGAAGCAACAATACCCGCACTGGCAGAAGTTGGTCCATGGAGTCTTTATGGCAAGTCGAAAGCTCAAACACCATTTCCAAGAGCATCCCAACACGGTGGTTAGCTCCGCTCCCCTCGGAGACATCATCCAGGACCGAGAAGGGACAAGGCGAATCGCCAAGTGGGCGATCGAACTTGGGCCACACCACGTGCGATACACCCCTCGCACGGCTATCAAGTCTCAGACCTTGGTTGATTTTGTCAATGATTGGACCGAGTTACAGATCCCGAAAGACAGGCCCGACCTTACGCACTGGACTATTTATTTTGATGAGTCTAGGAAATTGGAAGGCTCGGGGGCTGGCGTGGTGCTGATTTCGCCCCAGGGAGACAAGTTCTGCTATGTTCTCCGACTCATGTTTCCATGCACCAACAACGCTGCAGAATACGAAGCCTTGCTTCATGGTTTGCGACTCGCCAAGGAGATGAACCTCACACGGGTCAGATGTTTCGGCGATTCTGATCTGGTAGCTGAGCAAGTTTCAGGTACTTGGGATTCTCGGGACCCCCTTATGGCGGCTTACAGGAGGGCTGTGTCTGATGTGGCGGGTCATTTGCATGGCTATCAAGTTGATCATATTGACCGGCACCTTAACGAAGCAGCTGATGCCCTTTCGCGTCTCAGGTCACAACGTAAGCCGGTTCCCCCCAATGTCTTTTTGGATACTTTGCATAATCCTTTCGTAAAGTTACCCTCAGAAGAGGAGTTGGCAATACCAGATCCTGAGTCCCAGTTCGTGGCGTCTCTCCGTGTTACACCGGATTGGGTTCTTCCGTATCTGGCGTATCTCGCTTGAGGCGAGTTACCTTCGGATGAAGTATTGGCTCGCCAAATCGTTCGTCGGAGCAAATCCATGGTCATCATCAATGGCGAATTATATAAGCGAAGCACTTCTGGGGTTTTCCAACGATGCGTTTCTTCCGAAGAAGGATGCGTGATTCTGAACGACATCCATGCCGGAGATTGTGGGCATCATGTCTGGTCACGCTCCTTGGTATCAAAGGCGTTCCGTCATGGTTTCTTTTGGTTGACGGCTCATGCAGATGCAGAAGAGATAGTTCGTCGATGTGATGGTTGCCAGCGTTACGGATGACAGGCCCATGTGCCGGCTCAAGAACTGAGGATGATACCTATTACTTGGCCTTTTGCGGTCTGGGGGTTAGACATGGTTGGCCCCTTTAAAATGTCATCGAACAAAAAAACTCATCTGCTGGTGGCGGTTGATAAATTTACCAAGTGGGTCGAAGCCAAACCTGTTGGTGCTTGTGATGCGGAGACAGCGGTCAAATTCTTGAAAAAGTTGATTTTCCGGTTCGGATATCCACACAGCATTATTATTGATAATGGTACTAATCTATCACAAGGTGCGATGCAGGAGTTTTGCCATCGTGAGCACATCCGGATTGATGTCTCTGCAGTGGCTCATCCACAATCTAATGGGCAGGCCGAACGGGTGAATCAGGAAGTATTACCAGGAATCAAACCCCGACTTATAGTTCCCCTAGAACGCACCCCAGGGTGTTGGGTTGAGGAGTTGCCTTCAGTACTATGGAGCATCCGGACCACCCCAAACCGTTCTACGGGTTTTACTCCCTTTTTTCTGGTGTATGGAGCAGAAGCTGTTCTTCCCACTCACATTAGGCATGACTCGCCCAGAGTGGCTGCTTATGTGGAACAGGACAATGAATTGGCGCGTCAAGATTCTTTGGACGCTTTGGAGGAAGCACGCGATTTGGCTGCCGCCCGATCGGCGATTTATCAGCAGGACTTGCGGCGTTACCACAGCCGCCGGGTCAAGAGCCGAACCTTCCAGGAGGGCGACTTAGTGCTTCGATTAATTCAAGATCGCACTGGCATGCATAAGTTATCACCACCATGGGAAGGACCGTTCGTCGTCAGCAAGCCTTCGCAACGGGTCATAATATCTAGTGGATCTTCGGCCTGATCGGCCAACCACGGAGGCTGAGTCAACTCGCCCCTGGAACATAGCCCACTTGCGGCCTTATTACACTTGAGCTATTAGCTCTGCTTTTTGTAAGTTTTTCATATTTTATGGAACAATAAAATTGATGCCTCCAAGCTCGGGGGCTTTCCTGCTTTTTCATCTTATTGAAAGTATGGATCTTTTATTTTGCTCTTCAACAAGTCTCCCAAGCATGGATGCTATCCATACCAAAGAGCATGAGTTGCCATGATGCGCTTATTACAAAACTGGGTATCGATAAGCCAAAGAGGATCGAAGTCGCTACAAAGCGCGCGATTCAAACATGGGCACCTTATATGATTCTGTGGATTAGGCCAGCTTACTTGGGGACAGTTTGTTCTCAAGTCGTTTTGTGGTAATAGAGTATACGCTTCTACAATCCTATGACCGGTCTTCCCCTTAATCATAGGTCACTTGGGGGTTTCCTCTCACTGAGATCAGCCTTACTACCCATTTGTCCTGCGAAAAATTATCGCATTACAAATGGTTATACTGGACTGTGTGTTGGCCGAATCGCCATATGGACCCATGAACTCTTGGCGAGTTACTCCGCTTTATGGACCCTGAACTCGCCTTGGTTAAAACATGTCTGGTACCGGCTAGCTCCCCACATGAAAAATAGAGAAACCATTGGTTCACTGAACCCACTTCACTGAAGCTTGACTCGTGCCTGATCAGCCGGTCTAAATACTTGAGCTTTTTATACAAAAAGTCTCCCTCGGGTAGCACTTGAGTTTATATAACTCGTCCTATCTTGTCGCGACCTTATGAGCCGACGAAATTCTTATTTTTAACCTTCCTGGCACTACCACAAGGTTTTTCAGATTTTTTCCGACTCGCCTTAACATCTTGAGTCGGTTATTGTTTATTATCATCCATTACTCACTGAGATGGTTTGATGTATGTTTTTAAGCCTAAGAGGTTGACGATTAAAATCATTATAGCCAGGGCGGGTCAAGCATCATAAAACGCCCTGGGGGTGGGTCAAGCATTATAAGGCGCCCTAAGGGCGACACAAGGGTTTTAAAGACATCACAGAAGCAGTTTGTTCTCTATAAAACACTTATACATGGCTCTGATGGCAAAATCCATGAAGGATTATTCTGCTGATGTCCCCGGGTCAGCCTGCTTCAAGCTCTGACTGACTTCAATTTGCAAGTCGCCCAATACCAGTTACAATTGGATAATGCGGAAAATTCAACTTCATCGTTCAACACTAATGAGAGATCCACCTCCAAGTCAAAAGGGTTCTTGGGTCGACGCGGAGTTAAGCTAGTTGTCACAAAGGCTGGTGGGTTAACTTTCTTGTTTTTGTCGTCATAGGCGGCTTGATACTTTGATAAATCCAAGCTTGCTGCAAGCTGAGTCGCCGCCAAACGGGATTCTTTGACAACGCTCTGGTAATCCTCTTGAGAAAATTCTGACCCGTCGTCCTTGAGCTGGGGAAAGCCTGCCGCTACTTCTTCGGGCTTTAATTCTGGAGCATACGCCAGACACCGACTTAGCGTAGTCAGTACCCCTTTTCGGGCAGCTGACCGGGTTAGCTCACAGATCTGAGGTGGAAGAGTAGGTAAGCAGCCAAACATCTTCTTTATTGATGTTATGGGTTCCTTGGCACCCATCACTACTTTCACGGTCAGCACGCTTCTGGTATACAACTGCTCTGTTAATGTGTAAATCGCCTTCAGCATCAGGACACATTCGTTCTGAAGATTGGCGACTCTCGGACCTATAAGGAATAATGATGGTCAGTAACTTCTTCATACTAAGTTATTTATTTACAAAGTGCAAAGTCAGGGTCTTGATTTTTACCAAAGACAGCTTGTGCCATGTTGGAGATATGTTGCTTCAAGCCGGCTAGCTCTTGTTGCACGATATCCAATTTAGCTTCAGCTTTTTCTGCTCGCTTTACTAGGGCATCCTGATCAGCCTGCGCCTTTTTTAAGGTGGCTTTCAGCTTTTCCATCTCAGATAAGATCATTTGACACTTTTCTTCTGATTTTGCCCGGGCATCTTGCTGATCGGCTAAATTTTTCTTTAAATGACCAAATGAATTCCTGTCAAAATATATTATCAAGGGCAAGAATCGGAATTATTGCAAGCAACATCCCTGACACTTGGGGGCTAATGTATAATTTTTTAGACAAAATTATACAGTACCAAGACCCGGTTCATCTTTTTACAGATGACCCGACCCTTGGGGTTACAGGTCAAAAGTTTTCTTCAACTATCAAGACCCAGCTCATGTTTTCAGAAGATGACCCGACCCTTGGGGGTTACAGGTCGAAAGTTTTCTTCAATTATCAAGACCCGGCTCATCTTTTGAGAGATGACCCGGCCCTTGGGGGTTACAGGTAGAAAGTTTTCTTCAATTATCAAGACCCGGCTCATCTTTTTACAGATGACCCGGCCCTTGGAGGTTACAGGTCGAAAGTTTTCTTCAACTATCAAGACCCGTCTCATCTTTTCACAAGATGACCCGGCCCTTGGGGGTTACAGGTCGAAATATTCATTCTACTATCAAGACCCGGCTCATCTTTTCACAGATGACCCGGCCCTTGGGGGTTAATAAGGATAATACAGTATGCAATAAGGCGTACCTCATGTTTGTTCTTCATCATAAGAAGTAGACTTTTTTCCATCTCATAACTCGCCTCCAGGCGACTTGCAAAGCCAGAGCAAAGTTCTCTGAATTCAAGATTTTCATACTGGGAGAGCTTAGCCTTGGAAAGTTCATGCTCAATAGAAGGTTGAGCTGATGATGATACATGCTTCGACAAAACTGCTGAGGCCGGCTTAGAAAAGCGAGTGCCAGTGATTACCACATCGTCTGGATCTTCTGCCATTTTCAATGGACTTGGCGGATTAGGCGTTTCCATGGTTTCCTTGGGTGAGCTCGGGAGATCCACTTGATCTTCAGGTTTATCTTTGGCCGGGTTATCCTGAATCGGCGCAGATTTTTCAATAGGCTCCGAAGCTGTAATGGGAGTTGACCCGCCAATTTTCCTCTTCTTCGCCTGTGCCCTAAAAGAAAAAGGGGTGCACTTAAAGAAATAGACATTATCATCACCAGGACAAGGTAAGTATTATAAAGGACATACCCTGGAACGCGGATCATCGGCGGAAGCGCTCACATCACTGATTCGCCTCATGAAGGAGGAGAATTCTGCAAAAATAACACCTCAAGATGTGAGCGAGTTATAAATATGATCCAAAAGGAAATGAAAAGAGATGCTATTAAAAGATACCTCGTTTTGCCTTTTCTTGATTTTCATTGGTAACCGGGACACCAAGTCTCCAGAATGACTCCGAGTTTTCCGATTGGAAGCATGTTGCGCTTTCTTCAAAAGGAAATTAGGATCCAAACAAGCATTTGGGTGAGAGAAGGGAACTTTCCCACAAATCCACCTGGCCGGCTTAGGTGGAGGAGAAGATGAGTCGGAGGAAACACAAATTACCTCTACGGAGTCTTCCTGGCTTTCGTTGTCCTCGTTCTACACAAGAGATACAGAGGCGTAAACACAAAATTATAACAATGAATGGCGAGTTAAAGAAGATGGATTTTTACCTCTAGAAGAATGTCGCCGACTTGGGATTCGTCGGCGTCATACGACTCAGTAACGGCGGCTTTGCCCTTGCCCTTAGATTTCTTCTTTGGGGGCGGCTTGGCTTGCTTCAGGGCCATCTTTATTGGCCTCTTGGACCAGAATTTGTCGCCCTTCTGAAATGGCATTTTTTATTATGAGAATCATAGCTCAAGTAAGTCGGAAAGAATAAAGTAAAGGCGGGTTAAGTCATTACCTTTGGTGTCGGGTTGATTTTGCAGAACGGCTTAAGACCTACTTGGCCGCACTTGGCCAAGGGCTCGCCGGTCAATTTCTGGATGATGGTTACGATGTCGTTTTCTGTCAGTGTTGTATGGAAGTAGCACTGGGGATGGTCCAAGGTGCCGTCAAACTCACACATTAATCCATCCCGGCGACTTAAGGAGAGGATGCACCATTCAACCCAGCAGCGGATTAAGTCAACCCCAGTAAGGCCGTTGTTTGTCAGAGATCTTAACTCGGACAACACTCGGATAAAATCTGACTCCTCTTCTTCGGTAAGCTTGTCTGGGAGTTTGAACTTTGTTGGGAGGCGCTCCTCCCTATAGCCAAGGAGCTTGTTCTCACCCTCAGGAGAAGTTTCCTGGCAGTAAAACCAAGACTCGCCCCAGCCTTTGGGATGGCTTGGCATGGCGAGTGACGGAAATGAACTGTCCCTACGGCATTGAACATTGACACCTCCAAGTTCCAAGCTAGGACCATTGGAAAATTCTGTGTGGCGATTCAAATGAAAGAAATACCAAAACAAAGGAACTGAAGGTTCCATCTGCAAGTATGCTTCACAGAACACTTGGAACTGACATAAATTGCTTATTGAGTTAGGCCCTAAGTCTTGGAGGCGGACATTCATGAAGGTCATGGCGTCTCTGAGGAATTTTGATCCGGGCGGTTTAAAACCTCGTTCGAGGTGCTCAACAAAAACAACTATTTCCCCTTCCTTCGGGTTGGGGATCTCTTCTCCCAACCCGGAGCGCCAGCCGATAACTTCTTTGGGGTCCAGATTCCCCGTTTTCACACAGTTGTTGAGAAGAGTTTCATCAACCTTGGTCGGGAGCCAATCAGCTTTGAAAACGGTACCCATGCTACAAAGGGAGAAATTATGGGTAAATTAACTCGCCAAGCGCTTACTAAATGGAGAAAAGGATCCATTGACTCGCCAAAAATTTGTTTGATAACCAAGGGAGTTTATTGACTCGCCGACAAAGGGCCGGGTCAGAATACCAGGGCGACTTATGAATTTCTTACTACTTAAGAGAGATGGTTCAGAGCTTCAGAAGGTGTTTGCTAAAATGGTGAAATATGGATCTACAAACAGGTTTCATACGACAGGCAGTAACATATAGATCTACGGAGAAGGCAAAAATGAGTGAGAAAAAACAGCCCATGGCTAGGGTGAAAACAGTACGGCTGATCTGACGATACCCTTTCTAGTTCTGCAAACCAAAGCTAGTTAAACTAAGGGTCTGGAAGACGCTGCTGTGCTTATTGTCGTCATCGTGAACTAACCAGCGATTACGGAGCCGTTCGAGGTGTTCTAAGGAAATGGCGGACATGAACCTCGAGAAGCTAAGATCTGCCTCTAATGGCGGGAGACTGAGCTGGTAATGGCGACTGGAGGCGACCGAGGAAAGATCCGCGGCGAGAGTTGCGCATTCAGCGGCCGTCGGAGTGCGTCGGATGTGGCGGTCGGAGACGGAGGTCTTCGGGCGACGACGAAGCTCTCGGGCGGCGACGAGGCTCTCGGTGCGGTGGCGAGGAAAAAGGGGGCGACAAGATGGGTAGGTGGAAATGCGTCCTGTCTTGTCCCCCGCCTATTTATTAAGTCAGGCGCTGGAATCAAGGCGCCACGCGCGGGAACTGCCAAAGGGATAGAGATTCTCTATAATGGCGCCCAAAATTTTCGGGATATCTGTGTCGAAGGATCTGTTGGGGATTGCGTCATTATCTCTTCCGAGATTAAAGGGATAAGATGATGCCAATGAGAAGCAGTTCGGCGATTTAGGTATCTCCGCAACAAACGGCGGTTTAAGTGCGGGGTGCATAATAGGAGTGAAATGAGTCGCCCCTCACTAGGTGAAAATGTTGGCACGAATGAATTCAAGTCAATCTGGGGCCTAATGTTGGGGATATTATCTGTTGGGTAACCCGCCCTAGTTGGGCCGGGTTCACCAAGATGGCGACTCATCATCAAAGTGATTCAGGCTTGGGCCCGGAGAAGCCAGGAGCCAGATGGCGGTTCAAAGATCTTTGGGAAGAATCCATCGTTGGTAAGATCTCCAAGTCTTGGAAAGATGGCGACTTAGAGATAGAAAGAATCACGATTTGTGTAAAGGCAAGGACTCTTATAAACCCTAAGGGCTCGACCTGTATATAAAGGCGAGTCCCAGGAAGGAGAGAGGGGTTTAGAAATCATCGAGTGCTAGGTCAGGCGAGTTATGCCCCCTTGTAATCGAGAACACCATCAATACAAACACCAAGCAGGATGTAGGCCTTTACCTCCTCACAAGGGGCCGAACCTGGGTAAATCTCTGTCTTGCTTCTGAGTAACCCCTTTGAGTCTCCACCAAGGTGCGATGGCTCCAACACTAAGTCCTTTCACGAAGACATCTGCCGTGACAAAACCACGACACCATGGCTACTTGGAACCTGCGGCAGAGAGAGAGAAAACGGGTGAGGAGAGGGGAAGGAGGAAGAAGAAGAAGGGAGAGGAGAGGGGGATGGAGATCTGGCGGCACGAGAGCTCCGGCGCGGCGAGGAGCTGCAGGCACAGAGAGCTACGGGAGGAGGAGGTTTACGGGCATGGGAGGATCTGGTCCGTTGGATCTCCGATGCAACGGTCCAGATCACTCAGATTGGATCTGGGAGGATAAGGTGGAGGAAGCCACGGATTTCGAGGCAAGGGGGGGGGTTGGCTGTCTAAATTGGCATGGGGGTCTATATATAACAATGGGGGGGCTAGGTTTAGCAGAATTTTGCCCTGGCTTCAACCGTACGATCGGAATCAAACAATCTCGAACGCGGGGACGGGCTAAGTGGCTATGAAGAGTGACTAGCCGGAGATGAGAGGGAAAACGAGCACCCAGGAACGTGATTTAAAACACTGAAACACGTCCGACGAATAACAGAATACGGTGCCGCTACGGTCGACCGTTCGGGTACCAGACGGACTCCGATTGCGACGTAATTTGGCAGGCAGCCTATCTATATCTAAATAAGACCGCACGTCAAGTTTCAAACCAATCAAAGAAAGTTTTACACACACTTTTAAAAATAGGTTTTTACGATGCCGCGGGCGCGTGCATGTGTGGTCGGTCTCAGAACGGACAACGACGAGAACGGAGAGAACCAGCAACTAATATCGGATGCAAGTTTGAAAACTGGCGGCAACGGGATACCGATGCAATGCGGATGATGCGCATGATGCGATGATGATGGGACAAATAAAATGAGCCACACGACGAAAACGGAATAAAAGGGGAATCTTCTGGAACGTCGGTCTCGGGTTGTCACAGTTTAGCCAAGTAGATTGATTTATATTTAGCGGGAGTGGTGCTTCGTGATGGGTCCAATCTTGCGATGCTCAATCCTAGTGATAGAAGGGGACATGACACATATTTGTATTGCTTCCATTAAGGATAAAAAGATTGGGTTTATTCATATTAGTTGAGTTTACTTTGTCTACATGATGGTATCTTGCTCCAATCATTACTCTATTCCATACTTAATAGTCTAGGTGCATGTGGGATAGCGGTCGATGAGTGGTGTAATGGTAGTAGATGCACGAACGAGTCGGTGTACTTGCTTATGGACGTGATGCCTATATATATGATCATTTCTGTGAATAAATATTTCATAACTACGCGCTTTTCTATCAATTGCTCAACAGTAATTTGTCTACCCGCTGTATGCTTTCTTTGAGAGAGAAGCCTCTAGAGAAAACTATGGCCCCCGAGTCTTCACAAAATATATTACTAAAGATACTGCTGCAATTTATCTTCTATTATTTTATTTTCTATTTATATTATCTATCTATCAGTACTTAATCCTCGCACGTAACGACTTCAAGGGGTTTGACAACCCTCTTGCCCGCGTTGGATGCAAGTCTTTGCTCTTTTATGTGTAGGTGCTGACGATCCGAATTTGCATGGTCGTACTATTGATTCGATACCCTTGGTTCTTACTGCAGGAAATACTTATCTCTACTGTGTTGCATCTCCTCTCCTCTCGGGGGAAAAACCCAACGCAGTTTACAAGTAGTAGGAAAAATTTCTGGCGCTGTTACGTGGGAGACATCATCAAATTCTTATCAGGTTCCTTCGTACAAATTCTCATTCACTTGTTCTACTTTTTATTTGTCTTTATATTTGCTTGCCTAAAAATATCAAAAACACACAAAAAAGTCCTTGCTAGTTTACTTGTTTGCTTGCTTTGCTTGCGAGTTTACTTATCTTGCTTGCTAGTTTTCTTGCTTCATCACTATGTCTCAAGACAATAAAAAGTTATGTGATTTCTCAAATACTAACAATTATGATTTTATTAGAACTCCTATACCACCCACCACTAGTGTGGAGTTTTATGATATTGATAATCCATCACTAGATATTGTTATGAAAGAGCACTTTTCGGGTAGTCCTAATGATGATCTGGCTTCGCATGTCATTACTTTCATTGAATTATGTGACATGCAAAATAAAAAATGAAATAGATAATTATGTATTCAAATTAAAAAAATCTTTTTTTAATTGAGAGAAAAATCTGAAGCTTGGTTTTCATATTTACCTCATAATAGTATTGGAACATGGGATAAGTGTAAAGATGCTTTCATTGCCAAGTATTGGAACATGGACACCGAATTATGAATTTTAAACAACATGAGCAAGAACTTGTTGCACAAGCATGGGAAAGAATGAAATTGATGATTAGAAGTTGTCCCACTCATAGCTTAAGTTTATGTATGATTATACAATCTTTCTTTGCGGGACTAAACTTTGTATCTAGAAATCTTATAGATTCTGCTGCACATGGTACCTTCATGAAGGTAACATTGGTAGAGTCTACAAAACTTCTGGACAATATCATGAAAAATTATTCTCAATGGCATACTCATCGAGTTTCATTTCCAAGTTAATTTTCGTTGAAGAAATTTCCACTTTAAGGGATACGATGGATGCTCTTATGAATATGGTTGCTAACAAACATGCTCATGTTGATACCAATGATATTCCATTATCTAATTTTATTGAGCAAACTAATGATTCTATTCAAGTGAAGTTTGTCTCTCAAAATAATTTCAACAACAATGCTTGTAGAGGGAATTTCAATGCTAGGCCATACCCCGGTAATTCCTCTAATAATTATGGTAATTCCTACGAAAACTCTTCTTCCTCTAATAATAGTATACCCTTTGATCTTGTGAACACTATTAAAGAATGTATTAGTTCTCAAAATACTTTCAATACTATGGTACAAGAAAAACTACATGAAGTTGACGATAGGGCTAGAAATATGGATATGATTGCTCATGATGTGGAAACTCTTGAAACTAAAATATTTACTATGCAAGCATGATATTAGTGAGTCCATTAAATCTATCGAAGTCTCTATTAATGAAAGTAAGGAGAGAACCGCTAGGTTGAGAGCTAAGCGAGAATACCTAGAAAAAAGCTCTTCCACTCGGTTTTTACCATAATCATGATGAAGATAGATGATTGGTGTTTATCCTATTTAATATTTATTTAGTAATAATTAAATTAATGATAAATGGACTGCAGATGAGTCATCTTTAGCTAGAAGGTGTCCTGTTTGTTCGAAGGGTGATGATCTTAATGATAAAAATGAATGGGTATGGAGAGGTCAAAACTTTAACTTGGGATGTGCCCACTATCTTGGATTCCAAGGACTTTAAATATGAGAGTTCTTATTTATTTGAATGTAGTTCCTGTTGTAATCCATAATTAGCACACACAATGCATATGAACAAAATAAAGCTTTTGCCAAACATATCATAGAAGCGATGATAAAAGCTCATGAAGAGAAACTTGGACTAGAAGTTTCTATAACTAGAAAATTGCATGATGAATTGGAACCTAATATTAAAATTAATATTAAATAATATGAATTTAATGCTTTTTGTGACCTTGGTGCTAGTATTTCAACTATATCTAAATCTCTTTGTGATGTGCTTGGTCTCACCGATATACATAATTGTTCCCTTAACTTGCATCTTGCACATTCCACTATCAAGAAACATTTGTGTAGAATAAATGATTTGTTTATTCTTGATAATATAAATCATGTGCCTATAGATTTCATTGTGCTTGATATTGAATGCAATCCGTCTAGTGCAATTATACTTGGTAGACCTTTCTTATGAACTATAGGTGTTATTATTGATATGAAGGAGGGAAACATAAGATTCCAATTCCCATTAATGAAAGGGATGTAACACTTCCCTAGGAACATAAATAAACCACCTTATTATCAATAATTAGGGCCACTTATGGTCTGAATGTCAAAGATGACAACACTTGATACTATGCATTACGCCTAGCTAGGGGCGTAAAACGATAACGTTTATTGGGAGGCAACGCAATAGTTATCTTATTTTTTGTATTACAATTTATGTTATTTTGTGTTGAAATTATTATTTATACTATAATTATTGTGTTTTTATGTTTAGTTAATGTTTGTGCCAAGTAAAGCCTTTGGGATTTATTTGGAAGATAGTAGAATTGATACGGTGCAAAACCAGAAACTTTTACATTTAGTGCAAAAAAATTATGGTATCTCTGGAGCTGATAATATCGAGAGTTTTTACACATTATTTCTATACAAATTCCCGAGATGTTCCCAATTTTTAAGGATTTTCAGACTTATAGAAGTATGATTATAGTGTTGATCATTATAGACTAATTTGGTTTAGTCAGATTCTGTTTTTTGCTTGCATTGTTTGCTTGTTTTGATGATGCTATGGACTATATAGATAAGTATAATCCATGGAGAAGTTAGAATATAATACCTTATGAAATAATTAAATGTGAATCATTTTTTAACAGTACCTAAAGTTTATGATTTGCCTATTATACTTACGGACCCCACGAGGTTTCTGTTGAGTTTTGTGTGGTGAAGTTTTAAAGTTTTGGGTGCGATCACAATCGATGAAGGAATAAGAAGCAGCAAGACCCCAAGATTGGGGATGCCTGATGTCTACTACACAACTTTATTCTTGCAGGCTATGTTGGGCCTCCAAGCGCAGAGTCTTGTAGGATAGTAGCAATTTTCCCTCAAGTGGATGACCTAAGGTTTATCAATCCGTGGGAGGTGTAGGATGAAGATGGTCTCTCTCAAACAACCCTGAAACCAAATAATAAAAAGTCTCTTGTGTCCCCAACACACCAAATACAATGGTAAATTGTATAGGTGCACTATTTGAGGGAAGATATGGTGATACAAGTGTAGTAATGATAGTAGATATTGTTTTTTGTAATATGAAAATATAAAAACAGCAAGGTAGCAAGTGTAAAACAGTGAGCAAGACATTGTTGCAATGCTTGAAAATGAGGCCTAGGGTCCGTACTTTCGATAGTGCAATCTCTCAACAATGCTAATATAACTCGATCATATAAAAATCCCTCAACGTGCGATGAAGAATCACTCCAAAGTTCCTATCTAGCGGAGAACATAAGAAATTGTTTGTGGGGTACGAAACCACCTTAAAGTTATTCTTTCCGATCAATCTTTCCAAGAGTTCATACTAAGATAACAAGTTATCCTTTCCGATCGATCCATGAGGAGTTCGTACTAAAATAACACCATAACAACATAGTATGAAAACATGCAAACAACCCCTATGCCTAGATTACCCCATTTTCACCTCGGGAATCCGCCAGTTTATGCCACAACATATATCAAGTGAATCACTTGAATACCCCAATGTCACTACTGGTATCCGCATGCAAGACATATATTATGTGCTCTCAAACCTGAATATTCAATCCAATCATAACGAGATCTTAAACTGAAAGATTCAATTCATCACAATAATGGCATGGGACAAACACCATATGATCCAACTATATTAACAAGGCCCGTGATATATCAAGATCATGACATCTCAAGAACATGAGAGACATAGAGAGAGAGATAGTGAGAGAGAGACTAAACACATAGCTACTGGTACAAACCCCCAGCCCTGAGGGTGGACTACTCCCTCTTCATCATGGTGGCCGCCGGGATGATGAAGATGGCCAGTAGAGATGATTTCCCCTCTCCGGCTGTGGATTGGAATGTCTCTATTTTGCTTTTTTGTGGCTACAAATGTGTGCAGTGGCAGAACTTCTCATCTAGGGTTATTTCTGGATTTTTCAATATTTATAGGATTTTTTGGCGTTGGAATCATGCCAAGATGGTCCACGAGGTTCCCACTAGATACGAGGCCACGCGAGGGGGCTAGCGCGCCCTGTTGTCTAGTGGGCACTAGGGGGGCTTCTAGTGGTTCTTTGCTACAATATTTCTCTTTTCCTCCGAAAAAATCGTCAAAAAGTTTCGTCCAATTCCAAGAACTTTTATTCCTACACAAAAACAACACCATTTTGCACTAATTCTAAATAAATCATATAAAGTGCAGCAAAAACATACAAAAGTATTGTAAATATAGGCAAACATGGCATGAGTACTTCATAAATTATCGATACGTTGGAGACATATCAGCATCCCCAAGCTTAATTCATACTCGTCCTTGAGTAGGTAAATGATAAAAGAAATAATTTATGAAGTGTGAATGCTAGCATAGTTCATATGTTTGATCAATGATAATTTCAATCACATTTCCTAGCATCATAACAACAACTTTCTCATAAAACTCATCATGATAAAATAGCAATTGAAAACGGAATTTTTGATGTGGAATGCTACCTATCATATTCATATTATTTTCTTTATAGCATGGACATGTGTACTTGTAGATGATTCAAAGCAATAGTCTATAATTCGGCATGAAAACTTTAATACTCAAGCATATTAACAAGCAAATAAGTCTTTTAAAATATCAATGCTAAAGAACGCTATCCCTAGCCTATCATGCTCAATCATTGATCCATTCATGCAACACACCCAAATATTAGCTGCATCCAATGCTCAATTATGATATAGTGTTCCCTAGTTGATGCTTTATAAGAGAAGATGGAGACTCAAATTCAAAATAAAAATTGCATAAAATAAATAGATGGTCCCTTCGTAGAGGGAAGCAGGGATTTGTAGAGGTGCCACAGCTCAAAGTGAAAAATTAAGAGAAAAAAATATTTTGGGTAGTATGCTTTCCTGTCAATGAAAATGACTAAGAGTTTCCAATATCTCCCATGATAATCAAATCATAGGCGGTTCCCAAACTAAAAATAAAGTGTATTCCTTTTTCTACCATTCTTTCACATTCCACGGCTAGACGCATCCACGGGTACCATCCATACCAACAATTTCCAAGGAATTTATTATTTGACAACATAAAATAATTTTTCTTTGCATTTTGGGGCTGGGCATCCCTATTACCGCCATACTCTCGTGCAATGACAAGTGAATAAACATTCATATTGAAACTAACCTATTTAACATGGAAGGTACCGGCGACCCCTCACCACTTCATGAGCGGTATGGGCACACAAAACACAAGTTTATTTTGAATATTAGAGTTGCCACATACAAATTTACTTGGAACGACAATGAAATACCGCATATGGGTAGGTATGGTGGACTCGTTTGGCACAACTTTGGGTTCAGGATTTGGATGCACAAGCAGTATTCCCACTTGGTACAAGTGAAGGCTATAAAATAGATTGAGAAGCTCCCAACCAAGGAACGAAAACCATCATAAGAGAACATCAAACATAACTAACACCGAATAATGCAACACAAGTAGGATGTAATTTCATAGCATAATTATTGACTTCATGTGCATGCATAGGGAATCACAAACCTTAACACCAATATTCTTACTAAAGCATAATGACTCATCAAGATAACTCATGTATCACTATCTTTATATCGCAAAACTATTGCAAAAAATCAAGTTTAACATCCAATGATCTTCATGATTTTTTTATTATATTTCCAGTGGATATCTATCACTTTGGGACCAATTTTATTTAAAGCAAATTGCCCTTGCTAATAACAAGCTCTCAAACAAATATAAGTGAAGAATGAGAGCACAAGTTTCTTTAATAATTTCAACTCTCAAAGTAATATAAGTGAAGCAAGAGAGGATTTCTTCAAAGTAATAGCACCACCATGCTCAAAAATATATAACTGAAGTACCAGAGCATTTCAGTCAAACTACTCATAAAATATATAAGTGAAGATCAATGAGTAATCAAAGAATTAAGTACATATGTGAGGACTCTCTCAATAAATATTTTAAGATCTGATATTTTATTTCAAACAGCAAATAAAACAAAATACACACCAAGAATACAACATATCATGTGGCTAATGGATATTTGTTTGATGAAGGGAGGTGGGATGTGTAGCATCCCCAAGCTTGGATGCTTGAGACTTCTTAAAATATTTCCTTGGGGTGCCTTTGGCATCCCCAAGCTTGTATCTCGTTCAATCCTCTTATACCCAAAAACTTGAAAAGAACTCGTGAGATAGGTTAGTACACATAAAAGTAAATCAACACTTCATGTACTGCCAAGACAAGTTTCATAATAATTTTCAAACATTAGTTGTTGTATACTATCAATTCAACAATATATATCTACCAATATAAGCTATGGAAACTATAGGATGAGTAGATAACAAAACTATGACAGCAATCTGTCCAAACTTAACATTCTGTAGAAATTTATATAAAAAGTATACTTCTTTATCTGAAAAATTATGAAAATTTAGGACGTGATAAAAAATTTGTATGACAGTACTCTGTAAAAATTACAAAATAATTCTAGGTCCCAGTAAAATACGATAATTCAAATACTACATCAAAAGTTTATGTTCTTATACAACACACATCGCACATGCAATTCCAGCATTCTAAGGGAAATTCTTGGGACTTTTTATTGGAAAACAAGATTATAAATAACATGTAACTGAGGACAACAAAACAAAATGATGCTCCAAGCAAAACACATATCATGTGATTAGTAGAAATATAGCTCCAAGTAAGATATACCGATAATGTTGGAGATGAAAGAGGGGATGCCTTGCGGGGCATCCCCTAGCTTAGACGCTTGAGTATTGCTTGGATATAACCTTGGGATTCCTTTGGCATCCCCAATCTTAGGTTATTTCTGCTCCTTATTCTCCACATATTGGCATCTCACCCAAAACATGAAAACTTCAATCACACAAAACCTATCGGAACTTCGTGAGATGGGTTAGTATGATATATATAGATCCTTCACTTAGGTACTATCAAGACAAGATTAATAATTGTTCTAACATAATGACTACTGTATTATGTCATTACCATAATTTATATCACTAAATATAAGTTATGGAAACACTAAAACAAGCAAACTATGTACGCAAAACAGGATCTTTCAAAAACAGAACAGTATGTGAAGATCGACATTAAAGCCATGCTTCCCTGAGTCTAAAAACTCTGAAACATTAGGAAAATGCATAGAATTTGCATATAATTTTTTTTAAATTAAGAATAATTTCATGCTCTAGTAAAATCACATAATTCGTTTACTCGATGCAAAAACTTTCTATTTTTGCACAGAGTCAAACATGTAAGTATCCACACTATCCCAAAGGCTTTACTTGGCTTTCAATGATGTTTCTAGAAATAAAAGCTATAAAACATGATTAAAATAGTAGGTTAATCATGTGAAGACTCCAAAATATAAAGGGTAAATATTGGGTTGTCTCCCAACAAGCGCTTTTCTTTAATGCCTTTTATCTAGGAATGATGATTTCAATGATGCTCGTATAGGAATAATAGTTGAAACATGCAAGAGAGCATCATGAATCACATGGCAAGCACATTTAAGTCTAACACACTTCCTATGCGTAGGGATTTTGCAAGCAAATTTTTTATTGTAGCAATAATCAACTTGCATAGGAAGGCAAAACAAGCATGACTTCAAAACTTTGAACACAAAGGGAGGAAACTTGATATTACTGCAATTCCTACAAGCATATGTTCCGCCCTCATAATAATTTTCAGTAGCATCATGAAGAATTTCAACAATATAACTATCACATACAACCTTTTTACATGATTCACAAGCAAATAAATTTTATTACTACCCACACAAGCAAAATTCCTCTCATTTATAATAGTGGAAGCAAGCTCAACAAAATAACTATCATGTGATACTTGATTGGCATAATCCAATTTAAAAATAAAATCATGATGACAAGTTTCATGGTTATCACTATTCTTTATAGCATACATGTTTCACCATAATCTTCATAAATAAGAACTTTGTTGTCATAGTCAATTGAAACCTCTTCCAAAATATTGGATTCATCATTAAATAAAGTCATGACCTCTCCAAATCCACTTTTATCATTATCAGAAGATTCAACACCCTCCAAAACAATCGGATCATTAGTACCTAGAGTTGATACTCTTCAAAACCCAGTTTCATCAATATAATCATCATAATAGGAGGCATTCTTTCATCATAATAAATTTTCTCATCAAAACTTGAGGGGCTAAAATATCATCTTCATCAAACATAGCATCCCCAAGCTTGTGGCTTTGCATATCATTAGCGTCATAGATATTCAGAGAATTCGTACTAATAATATTTCTATCATGCTCATCATTCAAGGAAAACAGGTTAAGCATTTTCATTCTTCCTCTAGCAATTGAGCACAATTTTCCTGTCCATCATTTTCATGACAAACATGATAGAGACGAACAATATGAGACCACCTCAATTCAATTTTTTGTAATTTTCTTTTTATAAAACCAAACTAGTGAAAAATAAGAAACTAATAGATTTAATTGCAAGATCTAAAGATATACCTTCAAGCACTCACCTCCCCGACATCGGCGCCACAAAAGAGCTTGATGTCTACTACACAACTTTATTCTTGTAGACTATGCTCGGCATCGCGCAGAGTTTTGTAGGACAGTAGAAATTTTCCCTCAAGTGGATGACCTAAGGTTTATCAATCCTTGGGAGGTGTAGGATGAAGATGGCCTCTCTCAAACAACCCTGCAACCAAATAATAATAAGTCTCTTGTGTCCCCAACACACCAAATACAATGGTAAATTGTATAGGTGCACTAGTTCGACGAAGAGATTGTGATACAAGTGTAGTAATGATAGTAGATATTGATTTTTATAATCTAAAAATACAGCAATGTAGCAAGTGTAAAACACCGAGCAAAACGTTGTTGCAATGCTTGAAAATGAGGCCTAGGGTTCGTACTTTCTCTAGTGCAAGCTCACAATAATGCTAATATAAATGGATCACATAACAATCCGTCAACATGCAATCAACCCTATTCCTTGATAACCCCATTGTCACCTCGGGAATCCATGAGTTGATGCCAAAACATATATCAAGTGAATCACTGGAACACCCCAATGTCACTATGGGTATCCGCATGAAAGACATATACTATGTGCTATCAAACCTGAATATTCAATCCAATCATAATGAGATCTTAAAGTGAAAGATTCAATTCATCACAATAATAGCATGGGACAAACACCATATGATCCAACTATATTAACAAGGCCCATGCTATATTAAGATCATGACATCTCAAGAACATGAGAGAGAGAGGGATTAAACACATAGCTATTGGTACCCTCATCCCTTAGGGTGGACTACTCCCTCCTCATCATGGTGCCCACCGGGATGATGAAGATGGCCACCGGAGATGATTTCCCCTCTCCGACAGGGTACTGGAACGTCTCCAGATTGGTTTTTCATGGCTCGGAGGCCTGCGGTGGCGGAACTTCTTCTCTAGGGTCATTTCTGGAGGTTTCTATATTTATAGGATTTATGGGCATTGGAATCACGCCAAAATGGGCCACGAGGTGCCCACTAGATACTAGGCTGCGCCAGGGGAGCTAGCGTGCCTTGGTGTCTAGTGGGCAGCAAAGGGCTCCCCTCTGGTGGTTCTTTGCTCCAGTATTTCTCTTTTACTCCAAAAAATTGTCAAAAAGTTTTGTCCAATTCCGAGAACTTTTATTTCTGCACAAAAACCAACACCACGGTACTTGTGCTAAAAACAACGTCAGTTTAGGTTAGTTCCAAATAAATCATATAAAGTGCAGCAAAACCATATAAAATTATTGTAAACATAGGCAAACATGGCATGAATACTTCATAAATTATCGATACGTTGGAGACGTATCAATGCCCAAGGCACCCCATGGTATTATCACAGGAAGACTCAAGCATCTAAGCTTGGGGATGCCCCGGGAGGCATCCCCTCTTTCATGTCCATTCCATCAGTATGCCACTTGAAGCTATATTTTTTACTCACATGATATGTGTTTTTCTTGGGGTGTTGTGTATTATATTTTTCTTTTGCTTTATCTTTTCGTAATTATTGTTTGCTGGACACACCTAACCGATAGAGACACATGTTCATCATGATTTGTTAGAATACTCTATGTGCTTCACTTATATCTTTTGACTAAGCAGTTGCTCTAGTGCTTCACTTTTATCTTTTAGAGCACGGTGGTGTGTAGATTTTGTAGAAATAATTGCACTCTCATTCTTCACTTATATTTGTTTGAGAGTCTAATAGGGAGTAACGGCAAGTTGCATGGGTTATAAGACTAGTTCAAAATGATAGGTATTCAAGGATGATATAATAAAAACTTTCATGTAGCACACAAAAGAGAAATTATGTGTTGATGGTATTTATGTGGTAATATGAAAGGGTATGAAATACATAGTTGTTGGTTAGTAGAAATATTGATATTTAAAGGGTGTCGTGGGTATAAGTCTGACAGTAGATGTGTAGGGTACGAAAGGATGGGCAGAGCCTTAGCTACGACGAGGTTGTATGAGTTCAGGCCCCTCTGCGGTGGAGGTAAAAGCCCTACGTCTTAGTGCTCTTGGGAGCTTAGTGTCGAGTGGAATATAGGAGTACAGTAAATGCCAACCCCTGCACCAGTGGGGAAGGGCGGCTTATATAGAGTGCGCTACCCTTCACAACGACCCGGTGGACAGGGGTGGAGTAGTGGCGAATAAATGCCTACGTTACAGGTAACGTATGCCTTAAATGCTAATAATGGTGTATGAAAACGTATGACCGTTGCCCTCCTGGGAGGTTACGATGTACAGAGTGGAATTCAGTCGGTACGATAAATATGCTCTGAATGCTCGTCACCGACTGGATGATGGGGGGTCCTTAGTTCAGTCGGAACTATCTAAGGGCCTTGCCCTCTATGAAGGGTAGTCCTTGGGTAGGACCTATAAGGCAGGCCTATGACCCTACCCTGGGACTATAACCCCATCATTAGTCCCCGAATGGATCGGGGTTGGAACGACGAAGTGGTGCCTGGAGTACGGATCCGACTGGTATGGATGTGACTTTGGTGTTGTTTGCCTTGATCCAATTTATCCTTTCGACCAGTGATCCGAGTGAATATACCAATGAAACGAACCGTCAGGGACCGAGTGCTTCCGCGGAATCTTTCGATGTGACCGGTCAAACTGACAGCGGCGGATTTTCTGGGTTCTTCAAATTTCGGTTGCCGCGCGCTCAGCGGGGATGTCGACATCGTCATCGGGTAGTTTCTGCCGCCTCGATTACCGCGCCTTTATCTTCTCCACTAATATCGCAGCAGCCGGTCGGGGGATAAGATTTCGTGGCCACCTGTTAGTGACCCAGTCGGAACCTTATTTAAGCCTCTCCGTTGGTGGTTTCTTGTTGCGCTGCCCTTGTTACTCGCACTCGCCTCGCTTCTCCCATAGCTCCCTGCGCGTTCCAAGCCTCCTCCTTCCTCTCCTCCTCTGCGGATCTGCTGCCTTCACCATGACGAAGGGGCAGACGAGCAAGCTCGAGTCGTAGAAGAAGAAGAAGGCGGCGGCTCCTGCTTAGCGGCGACAGCGAGCACTACCGACGGGTTGGATCCAGGGGGATTTCCTCCCCTCCACGGTGACGGCGGACGACCTGCTGGAGCTGGTGGAGCAAGGCATGATTGCCAACAAGTCGTGGAGGCTGCCGGTGGACGGCGAGACGGAGCCGGCGCCGCCGGAGGGAGAGCGTGTCTTGCTGCTCAGCCACGTGTACAAGGGCTTCTCCTCGCCTCCCCACCCCTTCTTTAGAGGTATTATGGATCACTTCGAGGCGCAGCTCCATCATTTTCCTCCCAACGCGATAGCCCATCTCGCCGCATTCGTCACTCTGTGTGAGTGCTTTATTGGATGTCCCCCCCATTGGGGGCTCTTTAAGTACATCTTCTTCTCTAGGTCTCAGACTATCAAAAATCTTAGCCAGTCAGACGATAAAACCCATCTCCTCCAGCTCTGCGGGGGCTTAGGCTTCCAAAAGAAAACGAAGAGTAGCTACCCCCCTCTCCAGTTGTCCGAGTCAGTTAGGAACTGGCAGTCGACCTGGTTCTACTGCCAGGACATAGCATGTCCGAATGTTGTGACTGGGTTGCCGCCCTTTAGCCTAGACCGTCCGGCTCCTCCCAGGCAACTTGCACTCTCAAAGTTGGAAAAGATCCAGATCCAGCCTCTGGTCGATGCGCTGATAGCCGTCGTCCGCAAGGGAGTCACCGGCACGGACTTGCTGGAGACCTTTCTGGGTCGGCGCATCCAGCCGCTGCAAGGCCGACACCACGGAATGTGGCACTATGTGGGGCCTGAGGATTCCACTCGGACTCACCCAGAGTGCGTGACCGGGGAGACGGTAACAGCGTGGGTCCACAGCATCACAGGCGCATGCGCCAACCCCCAAGGAGCCCGGCGAGTGAGGCCCTTCCGCGCCGACAACCCTCCTCCGAATGAGGTGAGCACATCTTGTCGAGTGCTTTCAATCTTCTTAGATTTATCGCTTTTCTTGTGTCGCCGCTTGGTGTCTGACGTTGTCGACTGTATTTTGTGCAGGAGTGGACGAACTGGCATTCTCCCGTCTCGAACGGGTATCCCGCTGAGGAAGAGGAGGGCAGCATGGATAGCACCGAGTACGTCTCCGACAGTGGGGAGACGGAGGAGGAGTCTGAAGAGGAGGAGGGGGAGGTTGGGGAGCAGAGCTCGCCACCTCCACCATCAGAGCCTTGAACTAAGCACCGTCACGAACCCGCGGCTCCGCTGGCTCCTCCAGTAGTTCCGAGTGCTCCGCCTTCTTCTCCCGTGGCTCCGAGTGCTCCGCCAGCTCCTCCCGTGGCTCCGAGTGCTCGGAGCGTGAAGAGGACCAGGGACGCTGCTGCCGAGCCTACGGACCAACTGTCCAAGGTGGCCAAACCAAGTGGGTCCAAGCCTCGGAAAGCTTTGCCTCGGATGAGGATCGCTGTTCCAGTTGCCTCAGCGTAAGTGTCTTGTTCTCCCATCTTCTTTCAATATTTGATTGAACTCATGCTTATCGGACGAGTGGATTTTACTCGACAGAGATGCCACCTCCGCCACCTCTCTGCCGCTCCAGGACGATGATCCCATGGATACGGATAACACTGCCACATCTCAACAAGGTACGTTGTGACGACTCCGAGAGTTTGCATTATTGTTTCATGAGTGCTGTCTTTAATCTTGCCCTTTTTCTGCAACCTCATGTTGTTCAGTCGGGCTTCCTTCGTAGGTGATTCATCTGGAGGAGGACGACCAAAGGGGATCAGGGCCAACTTTGGCGCCTATCCTTGAGGTTGTTCCATCTGCTGTTGCTCCCACCGTGGACGCGCCGCCGACCGAGCTGATGTTGTCGACTGAGGCGGTGTCCCTCACGGCGGAACCGACTGGAGCAGGGCTTGGGATGCCCAAGGAGTCTTCTGTCGTGCCAGGTCCATCGACCGTCCAGTACGACGCCCGACACCTCCCGGAAGACCAAGTGGGAGCCGCCAAGGAGGCCATGGTGAAGGTGGAGTTGATGGTGGGTGATGCCAAGGGAGCGTATGACTCCATCGCGTCTTTGTACAAGAGAAGCTTGGAGCTCCGAGACGATATCCGAGTAAGTGCGCTAGTAAGTGTTTACTTCCCTCTTGTAACCCACTGGGGGTCCAAGTGATATACTCGGATACAGTAAGATTATTTTGCAGTGGGTTCACTCAGAGTGATCCCAGTGGCTGTAGTCCCCGAGACTTCTGTCGAGTGCTTGCACCGGCAGTTGTCTTTATATGTATTTCCCGTTATCTGAGCAGATCCGAGCTGGTCTGCCCGAATATTACCAGTGGGGGCACTCGGAGTGCATCCACTGGATGTAGTCCCCGAGAGCAGTGTTACTCAGGTCGGGTAATAAAATTCTCGTAGATTTGTCTGTTTGTCATGTAGCTCAATAGGGCCGGCCTGTTCGAGCTTCATGCCAGTGGGGTCACTCTTAGTGAACCCACTGGGTGTAGTTTCCGAGACCGCTGTCGAGTGCTTGCATCGGCAGGGTTCTGAAGAACTTTGAGCTTTGTCTGAATGTGTCTGAGCTTCCCTTTGCGCTGATTTGGCAGAAGACTTGCGAAATGGGATCCGTGTACAATGCTCTGAAGGCTGAAAAGGTTCAGCTTGCTGCGGAATTGGAGGCGGCTGTGAATGACTTGGCTGGTGTGAAGGGGGCTCTTGCTGACCGAGAGAAGTCTTTGGAGGAGTCCCGCGAGACCAACAAGGCATTGGTGGCCGAAATTGAGAAAATGGGCAAGCAAAGAAGTGAACTGATGGGTCAGATGAAGGTGATGAACCGTCGATGCATTTCGCAGGAGAAGTATGTCAACGACTGGGCAAGGAAGATGATTGCACTGCTCGGTGGTAAGCTTTTTGCCGAGTGCTTCTTGACTTTGTAATTCGTTCTGCGCTTACTTTATGCTCTTCTTTTCTTTGCAGATTTTTGTCTGGACGCTGAGGCTGAAGCAGCCGACATTGAACGGTCGGTAGTTCCGAACGTTCCACTCGGCGACGAAGCCAATCGGGACATGCTCCGAGCACATATTCGCCTTGGCAGAGTGGGACCTTTCATCGGCCGTCTGAGAGAAGTCATCGGCCGGATCGACAAGGAGCTGTGGCCCGAAGACGATTCCCGGCAGGAAATAGAAGGGTTGATGACTCGGCTGGAGGACGTCCAGAACAGATTGCAGGCATGGAAGAAGTCTGCCGCTTGTTGTGGTGCGGACGTGGCGCTATCGCTGGTCCGAGTGCACTGCAAGGAAGCTCGCGAAGAAAAGCTGAAGGCGTTGCACGTCGCCAACACCAAGAAGCTTCGATTCGAAGATTTCATGGAGACCTTCCTCGAGACAGCCACTCGTATCGCATACGGGATCGATCTTGAGACCTTTGTGGAGCCTGCCAGTCCCGGTGCCAGTCCTGATTACGCCTGAAAAACTTTACCTCGGTATGCCGAGTGGTATCTGTATCAAACTTGGGCCATTGCTGTTGGCCGTCACATTCGTGGTTCGGTGTGGATAAGCTTGATCCACACCGAGCCGACTATCGTAGATCCAACTTTCAATTCGAATCAAATATTTTGCTCTTCTTTCGCCAAGTTTATTTTCTGACACGATATTGGCTCGTGGTTTTTGTTTGGCGTTTGTTGGTGAAGCCAATGGCAAACATGCGGAGCATGTAATTGTCAGTTGTCTTCACATCCACATGAGCCTCAATGAGGGTCTGCTAAGCCTCCGAGTGGATCTCGAGGATACACTCGAAGGAAGCTTTTTACTTAGGCGATTCTGGATCGCAGCTAAGTCCCCGAGTGCGGCATCTCGTGCGCACTTGGAGTGAGTTGATACTCATGTAGTTGTCAGTTGTCTTCACATCCACATGAGCCTCAATGAGGGTGTGCTAAGCCGCCGAGTGGATCTCGAGGATACACTCGAAGGAAGCTTTTTACTTAGGCGATTCTAGATCGCAGCTAAGTCCCCGAGTGCGGCATCTCGTACGCACTCGGAGTGAGTTGATACTCATGTAGTTGTCAGTTGTCTTCACATCCACATGAGCCTCAATGAGGGTCTGCTAAGCCTCCGAGTGGATCTCGAGGATGCACTCGAAGGAAGATTTTTACTTAGGCGATTCTCGATCGCAGCTAAGTCCCCGAGTGCGGCTTTTAGTGCGCACTCGGAGAGAGTTTTTTACTTAGGCGACTCTGGGTCGCAGCTAAGTCCCCGAGTCCGGCTCTTAGCGCACACTCGGAGAGAGTTTTTTACTTAGGCGACTCTGGGTCGCAGCTAAGTCCCCGAGTGCGGCTGTTAGCGCACACTCGGAGAGAGTTTTTTTTTACTTAGGCGACTCTGGGTCGCAGCTAAGTCCCCGAGTGCGGCTGTTAGCGCACACTCGGAGAGAGTTTTTTACTTAGGCGACTCTGGGTCGCAGCTAAGTCCCCGAGTGCGGCTGTTACGCACACTCGGATAGAGTTTTTTACTTAGGCGACTCTGGGTCGCAGCTAAGTTCCCGAGTGCGACTTTTTGTGCACACTCGGAGAGAGTTTTTTACTTAGGCGACTCTGGGTCGTAGCTAAGTCCCTGAGTGCGACTTTTAGTGCACACTCGGAGAGAGTTTTTTACTTCGGCGACTCTGGGTCGCAGCTAAGTCCCCGAGTGCGACTTTTAGTGCACACTCGGAGAGAGTTTTTACTTAGGCAATTATGGGTCGCAGCTAAGTCCCCGAGTGCGGCTGTTAGCACACACTCGGAGAGAGTTTTTTACTTAGGCGACTCTGGGTCGCAGCTAAGTCCCCGAGTGCGGCTGTTAGCGCACACTCGGAGAGAATTTTTTACTTAGGCGACTCTCGGTCGCAGCTAAGTCCCCGAGTGCGGCTGTTAGCGCACACTCGGAGAGAATTTTTTTAGATCGGAGTCTGCGACGCGGAAGAATTATGGACCTGCAAAAAATCAGTCTGCTTTGTATTACTTCAATGATACTTGTTCTTTACATTGCCTCCGTCGGCGGTCACGTGTAGAAGCGCTTCAGGAGATCTCCGTTCCATGCTCGCGGCTCGTCCGTTTCCCTGTCGAGGTTGTAGAGTAGATATGCTCCGTTGTTTAGCACCTTAGAGATGATGAAGGGTCCTTCCCAGGCGGGAGCCAACTTGTGAGGCCTCTTCTGGTCCACTCGGAGCACCAGGTCACCTGCTTGGAATGTGCGACTCCTGACGTGCCGCGCGTGAAAATGCCGCAGATCTTGTTGATAAATTGTTGAGCGAGTCAGTGCCATCTCGCGCTCTTCTTCTAGTAGATCCACTCCGTCTTTCCTGGCCTGCTCCGCTTCGGCTTTGGAGAAGAGTTCAACTCGTGGAGAGTTGTGAAGCAAGTCACTCGGAAGGACTGCCTCTGCTCCAAAAACGAGGAAGAACGGGGATCGCCCTATAGATCTATTCGGAGTTGTGCGGAGGCCCCACAACACCGAAGGCAGCTCGGTGACCCATGCGCCGGCGGCATGTCCAACTTCTCGCATGAGTCGAGGCTTCAACCCTTGAAGAATAAGTCCGTTCGCCCGCTCTGCTTGCCCGTTGGTTTGAGGGTGCCCCACAGATGCAAAATCCACTCGGATACCTTGGCATGTGCAAAAACCTTTGAATCTGTCCGAGTCAAAGTTTGTGCCATTGTCAGTGATTATGCTGTGCGGGACTCCGAATCTGGAGATGATGTCTCTGACAAATTTGATGGCCGTAAGGGCGTCGAGCTTCTTGATGGGCTTGGCTTCAATCCACTTGGTGAACTTGTCGACTGCCACCAACAGATGAGTGAATCCCCCTTGGCCAGTTCTGCATGGACCGATTGTATCTAATCCCCACACTGCGAACGGCCAAACAAGAGGGATTGTCTTCAGCGCAGGCGTTGGCTTGTGGGACTTGTTCGAATAGAACTGACAGCCTTCGCATCGGTCGGCCATATCCTTTGCCATTTCATTCGCCTGCAAGCAGAAGAAGCCAGCTCTGAATGCTTTGGCGACGATTCCTCTTGAGGAGGCATGATGGCAGCAAGTTCCCGAGTGAATTTCTTCCAGGATTAACTGTCCCTCCTCAGGGGAGATGCATCGCTGAAGGACTCCTGAAACACTTTCCGTTTACAACTGGCCATCAATGACGGTGAAGGACTTCGACCTGTGGACGATCTGCCTCGCTTGGACTTCGTCCTCTGGTAATTTTTGCCTCAGGATGTATGCAATGAACGGCACAATCCAATCAGGGATGATAGCAAGAATCTCCATGATCAAATCAACCACAGCAGGGACCTCGACTTCAGTCGAATCTGTTGAACTCTTCGGTTGTACCGGTTCCTCTGTAAAAGGATCTTCTTTCACCGAAGGGAGATGTAGGTGCTCGAGGCAGACATCACTCGGGACTGGTCTCCGAGTGGATCCGAGTTTTGCCAACTCATCAGCTGCTTGGTTCTTCAGTCGTGGAACATGGTGAAGTTCCAGACCTTCAAACTTCGTCTCGAGCTTCCTTACTGCGTTGCAGTATGCAGTCATGATGGGGTTCCTGACATCCCACTCCTTCATCACTTGATTAACCACCAAATTTGAATCACCATAGACCATCAGGCGACGGACGCCGAGTGTGATGGCCATGTGCAATCCATAAAGGAGAGCTTCATACTCTGCCTCATTGTTGGAAGAATCAAAATGTATCTGCAACACATACTTAAGCTTATTACCTTTTGGTGATATGATCACTACGCCAGCGTCGGAGCCATTCAGCATCTTGGACCCATTGAAGAACATAGTCCAATGAGCCGAGTAGATGTGAGTCGGTTGCTGTTGTTCTACCCATTCTGCTATGAAGTCAGCCAAAGCTTGAGCCTTTATAGCCTTCTTGGCTTCAAACTTGATGTCGCAGTATAACATCTCCATAGCCCACTTCGCCACTCGGCCTGATGCGTCTCGATTGTGGAGGATTTCCGACAACGGAGCATCAGAAACGACAGACACCGAGTGGTCTTGGAAATAGTGAGCCACCTTCTTTGCAGTCATGTAGATCCCATAAATAAGCTTTTGATAATGGGGATATCTCTTCTTGGAAGGAGTCAGGACTTCAGAGACATAATATACTGGCCGCTGAACCTTGTACGCTTTGCCTTCTTCTTCACGTTCGACTGTGAGAACAGTGCTGACGACTTGATTTTTAGCCGTGACGTACAGAAGAAGGGGTTCTTTACTGAGCGGGGCAGTAAGAACCGGCTGGGTGGAAAGCAGGGCTTTGAGGTCGTCGATTGCAATCTGGGCTTCGTCTGTCCACTCGAAAGTATCTGATTTCTTCATGAGTCGGTACAGAGGTAATGCCTTCTCGCCGAGTCGAGCGATAAACCTGCTCAAAGCCGCTAGGCAACATGTGAGCCTTTGAACATCATGTATTCTAACCGGCCGCTCCATTCGGATGATGGTCCCGATCTTGTCGGGGTTGACATCGATTCCTCGTACGGAAACGAAGAAACCGAGTAACTTTCCGCTGGGAACACCGAATGAACACTTGGCAGGGTTGAGCTTGATATCGTACCTACGAAGGTTGGCGAGTGTTTCTGCCAAGTCAGTCAGCAGGTCGGAACCTTTGCGTGACTTGACTACGATATCGTCCATATATGCCTCCACATTTCGACTGATCTGGTCCAGGAGGCATTTCTGGATCATGCGCATAAAATTTGCTCCTGCATTCTTCAAACCGAATGGCATAGTGATGTAGCAGAAAGACCCGAATGGGGTGAAGAAGGCTGTTTTTAATTCATCCGGACCATACAGACGGATCTGATGATAGCCCGAATAGGCATCAAGGAATGATAAACGCTCGCAACCCGCAGTCGAATCGACAATTTGATCATTGCGGGGGAGCGGGAAATGATCTTTCGGGCAGACCTTATTGAGATGCTTGAAGTCGATGCACATACGGAGGGACTTGTCGTTCTTGGGCACCATGACAACATTGGCCAGCCACTCGGAGTGGTGTACCTCACGAATGAAGTTGGCTGCCAAAAGTTTAGCCACCTCCTCTCCGATTGCCTTCCTTTTGTGCGCGGCGAGCCGACGCAGGCGTTCTCGGACAGGCCGAGCGGTAGGATCCGCATGCAGTCGGTGCTCAGCCAACTCCCTGGGTACACCTGGCATGTCAGTGGGCTTCCATGCGAAAATGTCCGAGTTCTCACGGAGGAATTGGATGAGCTCGGCTTCCTATTTTGGATCAAGGGTGGTGGAGATGTTCGTCGGGGGGCGGTGTCGTCCGTCGGGTGGATGCTGACTTTCTTTGTGTCGCCCGCCGACTGGAATGCGGACTCCGAAGCTGGCTTCTTTGAACGCATCAAGTCAGCGGGGTCGGCCGTCTTCTTGTACTCATCCAGCTCAAGGATAGCCATCTGCTGATCGGCAATCCGTGACCCCTGTTGCACACACTCTTCGGCCCGCTGCCGATTGCCTGTGATGGTGATCACACCTTTGGGACCCGGCATCTTCAGCTTCAAATACACGTAACATGGACGGGCCATGAAACGTGCATATGCCAGACGGCCCAGAATTGCATGGTATGCACTCTGGAAGTCCACCACCTCGAATGTCAGCTTTTCCTTGTGGAAGTTCTTGTCGGAGCCGAAAACGACGTCCAACGCGATCTGGCCGAGTGACTTGGCCTTTCGTCCTGGGACGACGCCGTGGAACTGCATGCTGCTCTCGCTAAGTTTGGACATCGGAATGCCCATCCCCTTGAGAGTGTCAGCGTACATGATGTTCAAGCCGCTGCCGCCATCCATGAGGACTTTGCGCAGTCACACTCCTTCCACCATTGGGTCGACTACCAGAGCCTGCCTCTCCGGGGTGGGCACGTGTGCTGGATGATCCGACTGATCAAAGGTGATCGCAGTCTGAGACCATTTGAGGAACGTGGGGTTGGTCAGGGTGGCCATGTTCACCTCCCTGTTCACCAGCTTCAGTCGACTCTTGCTTTCCACGTCAGCAAAAATCATCAATGTTGTGTGGACTTGGGGGAACGGATCCTCTTTGTCCTCATCATCCTGCTCGTTTTCTTTTTCACTCGGCTGCCCTTCGCCGAACCCTTGGATCAGGAGGCGACATTGTCGAGTGGTGTGCTTTGGGAATATGGCGTTGCCTTCTTCATCCATCTTCGTGTGGATTGGACATGTCTGATCCAGGATAGAGTTCCCGAACTGCTTCTTCTTGGGGGTGTACTGAGCTTTCCCCTTGCCCTTGAACTTGGCATTTGTAACGGCAGCTGCCTCTGCCTGCGGAGCAAACGGAGCTTTCTTCTTTTGCTTCCGATTGCTGTTCCCATCTCCGTCGGCAACTGCCTTGTGCTTGCCGCTACGTATGCGGTCCTCTTCTTCGCCATTTGCATAGCGTGCGGCTATCTCCATCATCTTGCTCATGGAGATGTCGCTTGTCCGACCGAACTTCAGGTACAGATCTCTGTACCGCACGCCTGCCTTGAATGCGCAAACTGCTTGATGCTCTGTGACGTTCTCCACCGTGTGGTAGAGGGTCGTCCAGCGCTGGATGAAATCGCGCAGGGGCACATTCTGCTTCTGGACGCAGTGCTGGAGATCCACGAGACCAGTAGGGCGTTTGCACGTGCCCTCGAAGGTCCTGATGAACACTTGGGACAGATCTGCCCAACTTTAGATGCTTGATGGAGCCAACTGATTCAGCCACGCTCGTGCTGAGCCGTCGAGCATCACGGGGAGATGTTTCATGGCGACCTGGTCATCTCCGCCACCGATCTGGACCACCACTCGGTAGTCGTCCAGCCACGTTTCTGGCTTGGATTCTCTTGTGAACTTGCTGATCCCCATCGCCAATCAGATGCTGGGAGGGATGTCAGCTGAACGGATGGCCCGACTGAAGCACTCGGGGCCACAGACGATGGTCCTGCTTCCACTCGGACGGTCTCTATCATGACCATCACGATGGGCTCGACTCCTGTCGACCTTCCTCTGGGCGATGTACCCTCTTGCATCGGGCCTTGGATCATACGTGTCACCGACTGAACGCCGATCATCATGATGTCGGGGCCCGTAAGGCCCACCCCACGGAGGGGTGCGTGAACGGTGACGATCTTCGGGATACGTGGAACGGCTGCCCCCTATGCGTCGCTGATGAGAGTGGGGGCTGTAAACCGACCGATGCGTGTTCGCGTGAACAGAACTGTTGTGGATCCTGTTGTGCGACTGGGAGACCGCCGAATTCTGCTGCTGCGCCGTGTGCAACAGGGCGCGGATCTGCTCGATCTCTCTACCAGCCTCCGAATCAGTCGGTTGGAGGGAATCGGCTATCTTAGCAGCGGCAGCCAGGTTGAGGACGGGTGTACGGAACACCTCGACGTTGCTCTGACGAGTGCGTCGACTGGCAGAACGGTGGTGTTGACGGCGAGCGCCGGACGATTCGCCGACCTCGTGCTCGTTCCGGCCAGTCCGGTGGGTACTTTCATGGGAATTTGCCATGAGAACTTCTGCTGCAGGCCCGTGACCCAAGTACTCGGAAGGTAACTCTGTTGGAACTGAGTCCAAGCACTGGGACGGCGGCGCGACCACAACCGACTCGAGGACCACCACTTGAGAGGACGCGTTTTGGCGCGCCTGGGCGTGTCGCACCCAATGCTGGAGCCACGGACAGCGGGACCGCTTGTTGCGGCGCATGACGGGGGCGAAGGTCGACACCGGGGCCGACTGCTGGAGAAGAAGGACGCTGCAAGCACCAGCACGGAAGTGCGTAGCCCCGCGACTGGGGAGCGCCTCGACGTCGAGAGACGCATCCCGAAGCCATGGCGAATCGTCGACGATGAAGGAGAATGCGCCGAAGAGGATCTCCCGACCCATGAATAAATCTCTGCCGGACGACATGATGAAAAGATGAAGCTGCAAACTCACCGGAAGTCGCTTAGACGCCTGCCCCAAGGTGGGCGCCAACTGTCGTGGGTATAAGTCTGACAGTATATGTGTAGGGTACGAAAGGATGGGGAAAGCCTTAGCTACAACGAGGTTGTATGAGTTCAGGCCCCTCTGCGGTGGAGGTAAAAGCCCTACGTCTCAGTGCTCTTGGGAGCTTAGTGTCGAGTGGAATATAGGATTGCGGTAAATGCCAACCCCTGCATGTCACATCCCTAACCCTTAAGCAAGATAGCATTGTGCTCATCTCTTCTTTGCGTTTGCATCTAAGAAGTTTCAACAAAAACAACAAAGTGGCAAAGGAAAAACTCAAAACCCTAGCCACCATTTCAATTAAAGGAAATCTCAAACTAGTTCAAAATCAATGAACCCAAAATGGCCTCAAGAAATGTTCAAACTTTCTGATAAATCATGAAAGTAAATGAGCATTGGAGAAAACTATTTTCTTGACACTTTAAGCATTTGAAATAAATGCAAAAGCCACTGGTTTCAAATTTAAAAATTGAAATCAGAAACTACAATTTTCCAAAAATGTTGAAAACCTTGGAAATGAGTGGGGATATTATAACAAATATTTCAGGAGGTCTAAAATAGTTTTTACTTTTTGTTTTGGAGCTGAATTAATTAGCAATACAATAATTAGCAAAACAGAAAAACAAAAACAGAGAAAATGGGAAAAAGCTTACCTGTCGCCCAAGCCTGGCCCGGCCCATCTCCCCGCTCGTCCCCTCCCTCGCGCCAGTAGGCAGCAGGAGGTGGCTGCCGCCTCCTCCGGCGCGGCCACGCACCTGCGTGCCTGCCTGGCCGCCGCCTCGCGCTCGCGACGACGGGGATAAGCACCCCAGAGCCTCCCCTATCCATTCCCCGCCTCGATTCTCCTCCTCCGCCCGGATCTCCTCCCCCTCCTTGCTGCCGCCATTAGAGCCGAGCTCGAGCTCGAGCTGCCCGTGCCCCTGGCCATAGGATCCCCTCCCAGAGCACGCCATTAGCTCCGCCTCGTCGCCCTGGTCATCTCTGCAGAAGCCGAAGCTTCCTCGAGCCCTGCAACGCCCGCAACGCCGTCGTCTTCCACCTCCGGCCGCCAGACCTCTCCCGTTGATTCGTCGCCCCCAGGCCTTCCCCAAGCCGTCTAAGCTCTGCTCTGCACTCCCCGTGAGCATGCGGTCGTTTCCCCTAAGTTTTCCCCCTCGATCCCCTCCTCTAGCCCTAGTTTCACCGGAGCCCGACGAGGACCGCCGCTGCCGCTCGTCGCCGGTAGCCCTCCGATGATCAGCTCGTCCTTCCGAGGGCACCAGCAGCTCCAGGACGACGCGTAGATGCCGTAGCAGCTAAGAACCGAGCGTAGATCCCTCTGATTCAAAGCCCCCGATGACGCCCGAGCTTCGGCCGCCGCTCCGACTCGTCGCCGACGCCTCTTCCGGCGACCCTAGCCTCCCAGATGGTCCTGCTAGATCGGCCACTTCGCGAGAATGCTGTAGCTGCAAACCACGTGCGTTTTGGTGCTGTGCAGCGCCGTCTAGGTCGCCTCCGGCGAGCCCTCCGCCGCGGGTCTGGTCGCCGGCGACCACCCTCCGGTGGGCGTCGACGTGGCCGACCATTAGGGCGTAATCGCCCTCCCCTCAGTCGCTGCCAGAGGGCCCCACGCCTGGTCAAACCCCAATTAGGGGCTGGTCAACACGGGATTAGTCCGAGAGAGGCTGACCAGTGGGGCCCCCATGTCAGGTTTGACCTGCACAGGTCGGCTGACCTACTGACGTCAGCCTGATGCAACAAATAGAAATTCCAGTTTAAAACTAATTCAGGAAATTGCTAAAAGTTGTAAAAATCATAGAAATTAATCTGTAACTCCAATGAAAATAATTTATATATGAGAAAGTATCAGAAAAATTCAAGGATTCTGATTATGCTATTTTCAACTATGTTTGAAAAAGTTACAGAACCCTAAATTGTGAAATAAGGAATAAGTCAATTCTTTTAATCACCTTATAAATGGAATTTGCAAAAATATTCAAATTTCATTATATATGCAATGATCACACACTGCCCTAAGTACAAATCAGTATCATAACATGACAATTCATGCATGTTAACATCAAGATGAACCGAGCATCAGGTCGAATCAATTAAACCGGTATCCGAGAATACCCGTTTGAATTGCTATTCGAATGTGATTCAAATCAACTCTAAACTTATTACATGTTGAAAATAATAACTTATCACCTTGCATTCTCATGCCATGCTCATGCATCATTTTGAGTGCGTATGATTGTTATTGAATGTTGCCATTCATTTTGGTAGGCTCCGCACCCCCGGATTCCACCGAATATCCGTCTGACGGATATCGTTCCTCCTCTGAGCAACAAGGCAAGCAACCCTTTTGATTATCCCGATAACTCCTATGTTCTTGCTCCTGCACCTATTCATTGCATTAGGATCAAATGCTTCAACTACTTTTGCCACGATAGTTGGACCCACTTTCTTTGCATGACTTAACCTTGTCACAGTAAATAGCCGAACCTTGCAACCTAGCATACCTGGTAGTTGCTTGAGCTATGATGTGCCTTATCCTGCTATGCATGCTATGCTTAGAGTTGTGTATGGTCTGTCATCTGGGAGATGAACATAAATGTGTAATGTGTTCGGTGAGCAAAGGTTTTGTGTTGAACTTGATTTGGTAAAGGTACCGGTGATAGGCTGTGTAGGAGTACATGGTGGGTTGTTTCATTGGAACCGTCCTTAGGAACTGAGTTCCGTGTATGTAATCCAAGACTAGATACTACCACATGCTGGGCCCTGAAATATGACCCCGCTCGGCCTATTAATCGCGTAGTACTCGGTCCAGGAGTTGCAAGTAGTTTCTGGTGTTTATAGTAATGCTGGAGGCCGTGCATGGTGCTGACCTGAGAGGTGGACCGTCATGCGGTAGGCAGTGGCACGGTGTACCAAGTGGCACCCGGATGGTGGGCTTGGGAACCCTGCGCACATCGTTTGAGGCCGTGGCGGAAACCTCGGCCGCACTTCCGTACGGGTTACTCTCAGATAGGTGATAAACCTGGACTAGGTACTAGTGTGGTTAACGGTCGTGGCCGACTCCCTCGCAGGGCTTCCGCTTGAAGGTTGCCGAGGTGCATGACGTGCACATGGCGATAAGTGGCGAGAGCGTGTGTGACGAAGTACACCCCTGCAGGGTTATGATCTATTCGAATAGCCGCGTCCGCGGATATGGACTACTTGGAGACATATGTTGTTCATAGATAACTTCAATGGCTACTCATAAAATTGTCAAGATAAGCGTGAGTGTCGTGGACGGCATTTCCGTGCGGAGACGGAATGATTCCACGATAGTGTATTGTTGTGGTGTTAGTGGACTCGTGTGCGAGAAATCAAGTTGTCAAAATTATTTAAAAATGCAAGTTGTCTAGCCACGAGTCAAATGCTGGCTTTCCGCCTGAAACCCCACAATACCTTTTGATACCTTGCATGAGTAGTTAGTTCTCCTAAAGTCTTGCTGAGTACCTTCGTACTCATGTTTGCTTAATAAATGTTGCAGAGGTTGCTAATGACCCTAACGGAGGGTTCTTCGTAGACATCGACGATGACGAGTAGCTGGTGTCCCAGCTACGATCTGGCCCTACGTCGGCTCTGTAATATAGTTAGGCCACGTGCCTACTAGTTGCCCTGTCTGTACCCAGACAGTTTATAACTCTTCCGCTGGCTTGTATTGTATGACTGCTATTATGGGTCGTGAGACCCTTAATGTGTAATATTATGTGTGTGGCTCTTCCGAGCCTCTTAAATAAAGCTTGTATGTTTATGGTTATGTTGTGATGCCATCAATGTATCTATGCATATCGGTATGCCATGCGTACGTGTGTCGTACTTGATATGTATGGGGTTCGATTACCTAGTCGTGAACTTTAGTAGCACTCCTTACAAGGAAATGCCCCTTTGTGGTCCAACGAGCCTTGGTAGTTCGCTACTGCTCCGGACACATTGGTTGACCGGCATGTGTCCTTCTTAGCTGCTGTGTCTGTCCCCTTTGGGGAAATGTCACGCGATGTAATGGAGTCCTTGTAGCTTGCTACGACTCGTCTACATTCACCGATGACCGACACCTGCTTTGTTGGGTCATGTATGCTTGTCCTTGTGCGGTACTGCCACTTTGGTTTATGACTAGACATGTCGATCCGGGTTCTTTGACATTGGATTGCTAGCGATACTATCGCATACGTGAGTCAAAAGACGCAAACGGTCCCGGCTAAGGTAAGGCTGCAGCCGTGGAGTTAACCGTGCGTGAGACCACAAAGGGATGCGATGGGTTACATGCTAGATTCCTATGGCTTAGGATCGGGGTCCCGACAGCGTTGGTATCAGAGCCTGACTGACTGTAGGATTACTAAGCCAAACTGGTCGAAGTTGCGTCTAGAATTTCTTAGTTATATATAGGGTAATTGTTTGTGGAAGGGAACGTAACACTCTTGTTCTCTTCTCAAGATATTCTATCCTGGTCATCCTCGTCTTTTCTGCGGGAATTAAGGACTAGGTTACTCATCTTCTCCTAGGCTCGTGTTCTGATCGGTAGCTTATAGGACTACGGGTCGAGAGATATTGGGTTTCTTTTATTCCTAGGAAGCAGGAAGTAAGTTTGATGATCAGAGAGTTGAACTTGATAGTTGAGTGGTTACGCTATTCCATTTTTGGGTTGTCTCAAAATTTGTTTTTGAGCACTTACAGCCGTTATGCTGCCCAATTTTTCATTCGGAGCTCTAATGCTTTTGCATTACTATCTATTACAGATGCCTGGCCGTCCTTCTCGTCAGGTGGTACGTCTGACCAGGTGCATTGATGTACCGGGTCATACGGCCATGCTGGTCAGGGTGATGTCGGTGTGCGGTTACCGCTGGTACCCCGAGTACACGGTAGAGGAACAGTACCGAGACTTCAACCAGAGACAGTACATCTGGACTGTTAGGGTATTTCCAGACTACCCTGGAGCTGAGAAGCTAATCCATTGGTCCTATGGGTTGGGGGTCACCGTTGACATGGCAGTACAGGATGCTGCCTATTCAATGCTGACTATTATGAGAGCGAGACATGCACTGCTGCAGAATTCAGAGTTCTGCTATGTTCCGGCCTCTCAGTCTGGTGAAGAGGGATACCTCAGTGGAGTCTATTTTGATTCTTCTATGGAGGATCCACTTCTGCAGTCCACTGTTGAGATGCTAGAGAACAGAGACAGGGATGCTCGTGCTCTCCGCATGGAGCTTTATGCTACCCGTGCCCGTGTGTGGAGAGCTTTGACGCAGCTGGCACCGGTAGTCCAGACAGGGTATGGAGAGATGGAGATGCTGAACCCTGTTAGGACCCATCTTCCGGCCCACGTTGACTGGCCAGCTATAGGAGGAGTCACACCTCTTCGGGGACCCCTCTTACCACCAGTCAGGGGACCAAGGCCACATCCGTGTCCTTATGGATCCCAGGGATCTCAGGCTAGAGTGTTTCCTGATCCGCAGGTTGAGCTTCCAGGTCATGGAGGTAATCTCTATGAGATGTTCTATGCGGATGCCTGAGCTGTGAGCGGAAGGATAGTATGGTAGTAGCCGTACATTCACAGTCCTGCGTGACTTGTGAAGTATGGTAGTAATGTGAAATGAATTCCGGAGGCCTAGATAAATAATGTATAGGAAGCTTGTAAGCCTCTGATGAGTAGTTCCACCATTTCAGTAGTTTGCTCTTCGGTTAAGTTTGTACTGAACTATGTAAAGGTGTGTATGAACCATGGTGTATATATAGCAGTGGCTTGTTACCATGTTGTTCGGATATTCATTTCCGCATTCCGTGTGTTCAGTACATTCTTAATCCATAACTAGTATTGATATGATATTGGTCTAAGCTATGAGTTTGTTTGTCAGGATGGTGTTCACCAGGTTGAACCGTGCCCCTGCTCATGAGCAAGGTGAGGGTAGTCAAGCGTCGGAGGAAGACCTGCCTCACCCACCTTCTCTGGTAGAAGTGATGCTTGAGGCAGAAAGAAACAAAAGGGAGACCAACCGACTGCTAGAGCGTATTGAGCAGAATACGGCTCGACAGCCTAGGAATGCTGCAGTGTCCCTCAATGACTTTGTGAAGCTGAATCCTCCAAAGTTTCATCATTCCGTCGATCCCCTCGACGCTGATGACTGGCTGTGCAGCATCTCACGCAAGATTCGCTCGGCGAATGTGTCTCAGGCCGACAAGGTGACCTTTGCGGCGTATTTCCTGGAGGGACCCGCCAATCTGTGGTGGGAGAATTTTGAAGCTATGCGTCCCGCTGAACCAGTGGCCACATGGGCAGACTTCAGTGCAGCTTTTCGTCTGCACCATATTCCAGAGGGCCTGATGGACAGAAAGAGAGAGGAGTTCTGTGCCTTCACTCAGGGCAAGTTGTCTGTGGATGCCTATAGCCGCGAGTTCGGTAACCTCGCCCGCTATGCAATAGAGGAGGTGTCTACTGACGCCAAGAAGCAAGCAAGATTCCATAAGGGTCTGAGCCCTGAGCTCCGTCGAGACCTGCGCCTCCATGAGTGTGCAAGTTTTCAAGCCCTGGTCAACAAAGCGATCAGTGCCGAGACTGGTCATACTGACTTCGAAGCCACAAGGAAGCACTCCCGTGACTTTGGCTCATCTTCTAGTTCCGCGTTTCCAAAACGCACGCTGTGGGTTCCAAACAGTTCTCTGCCGCCAAGATACACTCCGAGGTCATCCTACGTGGCGCCTCAGACGAATCAGGCCAACCCTCCAGCAAAAGCTTATGGTGGTCCAGCTAGCAATGCTGCACCATGTGCCAACCAGGTGATCTGCTACAAGTGTGGAGAACCAGGGCATTATTCCCGTGAGTGTTCTCAGAATGTGGGTGCCAAACAACCCGGAAAGTCCGTCGGGCAGGCCAAGTTGGGCAAAGCTTTTTACGTGAAGCCAACTCCTGCACGTGGCCGTGTGAACTATGTGTCAGCAGAAGAAGCTGCAGAGGGTCCCGACGTCATGCTGGGTACGCTTCTTGTTAATCATCACCCAGCGTCCGTTCTCTTTGACACTGGGTCCTCTCATTCCTTCATTTCAGAAAGTTATGCACAGTTGCATAACATGTCTTTCTGTGATATGCCAATTCCATTGGTTGTTCAAACCCTTGGTAGTAAATGGAAAACCTCTAGGATAACCTATGACAATGAAATTCTAGTAGACAGGCTAGTTTTTCTAGCCTCATTGATAGCATTGAAATCTTCGGATATTAATATCATCTTGGGCATGGACTGGATGTCAGCTCACTATGCCAAGATTGATACTCAATCTAGAAATGTCCAGCTTACCCATTCCTCGGGTGAGATAGTAAATGTCTCTACTCGAGTTGCCAAATGCCAGCTCTACTCCTTAAATGCCAACCCTCTTCCGGAACTTGAAGACATTCCGGTAGTCCGTGACTTCCCGGATGTTTTTCCAGAGGAACTGCCAGGAATTCCACCTGACAGAGATGTAGAGTTTGTGATAGATCTTGTTCCGGGAACTGTCCCAATAGCCAGAAGACCTTATAAGATGGCACCCCTAGAGCTAGCCGAACTTAAGAAGCAATTAGATGAGGCCTTGAGCAAGGGTTTCATTCGTCCTAGCTCTTCTCCTTGGGCTTGTCCCATCCTCTTCGTCAAGAAGAAAGACGGAACGGATCGGATGGTTGTAGATTACCGACCACTTAATCTGGTCACCATTAAGAACAAGTATCCGCTCCCCAGGATCAACGATCTGTACGATCAGCTCGCTGGATCCTCAGTCTTCTCCAAAATGGATTTGAGGTTGGGATACCATCAAATCAAGATTAAGAACGGGGACATTCCAAAAACGGCTTTTGTTACTCGTTATGGCCAATATGAGTACACCGTTATGTCCTTCGGTTTAACCAATGCCCCAGCCACCTTCTCTCGGCTGATGAATTCAATATTTATGGAGTATTTGGATAAATTCGTCATAGTATACCTCGATGATATTCTCATCTACTCAAAGAATGAACAAGAACATGCCAAGCATCTAAGGCTGGTATTGATGAAACTTCGAGAGCATCGCCTTTATGCCAAATTTTCAAAATGTGAATTCTGGTTACCAGAAGTGACCTATCTAGGCCACGTAATCTCTGGTAAGGGTATTGGTGTCAATCCCGAGAGAGTTCAAGCTGTCCTTGATTGGACTTAACCTGAATCGGTTAAGCAAGTTAGGAGTTTTCTTGGTCTAGCGAGCTATTGTCGCCGCTTCGTCGAGAATTTCTGCAAGGTTGCAAAGCCTCTAACTGAACTCCTCAAGAAGGATAAAAAGTTCGAGTGGACACCACAGTGTGAGCATAGTTTTCAGGAACTGAAAAGACGCCTGACTTCCGCACCTGTGTTGCTACCACCAGATTTTTCTAAGGACTTTGTTATCTATTGCGACGCCTCGCGACAAGGATTAGGTTGCATTCTCATGCAAGATCGTCATGTGATCGCATACGCATCTCGACAGTTGCATCCACATGAGGATAATTATCCCACACATGACCTCGAGCTTGCAGCTGTGGTCCATGCACTAAAAACCTGGCGACATTACCTTTTGGGTAATCGTTGCGAAATATTCACTGATCACCAAAGTCTTAAGTACATCTTCACCCAGCCGGATTTGAATCTCAGGCAAAGACGGTGGGTTGAGTTGATCTCGGATTACGACTTAGGGATAACTTACACCCCGGGGAAGGCCAATGTTACGGCCGATGCACTAAGTCGTAAATCTTATTGTAACAATTTGATGCTACAACAAGGTCAACCACATCTCCATGAGGACTTTAGGAAGTTGAATCTTCATATTGTTCCTCAAGGATTCCTTTCTACCCTGGTGGCGAAGCCTACTCTTAAGGATCAAATTATAACTGGCCAAAAGCGTGACAAGGGTATATCACGGATCAAGGAGAATATTTTTAGCGGAAACGCTAAAGAATTTTCCATGAATGATGAAGGTATTGTGTTCTTCCAGAATCGTTTAGTGGTTCCTAAGAACCCACATCTAAGGCAGTTAATCCTTAAGGAGGCTCATGATTCTCCTCTCACCATTCATCCCGGTAGTACTAAGATGTATCAGGACCTACGCCAGAGGTTCAGGTGGACTAGGATGAAGAGAGAAATTGCTGAGTTCGTTGCTAACTGCGACGTTTGTCGCCGAGTTAAGGCAGAACATCAAAGGCCTGCTGGCACCCTTCAACCTTTAGCTATTCCTGAATGGAAATGGGATAAAGTTAGCATGGATTTCATTACCGGATTTCCCAAGACCAAGAAAGGAAATAATGCTATCTTTGTGGTCATAGACCGTCTTTTCAAAGTGGCTCATTTTCTTCCTGTTCGTGAGAGTATAAAAGCTAGCCAGCTAGCAGAGTTATATATCTCTCGAATAGTGTCTCTTCATGGTGTTCCCCTGGAAATTAACTCGGACCGTGGAAGTATCTTTACTTCTCGCTTCTGGGAAAGTTTTCAGAATGCCATGGGGACTCACTTATCTTTTAGCACTGCTTTCCATCCTCAATCAAGTGGTCAAGTAGAAAGAGTGAATCAAATCTTAGAAGATATGCTCCGAGCCTGTGTTATTTCGTTCGGTATGAATTGGGAGAAATGCCTTCCATTCGCTGAATTCGCTTATAACAATAGTTATCAATCAAGCTTGGGCAAAGCCCCTTTTGAAGTTCTCTATGGACAAAGATGTCGAACCCCTCTTAATTGGTCAGAAACCGGAGAGAGGCAACTCTTTGGCCCGGATATGATCCAGGATGCAGAAGAGCAGGTTCGCATTATTCGTGTAAAGTTGAAAACAGCCCAGTCTCGTCAAAAGAGCCAATATGATCGTCATCATAAGGCTGTGACCTTTGAAGTTGACGAGAAGGCTTACCTTCGGGTTACACCTTTGAAGGGTACCCATCGTTTCGGTATCAAGGGCAAGTTGGCTCCTCGTTACATTGCACCTTTCTGCATTCTTGCCAAACGAGGAGAAGTTGCCTACAAGTTGGAACTTCCTCCGCATCTTTCCAAGGTTCATGATGTTTTCCACGTCTCGCAACTCAGGCGTTTCTTTTCGGATCCTATCCGTGAAGTGGACCACGAAACGCTTGATCTACAATATAACCTTTCATACCGAGAATACCCCGTGCGTATTCTTGATCAAGCTGAGCTTACCACTCGACGTCGAAACCTCAAGTTTCTTAAAGTTCAATGGTCAAATCATTCTGAAAAGGAGGCAAATTGGGAAAGAGAGGATCGTCTCCGACTTGAGTATCCTGCGTTATTCCCGACGACTTCTAAATCTCGGGACGAGATTCTTTTGAGTGGGGGTGAGTTGTCACATCCCTAACCCTTAAGCAAGATAGCATTGTGCTCATGTCTTCTTTGCATTTCCATCTAAGAAGTTTCAACAAAAACAACAAAGTGGCAAAGGAAAAACTCAAAACCCTAGCCACCATTTCAATTAAAGGAAATCTCAAACTAGTTCAAAATCAATGAACCCAAAATGGCCTCAAGAAATGTTCAAACTTTCTGATAAATCATGAAAGTAAATGAGCATTGGAGAAAACTATTTTCTTGACACTTTAAGCATTTTAAATAAATGCAAAAGCCACTGGTTTCAAATTTAAAAATTGAAATCAGAAACTACAATTTTCCAAAAATGTTGAAAACCTTGGAAATGAGTGGGGATATTATAACAAATATTTCAGGAGGTCTAAAATAGTTTTTACTTTTTGTTTTGGAGCTGAATTAATTAGCAATACAATAATTAGCAAAACAGAAAAACAAAAACAGAGAAAATGGGAAAAGCTTACCTGTCGCCCAAGCCTGGCCCGGCCCATCTCCCTGCTCGTCCCCTCCCTCGCGCCAGTAGGCAGCAGGAGGTGGCCGCCGCCTCCTCCGGCGCGGCCACGCACCTGCGTGCCTGCCTGGCCGCCGCCTCGCACTGGCGACGACGGGGATAAGCTCCCAGAGCCTCCCCTATCCATTCCCCGCCTCGATTCTCCTCCTCCGCCCGGATCTCCTCCCCCTCCTTGCTGCCGCCATTAGACCCGAGCTCGAGCTCGAGCTGCCCTTGCCCCTGGCCATAGGATCCCCTCCCAGAGCACGCCATTAGCTCCACCTCGTCGCCCTGGTCATCTCTACAGAAGCCGAAGCTTCCTCGAGCCCTGCAACGCCCGCAACGCCGTCGTCTTCCACCTCCGGCCGCCAGACCTCTCCCGTCGATTCGTCGCCCCCAGGCCTTCCCCGAGCCGTCTAAGCCCTGCTCTGCACTCCCCGTGAGCATGCGGTCGTTTCCCCTAAGTTTTCCCCCTCGATCCCCTCCTCTAGCCCTAGTTTCACCGGAGCCCGACGAGGACCGCCGCTCCCGCTCGTCGCCGGTAGCCCTCCGATGATCAGCTCGTCCTTCCGAGGGCACCAGCAGCTCCAGGACGACGCGTAGATGCCGTAGCAGCTAAGAACCGAGCGTAGATCCCTCTGATTCAAAGCCCCCGATGACGCCCGAGCTTCGGCCGCCGCTCGGGCTCGTCGCCGATGCCTCTTCCGGCGACCCTAGCCTCCCCAGATGGTCCTGCCAGATCGGCCACTTCGCGAGCATGCTGTAGCTGCAAAGCGCGTGCGTTTTGGTGCTGTGCAGCGCCGTCTAGGTCGCCTCCGGCGAGCCCTCCGCCGCGGGTCTGGTCGCCGGCGACCACCCTCCGGTGGGCGTCGACGTGGCCGACCATTAGGGCGTAATCGCCCTCCCCTCAGTCGTTGCCAGAGGGCCCCACGCCTGGTCAAACCCCAATTAGGGGCTGGTCAGCGCGGGATTAGTCCCAGAGAGGCTGACCAGTGGGGCCCCCCTGACAGGTTTGACCTGCACAGGTCGGCTGACCTGCTGACGTCAGCCTGATGCAATAAATAGAAATTCCAGTTTAAAACTAATTCAGGAAATTGCTAAAAGTTGTAAAAATCATAGAAATTAATCTGTAACTCCAATGAAAATAATTTATATATGAAAAAGTATCAGAAAAATTCAAGGATTCTGATTATGCTATTTTCAACTATGTTTGAAAAAGTTACAGAACCCTAAATTGTGAAATAAGGAATAATTCAATTCTTTTAATCACCTTATAAATGGAATTTGCAAAAATATTCAAATTTCATTATATATGCAATGATCACACACTGCCCTAAGTACAAATCAGTATCATAACATGACAATTCATGCATGTTAACATCAAGATGAACCGAGCATCAGGTCGAATCAATTAAACCGGTATCCGAGAATACCCGTTTGAATTGCTATTCGAATGTGATTCAAATCAACTCTAAACCTATTACATGTTGAAAATAATAACTTATCACCTTGCATTCTCATGCCATGCTCATGCATCATTTTGAGTGCATATGATTTTTATTGAATGTTGCCATTCATTTCGGTAGGCTCCACACCCCTGGATTCCACCGAATATCCGTTTGACGGATATCGTTCCTCCTCTGAGCAACAAGGCAAGCAACCCTTTTGATCATCCCGATAACTCCTATGTTCTTGCTCCTGCACCTATCATTGCATTAGGATCAAATGCTTCAACTGCTTTTGCCACGATAGTTGGACCCACTTTCTTTGCATGACTTAACCTTGTCACTGTAAATAGCCGAACCTTGCAACCTAGCATACCTGGTAGTTGCTTGAGCTATGATGTGCCTTATCCTGCTATGCATGCTATGCTTAGAGTTGTGTATGGTCTGTCATCTAGGAAATGAATAGAAATGTGGAATGTGTTAGGTGAGCAAAGGTTGTGTGTTGAACTTGATTTGGTAAAGGTACCGGTGAAAGGCTGTGTAGGAGTACATGGCGGGTTGTTTCATTGGAACCGTCCTTAGGAACTGAGTTCCGTGTATGTAATCCAAGACTAGATACTACCACATGCTGGGCCCTGAAATATGACCCCGCTCGGCCTATTAATCGCGTAGTACTCGGTCCAGGAGTTGCAAGTAGTTTCTGGTGTTTATAGTAATGCTGGAGGCCGTGCATGGTGCTGACCTGAGAGGTGGACCGTGATGCGGTAGGCAGTGGCACGGTGTACCAAGTGGCACCCGGATGGTGGGCTTGGGAACCCTGCGCACATCGTTTGAGGCCGTGGCGGAAACCTCGGCCGCACTTCCGTACGGGTTACTCTCAGATAGGCGATAAACCTGGACTAGGTACTAGTGTGGTTAACGGTCGTGGCCGACTCCCTCGCTGGGCTTCCGCTTGAAGGTTGCCGAGGTGCATGACGTGCACATGGCGATAAGTGGCGAGAGCGTGTGTGACGAAGTACACCCCTGCAGGGTTATGATCTATTCGAATAGCCGCGTCCGTGGATATGGACTACTTGGAGACATATGTTGTTCATAGATAACTTCAATGGCTACTCATAAAATTGTCAAGATAAGCGTGAGTGTCGTGGATGGCATTTCCGTGCGGAGACGGAATTATTCCACGATAGTGTATTGTTGTGGTGTTAGTGGACTCGTGTGCGAGAAATCAAGTTGTCAAAATTATTTAAAAATGCAAGTTGTCTAGCCACGAGTCAAATGCTGGCTTTCCGCCTGAAACCCCACAATACCTTTTGATACCTTGCATGAGTAGTTAGTTCTCCTAAAGTCTTGCTGAGTACCTTCGTACTCATGTTTGCTTAATAAATGTTGTAGAGGTTGCTAATGACCCTAACGGAGGGTTCTTCGTAGACATCGACTGCTATTATGGGTCGTGAGACCCTTAATGTGTAATATTATGTGTGTGGCTCTTCCGAGCCTCTTAAATAAAGCTTGTATGTTTATGGTTATGTTGTGATGCCATCAATGTATCTATGCATATCGGTATGCCATGCGTACGTGTGTCGTACTTGATATGTATGGGGTTCGATTACCTAGTCGTGAACTTTAGTAGCACTCCTTACAAGGAAATGCCCCTTTGTGGTCCAACGAGCCTTGGTAGTTCGCTACTGCTCCGGACACATTGGTTGACCGGCATGTGTCCTTCTTAGCTGTTGTGTCTGTCCCCTTTGGGGAAATGTCACGCGATGTAATGAAGTCCTTGTAGCGTGCTACGACTCGTCTACATTCGCCGATGACCGACACCTGCTTTGTTGGGTCATGTATGCCTGTCCTTGTGCGGTACTGCCACTTTGGTTTATGACTAGACATGTCGATCCGGGTTCTTTGACATTGGATTGCTAGCGATACTATCGCATACGTGAGTCAAAAGACGCAAACGGTCCCGGCTAAGGTAAGGCTGCAGCCATGGAGTTAACCGTGCGTGAGACCACAAAGGGATGCGATGGGTTACAGGCTAGATTCCTATGGCTTAGGATAGGGGTCCCGACACTGCACTAGTGGGGAAGGGCGGCTTATATAGAGTGCGCTGCCCTTCACAACAGCCCGGTGGACAGGGGTGGAGTAGTGGCGAATAAAGGCCTACGTTACAGGTAACGTATGCCTTAAATGCTAATAATGGTGTATGAAAACGTATGACCGTTGCCCTCCTGGGAGGTTACGATGTACAGAGTGGAATTCAGTCGGTACGATAAATATGCTCCGAATGCTCGTCACCGACTGGATGATGGGGGGTCCTTAGTTCAGTCGGAACTGTCTAAGGTCCTTGCCCTCTATGAAGGGTAGTCCTTGGGTAGGACCTATAAGGTAGGCCTATGACCCTACCCTGGGACTATAACCCCATCAAAGGGTGTTACTTGTCATTCATCTAAATATTGGTTATGGCATGGTGATGGTGTCTGATCATTCTTATTCCTCATTCAAATCCTAGTGTTGTTCAGGTCGGGGCGCATGATGGTTAACTCCTACTAACCTCCCCCTAGAGGCGTGCGGTAGTACTCTGATTCAAAAGAGCTAATAAGGCTTTGAAATACATATATGAGTTCTTTATGAATAATGTAAATCCATGGATGTACACACACTCACATTTCCATATTTGTTAGCCTCTTCGGTACCGTGTAGTGCCCACTCTCACCTCGAGGATCGATGCAACCTTCGTCGGTGCATCCAAACCCCGTGATATGATATGCTCTATCACACATAATACACCCTATATCTTCCTCAAAACAGACACCATACCTACCTATCATGGCATTTCCATAACCATTCCGGCATATATTTCCATGCAACTTCCACAATCACATGACTTGTGTGTGCACCATCATATTGATCTGTATGATCATGTACCTCACATAGTATTTGTGGCAAAGCCACCATTCATCGTTATTTACATGTTACACTAGATCATTACACATCTTGATAAACTCCCAAAGGCATTCATATAGAGTCATTTCTTTCATCATCATTGAGTTGTTATATCGAGATGTAACTAGATAGAAGTGAGATGTTCATCATTATTAGAGAACTATCTTAGTGAGCAAAGGATGATGTAGACTATGATTCCCCCACAAGTCAGGATGAGACTTCGAGCAAAAAATAAAATATAAATAGGAAAAGAAAAAAAGAACTAAAATGGAAGAAAGATAAAATTAAGAGATAGAAAAATAAGAAATAAATGAGAGAAAAGAGAGAAGGGATAGTGCTACTACTTCTTTTTCCATACTTATCCTTAGAGAAAGGACCAAAATTTTCATATAGACAGTCTCATGAGTTGTCATTTTCACATGCTAGTGGGAATTTTTCATTATAGAACTTGGTTTGCATATTCCGATGACGGGCTTCCTTTGAGGTCTTCATGAGCAATCAAGTTGGATGCACACCCACTTAGCTTTCGTTGATATTTCATACACTTATAGCTCTAGTGCGCCCGTTGCATGGCAATCCGTACTCCTCGCAGTGATACCGATTGATGGGCAACTCCATAGCCCGTTGGTTCGACTCATTGATGCAAGACTTTCTTTTCCACTTTTACTCCTTTTGATCTCTACCACCATACTCAATTCCACCCATATGCTATGTCCATGGTTCACGCTCATGTATTGAGTGAAGATGAAAATGCTGAAGCGTGTTAGAAGTATGATCCAATTGGTTGACTTAACACCGTGGTGCTCATCGTTTGTACTTATGTGGTGAAGATGGAGCAATGCCATGCTAATATGATAAAATGAGTGTGGAGTAACATTCTTTACGGATCATATATTTTGAAAGTTAATGGTTGTGTTATTTATGTTTGTATATTACTATGTTGATGTTTATTAGTTCATTGTTTCTTAATGATCATACCTAAAAAATATTACATGTTAGGTAGCATGTCACATCAAAAAATTTGTTTTTATCATTTACCTACTCGAGGACGATCATGAATTAAGCTTGGGAATGATGATACTTATCCAGCGTATCTATAATTTTTTATTGTTCCATGCTATTATATAATCAATCTTGGATACTTTATATGCATTTGTATGTTGTTTTATATCATTTTTTGGGAACTAACCTATTAACCGAGTGCCTAGTGCTAGTTGTTGTTTTCTGCGTGCTTTTGGCTTTTCAGGAAATGAGTATATAATCAACACTGTAAGGTCTAAACTTATCACACGCAAACACAACTGCTAAAAATTCTTTTTGAGTAGTAGCATAATTTCTTTGGGCACTATCTAGGGTCTTACTAGCATAATGAATAACATTCAATTTCTTGTCTACTCTTTGTCCTAGAACAACACCAACAACATAATCATTAGCATCACACATGATTTTAAATGGTAAGTTCCATTCAGGTGGTTGAATAATAGGTGCAGAAATTAAGGCTTTCTTAAGTATTTCAATGGCTTATACACAATCATCATCAAAATCAAAAGAAAACTATTTTTGAAGGAGATTAGTTAATGGCCTAGAAATCTTAGAGAAATCTTTAATGAAACGCCTATAGAAACCAACATGACCGAAGAAACTTCTTTTACCCTTGATATCTTTTGGGCATGGTATTTTCTCTATTGTGCCAAGTTTGGCTGTATCCACCTCAATGCCTAGTCCGGAAATTTTATGCCCAATTTTTATACCTTCATTCACCATAAAGCGGCACTTCTCCCAATTTAACACAAGATTAGTTTCTTCACATCTCTACAAAACTAGATCAAGGTTGCTCAAGCAATCATCAAAAGAAGTCTCATAAATGGAAAAATTATGCTTGGAAACCTCAAAAAAATTTCAGAAAAGTCACAGGATATAGCAGCAATACTTCTTTGCAAGGTAGCAGGTGCATTGCATAGACCAAAAGGCATGGGCCCGTAAGCATAAGTTCCGAAAGGGCAAGTAAAGGTAGTTTTCTCTTTGTCCTCTTTTGACACAGTTATTTGAGAGAATCCAGAATATCCATCAAGAAAACAAAAGTTTGTGTGCTTGGATAATCTTTCTAACATTTGATCAATAAAAGGCAAGGGGTAATGAACTTTTCTAGTAGCTTTATTCAATTTCCGAAAATCAATTACCATCCTATAACTAGTTACTATTCTTTGTGGAATAAGTTCATTTTTATCATTAGGAACAACAGTTATACCTCATTTCTTAGTAACACAATGAACATGACTTACCCATATACTATCAGCAATAGGATAAATTATACTTGCTTTCAGAAGTTTTAATATCGGTCCTTACCATTTCCTTCATCTTAGGATTGAGACGACGTTGATGATCAACAACATGCTTAGCATTTGGTTCCATATTAATCTTGTGTTAACATAGAGTGGGGATTATGCCCTTAAGATCATCAAGAGTATATGCAATAGTAGCCTTGTGCTTCTTTAGAGTTTTAAATAATATCCTTTCCTCATGCTCAGAAAGGCTAGCACTGATAATAAGAGGATATATCTTCTTTTCATTAAGATAAGCATATTTCAAAGTATCATGTAATGTCTTTAGCTCAAACAGGGGATCTCCCTTGGGTGGAGGGGGATCCCCTAAAATATCAACTAGTAAGTTCTATTTAAGAATAGGTGTTTGTCTAAGAAATATGTCATATATTTCATTTCTTTCATTCATATGCATATCATTTTCATGGTCTAGCAAATATTGTTCTAACGGGTCAGTAGGAGGTACGACAGTAGAAGCAAGAGCAATTATTTCATCCTTTTTAGGCAATTCTTTTTCATGTGGTTTGCTACCTCTTGAGCTTGCGTTGGTTTTTCCCTTGAAGAGGAAAGGGTGATGCAACACAGTAGCAGTAAGTATTTACCTCAGTTTGAGAACCAAGGTATCAATCCAGTAGGAGTATCAAGGAAAGTCTCCAAAGTACATGCGCAAAAATAGCAAACTTGCACCCAACGCTACAAAGGGGTTGTCAATCCCTTCACGATTGATTGCAAGGTGAGATCTGAAGGCAGAAAGTGCAACAAAGTGAAAGTGTAGGGCTAAAAATATGATGTGAAGTAGACCCGGGGGCCATAGTGTTCACTAGAGGCTTCTCTCATGATAGCAAATATTACGGTGGGTGAATGAATTACTGTCAAGCAATTGATAGAACATCACAAAGTCATGCCGATATCTAAGGCAATGATCATACCTATAGGCATCACCTCCGAGACAAGTAGAACGATACTTTCTGCATCTACTACTATTACTCCACACATCGACCGCTATCCAGCATGCAACTAGTGTATTGAGTTCATGACAAACAGAGTTACGCCTTAAGCAAGATGACGCCAAGTAATTGTTTTCGCACTCTTACTTTCTCAATCCTTTTTCAACTCTCACGCAATACATGAGCGTGAGCCATGTATATAGAACTATAGGTGGAATAGAGTGTGGTGGAGGTTGTGAGGCAAAGAGGAGGAGATGGTCACATCGACTCGGCGTATCAAAGGGTTATGAAGATGCCCATCAATAGATATCAATGTGAAAGAGTAAGGATTACCATGCAACGGATGCACTTGGAGCTATAAGTGTGTGAAAGCTCAAAAGTAGAACTAGTGGGTGTGCATCCAACTTGCTCGCTCACGAAGACCTAGGGCAATTTTGAGGAAGCCCATCATTGGAATATACAACCCAAGTTATATAATGAAGATTCCCACTAGTATATGGTGGTGACAAAACAAGAGACTCTCAATCATGAAGAACATGGTGCTATTATGAAGCACAAGTGTGGAAAAAGATAGTAGCATTGTCCCTTCTCTCTTTTTCTCTTTTTTTTTATTTGGGCTCTTCGGCCTCTTTTCATCATTTTTTTGGTGGGCATCTTTGGCCTCTTTTTTTTATTTCCTCACATGGGACAATGCTCTAATAGTGAAGATCATCACACTTTTATTTACTCATAACTCAATACTTAGAGCAATGATGACTCTATAGGAAATGCCTCCGGCAGTGTACCGGGATGTGCAACGATCTAGCTTAGCGTATGACTCGCTAGCTATCTTACGATCATGCAATGGCAATACGAAAGTGACGGCACATGTCATGAGACGAAACGGTGGGAGTTGCATGGCAATATATCTCGGAATGGCTATGAAAAGGCCATGATAGGTAGGTATGGTGGCTGTTTTGAGGAAGGTCAATGGCGGTTTTGTGTAACGGCGAAAGTTGCGCGGCACTTGAGAGGCTAGCAATGGTGGAAGGTGAAAGTGCATCTATACCATGGACTCACATTAGTCATGAAGAACTCACATACTTATTGCGAAATTTTTTATTAGAATCGAAACAAAGTGCTAAACGCATACTCCTGGGGGAAGGGTTGCTAGGTGTTAACCATCGCGCGATCCCGACCGCAACACAAAGGATGACAATCAATAAATCAATTATGCTCCGACTTCATAACATAGCGGTTCACCATACGTGCATGTTACGGGAATCACTAACTTCAACGTAAGTATTTCTAGATTCACAACACCCTACTAACATGACTCTTAATATTACCAAATCCATGTCTCAAAACTAATTGAGAGGAATCAAACTTCTCTTTCTAATCAATGCACATGAATATGGAAGTTTTATTATATCCTCTTTGGATGCCTATCATCTTTAGGACTACTTTCATAGCACAAGCCAATTACCCAGCTACTCAAAGAGAGCACTCTCAAAAAGATATAAGTGAAGATCGAGAGTTCTTATTTCTCCAAAGTATGACACCGCCGTGCTCTATAAAGATCTAAGTGAAGTACTAGAGCAAAGTTATCTAGCTCAAAATATATAAGTGAAGCACATGCGAGTTAAATTGCCTAACTCAAAAGATATAAGCGAAGCTCAATGAGTATTCTAGCAAATTCACGATGAGTTCATGTCTCTCTCAAAAGGTGTGCATCAAGGATGATTGTGACACAACAAAAAGAAAAAACTCCTATAATACACGACCCTCCAAGCAAAACACATATCATGTGGTGAATAAAAATATAGCTCCAAGTAACGTTACCGATGGATTGAAGACGAAAGAGGGATGCCTTCCCGGGGCATCCCCAAGCTTAGGTTTTTTGGTGTCCTTGAGTTTGGCTTGGGATGCCTTGTGCATCCCCAAGCTTGAGCTCTTTCCACTCTTCATCCCTTTGTCCATGAGAACATCACCAAAAACTTGAAAACTTCACAACACAAAACTTAAACAGAAACTCGAGATATCATTAGCACAAGAAAACAAACTACAAACTCTTTACGTACTGTAGCAAACTTGATTTCTATTTATATTGGTGTTATATTACTGTATTCGCACTTTTCCATGGCTAGTACCCCCCGATACTATCCATAGTTTCATCAAAATAATCAATCAACACAACAAAAACAGAATTTGTCAAAACAGACCAGTCTGTAGCAATCTGTATACTTCGTATACTTCTGGTTTCTCAAAAATTCTAAACAATTACGACAATTTGGAAAATAGGCATATCAACCAGATACAAAAAGAATCTACTGATAATATCTTTCTGGATAAAATGAAAAATAATTTCGTGAGCGAAAAGTTTCTGTCTTTTTCAGCACGATCGAACAACCATCACCAAAACTAGTCATAAAGGTTTTACTTGGCTCAAACACAAAAAGAAACACAGAAAACACAATCATAACAGAATTATAATGGTATGGACGCAACAAAACAGAAAGCAAAAAGCAAAGATAAATTCATTGGGTTGCCTCCCAACAAGCGCTATTGTTTAACGCCCTTAGCTAGGCATTGATAATTCAATGATGCTCACATAAAAGATAGTAATCGGACACGAAGAGAGCATCATGAAACATGTGACAAACATATCTAAGTCTAACATACTTCCTATGCATAGGCATTTTATAGGAAAACAAATTGTGAAGACAACCAATAGTTACCATATGCAATGAAGAAGAAAGAGACAATAGCAATTTCAACACAACGAGAGGTGGTTTAGTAACATGAAAGTTTCTACCACAATATTTTCCTCTCTCATAATAATTACACGTGGGGTCATATTAAAATTCAACAATATAGCTATCCCATAGGATATTATTTTCATGATCCACATGCATGCAAAGTTGACGCTCTTCAAAAATAGTGGGATTATCATCAACTAAAGTCATGAGTTCTCCAAACCCACTTTCAATAATATTGCAAATATCATATTCATCATGAGGTTTAAACAAATTTTCAAGATCATAAGAAATATCATCACCCCATTCATGATCATTGCAACAAGTAGAGGACATAGCAAAACTAGCATCCCCAAGCTTAGGGTTTTGCATATTTTTAGCATGATTGACACTAATAGAATTCATAATGAAACCATTGCAATCATGCTTTTAATTCAAGGAGCCCTCATGAACCACTTCATCACAATTTTCAGATTCACGCATCTCAATCAAAACTCCATAAAGATAGTCAAGTGCACTCAACTCACTAGCAATTGGTTCAACATAGTTGGACCTCTTGAAAAGATTAGCAAGTGGATGAGGGTCCATATCAATAGATGTTCAGCAAGCGAAGATATAAGCATATTGAAGGCACATAGCACACAAGAAAAGGGAAGGCAAACCAAAAAGGCAAATATATTTGTAAATTTTTGTTTTTCAGAAGTGGGGGAGAGGAAACGAGAGGCAAAAAAGTAAATGCAAGAGATGAGTTTGCGACAGTTACTTGGATAAGCTTCACTTAGAACAGTCCCCGGTGCCAGAAATTGACACGTTGGAGCAAGACTATACTTGACTTGATGCTCCCCGGCATCGGCTCCAGAAATTGGCACGTTGATGGGAGACTACTCTTGACTTGATCCTCCTCCCCGGCAACGGCGCCAGAAATTCTTCTTGCTACCTCTTGAGCTTGCGTTGGTTTTTTCCCTTGAAGTGGAAAGGGTGATGCAGCACAGTAGCAGTAAGTATTTCCCTCAGTTTGAGAACCAAGGTATCAATCAAGTAGGAGTATCAAGGCAAGTCTCCAAAGTACTTGCGCAAAAACAACAAACTTGCACCCAACGCTACAAAGGGGTTGTCAATCCCTTCACGATTGATTGGAAGGTGAGATCTGAAGGCGGAAAGTGCAACAAAGTGAAAGTGTAGGGGTGAAAATATGATGTGAAGTAGACCCGGGGGCCATAGTGTTCACTAGAGGCTTCTCTCATGATAGCAAATATTATGGTGGGTGAACGAATTAATGTCGAGCAATTGATAGAACCGCGCAAAGTCATGACGATATCTAAGGCAATGATCATACGTATAGGCATCACGTCCGAGACAAGTAGATCGATACTTTCTGCATCTGCTATTATTACTCCACACATCCACCGCTATCCAGCATGCATCTAGTGCATTGAGTTCATGACAAACAGAGTAACGCCTTAAGCAAGATGACATGATGTAGAGGGATAAATTCATGCAACAGATATAAACCCCATCTTTTTACCCTTGATGGCAACAACATGATGCGTGCCTCGCTACCCCTTTTGTCACTGGGTGAGGACACCGCACAGTATGAACCCAAAACCAAGCACTTCTCCCATTGCAAGAATTATAGATCAAGTTGGCCAAACGAAACCTACAACTCGAAGAGAATTACAAGGATATGAAATCATGCATATAAGAGATCAGAAAAACTCAAATAAGATTCATAGATAATCTTATCATAAATCCACAATTCATCGAATCTCGACAAACACACCGCAAAAGAGGGTTACATCGGATAGATCTCCATGAAGATCATGGAGAACTTTGTATTGAAGATCCAAGAGAGAGAAGAAGCCATCTAGCTACTAGCTATGGACCCGAAGGTCTGTGGTGAACTACTCACGCATCATGGGAGAGGCAATGGTGTTGATGAAGAAGCCCTCCGTGTCCGAATCCCCCCTCCGGCAGGGCACCAGAACGTGCCCCAGATGGGATCTTGCGGCGATTTATAGGCGGAAGAAGTAGGCCAAAGGAGCCACGGGGGCCCCACAAGCCTGCTAGGCGCCCCCACGCCGCGGCTAGGGGCCTTGTAGCCTCCCCCGGGAGCCTTTGCCTTGGTTCTCAAGCTCCATGCGTATCTTCTGTTCCGAAAAAATCTTTTCGGAGGTTTTATTCCGTTTGGACTCCGTTTGATATTCTCCTCTGAAAAATGTCAAAAACACGAAATAAACAGGAACTAACACTTGGCACTGAGTTAATAAGTTAGTCCCAAAAAATATATGAATGCATACAAAACATCCAAAGTTGACAAGATAATAGCATGGAACCATCAAAACTTATAGATACGTTGGAGACGTATCATGGTTGTCTACTAAACTTGGAGAAATTAAATTCATGAGACATATCACCAAAGCTTACTTTGACCTTCTGAGTAGCACAATTAATCTCAGCATTAATAGTATTCAAGAAAGTCCTACCGAATATAGTGGGACAAAAGTTATCTTGTTCAGAACCAAGTACTAGGAAATGAGTGGGGTACTTGACTTTTCTACACAAGACTTCTACATCTCTAACAATCCCAAGCGGTGAAATAGTATCATGGTTTGCAAGTTTAATAGTGACATCGATATCTTCAACCTTAGAGGGTGTTATGTCATGCATAATTTCTTGATATAATGTAAAAGTTATAGCAATAACACTAGCACCAATGTCACACAAGCCATGGTAACAATTATCTCCAATTTTAACTGAAATGACAGGTATGCCTACAACTGGTTTATTTTTATCGAGTTCATCTCGCTTGTTTCTAACAGGTTTTGCAATTCTAGCACCTTCATCACAGAAGTAATTGATCTACCCATCAACATTATCAACTAGGAGATCTTTAACCATAGCAACTTTAGTCTAAACATTTATTTGTTGAGAAGGTTTAGGTGTCCTAACATGACAAACCATAGTTGTAGCGTTAGCATGTTCCCTAATTCTAACAGGAAAAGGCAGTTTCTCAATGTAAGCAGTAGTAACAATTTGATCTACATGGCTAACAGTTATTACTTCCTTCTTAATTTTAACAGGTTCCTCAAATGATTTTTCAATGGGAGGTTGGTATTTAAACCACTTCTCCCTGGGAAGATCAAAATGGGTAGCAAAAGGTTCACAAAAAGTAGCTACTTTCTCAGAGTCAAGACCATATTTATTGTTCTTGTCAAACTCATGGAAAGCATTGGTATCCATAAAATATTTAACAAAATCAAAACTAAGATTTATACATGACTCTTTACCTTCATCGAGTACCCAATCTTCAGAGTTGTGCTTAATCTTTTCCACAAGATCATGTTTTAATTAAATAGTCTCCTTCACATAGGAACCAGTAGCACAAGAATCGAGTAACTCTAGACCGTCATGAGAATGTCGAGCATAAAAGAATTGTATATGTTGGGGAACGTCACATGGGAAACAAAATTTTCCTACGCGCACGAAGACCTATCATGGTGATGTCCATCTATGAAAGGAGATTTGGATCTACGTACCCTTGTATATCGCACAACAAGAAGAGTTAAGAAACGCAGTTGATGTAGTGGAACGTCCTCACGTCCCTCGATCCGCCCGCGAACCGTCCCGCGATCCGTCCCACGATCCCCTCCGATCTAGTGCCGAACGGACGGCACCTCCGCGTTCAACACACGTACAACTCGACGATGATCTCGGCCTTCTTGATCCAGCAAGAGAGACGGAGAGATAGATGAGTTCCCCGGAAGCGTGATGGCGCTCCGGAGGTTGGTGGTGATCTATCTCCGCAGGGCTCCGCCCGAGCTCCGGAGAAATACGATCTAGAGGAAAAACTGTGTGGTATAGGGTCGAACAGCACGTGGCAAAGTTGTGTCTCAAAAACCCTCAATACCTCTAGTATATATAGGAGGGAGAGAGGGCAGGAGGCAGCCTCAAACCATCAAGGTTTGGCCGAAATTGGAGGTGGAGGAGTCCTACTCCAATCCTACTTGGAGTAGGATTCCACCTTTCCACTTGGAAACTCTTTCCACCTTGTGTTTTTTCCTTCTCAAACCTTATGGGCCTTAGTGGGAACTTATTCCAGCCCACTAGGGGATGGTTTATCTCTTCCCATAGCCCATGAGACCCCTTGGGGCGTGACACCCCTCCCGATGGTCCCGGGCACCCCTCCCGGCACTCCCGGTACACTACCGATGAGCCCCAATCTTTTCCGGTGACCAAAACAGGACTTCCTATATATCAATCTTTACCTCCGGACCATTCCGGAGCTCCTCCTCGTGACGTCCGTGATCTCATCCAGGACTCCAAACAAACCAACCATATAACTCAAATACGCATAAAACATCGCCGAACCTTAAGTGTGCAGACCCTCCTGGTTCGAGAACTATGTAGACATGACCCTAGGGACTCCTCGGTCAATATCCAATAGCGGGACCTGGATGCCCATATTGGATCCTACATATTCTCCGAAGATCTTATCGGTTGAACCTCAATGTCAAGGATTCATATAATCCCATATGTCATTCCCTTTGTCCTTCGGTATGTTACTTGCCCGAGATTCGATCGTCGGTATCCGCATACCTATTTCAATCTCGTTTACCGGCAAGTCTCTTTACTCGTTCCGTAATACAAGATCCCGTGACATACACTAAGTCACATTGCTTGCAAGGTTTGTGTGTGATGTTGTATTCACTACTGGAATCCAGTAATTTGCCATCAGCTAGTTATTTGCCGTCTGCTGGCTGATGGCAAAGAAGCTCTTTGCCGTCAGCTGACCTAAAGCGGAGGTAAAGGGCTCACTGATGGTAAAAAGAATGTTTGCCATCGGCCAGGGCTTTGCCGTCTGCCTGCAGACAGCAAAGAGACCTAGGGCAGACGGAAAAGAGGGCAGATGGGTCCCACTAGACCTTGGGCCTGGCCAGGTCCGACGGACGGGCTCTTTGTCATCCGCCTGGCCTTTGCCATCCGCCGTTGGGCCCTTTGCCGTCCGGAGGCAGACGGCAAGCTGACGGCCGTTATCCCCTAGCCCCTCGCTCCACTACACCACTCCCCACTCTGTCTCTCTCTCCACCGTCGTGCGCACCTCCCTCCTGCACCACCGGCGGCCGGCCACCCCTGCGCCGCCCCCTACACCGACCACTGCGCCACCCCCTGCGCCGCCCCTCACCTGCCCCCCACCGCTGACACCACTGCCCCCCACAGCCGCCACCACTGCCCCCCGCCGCTGCACAGCACCCCACCGCCGCCACCACTGCCCTCCGCCGCCACCACTGCCCCCCGCCGCCACCACTGCCCCCCGCCGCCACCACTGCCCCCCGCCGCCGCACTGCCCCCGGCGACGCCCCACTGCCCCGTCGCACCCATCCTCCTCGCCGCCTGACGCCCCAGCCGCCCCTCCGGTGAGTCCCCCCATTTTTTTTGTGTTTCCTTATTTTTATTTATGTTAAACTAGTTAGGTTAGTTTTTTAGTTTATTAGGTTGGTTAGGCTAGTTAGTTAGGTTGTTAAATTATTTTAGTTTAGGTTTAGTTTTAGTTTAGGTTTAGTTAGGCTAGTTTCCTGTTTAGTAAAGGAGAAAAGGAGAAGAAGAAGAAGGAGAAAGGAGAAGAAGAAGAAGGAGAAAGGAGAAGAAGAAGAAGCAGAAAGGAGAAGAAGAAGAAGGAGAAAGGAGAAGAAAAAAATAAGAAGAAGAAGGAAAAGAAGAAGAAGGAAAAGGAAGGGAAGGAGAAGAAAGAAGAAGAAGAAGAAGAAGAAGAAGAAGAAGAAGAAGAAGAAGAAGAAGAAGAAGGAAAAGGAAGGGAAGGAGAAGAAGAAGAAGAAGAAGAAGAAGAAGAAGAAGGAAAAGGAAGGGAAGGAGAAGAAAGAAGAAGGAGAAGAAGATGAAGAAGGAGAAAGAAGAAGAAGAAGAAGAAGGAGAAAGGAGAAAAAAAAAGAAGAATAAGGAAAAGAAGAAGAAGGAAAAGGAAGGGAAGGAGAAAAAGAAGAAGAAGAAGAAGAAGAAGAATAAAAATAGGAAAGGAAGAGAAGAATAAGAGGAAAAAAGAAAATAATAATAATAATAATAATAATAAGAAGAAGAAGAAGAAGAAGAAGAGAAGAAGAAAACAAGAAGAAGGAGAAGAAGAATAAGAGGAAAAAAGAAAAAAGAAAATAAGAAGAAGAAGAAGAAGAAGAAGAAGAGAAGAAAAGAAGAAGAAGGAGAAGAAGAATAAGAGGAAAAAAGAAAAAAGAAAATAAGAATAAGAAGAAGAAGAGGAAGAAGAGGAAAAATGAAAAAAGAAAATAAGAGTTATGTCACATATTTTTTGATTATCTTATAAAAACATCATATTTGTGTTGATCGGGTGAATTTCAATGTGCAGTTGTTCGACGACCTCCACGTGCGTTGGACGAGCTCCGCCCCTACGTTTGTTGGTCAGCACAAATGACTTCTCCTCCTACCCCCTTAATTTGCTCTGTCCCGGTCTTCGTGCCGATGAAACTTGCTATCTATATATAGGTTTCTTCAATCATGGGTATGCGTTACCAGTATGCGTCTCCCGTTCGAAAGGGCGACATCTGTAAATATGCATGCCTTTTCATATTTATAACCGCCATCCTTTCGAATTGTCCAACATTATCCATGGACAGCCCGAGTATGTGTAGATTGGGTTCGTTTTCCCGTATGATGTGATGTGGATCCGATGCGGAATTTCGTCAGTGCCTCCCTGTTGTTCTCCAGATGCACATCCTCTCTGTTTATTGCGGAGACGTGTATGAGGAGAACAACGGGGAGGTGCTGCCGAAATTTTGCGTTGGATCCGGAGCAGAATATGGGAAAACGAACCCAATCTACACATACTCGGGTGGGATTAGGACCTATCTTTACCTATTAGCGTGTAGGTTCCTGGACATAATAAAAATGGCGAACCTGATTAACCGATGAATATAAATGCTAAATTATATAAAAATATATTTCTTCTGTCTTTAGTAGCTACGCAAGATGAGTGATCGTGCATGGATGTATACCGGTCACCCAAGTCAGAAAGAGATGACGAAAGAATGGTTTGTAAAAACAAAGGAATTTGTGAAAGCCGCATTCGCAAATGGCCAGGAAAGAAACTATTGCCCCTATCCTGGATGCGACAACTATAAAAAGATGATAGAGGCTGTAATGATTAAACACCTGCAGAGGAGGGGTTTTAAGCCTAATTATACGGTGTGGACATTTCATGGTGAGTCTATACAATGCACAAGAGCTGAGGTGGTCCGTCGTCGCACGGACGAGCATGGTACCGGGATCGAAGATATGGTGCAAGACTTTGATGATGCTCGGGATTCGGAAGATGAGATGGAGGAATCTACAAAGGCCTTTTATGAAATGTTGGAGTCTTCAAAACATCCTCTCCATGAGCACACTGAGCTGTGTTAGCTCGATGCAATTGCACAAGTAATAGCTCTGAAGGCTCAGTTCAACTTGGGAAGAGAATGCTACGACGCGATGATGACACTATTTGGACATTTCCTACCCAAAGGCCATGTCATGCATGCAAACTTGTACGAGTCGGACAAAATACTTCGTGTACTTAAGATGCCCTATGAGAAGATAGATGCATGTGAGAAAGGATGTGTCTTATTTAGGAAGGAGTATGCACACTTGGACTATTGTCCCAATTGCGAGTCTTGCAGGTATCTTGTGGTAGACAACGGTATGGGTGAGAAGAGGTAGATCAAAATAGCAGTTAGTGTTCTTCGGTATATGCCAATCGTACCAAGACTTCAACGTCTTTTCATGGTCGAAGAGACAGCCAGACAGATGACATGGCACAAATTGGGCAAAAGAACTGAACTAGATGCGGATGGGAATAAGATGATGGTACACACATCGGATGGGGAAGCGTGGAAACATTTTGATGGATTGCATGAGGATAAAGCGGCAGATCCAAGGAATCCTCGAGTCTGCGCCGCCACGGATGGTTTTAATCCCTTCGGCATGACGGCAACCCAATACAGTTGTTGACCTGTATTTGTCATTCCACTCAATCTCCCCCCCGGGCAGATTATGCAAAGAAAGAACATATTTCTGACGTTGATAATTCCAGGCCCAATTATCCGGGGAAGAATATGAATGTGTACCTGCAACCGCTTAAGGATGAATTGGAAGAAGCTTGGGATAATGGGGTCAAGACATACGATGCTGCTAGAAAAGAAAACTTCAAAATGCATGTGTGGTACGTGTACTCTATGCATGACTTGCCAGCGTATGCGCTATTCTCTGGATGGTGTGTGCATGGAAGGTTCCCATGCCCCCAATGCAAGGCAGCTCTTCAGTTTCTTTGGTTGTAGGAGGGCCGGAAGTATTCTTGCTTTGACTTGCATAGACAGTTCCTGGATCCTGACCATCAGTTCAGAAAAGACAAGAAGAACTTTACGAAAGGTAAAGTTGTCAAAAACTTGGCACCACCTGCGTTCACAGGCCAACGGATCCTGGATCAGTTAAACGCCCTTGAGCCTGATCCAGAGCGTCCAGGGTATTTCAAGGGGTATAATTCAAAACATGCCTGGACTCACAAGCCATGCTTCTGGGATCTGCCTTACTTCAAAGACCTCCTTCTTCCACACAATATCGACATGATGGACACTGAAAAGAATATCGGAGAGGCTATTTTTGGTACATTGTTTGACATAGATGGGAAGACAAAGGATAATATTAAGGCTAGAGTCGATCAAGAGACACTATGTCATAGACCGTTACAAAACATGCGAGAAGGCAAAGGAAAGCAGAAGTGGTCGAATCCAAAGGCCTGGTTCAATCTTGGAAGGCCAGCTATGAGGGAAATTATCTTGTGGGTCAAAATGCACTTGATGTTCCCCGATGGGTATGCAGCGAATCTAAAGAGGGGAGCGAGTCTTGAAAAATTAAAAATCTTTGGTCTCAAGAGTCATGATTGGCACATATGGCTAGAGCGGGTAATGCCGGTGATGTTACGTGGCTTTATTCCTGAGGATGAATGGCTAGTACTAGCGGAGCTGAGCTATTTCTTCTGTGTTCTTTGAGTGAAAGAATTGTCGCCTGGCGTGGTAGAATACATGGAGGAGTTTGCACCAGAGTTGTTGTGCAAGTTAGACAAGATCTTTCCACCGGGCTTCTTTAATCCAATGCAGCATTTGATTTTACATCTACCGACCGAGGCAAGATTGGGTGGGCCCGTGCAAGATCGTTGGTTCTATGCAACTGAGAGGATGCAGAAGACCCTTCGAGCTAAATGTAAAAATAAGCGTAGAATTGAAGCATCGATGGGTGAGGCATTCATTACTGAGGAGGTGGCAAACTTTGTGACAGCACACTACGAAGCCAAAAATCATCATTTGCATAATCCGAAGCCTCGGCACAATGATGCAGACCCTAAAAAAGTTGGGTCCAACCTCAGCCTATTCAAAGGGAAGCTCGCACCAGTCGGTGCTTCAAAACCAATAACGTTGGATGTCGAAGAATGGCGGAACATTTCATTGTATATCTTCAATAACCTAACAGAACTGCGGCCGTATATCGAGTGAGTTCTCGGCACATTTTCCCGTAACTTCTAATTCATTTGAACTGCTCTTATTCCCGGATATTTCAAACAGCTGTTACGTCGTCAAATTCTCGGATGGAGCGGTGATCGAAAATGATTCCGTCAAAGAGTATGAGCTTCTGTCAAAGACAGGAGGCGGCTAACCCGGTTTCATCTCTTGGTTCAAACAAACGGTAATTATCAATAATGGACCATTTCATTCTTGGTCTAACTTGCGGCTAATGCAACAACTGTTTCGTATTAAACTTGTAGGCTAATTCAGAGTCTATGGACGCCGAATTGAGATAAGTCGCTAATGGTTTTGACTATAAGGTCCGTTCATTTGAGAAATACAACATCAACGGGTAGCTCTTTCGTACCTTTGGCAAAGAGCTATCTATGCCCGACCGGACATCTACAAATTGTGGTGTCTCTGCTATCGGCGAAGGTGTTATCGAGTATTATGGAAGAGTTGAAGAAATTTATGAACTTCACTTCTATGGTGAAAACCCACTGAACGTCGTAGTCTTCAAATGTTATTGGTTCCAGCCGAAAAAGACTAGAAGGACTCATGAACATATAGGACTAGTCGAAATCAATCCAAACACCCATTTAGATGTTCCCGATGTCCATATTACGGATCAACAAGCGACCCAAGTTTTCTATCTACCGTGGGCATGCCAAACGGATAAGAATCTGGAAGGTTGGTATGTTGTTTATGAAGTGCCGCCACATGTCAGACCACCTATCCCAAATGAACAGGATTATGAACCTCACATTAACCCAGACACATATGATGGAGAATTCTTCCAAGAAACGTTTCAAGAACCGCCGTGCTTCACCCAAGAACATGGAAGTAGACAGCGACAATGAATCCGAGTCCAGTACTGAGCCGGAACCATAAGACCTGGAACTCGTAGAGGTTACTGATGCGGATGACCTGTCAATGCTTCAACGATTAAAGGAAGGCCTTTCACAACTTCACGCCGTTGAACCCGACGAGCACGTCATTCATGAAGACATGCGTGATAGTGATGATGATGATGCATTTATTGATGATGTTTATTAGTTTGTTAGATTCACAACTTAAATTATATATATTTTCATCTTTATTATTCATGTACATATTATTATTCATGTCAGTTATTCAATTTTTTTGTGTTGTACTAATTTCTTTTAATCTTTATCATGGCAGGTCACGAGGTGTGGAAAGATGGTGGGCGCTGGTCCATATCGCTCGACGGGTTCTTCCTAGGCGCCCCGCACGAGGGGTGGTACTTCCCTTACACCCCTATCTCTCCGTAGAGCCTTGGCAGACAGTCTGTCGATACCACCCATGGGTTCTTCTTCGTCGGCGACATTGCCCACTAGGAGAGGTGCTGGTCGGGTAGGGAAGAAGGGGAAGGGTACAGGGAGAGGTGGTGGCCGCGGAAGATCCAGGAGGACTGTTGAGCCGTCCTCGCCACCACCACCAGCTCATTCACCCGAGCATAGGACTAGTATGGTCGACCCGTTTGCGGAGGAGGCTACGGGGAATCCGTTCCAGGAGCCTGTTGTTGATGGGCATTCGTCCCATGAGACTCCGGTCCAGGAGCAGCCTCGGGTCAAGGTGCATTCGGCCGAGGAGCTGCCGGAGGAGACTACGGTTCCGGATGGGAGACCTGGCCGGATCGTACCGGGTTGCCGGATTGAACCGAGGGTCCGGGTGGCTCAGGGGGCGGGGAAGGCGGGGATGAGCTTACGGATAGTGAGGGCGATGTGGAGGTGGACGGGGCCACCGTGTACAAGCGTGGTAGTACACGTCTCCCGGTCGCGCCGGCTACCCGCGAACAGAGGCCGGTGATTCAACCTGAAGGACATAGGTTAGTACATTTACTCTTTTTTTAGCTTTTGCCTTCAAGTTTGTTCAAATATCTAATGCGTTGACCTTATCATACTGCAGGGGATGGCTACACCCTCTTGGAGTCCGTAGGCCGAACTCCGTCCTTGGTGTGCTTTCCCAGAGAAATTTCCCGGGGTTTGTCACGTTGCCTGGTGAGGGTCAGGTTCCTACACTAGGATTTTCCTGGGAGCACTACCAGGCTGCGCAGGCCCCGCCGGAGGAGATTATAGATGGTGTCTTGTGGCACACGAGGGCCGAGATGGTGATCAAGAGCTTTTGGGTAAATTATCCTTTTAAAGAATCTAAAATTAACAATATAGCTAATTATTGTACTAATCGGTGTTTTCACGTTTGATTGCAGACCTTCTATAGGTGTGAGGATGGATATGAGGAGGAGGCGGCCAGGGTTCTCGAGGTCGAGTGTAGGCGGTTACTACAGAACTTGCGCCACGAGGCTCGGCCGCAGGCTATTCGGAATTACTACGCCACGTGTGGTATTAAGAAGCAGAAGAAGGATTGCCGCGGAAAGTTTCTGAAGAAGGAGCAATACATGAAGGTAATTACCTATTCTTAAGTCCTTCTACATAGTTTTCTTAATTTCATTCATAGGCGTAGCGCTGAAAATTCTTTCTAATAACTTATAGGTGCCCCCGAGATGGTGTGTGGATAAGATGGATTGTTGGGAGGCGTTGGTTGATGAGTGGTGCACAGGCAGATGGCGAGCCGTCCACGAGAATGCGAAGGATCGGCGTAGCCAAATGGTTGGTGTGCCACATCATCAAGGTAGCGCCAACTTACTTCAGTTTGGACGAAGCTGGGTATGTGATTTGCTTCATGTTTCATGCAATTCATTCTTGATGCTAATATTTTGTTCCTCTCTTTTAGGCGCATCACAATAACACGGAGATGCCACACTTGTACGACCTTTATGGCATGGCCCATACTGCCTCGTACAAGAAGGCGAAGGCATTCTCTGAGTCTGACCTAGATGATCCAAATAACTTCACCAACATATCATCCCACCAGAAGCTCGTGGCATACAGGGACGTGGGGAAGGCTACGAAAGGGGATGACTTTAACCCTAGCGAGGAACCTTTGGATCCAGAGCTGGTGATGATATCTGGTGGCGGGAGGCCCCATGGCTCGATAGCCATTGGAGATGGGATAATACGTTGTCCACTCACCCTTCCGGATATAAAGGCGCGCCAGTCGAGCAGCTGTCCTGAGATAACGCGTCGTCCACGGCCAGTCGAACTTGCCATCGAGGTTAGTTGTACGGACTAAGAACACTTTCATCCATTTCATTATTTGTGTCACCATAGATCATTATTGTGGTAACGAGGAATAGTGTTTCCGGCTGCTCTTCAGAAAGAGAGAGCGACAAACCAGGCTGATCTTGAGAAAGAGAGATTGGCAAGCCAGGCTGCTCTTCAGGCTGCTCTTGATGAGAGGGACCAGACCACGGCACGATTGATTGAGAAGGAGAGGGCCCGAAATGAGGCGGGTCAACGGGCCCTGTACAAGCTTTTTGTGGTATTTTTTTTTCACATTAGCCAAATCATGTGTGTAATATCTGTTTCATTACTAACTAATACGACCCACTCTTCAGGGTCTGTGCGAGAAGAGCGGTCAAGTCCCTCCGCCGATGCCCGTCTTCTCTTCGATTGGCACGGTGACTTTCATTATAAACTAGTATTAATAATTGAGTGTCATCATGCTAACTAAGACATTGCAAAATATCTTTTCTGCAGAATAACTCCCGAGCGGCATCGCACAACCCTTCTCCAGGGCAACCTTCTCCAAACGAAGCCGCCGCAAGCAACCGTGGTGTTTCTCCTCCTTGATGACCACTACGGTAAGTTTCTCTTCTCCTCTTTCATATTATCCTTGCTTTAATTTCCCCTAAAAAGACATAATAGCCCATTTAGCTCCAAAATGCCATAATAACCTCAAAATGGCATAAGAACCTTGGTTAGCTCATGAATATTATATATTTAGCTTGTTTTCCTCTAAAATGAGATAATTAGCCCATTTAGCTCCAAAAAGACATAATTAGGTAATTTAGCTCCAAGAAGAGGAGAAGAGGAGAAGAAATAGGAAAAATGAAAAGAAAGAAGAAGAAGAAGAAGAGAAGAAGGAGAAGGAGGAGGAGGAGGAGGAGGAGGAGAAGGAGGAGAAGGCCAAGGACCTTCTAGTCCTTCTCCTCCTCCTCCTTCTCCTCCTTCTTCTTGATTTCTTCTTCTTCTCCTCCTCCTCCTCTTTCTTCTCCTCTTTCATATTATCCTTGCTTTAATTTCCCCAAGAACACATAATTAGCCCATTTAGCTCCAAAATGCCATAATAACCTCAAAATGGCATAAGAACCTTGGTTAGCTCATGAATATTATATACTTAGCTTGTTTTCCTCTAAAATGAGATAATTAGCCCATTTAGCTCCAAAAAGACATAATTAGGTAATTTAGCTCCAAGAAGAGGAGAAGAAATAGAAAAAATGAAAAGAAAGAAGAAGAACAAGAAGAAGAGAAGAAGGAGAAGGAGGAGAAGGAGGAGGAGGAGGAGGAGGAGGAGGAGAAGGCCAAGTACCTTCTAGTCCTTCTCCTCCTCCTCCTTCTGCTCCTTCTCCTCCTTCTTGATTTCTTATTCTTCTCCTCCTCCTCCTCTTTCTTCTCCTCTTTCATATTATCCTTGCTTTAATTTCCCCAACAATGACATAATTAGCCCATTTAGCTCCAAAATGCCATAATAAGCTCAAAATGGCATAAGAACCTTGGTTAGCTCATGAATATTATATACTTAGGTTGTTTTCCTCTAAAATGGGATAATTAGCCCATTTAGCTCCAAAAAGACATAGTTAGGTAATTTAGCTCCAACAAGAGGAGAAGAGGAGAAGAAATAGAAAAAATGGAAAGAAAGAAGAAGAAGAAGAAGAAGAAGAAGAGAAGAAGGAGAAGGAGGAGGAGGAGGAGGAGAAGGAGAAGGCCAAGGACCTTCTAGTCCTTCTCCTCCTCCTCCTTCTCCTCCTTCTCCTCCTTCTTGATTTCTTCTTCTCCTCCTCCTCCTCCTCTTTGTTCTCCTCTTTCATATTATCCTTGCTTTAATTTCCTCAACAATGACATAATTAGCCCATTTAGCTCCAAAATACCATAATAAGCTCAAAATGGCATAAGTACCTTGGTTAGCTCATGAATATTATATACTTAGCTTTTTTTCCTATAAAATGGGATAATTAGCCCATTTAGCTCCAAAAAGACATAGTTAGGTAATTTAGCTCCAACAAGAGGAGAAGAGGAGAATAAATAGGAAAAATGAAAAGAAAGAAGAAGAAGAAGAAGAAGAAGAAGAAGAGAAGGAGAAGGAGGAGGAGGAGGAGGAGGAGAAGGAGAAGGCCATGGACCTTCTATTCCTCCTCCTCCTCCTCCTTCTCCTCCGTCTTCTTGATTTCTTATTTTTCTCCTCCTCCTCCTCTTTCTTCTCCTCTTTTATATTATCCTTGCTTTAATTTCCCCAACAATGACATAATTAGCCCATTTAGCTCCAAAATACTATAATAAGCTCAAAATGCCATAAGAATCTTGGTTAGCTCATGAATATTATATACTTAGCTTGTTTTCCTCTAAAATGAAATAATTAGCCCATTTAGCTCCAAAAAGACATAATTTGGTAATTTAGCTCCAAGAAGAGGAGAAGAAATAGGAAAAATGAAAAGAAGAAGAAGAATAAGAAGAGAAGAAGGATAAGGAAGAGAAGGAGGAGGAGGAGGAGGAGGAGAAGGCGGAGAAGTCCAAGGACCTTCTAGTCCTTCTCCTCCTCCTCCTTCTCCTCCTTCTCCTCCTTCTTGATTTCTTCTTCTTATCCTCCTCCTCCTCTTTCTTCTCCTCTTTCATATTATCCTTGCTTTAATTTCCCCAACAATGACACAATTAGCCCATTTAGCTCCGAAATGCCATAATAAGCTCAAAATGGCTTAAGAACCTTGGTTAGCTCATGAATATTATATACTTAGCTTGTTTTCCTCTAAAATGGGATAGTTAGCCCATTTAGCTCCAAAAAGACATAGTCAGGTAATTTAGCTCCAACAAAAGGAGAAGAGGAGAAGAAATAGGAAAAATGAAAAGAAAGAAGAAGAAGAAGAAGAAGAAGAAGAGAAGAAGGAGAAGGAGGACGAGGACGAGGAGAAGGCCAAGGACCTTCTAGTCCTTCTCCTCCTCCTACTTCTCCCCCTTCTCCTCCTTCTTGATTTCTTCTTCTTCTTCTCCTCCTCCTCTTTCTTCTACTCTTTCATATTATCCTTGCTTTAATGTCCCCAACAATGACATAATTAGCCCATTTAGCTCCAAAATACCATAATAAGCTCATAATGGCATAAGAACCTTGGTTAGCTCATGAATATTATATACTTAGCTTGTTTTCCTCTAAAATGGGATAATTAGCCCATTTAGCTCCAAAAAGATATAATTATGTAATTTAGCTCCAACAAGAGGAGAAGAGGAGAAAAAATAGGAAAAATGAAAAGAAAGAAGAAGATGAAGAAGAAGAGAAGAAGGAGAAGGAGGAGGAGAAGGAGAAGGCCAAGGACCTTCTAGTCCTTCTGCTCCTCCTCCTTCTCCTCCTTCTTGTTGATTTCTTCTTCTTCTCCTCCTCCTCCTCTTTCTTCTCCTCTTTAGTATTATCCTTGCTTTAATTTCCCCAACAATGACATAATTAGCCCATTTAGCTCCAAAATACCATAATAAGCTCAAAATGGCATAAGAACCTTGGTTAGCTCATGAGTATTATATACTTAGCTTGCTTTCCTCTAAAATGGGATAATTAGCACATTTAGCTCCAAAAAGACATAATTACGTAATCTAGCTCCAACAAGAGGAGAAGAGGAGAATATATAGGAAAAATTAAAAGAAAGAAGAAGAAGAAGAAGAAGAAGAAGAAGAAGTGAAGAAGGAGAAGGAGGAGGAGGGGAGAAGGAGAAGCCCAAGAACCTTCTAGTCCTTCTCCTCCTCCTCCTTCTCCTCCTTCTCCTCCTTCTTGATTTCTTCTTCTTCTCCTCCTCCTCCTCTTTATTCTCCTCTTTCATATTATCCTTGCTTGAATTTCCCCAACAATGACATAATTAGCCCATTTATATCCAAAATACCATAATAAGCTCAAAATGGCATAAGAACCTTGGTTAGCTCATGAATATTGTATACTTAGCTTGTTTTCCTCTAAAATTGCATAATTAACCCATTTAGCTCCAAAAAGACATAATTACGTAATTTAGCTCCAACAAGAGGAGAAGAGGAGAAGAAATAGGAAAAATGAAAAGAAAGAAGAAGAAGAAGAAGAAGAAGAAGAGAAGAAGAAGGTGGAGGAGGAGGAGGATAAGGAGAAGCCCAAGGATCTTCTAGTCCTTCTGCTCCTCCTCCATCTCCTCCTTCTTGATTTCTTCGTCTTCTCCTCCTCCTCCTCCTCTTTTTTCTCCTCTTTCATATTATCCTTGCTTTAATTTCCCCAACAATGACATAATTAGCCCATTTAGATCCAAAATACCATAATAAGCTCAAAATGGCATAAGAACCTTGGTTACCTCATGAATATTATATACTTAGCTTGTTTTCCTCTAAAATGGGATAATTAAACCATTTAGCTCCAAAAATACATAATTAGGTAATTTAGATCCAACAAGAGGAGAAGAGGAGAAGAAATAGGAAAAATGAAAAGAAAGAAGAAGAAGAAGAAGAAGAAGAGAAGAAGGAGAAGGAGGAGGAGGAGGAGGAGAAGGCCAAGGACCTTCTAGTCCTTCTCCTCCTCCTCCTTCTCCTCCTTCTCCTCCTTCTTGATTTCTTCTTCTCCTCCTCCTCCTCCTCTTTGTTCTCCTCTTTCATATTATCCTTGCTTTAATTTCCTCAACACTGACATAATTAGCCCATTTAGCTCCAAAATACCATAATAAGCTCAAAATTGCATAAGAACCTTGGTTAGCTCATGAATATTATATACTTAGCTTTTTTTCCTATAAAATGGGATAATTAGCCCATTTAGCTCCAAAAAGACATAGTTAGGTAATTTAGCTCCAACAAGAGGAGAAGAAATAGGAAAAATGAAAAGAAAGAAGAAGAAGAAGAAGAAGAAGAAGAAGAGAAGAAGGAGAAGGAGGAGGAGGAGGAGAAGGAGAAGGCCATGGACCTTCTATTCCTTCTCCTCCTCCTCCTTCTCCTCCGTCTTCTTGATTTCTTATTCTTCTCCTCCTCCTCCTCTTTCTTCTCCTCTTTCATATTATCCTTGCTTTAATTTCCCCAACAATGACATAATTAGCCCATTTAGCTCCAAAATACCATAATAAGCTCAAAATGGCATAAGAATCTTCGTTAGCTCATGAATATTATATACTTAGCTTGTTTTCCTCTAAAATGAAATAATTAGCCCATTTAGCTCCAAAAAGACATAATTTGGTAATTTAGCTCCAAGAAGAGGAGAAGAAATAGGAAAAATGAAAAAAAGAAGAAGAAGAAGAAGAAGAGAAGGATAAGGAAGAGAAGGAGGAGGAGGAGGAGGAGAAGGAGGAGGAGAAGGCCAAGGACCTTCTAGTCCTTCTCCTCCTCCTCCTTCTCGTCCTTCTTGATTTCTTCTTCTTATCCTCCTCCTCCTCTTTCTTCTCCTCTTTCATATTATCCTTGCTTTAATTTCCCCAACAATGACATATTTAGCCCATTTAGCTCCAAAATGCCATAATAAGCTCAAAATGGCATAGGAACCTTGGTTAGCTCATGAATATTATATACTTAGCTTGTTTTCCTCTAAAATGGGATAATTAGCCCATTTAGCTCCAAAAAGACATAGGCAGGTAATTTAGCTCCAACAAAAGGAGAAGAGGAGAAGAAATAGGAAAAATGAAAAGAAAGAAGAAGAAGAAGAAGAAGAAGAAGAAGAAGAAGAGAAGAAGGAGAAGGAGGACGAGGAGGAGGAGAAGGCCAAGGACCTTCTAGTCCTTCTCCTCCTCCTACTTCTCCCCCTTCTCCTCCTTCTTGATTTCTTCTTCTTCTTCTCCTCCTCCTCTTTCTTCTACTCTTTCATATTATCCTTTCTTTAATGTCCCCAACAATGGCATAATTAGCCCATTTAGCTCCAAAATACCATAATAAGCTCAAAATGGCATAAGAACCTTGGTTAGCTCATGAATATTATATACTTAGCTTGTTTTCCTCTAAAATGGGATAATTAGCCCATTTAGCTCCAAAAAGATATAATTAGGTAATTTAGCTCCAACAAGAGGAGAAGAGGAGAAGAAATAGGAAAAATGAAAAGAAAGAAGAAGAAGAAGAAGAAGAAGAAGAAGAGAAGAAGGAGAAGGAGGAGGAGGAGAAGGAGAAGGCCAAGGACCTTCTAGTCCTTCTGCTCCTCCTCCTTCTCCTCCTTCTCCTCCTTCTTGTTGATTTCTTCTTCTTCTCCTCCTCCTCCTCTTTCTTCTCCTCTTTCATATTATCCTTGCTTTAATTTCCCCAACAATGACATAATTAGCCCATTTAGCTCCAAAATACCATAATAAGCTCAAAATGGCATAAGAACCTTGGTTAGCTCATGAGTATTATATACTTAGCTTGTTTTCCTCTAAAATGGGATAATTAGCCCATTTAGCTCCAAAAAGACATAATTAGGTAATTTAGCTCCAACAAGAGGAGAAGAGGAGAAGAAATAGGAAAAATGAAAAGAAATAAGAAGAAGAAGAAGAAGAAGTGAAGAAGGAGAAGGAGGAGGAGGAGGAGGAGAAGGAGAAGGCCAAGGACCTTCTAGTCCTTCTCCTCCTCCTCCTTCTCCTCCTTCTCCTCCTTCTTGATTTCTTCTTCTTCTCCTCCTCTTCCTCTTTCTTCTCCTCTTACATAGTATCCTTGCTTTAATTTCCCCAACAATGACATAATTAGCCCATTTAGCTCCAAAATACCATAATAAGCTCAAAATGGCATAAGAAGCTTGGTTAGCTCATGAATATTATATACTTAGCTTGTTTTCCTCTAAAATGGGATAATTAACCCATTTAGCTCCAAAAAGACATAATTAGGTAATTTAGCTCCAACAAGAGGAGAAGAGGAGAAGAAATAGGAAAAATGAAAAGAAAGAGGAAGAACAAGAAGAAGAAGAGAAGAAGGAGAAGGAGGAGGAGGAGGAGAAGGAGAAGGCCAAGGACCTTCTAGTCCTTCTCCTCCTCCTCCTTCTCCTCCTTCAACTCCTTATTCTTGATTTCTTCTTCTTCTCCTCCTCCTCCTATTCCTTCTCCTCTTTCATATTATCCTTGCTTGAATTTCCCCAACAATGACATAATTAGCCCATTTATCTCCAAAATACCATAATAAGCTCAAAATGGCATAAGAACCTTGGTTAGCTCATGAATATTATATACTTAGCTTGTTTTCCTCTAAAATTGGATAATTAACCCATTTAGCTCCAAAAAGACATAATTACATAATTTAGCTCCAACAAGAGGAGAAGAGGAGAAGAAATAGGAAAAATGAAAAGAAAGAAGAAGAAGAAGAAGAAGAAGAAGAAGAGAAGAAGAAGGAGGAGGAGGAGGAGGAGGATAAGGAGAAGCCCAAGGACCTTCTAGTCCTTCTGCTCCTCCTCCATCTCCCCCTTCTCCTCCTTCTTCTTGATTTCTTCTTCTTCTCCTCCTCCTCCTCTTTTTCCTCCTCTTTCATATTATCCTTGCTTTAATTTCCCCAACAATGACGTAATTAGCCCATTTAGATCCAAAATACCATAATAAGCTCAAAATGGCATAAGAACCTTGGTTAGCTCATGAATATTATATACTTAGCTTGTTTTCCTCTAAAATGGGATAATTAACCCATTTAGCTCCAAAAAGACATAATTAGGAAATTTAGATCCAACAAGAGGAGAAGAGGATAAGAAATAGGAAAAATGAAAAGAAAGAAGAAGAAGAAGAAGAAGAAGAAGAGAAGAAGGAGAAGGAGGAGGAGGAGGAGAAGGAGAAGGCCAAGGACTTTCTAGTCCTTCTCCTCCTCCTCCTTCTCCTCCTTCTACTCTTCTTCTTTGATTTCTTCTTCTCCTCCTCCTCCTCCTCTTTATTCTCCTCTTTCATATTATCCTTTCTTGAATTTCCCCAACAATGACATAATTAGCTCATTTAGCTCCAAAATACCAAAATAAGCTCAAAATGGCATATGAACCTCGGTTAGCTCATGAATATTATATACTTAGCTTGCTTTCCTCTAAAATTTGATAATTAACCCATTTAGCTCCAAAAATACATAATTAGGTAATTTAGCTCCAACAAGAGGAGAAGAGGAGAAGAATAGGAAAAATGAAAAGAAAGAAGAAGAAGAAGAAGAGGAAGAAGAGAAGAAGGAGAAGGAGGACGAGGAGGAGGAGAAGGAGAAGCCCAAGGACCTTCTAGTCCTTCTCCTCCTCCTCCATGTCCTCCTTCTCCTCCTTCTTCTTGATTTCTTCTTCTTCTCCTCCTCCTCCTCTTTCTTCTCCTCTTTCATATTATCCTCGCTTTAATTTCCCCAACAATGACATAATTAGCCCATTTAGCTCAAAAATACCATAATAAGCTCAAAATGGCATAAGAACCTTGGTTAGCTCATGAATATTATATACTTAGCTTGTTTTCCTCTAAAATGGGATAATTAACCCATTTAGCTCCAAAAAGACATAATTAGGTAATTTAGCTCCAACAAGAGGAGAAGAGGAGAAGAAATAGGAAAAATGAAAAGAAATAATAAGAAGAAAAATAAGAATGGAAGAAGGAGAAGGAGGAGGAGGAGGAGAAGGAGAAGGCCAAGGACTTTCTAGTCCTTCTCCTCCTCCTCCTTCTCCTCCTTCTACTCTTCTTCTTGATTTCTTCTTGTTCTCCTCCTCCTCCTCTTTATTCTCCTCTTTCATATTATCCTTTCTTGAATTTCCCCAACAATGACATAATTAGCCCATTCAGCTCCAAAATACCATAATAAGCTTAAAATGGCATATGAACCTCGGTTAGCTCATGAATATTATATACTTAGCTTGCTTTCCTCTAAAATTGGATAATTAACCCATTTAGCTCCAAAAAGACATAATTAGGTAATTTAGCTCCAACAAGAGGAGAAGAGGAGAAGAATAGGAAAAATGAAAAGAAAGAAGAAGAAGAAGAGGAAGAAGAGAAGAAGGGGAAGGAGGAGGAGGAGGAGGAGAAGGAGAAGCCCAAGGATCTTCTAGTCCTTCTCCTCCTCCTCCATCTCCTCCTTCTCCTCCTGCTTCTTGACTTCTTCTTCTTCTCCTCCTCCTCCTCTTTCTTCTCCTCTTTCATATTATCCTCGCTTTAATTTCCCCAACAATGAAATAATTAGCCCATTTAGCTCAAGAATACCATAATAAGCTCAAAATGGCATAAGAACCTTGGTTAGGTCATGAACATTATATACTTAGCTTGTTTTCCTATAAAATGGGATAATTAACCCATTTAGCTCCAAAAAGAAATAATTAGGTAATTTAGCTCCAACAAGAGGAGAAGAGGAGAATAAATAGGAAAAATGAAAAGAAATAAGAAGAAGAAAAAGAAGAATGGAAGAAGGAGAAGGAGGAGGAGGAGGAGGAGAAGGAGAAGGCCAAGGACCTTCTAGTCCTTCTCCTCCTTCTTCTTGATTTCTTCTTCTCCTCCTCCTCCTCCTCTTACTTCTCCTCTTTCATATTATCCTTGCTTTAATTAACCCATTTAGCTCCAAAATGCCATAATAAGTTAAAAATGGCATAAGAACCTTGGTTAGCTCATGAATATTATATTCTTAGCTTGTTTTCCGCTAAAAATGACATAATTAGCTGAAAAACATCATATTTTGTTCTTCTTCTGACTTTCTTATTCACATTTTTGCAGATTGGATATACTACATGCATGGAAGCTGGCATTCATGGAGTTGAACAATGTCGATTGATGAACTTTATATGTATATCATCTAATTTTCATTTGAGTTGATGAACAATGTCGAACTATATGTATATGTATATATGGATAAACAGTGCAATACTTTGTATGTTGGTTCTCTCGATATATGGGGATGTACATTGATTTATATGTATATCATATATGTGTGGTGAATTATATATATGTGTTGGCAAGTATATGTGTGGTGAACTATATATCATATATGTGTCGTGAATTATATAAATGTGATGTAAAATATATATATATATGTTCTGTGAAATAATATAAAACAAAAAAACAGGTACTATATGGGCTCTTTGCCGTCTGCCAGCTGATGGCAAAGACCTGTGCCATCAGCCGGCAGATGGCAAAGGTGCCACATGGCACCCAGCTGTGCATCCTGGGGTGTCTATATAGGCTCTTTGCCGTCTGCCTCCAGGGTGGGCAGACGGCAAAGAAGAGGGCACAGAGGAGGGGGGGAGGAGGAGGCAGACGGCAAAGAGTGGAGGGGGGAGGAGGAGGCAGACAGCAAAGAATAAGGGGGAGGCAGACGGCAAAGCCTCCGTTAACCCCTAACAGAGGCAACGCCTGTCGGCTGCCGTCTCGAGCACTTTGCCGACTGCTCCTAAGGAAAGCTGACGGCAAAGAGCTTTGTCGTCTGCTTTGGGGGGACACACGGAAAAGAAGGTCCTATGCCGTCGTAGGCTGACGCAGAAATTTTGCCGGCCGTGAGATTTTTTGCCGTCTGTTGTTTTGTCTTTGCCGTCCGGGATTTAGTCTTTGCCGTCTGTGATGGCAGGCGGCAAAGAAGCTGATTCCTGTAGTGATTACCGAGTGTGCCCCGAGATACCTCTCTGTCACACGGAGTGACAAATCCCAGTGTTGATCCATACTAACTCAACGGACACCTTTGGAGATACATGTGGAGCATCTTTATAGTCATCCAGTTACGTTGTGACGTTTGATACACACAAGGTATTCCTCCGGTGCCAGTGCGTTATATGATCTCGTGGTCATAGGAACAAATACTTGACACGCAGAAAACTATAGCAATAAAACGACATGATCAATATGCTACGTTCATAGTTTGGGTCTTGTCCATCTCATGATTCTCCTAATGATGTGATCCCGTTATCAAGTGACAACGCTTGCCTATGGTGAGGAAACCTTGACCATCTTTGATCAACGAACTAGTCAACTAGAGGCTCACTAGGGACAGTCTGTTGTCTATGTATCCACACATGTATTTGAGTTTCCAATCAATACAATTCTAGCATGGATAATAAACGATTATTATGAACAAGGAAATATAATAATAACTAATTTATTATTGCCTCTAGAGCATATTTCCAACAGTTTCCCACTTGCACTAGAGTCAATAATCTAGTTCACGTCACCATGTTATTTTAACGAATCCAACACCCATAGAGTTCTGGGGTTTGATCACGTCTTGCTCGTGAGAGAGGTTTTAGTCAACGGTTCTGAACCCTTTCAGATCCGAGTGAGATTTACAAATCTTTATGTCATCTTATAGATGCTGCTACTACGTGCTATTCGGAAATACTCCAAATATCTACTCTACTATGTGAATTTGTTTCACTACTCATAGTTATTCGGATTAGTGTCAAAGCTTGCATCAACGTAACCCTTTACGACGAACTCTTTAACCACCTCCATAATCGAGAAAAATTCCTTAGTCCATTTAGTTACTAAGGATAACTTTGACCGTTGATCAGTGATTCAATCCTGGATCACTCTCTGTACCTCTTAACATACTTTCTGCAAGGCACACATCAGGTGCGGTACTCAGCATGGCATACTTTAGACTCTACTGCCAAGGCATAGAAGACGACCTTCGTCTATTCTCTTTATTCTGTCGTGGTCGGGTTTTGAGTCTTAATCAAATTCACACCTTACAACACAGTCAAGAACTCCTTCTTTGCTGATCTATTTTGAACTCCTTTAAAAACTTGTCAAGGCATGCATCTTGTTGAAACTTCTATTAAGTGTTTCGATCTATCTCCATAGATCTTGATGCTCAACGTTCAAGTAGCTTAATCCAGGTATTCCATTGAAAACCTCCTTTCAAACAACCTTTTATGCTTCACAGAAATTCTACATTGCTTCTGATCAACAATATGTCAACCACATATACTTATCATAAATTCTATAGTGCTCCGACTCACTTCTTTGGAAATACAAGTTTCTCATAAACCTTGTACAAACCCAAAATCTTTGATCATCTCATCAAAGTGTATATTCCAACTCCGAGATGCTTGCACCAGTCCATTGAAGGATTGCTAGAGCTTGCATACTTGTTACTATCCTTCGGATCGACAAAACATTCTGATTGTATCACATAAAATCTTTCCTCAAGGAAACCGTCGAGGAAACAATGTTTTGACTTCCTATGTGCAATATTTCACAAATAATGCAGCAACTACTAACATAATTCCAATAGACTTTTAGCATCGCTACGAGTGAGAAACTCACATCATAGTTAACTCTTTGATCTTGTCGAAAACATCTTTGCGACAAGTCGAGGTTTTCTTAACAGTGACTTATCACCATCATTGTCTGTCTTCCTTTTAAAGATCCATCTTTACTTAATAGTCTTACTACCATCAAGCAGTTCTTCCAAAGTCTACACTTTGTTTTGTACATGGATTCTCTCTCAGATTTCATGGCCTCCAGCCATTTGTCAGAATCCGGGCCTACCATTGCTTCTCCATAACTCGTAGGTTCATTGTTGTTCAACAACATGACCTCCAAGACAGGGTTACCGTACCACTCTGTAGTAGTACGCGACCTTGTTGACCTACGAGGTATGTAGTAACTTGATCTGATGCTCAATGATCACTATCATCAGCTTCCACTTCAATTGGTGTAGGCGCCACAGGAACAACTTCCTGCGCCCTGCTATACACTAGTTGAAGTGATGGTTCAATAACCTCATCAAGTTCTATCACCCTCCCACTCAATTATTTCAAGAGAAACCTTTCCTCGAGAAAGGACCCGTTTCTAGAAACAAACACTTTGCTTCCGGATCTGAGATAGGAGATGTACCCAACTGTTTTGGATATCCTATGAAGATGCATTTATCCGCTTTGGGTTCGAGCTTATCAGACTGAAACTTTTTCACATAAGTGTCGCAGCCCCAAACTTTCAAGAAACGACAACTTAGATTTCTAGAAACCTCGGTCTATACTGTGTCATCTCAACGGAATTACGCGTTGCCCTATTTAAAGTGAATGCGGTTGTCTCTAATACATAACCCATAAATGATAGTGGTAATTCGATAAGAGACATCATAGCATGCACCATATCAAATAGGTCGCGGCTATGACACCATCACACCATGGTGTTCTTGGTGGCATGAATTGTGAAACAACTTCCACATTGTCTTAACTGTGTACCAAAACTCGCAACTCAGATATTCATCTCTATGATCATATCGTAGACAGTTTATCCTCTTGTTACGACGAACTTCACTCTGAAACAGAATTGAACTTTTTCAATATTTCAGACTTGTGATTCATTAAGTAAATACTCATGTATCTACTCAAATCATCATTGAAGTAAGAACATAATGATATCCACTGCGTGCCTCAGCACCCATTGGACTGCATACATCAAAATGTATTACTTCCAACAAGTTACTATCTTGTCTCATCTCAATGAAAACAAGGCCTTGCTCATGTGGTATGATTTGCATGTCACAAGTGATTCAAAATCAAGTGAGTATAAAGATCCATCAGTATAGAGCCTCTTCATGCAAATTATACAAACACGACTCAAGCGGGAGTGCCACAAATAAGTGGTACTATCATCATTACCTTGTATCTTTTGGCACCAATATCATTAACATGTGTAACACTACGATCAAGATTCAATAAACCATTGAAGGTGATTATTCAAGCAAATAGAGTAACCATTATTATTTTTAAATGAATAATCGTATTGCAATAAACACGATCCAATCATGTTCATGCTACGCAAGAACCAAATAACAATTATTTAGGTTTAACACCAATCCCGATGGTTGAGGGAGCGTGCGACGTTTGATCATATCAACCTTGGAAACACTTCCAACACGTATCGTCACCTCACCTTTAGCTAGTATCTGTTTATTCCGTAGCTTTCATTTCGTGTTACTAATCACTTAGTAACCGAAGTGGTATCCAATACCCTCGCGCTACTAGGAGTACCAGTAAAGTACACATCAACATCATGTATATCAAATATACTTCTGTCGACTTTGCCAGCATTCTTATCTACCAAGCATCTTGGGTAGCTCCGCCTCAGTGATCGTTCCCCTCATAACAGAAGCACTTTAGTCTCGGGTTTGGGTTTAATCTTGGGTCTATTCATTAGTGCAACAATTGTTTTGCCGTTTTCATGAAGTATCCCTTCTAGCCCTTGCCTTTCTTGTAACTTAGTGGTTTTACTAACCATCAATTGTTGATGCCCCTTCTTGATTTCTACTTTCGCAGTGTCAAACATCGCGAATCGCTCAAGGATCATTGTATCTATCCTTGATGTGTTATTGTTCATCACGAAGCTCTAACAGCTTAGTGGCAGTGACTTTGGAGAACCATCACTATCTCATCTGGAACATTAACTCCCACTTCATTCAAGCGATTGTTGTACTCAGACAATCTGAGAACATGCTCAACTATTTTGAGCTTTTCTCCTTTACTTTGTAGGCAAAGAATCTTTTCAGAGGTCTTATATCTCTCAACAAGGGCATGAGCATGAAATCTCAATTTCATCTTCCTTGAACATCTCTTATGTTCTGCGATGTTTTCAAAACATCTTCGACGCCTTGCTTCTAAGCCATTAAGTATTGCGCACTGAACTATCATGTAGTCATCAAAGACATGTATGTTAGATGTTCGCAACATCCACAGACGATACCCGAGGTGCAGCACACTGAGTGGTGCATTAAGGACATAAGCCTTCTGTGCAGCAATGAGGACAATCCTCAGTTCTACGGACTCAGTCCGCAAAGTTGCTACTATCAACTTTCAACTAAATTTTCTCTAGGAACATATAAAAACAGTAGAGCTATAGCGTAAGCTACATCATAATTCGCAAAGACCATTAGACTATGTTCATGATAATTAGTTCATTAATCATATTACTTAAGAACTCCCACTCAAAAAGTACATCTCTCTAGTCATTTGAGTGGTACATGATCCAAATCCACTATCTCAAGTCCGATCATCACGTGAGTCGAGAATAGTTTCAGTGGTAAGCATCTCTATGCTAATAATATCAACTATATGATTCATGCTCGACCTTTAGGTCTCATGTGTTCCGAGGCCATGTCTGCACATGATAGGCTCGTCACGCTTACCTCGAGTGTTCCGCGTGTGCAACTGTTTTGCACCCATTGTATGTGAACGTTGAGTCTATCACACCCGATCATCACGTGGTGTCTCGAAACGACGAACTGTCGCAACGGTGCACAGTCGGGGAGAACACAATTTCGTCTTGAAATTTTAGTGAGAGATCACCTCATCATACTACCGTTATTCTAAGCAAAATAAGGTGCACAAAAGGATTAACGTCACATGCAATTCATAAGTGACATGATATGGCCATCATCATGTGCTTCTTGACCACCATCACCAAAGCACCGGCACGATCTTCTTGTCACCGGCGCCACACCATGATCTCCATCATCATGATCTCCATCAACGTGTCGCCATCGGGGTTGTCGTGCTACTTATGCTATTAATACTAAAGCTACTTCCTAGCAATATAGTAAATGCATCTGCAAACACAAACGTTAGTTTAAGGAGAACCCTTTGGCTCCTGCTGGTTAGACGTCCTCTAATTGTTGTTGCATGTTTTACGTGGTTTCCATAGGTATCTAGTAGGATCGCATCTTACTTACGCAAACACCACAACGGAGATGTATGAATTTCTATTTAACCTCTCTCCAAGGACCTCCTCGGTCAAATCCGATTCAACTAAAGTTGGAGAAACCAACACTCGCCAGTCATCTTTGAGCAACGGAGTTGCTCATAGCAATGAAACCAGTCTCTCGTAAGCGTACGAGTAATGTCGGTCTGAGCCGCTTCGATCCAACAATACCGCAGAATCAAGAAAAGACTAAGGAGGGTAGAAAATCGCACATCACCGCCCACAAAAACTTTTGTGTTCTACTCGAGATAACATCTACGCATGAACCTAGCTCATGATGCCACTGTTGGGGAACGTCGCATGGGAAACAAAATTTTCCTATGCGCACGAAGACCTATCATGGTGATGTCCATCTACGAGAGGACATTTGGATCTACGTACCCTTGTAGATCGTACAGCAGGAAGCGTTAAGAAACACGGTTGATGTAGTGGAACATCCTCACGTCCCTCGATCCGCCCCGCGAACAATCCCACGAACTGTCCCGCGATCCGTCCCACGATCCGTTCCGATCTAGTGCCGAACGGACGAGACCTCCGTGTTCAGCACACGTACAGCTCGACGATGAGCTCGGCCTTCTTGATCCAGCAAGAGAGATGAAGAGGTAGATGAGTTCCCCAGCAGCGTGACGGCGCTCCGAAGGTTGGTGGTGATCTGTCTCAGCAGGGCTCCGCCCGAGCTCCGCAGAAATACGATCTAGAGGAAAAACTGCGTGGTATAGGGTCGAGCAGGACGTGGCAAAGTTGTGTCTCAAAAACCCTCAATACCTCTAGTATATATAGGAGGGAGGGAGGGGAGGAGGCAGCCTCAAACCATCAAGTTTTGGCCGAAATTGGAGGTGGAGGAGTCCTACTCCAATCCTACTTGGAGTAGGATTACACCTTCCCACTTGGAAACTCTTTCCACCTTGTGTTTTTTCCTTCTCAAACCTTATGTGCCTTAGTGGTAACTTATTCCAGCCCACTAGGGGCTGGTTTATCTCTTCCCATAGCCCATGAGACCCCTTGGGGCGTGACACCCCTCCCGATGGTCCCCGGCACCACTCCCGGCATTCCCAGTACACTACCGATGAGCCCGAAACTTTTCCGGTGACCAAAACAGGACTTCCTATATATCAACCTTTACCTCCGGACCATTCCGGAGCTCCTTGTGACGTCCATGATCTCATCCGGGACTCCGAACAACATTCGTAACCAACCATATAACTCAAATACGCATAAAACATCGCCGAACCTTAAGTGTGCAGACCCTGCGGGTTCGAGAACTATGTAGACATGACCCGATAGACTCCTCGGTCAATATCCAATAGCGGGACCTGGATGCCCATATTGGATCCTACATATTCTCTGAAGATCTTATCGGTTGAACCTGAGTGTCTAGGATTCATATAATCTCGTATGTCATTCCCTTTGTCCTTCGGTATGTTACTTGCCCGAGATTCGATCGTCGGTATCCGCATACCTATTCAATCTCGTTTACCGACAAGTCTCTTTACTCGTTCCGTAATACAACATCCCGTGACATACACTAAGTCACATTGCTTTCAAGGCTTGTGTGAGATGTTGTATTACCGAGTGGGCCCCGAGATACCTCTCCGTCACACGGAGTGACAAATCCGAGTCTTGATCCATACTAACTCAACAGACACCTTCGGAGATACCTGTAGAGCATCTTTATAGTCACCCACTTACGTTGTGACGTTTGATACACACAAGGTATTCCTCCGGTGCCAGTGAGTTATATGATCTCATGGTCATAGGAACAAATACTTGACACGCAGAAAACTATAGCAATAAAACGACACGATCAATATGCTACGTTCATAGTTTGGGTCTTGTCCATCACATGATTCTCCTAATGATGTGATCCCGTTATGAAGTGAGAACGCTTGCCTATGGCCAGGAAACCTTGACCATCTTTGATCAACGAACTAGTCAACTAGAGGTTCACTAGGGACAGTGTGTTGTCTATGTATCCATACATGTATTTGAGTTTCCAATCAATACAATTCTAGCATGGATAATGAACGATTATTATGAACAAGGAAATATAATAATAAAAAATTTATTATTGCCTCTAGGGCATATTTCCAATAGTATAATCATTTCTCTCGAGAGCTCATGGTTAGGGCAAGTGTGCATCATAGATTTGAGCCTCCCCCAAACTTGACCGATACTTTCTCCTTCACGAGGCCAACAATTATAAATAAAGTTGTGATCATGATGAACTAGATGCATAGGATAAAACTTCTCATGAAATTCTATCTTCAAGTGATTCCAGTCCCATGATTCAGTATCATCCAATAGCTTGTACTACATTAATGATTTTCCCTCCAAAGATAAAGGGAAAACCTTTTCCTTAACTTTGTCTCTGGGTAGACTTGAAAGCTTAAACAATCCACAAATCTCATCGACATATATCAAATGGTAATCAGGATGAGTTGGCCCATTGTAAGGATTAGCCAATAGTTTCTCTACCATACCCGAAGGAATCTCATAATAAATATTTTCAGTAGGTTTTGTAGGTGATACATCCATTTTGCATCATGTTTTCTTACTATTATGCATAATAATGATTTATGGAGTAATTCTAATGCCTTTTCTCTCATAATATGCAAGGTTTACAAAAAGAGGGGGATTGTCGGTAGATGGAATTCTTGACGTGGAAAAATCTACATCAAGCCGCCTATTCTACACATCTACAAATAAGCTGAAACTTCACGGAGATTTATTGTGGATTATTTAAGAAATACTGGAGCAAATAAGTACGAGAGGGGGCCATCAGGTGGGCACAACCCACCTAGGCGCGTCAGGGCCCCCGGGCGGGCCGTGGTAGGTTGTGCCCTCCTTGGCCCACCTCCCATGCCCCTATTCTGGTATATAGGTCATTTTGACCTAGAAAAATAAGGAGAGGACTTTCGGGATAAAATGCCTCCGTCTCAAGGCGGAACTTGGGCAGGAGCATTTTTGCCCTCCAGCGGAGCGATTCCGCCGAGGGAAATCGAAGCCATCGTCACCACCAACAACCCTCTCATATTTGGGACGCCAATCTTTATCAACATATTGTCGGGACCCCAATCCTAAGCCATAGGAATCCAGCCTGTAACACATCACATCTCTTTGCGGTCTCACGCACGGTTATCCCCACAGCTGCAGCCTTACCTTAGCTGGGACCGTTTGCGCCTTTTGACTCGCGTATGCAATTGTGTTGCTAGCATTCAAATGTCAAAGAACCCGGATCGACATGTCTAGTCATAAACTTAAGTGGCAGTTCCGTACAGGGACAGTCATACATGACCCAACAAAGCAGGTGTCAATCAACAACGAGTGTAGACGAGTCGTAGCAAGCTACAAGGACTACATTACACCGCGTGACATTTCCCCAAAGGGACAAACACAATAGCTAAGAAGGACACATGCCGGTCAACCAATGTGTGTGGAGCAGTAGCGAACTACCGTTGCTCGGTGGAAACACAAAGGGGCATTTCCTCGTAAGGAGTGCTACTAAGGCATACGACTAGGTGTTCGAACCCCATACATATCAAGTACGACACACGTAAGCATGGCATACCGATATGCATAGATACATCGATGGCATCACAACATAACCATAAACATACAAACTTTATTTAGAAGGCTCGGAAGAACCTCACAATAATATTACACAGATAGGGCTCTCACGACCCATCATCACAAATCATTCAAACAAGTCTTACAAGCCAGCGGAAGATTAAAATTGTCTGAGTACAGACATATGGAAAGGTAAAGGCACATGGCCTGACTATCTACAGACCCAACCTAGGGCGAGATCGTAGCTGGGACACCAGCTACTCGTCGTCGTCAACGTCTAGATAGAACCCTCCATTAGGGTCATTAACAACCTCTGCAACAAGTTATTAAGCAAACGTGAGTACAAAGGTACTCAACAAGACTTTAGGATAATCTATCTACTCATGCAATGTATCAACAAGGAGTTGTGGGGTTTCATGCAGAAAGCCAACATTTGACTCTTGGCTAGACAAACTTGCATTTTCAAATAGCTTTGACAACTTTGTTTTCTCGCACACGAGTCCACTAACACCACAACAATACTCCATCGTGGAATCATTCCGTATCCCTACAGAAATGCCATCCACGACACTCACACTTATCTTGACAATTTTATGAGTAGCCATTATAGTTGTCTATGAACAACATATGTTTCCAAGTAGTCCATATCCGTGGACGAGGCTATTCGAATAGATCATCACTCTGCAGGGGTGTACTTATTCACACACGCTCTCGCCATGTGCACATCATGCACCTCAGCAACCTTCAAGCGGAAGCCCAGCGAGGGAGTCGGCCACGACCGTTAACCACTCTAATACCTAGTCAAGGTTTATCGCCTATCTGAGGATAACACGCACGGAAGTCCGGCCGAGGATTCTGCCACGGCCCCAAACGATGTGCGCAGGGTTCCCAAGCCCACCATCCGGGTGCCACTTGGTACAGTGTGCCACTACCTACCGCATCATAGCCCACCTCTAAGGTCAGCGCTACGCACGGCCTCCAGCATGACTATAAACACCATAAACTACTTGCAACTCCTGGACCGAGTACTAAGCGATTAATAAGTCGAGCGGGGTCATATTTTAGGGCCCAGCATGTGGTAGTATCTTGTCTTGGATTACATACACGGAACTCAGTTCCTAAGGACGGTTCCAATGAAACAACCCGCCATGTACTCCTACATAGCCTTTCATCGATACCTTTACCAAATCAGGTTCAACACACAACATTTATTAACTGAACACATTCTCACGATCCTGTTCATCATCCAGATGACAGACCATACACAACTCTAAGCATAGCATGCATAGCAGGATAAGGCACATCAGGGTTCAAGCATCTACCAGGTATGCTAGGTTGCAAGGTTCAGCTATTTACTGTGACAAGGACAGGTCATGCAAAGGAAGTGGGTTCAACTAACATGGTAAAAGCATTGAAAGCATTTTGACCTAATGCAATAAGTAAGAGCAGGAGCGAGAACATGGGATTTATCGGGACGATCAAAATGGTTGCTTACCTAAGCTCAGCAGAGGGGTGATATCCGCCAGTCGGATAATCAGTCGTATCCAAAGGGGCGGGGCCTATCGGATAACAACATACAATCAATAACAATCATATGCAACAGTCATGATTCATGAACATGGCATGAAATGAAGGGTGATATGTTTCTATGTGGTTGGTGAAACCTTAGTTTGCATCTGGTTTGAAATCCAAATTCAAATATCATTTGAAATGGCATATTTATCTTAATCATTTAATTGATTTGACCTGATGCTCTTTGATAACTTTTTTTTCATGCATGAAACTAGCACCATTGTGTTCATTGAATTTTTCTAATCAATTTGCATATATTATTTGTCTGATTTGGAGTTATATTCAATTTTCTATGAATTTCCAAAGTTTTGCAATTATTTTGTAATTATATTAAAACCAGAATTATATTTATTGCATCAGCATGACATCAAGTCATCCAACTGGCCGATGAAAGTCAAACCTGACCAGTGGGACTCATTGGTCAGTGACTCTAGCCAGTTTTTGTTTAAGTTTAACTTAAATAGTTAATTAACATGGCTAGACCCACATGTCAGTGTCTGATTAAGTTTATTAATTATTATTATTTTTTATTTTTATTATAATTAATTAGTTTGAAGGTGGCCCCACATGTCAGTGACTCTGAGGGGCTCAGATCCACCAGCGGTGAGGTGGAACTTGTCGGCGGTGGGCTCCGGCGACCAGAGAGACGGCAGAGGGGCTCAGGTTTCCTATTCCGGCGACCAAACGCACGGCAAAAGGGCTCATTCGATCGGCCACTCGATCGCGAGCACAAAGGAACAAGCCACATGGGCTGAGATGACCGGAATCGACGCCGGCGACGAGCTCGGCGGCTGCCGGAGCTCGGCCATCGTCGAGATCATCAAAACAGAGGGCATTCCACGCGGGGCTGGGCTCCTAGAGCACCTATGCAACGAGCTGGAGCCATTGCAGGCCTCGGGTGGACCAACCGGTCACCGTAGGGTCACCGGCGACGAGCTACCGCGGCGGTCCTCGTCAAGCTCTGGTGAAACTAGGCCTAGAGCTCGGAATCGAGAGGGGAAACAAGGGGGAAAGAACCCTGAGCTCACAGGGAGTGCACAGACGTCAAAAGCGGGCTCGGGGTTGGCCTGAGGAGGGAGAACAGCGGTGGTGAACGTCGGCGATCCGAGGAAGAAGACGATGGAGTAGAGGTGATGCAGGGCTCGAGATCTTGCATGACTTGCTGGAGAGCTTCAGGAGTTCTCGGCAGTTCTTTTGCATGGCTCAGAAGAGAGGGAGAGGGGCTGGAGCGACGGCAAGCTCGATCTCGGCTTGGGCTCTAATGGCGGCCGAGAGGAAGAGGGGAGAGAGACCGAACGGGGAGAGGATGAGGTAGGGAATGGATCCCGGAGGACTTATCCCTCCTCTCCAGTGCATCACGGAGGTCCAGACAGGCGCACAGGTGCGTGGCCGCGCCGGAACGAGCGGCGGCCACCTCGTGCTGCTCGCTGGCACGAGGTAGACGACATGAGAAAAGGTGGGCTGGGCCTCAGGTGAGTAGTAGATAGGTTTTTTTTTCCATTTTTCTTTCTGTCCAGTTTCTATTTATTCTTCTCACATTTGTTTCAATTTTAATTTTGATTCAGAACTATTTCAAAAATAGTTTGAAAAATACTAGAGTGTTAGTTGGAATATTTCCAACCACACATAAAGTTTTCAACATTTTTGGAAACTTTGAATTAATTGAAATCAAATATATAATTGATTTTAGTGACTTTCGAATTTCAAATAAAATGCCAAAAGCATTTTGAAAATATGTTTCACCCCTGATATCTTATTTTTAACATTTATCAGAAAAGATGAACTTTTCTAATGGCCATTTTGGGTTCATTGATTTAGCACTAGTTGAATTTTTTTTTAATAAGGAGTGGCTAGGGTTTTGCTTTGATTTCACCACTTTCTTTGAGTTCATTTCCATTTCTTGAATGCAAAGAAAGAAAACATGAGCACAACTTGCTAAACTCTAATAGGGATTAGGGATGTGACACATATTCAACAACACCATCTCCTCTCAAACCCTAGTTCATCTCTTGTGTTTAATATTTGTACCGGAACCTTAGATTGGTACTTGTGTAGGACTAGTAGTGTTGATTACATCATGTAGTTGATTATTATATGGTTTATTTGGTGGAAGACTATATGTTTAGATCCATTATTCTATTTAATACCCCTCTTATCTTGAGCATTTTTATCACTTGTGAGTAGTTACTTTTGTTCTTGAGGCCACAGGATCAATCTTGTTGCCAGCAATCATGTGAACTTGATATGTGTTTGATATTTCTGATGATACGTATGTTGTGAATCCCTTAGTGGTGCCATGTGAACGTCGACTACATGAAACTTAACCATATTTGGGCCTAAGGGAATGCATTGTGGAGTAGTTATTAGATGATGGGTTGCTAGAGTGACAGAAGCTTAAACCCTAGTTTATGCGCTACTTCGTAAGCGAACGATTTGGACCAAATTGTTTAATGCTATGGTTATATTTCATCTTAATACTTTTCTCGTTGTTGCAGATGCTTGCAAGGGGGTTAATCATAAGTAGGAGGTTTGTTCAAGTAAGAACAGCACCTAAGCACCAGTTCACCCACATACCAAATTAACAAAGTAGCAAACACAAATCAAACCAACATGGTGAAAGTGACTAGATGAAATTCCCGTGTGCCCTCTAGAACGCTTTGCCTATTATAAGAAACCGTTTTGGCATGTACTTTGCCCCAAAAGGATTGGGCTACCTTCCTGCATTTATTATTACTATTTCTACTCATTACTTTTTACAATTATCTTGCTATCAAACAACTTGTTACCACTATTTGAGTGCTTGCAAAAATTACCTTGTTGAAAACCAGTTGTTATTTCCTTCTGCTCCTCGTTGGGTTCACACTCTTACATAACGAAAGGACTAAGATTGATCCCCTATACTTGTGGGCCATCCAGACTCTTTTGTAGCTCCGTTGCTGAGGAGTGAAGCACTCTTGGTAAGGAAAAATTATTACTACGTGCTGAAATTTATTGTCACTTGTTACTATGGAAAACAATCCTTTGAGGGGTTTGTTCGGGGTATCTTCACCTTGATAGGAACCAAAATTATTTTCCCCTCAACCTGCTGCACCTATCAAAAATATTGGCTATGAAATTCCTTCGGGTATGATAGAGCAACTGCTAGCTAATCCTTATGCAGGAGATGGAATTGGACATCCTGATATGCATTTGATATATGTGGATGAAATTTGTGGATTATTTAAGCTTGCAGGTTTACCCGGAGATGAAGTTAAAAAGAAGGTCTTACATTTATCTTTGGGGCTAAAGGCATTGGCATGGTATAGGCTATGCGATGATATTGGTTCTTGGAGCTGGAATCGATTGAAATTGCAATTTCACCAAAACAAATATCCTATGCATCTAGTTCATCATGATCAGAATTATATATATAATTTTTGGCCTCATGAAGGACAAAGTATCGCTCTACCTTGGGGGAGGATTAATTCAATGTTATATTCATTCCCAATCATGAGATCTCAAGAGAAATCATTATCCAGAAATGTTATGCTCGATTTTCTCTTAATGATCAATCCATGCTCGATACTTCTTGTACTGGTTGTTCTATGAAGAAGACTACTGGATTCAGGTGGGATCTCGTAGAAAGAATTAAACGCAACTCTACAGATTGGAAACTCGACGAAAGTAAACAGTCAGGTATTAAGCTGGAGTTGATTGTGTTAAATCTTTTATGAATACCGATGCTTTTCAAAAGTTTAGCACTAAATCTACTCTTGACTGTGAGATAGTAGCCTCTTTTTGTGAATCTTTTGCTACTCATGTTGATATCCCTAAGGAGAAGTTCTTAAAATATCATACACCTATTAAATAAGAATGAAATAACTAGCAATAGCTAAAGAGGAGACTATCATTTATAATGTTGATCCAGTCGTGCCTACTGCTTACATCGAAAAAAACCTTACCCTATTAGGATAAAGGAACATGCTAAGGTTTCAACTTGGTTCACAAAAGTAATATTAGAGCACCTAGATCACCAGAACAAATCAAAGTTGAACCTAGTGTTTCTATGGTTAAAGATCTCTTGGTAGAAAATATTGATGGGCAAGTTATTTACTTCTCTCATGAAGCTGCTAGGATTGCCAAACCTGATGAAAAAGATAAATGTAGACCGGTTGTTAGCATGCATGTTGTATCAGTCAAAATAGGAGATCATTGTTATCATGGCTTATGTGATATAGGTGCTAGCGTAAGTGCTATTCCTTTTACTTTATATCAAGAAATTATGGATGACATAGCACCCGCTGAAATAGAAGACATAGATGTTACTATTAAACATGCTAATAGAGGTACCATCACACCACTTGAGATTGTTAGAGATGTTGAAGTCTTGTGCGGGAAAACGGAATACCCTACTGATTTTCTAGTTCTTGGTTCCCCACTAGATGACTTTTTTCCATTATCTTTGCTAGACCTTTCTTGAACATTGTCAATGCTACTATAGACTATCACAAACAAACTGCAAGTGTTGACTTTGATGATGAGTCTCATGAATTTAATTTTTCCAAGTTCAATAGAAAACCTCATAAGAAAGAATACCTAGTAAAGATGAAATGATTGGTCTTGCTTCTATTGTTGTGCCTCCTACTGATCCACTAGAACAATATTTGCTAGACCATGAAAATGATATGAATATGCATGAAAGAAATGAAATAGATAGCATTTTCTTTGAACAACAACCTTTGTTTAAGAACAATTTGCCTATTGCAACTCTAGGAGGTCGTCCTCCACCTAAAGACGATACTGTGTTTGAACTAAAACAATTGCCTGATACTTTGAAATATGCTCATATTTCTGAAAAGAAGATACATCATGTCATTGTTAGTGCTAACCTTTCAGAACACAAAGAATAACATTATTGAAAATTCTGAAGAAGCTCCAAACTGCTATTGGTTATACTCTTGATGATCTTAAGGGCATTAGTCCCACTCTATGTCAGCACAAGATTAATATGGAACCTGATGCAGAACCCGTTGTTGATCACAAATGTCGTTTGAATCCTAAAATGAAGGAAGTGGTAAGAACTGAAATATTAAAGCTTGTGAAAGCAGGTTAATCTATCCCATAGCTGATAGTAGATTGGTAAGTCCCATTCATTGTGTCCCTGAGAAGGGAGGTATCATTGGTGCTCCTAATGATAAAAATGAACTTGTTCCACAAACAATTGTCATGGGCTATAAAATGGTGATTGATTTCAGAAAATTAAACAAAGCAACTAGAAACGATCATTGCCCTCTTCATTTTATAAATGAAATGCTAGAAACACTATCTAAGCACACACACTTTTGTTTTCTTGATGGATATTCTGGTTTCATTCAAATACATGTCTCACAACCTAACCAAGAGAAGACCACCTTTACTTGTACTTTTGTAACTTATGCTTATAGACGTATGCATTTTGATTTATGCAATGCACCCCCTACTTCTCAAAGATGTATGAGTCCTATATTCTCTGGTTTTTGTGAAAATATTGTTGAGGTCTTCATGGATGGGTTTTTTGTCTACGTAAAGTTTTTTGATGACTGTTTAAGCAACATTGATCGAGTTTTGGAGAGATGTGAGCAAACTAACCTTGTCTTGAATTGGGAGAGGTGCCACTTTATGGTTAACGAAGGTATTGTCTTGGGTCATAAAATTTATGAACGAGGCATTGAGGTGGACCAAGCTAAAGTTGATGCAATTGAGAATATGCCATATGCTAAAGATATTAAAGGTATTTATAGTTTCCTTGTTCATGATGGTTTCTATAGGTGGTTTATCAAAGACTTCTCTAAAATTTCTAGGCCTCTTACAAATATTTTACAAAAGGATGTTCCATTTGTTTTTTGTGATGATTGTGTGGAAGACTTTGAAACACTCAAGAAAGCCTTAACTTCAGCACATGTTGTTCAACCACCTGATTGGAACTTACCTTTTAACATTATGTGTGATGCTAGTGACTATGTTGTCGGTGTTGTTCTAGGACAAAAATTTGATAAAAAATTAAATGTTATCCATTATGCTAGCAAAACCCTAGGCAGTGCCCAAAGAAACTATGCTACTATTGAAAAGGAATTTTTAGCAGTTGTGTTTGCTTGTGATAAATTTACATCTTATATTGTTGATTCCAAAGTAATTGTTCGCAGTGATCATACTGCTATAAAATATCTTATGGAAAATAAAGATGCTAAACCTAGACTCATTAGGTGGGTTCTTTTGCTACAAGAATTTGATTTACATATCACTGATAGGAAAGGAGTTGAAAACCCCGTAGCTGATAACTTGTCTAAGTTAGAAAATATTCTTGATGACCCACTGCCTATGGATGATAGTTTTCCTGATGAAAAATTAGCTGCAATAAATGTTTCTAACAACACACCTTGGTATGCTAACTATGCTAATTATATTGTTGCTAAATACATACCACTTAGTTTCAAATACCAACAAAAGGAAACATTCTTCTATGATTTAAGACATTACTTTTGGGATGACCCACATCTTTATAAAGGAGTAGATGGTACTATTAGACATTGTGTACCTGAGCATGAACAGAAACAAATCCAATGGAAATGTCACTCCGAAGCTTATGGAGAACATCATGCGGGAGATAGAACTGCTCACAAGGTATTGCAATCTGGTTTTTATTGGCTACTCTCTTCAAGGATGCTCACAAGTTTGTTCTATCTTGTGTTGAATGTCAAAGAATTGGTAATATCGGTAAGCGTCAAGAAATGCCTATTAACTATTCACTTGTTGTTGAACCATTTGATGTTTGGGGTTTTGATTATATGGGACCTTTTCCTTCCTCTAATGGCCATAGTCATATTTTGGTTGCCGTTCATTATGTTACTAAGTGGGTAGAGGCTATTCCAACTAGTAGTTATGATCACAACACTTCCATTAAAATGCTTAAAGAAGTTATTTTCCATAGGTTTGGAGTGCCTAGATATTTAATGACTGATGGTGGTTCACACTTTATTCATTGTGCTTTCCATAAAACGCTTGCTAAGTATGATGTTAACCATAGAATTGCATCACTCTATCACCCACAATCTAGTGGTCAAGTTGAACTTAACAATAGAGAAATAAAACTAATATTACAAAAAACTGTCAATAGGTCTCCCAAGAATTGGTCTAAGAAATTAGATGATGCACTTCGGTCCTACAAAACAGCTTATAAAAATCCTATGGGTATGTATCCCTACAAAATGGTTTATGGAAAAGCATGTCATTTGCCTCTTGAGTTAGAACAAAAAGCTTATTGGGCAATTAAGGAACTCAACTACGATTTCAAACTTGCCGATGAAAAGAGGTTATTTTATATTAGCTCACTAGATGACTGGAGAACCCATGCTTATGAAAATGCCAAATTCTTCAAAGAAAAGGTTAAAAATGGCATGATAAAAGCATCCAAAAGCGAGATTTCGAAGTGGGTCAATATGTTCTTTTATACAACTCTCGTTTTAGATTCTTTGCAGGAAAACTTCTCTCCAAATGGGAAGGACCGTATATTATCGAAGAGGTCTCTCATTCTGTAGCTATTAAAATAAATAACGCCGAAGGTACTAACCTGACTGTGGTCAATGGGCAAAGAATTAAACATTATATCTCACGTACTTCTATTAATGTTGAAAGCAATATTATCCAAACCATGACACGAGAGGAACATAAAAAACTTCCAGAACACTGCAGAATCATGAAAAAAGAGGAGGTACATGATACAGTAAGTAAACGGACTCCAAAAAATCTGCAAAATATTTTCTATCAATTTTGGACTATTACGATAATTAGGAAAATAAGAAACAACCAGGATGGCACCTGAGGGGGGCACAAGACACTTGGGCGTGCCAGGACCCCCAAGCGTGTCCTGGTGGGTTGTGCCCACCTCAGGAACCTTCCCGACTCTGTTTTCCTCCCGTTTTGCTTGTTTCCCAAGATAAAAAAATCTTTATATACCCCCCCAAATGTATTTACCTCCGTATCACAGAGAAATCTCATGTTCTTCTTTCTTATTGTTTCCTGGCAAATCTAGATCGCAATGGCCGCTCCGAGCTGATACAGGGACAAGTTATTTGACAAGGTCATCAACCTGTATTTGCGGGAGGTGATGCAGCACCATCAAGCCATTGAGATGCGTGAGGTGGTGCTCCACATCTGAGACGTCCAGGGGCCCAAGGCAAAGGGAACCATGGAGGCCATGCTCGAAGTTGTGGAGTAGGAGGTCTTCAAGTGCAAGGGGATGGTGGAACCTGGACTCAATGCCAATCACCTCATGATCGAGGATTACACCCGTAATTTCAAGGTGGGTGGAAAAGCCATGAAGGACATCGTCTTCACCTTCAATGAGCAAATCAACTTTGTGCAAAGCCAAATCTATGATCTCCAAAACCAAGTCTTTGAATATGAGGCAAGGTTTAAAGGTATGAGCTTGGCTGCCAGTTGCAGGACTCAGGGAATCCACGCTTCCTCTTACGATGGTGAGCCGCTTCCATGAAAACCGGAAGACAAACCTACTAGCTCATCACCACCACCATCATCATCTACACCATCAAATGAGAACGGAGTATCCGGTATGGGCACTCCCCTTGGCTTGAGCCAAGCTTGGGGGAGGTGCAAAGGTATTGTATCACACCACCATATTTGCCTATATTTATCTTAGTTTTATTTTTAGTTACCTTTTGATTTAGTTGAATAAAAGTTTAGTTCAGTCATCTTTTTCGACAGTTTTCTTAGTGATCTATCTATCTATCTATGTAATCGTGTGCATGATATACAATAAAGTTTAGTTCGAATTTTTCTTTCTTTACTTCCTTGTTTCAATCAAAATAAAGAAAGGAAATAAATGAAAAATGTCATATGCTAATCTTATGTTAAGTAATGACATCACATAAGGAAAAGTATAAGTAGTAAAATTTATTGGAGATTTACAAACATAGCATTGGTCAATCACGCAATTCATGACAGAATTAATAAGGGAGAGAAGACTCACATGCAAATACACTATCTTGGACATATTTTATGAGTGTGAGTCCCCATCAAAACATTATATGCCAAAACTGTTGACGTTGGACAAGGAAAACAACGTAATGACTTATACTTGTTCATATTCACATAGAAGTTATATTGTCATAAATCCTTTAACATGTGGTGCTTGCTCAATATCTTTTCTAGCCAAAAAATCCACACTAAGTAGAGATACTACTTGTGCATCTAAAAACCATTAAACCCAAATCTTGTTTTGAGAGTCCACCATACCTACCTATGGATTGAGTAAAATCCTTCAAGTAAGTGGTCATCGGTGCAATAAGGCAATAAAAATTGCTTCTAAATGTGTTGAATCATTTAGTGTAAGAGAAAATTGGGCGTTGTACGAACTTGTGATGGCAAAATAATAAAAGTGACAGACTGCATAATAAAGGTTGCTGCCATAAGGGGTAATACAAAGTGACATTCTTTTGCACAAAGGGATTTGGCATACAAACAAAAAGTGCATGGCAACCTCTGCTTCCCTCTATGAAGGGCCTATATTTTACTTTTATGCAAGTGTCAAAGTATTTTTCCCTATTCCTTTTTATTTTCTATTTTTGCAAGGGTCATGTGGTGAGGAAAGAGCTAGGCACATATTTCCAGCTGGATATGGGTGAGCATGAATTATTATTGTTGACATCACCCTTGGGGTAAATACGTTGGGAGACGAAACTAAAAGCCCCTATCTTTCTATGTGTCTGGTTGGAACTTTTCACTCATGTGTATGCGGTGAGAGTTAGAAATCATAGAATATTATATGATGGTTGAGCATGTGTACTTGCCTAAAGGCTCCGATACGAGATCCTTCCTGAAAGGATGATGAATTGTAGTTGCAAAGTTGACTCAGAACATAGTTTGTTGGTTTTCAATAAAGCTTATGCTTCTACTTCGATATTGTGATGAATTGTTACTTGTCCATGAGAAGTTATATGATAAATTTATACGGTAAATTTATGTGATAAATTTTTTTGTTGTTACAATAATATGCACGATGCTTCTATGTCTGTATTTTTTTATCGGCACCTCTCTCACTCTCTAAGCATGTGGACAACTGGACATGTTTTTCGATTTGTATTTTCGCTTGAGGTCAAACGAGGCCTAAGCTTGGGGGAGTTGATACGTCCATTTTGCATCATGTTTTCTTACTCTTATTATTAATTTTTAATGCATAATAATGCTTTATGGAGTAATTCTAATGCCTTTTATCTCATAATATGCAAGGTTTACACAGAGAGGGATATTACCAACAGATGGAATTCTGACCTGGAAAAAGCTACGTCAAGCCGCCTAGCCTATACATCTCCAAATAAGCTGAAAGTTCACGTAAATTTTTTGTGAATTACTGAAGAAATATTGGAGCTAAGAAGTACCAGAGGGGGCCCACGAGGTGGGCACAACCCACCTGGGCGCGCCAAGGACCCCATGCACGCGAGGGCCCCCAGGCGCGCCCTGGTGGGTTGTGCCCTCCTCGGCCCACCTACAGTGCCCCTCTTTTGGTATATAGGTCATTTTGACATAGAAAAAATCAGGAGAGGTCTTCCGGGACAGAACGCCACCCTCTTGAGGCAGAACTTGGGCAGGAGTACTTTTGCCCTCCAGCGGAGCGATTCCGCCACGGGAACTTGCCTCCCAAAGGGGGAAATCGAAGCCATCGTCATCACCAACAACCCTCTCATATTTGGGAGGCCAATCTTCATCAACATCTTCAAAAGCACCATCTCCTCTCAAACCCTAGTTCATCTCTTGTGTTCAATCTTTATACCGGAACCTTAGATTGGTACTTGTGGAGGACTAGTAGTTTTGGTTACATCTTGTAGTTGATTAATATATTGTTTATTTGGAAGAAGACTATATGTCATGGGAATGATCCTGAAAATAGTACTTAGGGGTACGAATGAAGGGGCAAAGTCTAACTAGACGCAGCGGATGCACTCGGATGTACGAGTACAGGCCCCACTCAGAAGTGGTAACAACCCTACGTCACGAGCCCTAAGGTTGATGTTGGCTTATGGGATGTAAAAGATTACAAAGTGCTGAACCCTTGAGCTGGAGCCCGGGAGTGCCATATATAGTTGCTGCCACGACCGGTCGAGCTTCATTACAAGGTAATTAATGCTAATAAACGGGGACGTTACTAGAAACGGTAGCTATAACTATCGGCGTTACTGGTAACATGAGTCTTCACTGCACTTCATGTGATGGATTAAGTCCTTAGCCGTTCCAGACTCTTTGGTGCCTTCTCCTTGCTGTAGTCCGAGTGCCAAGATGCATCTGACTGGCGCAAGGTGATCCAAAGTACTCCAGACAGGCGGAATGACGATTGCTGAACTGAGTGAGGTCGAGGCTGCACCGGTGACTTTATGGACCCTGATGTCTGTAAGGGGTCCTAGGTGGGCCTAGGAAAGCAGGTCCGTAGGCCTACCCCTAATGTACAACCCCATAAGTATCCCCTCAGTCGGTTGAGGGTTTGTAGACCGAGTGAATGACTTCCTTCGGTGTCCCCTGTTCTTTGGAGCTTCTTGGTCTGCAGCTCGGGGCTTCGTCATTTGGACTCTCGGCAAACTTCCATGGATTCAAGAGTGACGAATTCCAACTGTTCATTCATATGGGTATGTCTGTAGTCGGCAGCGAATACTATCTTTCAGGAAGATAGATTCCATGAGCAGGGTGTATGAGAGTTCTGATCTCTGCGGGCTCAATTGGCAAGTAGGGACAGATCCCTACTCGCGTTGAGGCAAGGACGATCAGGTCGTCCTCATTGATTTCACGAATGATCGGCGTCCCGCCGGGGGAGGAGCGAAAAGAACATTTGGCTCGCCTCATGGCACGCCGTGGATACGGAATCCATTCGGGATGTGAGGCGGGACGGGTTTTTGCAAGTTTTTGAATTGAGGGAGCACGCGCGCGCGGCGGTTTTGGTGGATACGCATGTAGTGGAAGTAGTGGGGTGATGCCCCAATTTCCGCGCCTGTGATGTCGCTGTCATGCTATAGTGCGCGTGATCCTCGGGATATTGCAGATCTTCCTCGGGCCGGTGACGTGCTCGGTGGGGAATCTTGCCGTTGGGTATTTAAGGTGTGAGGCGAAAGAGAGAGAGAGGACCACGCCCCAGAATCGGGTTTTTTCCATCCCCGCTTCCTCCTCTTGCCACCAAGTAGAAGTACCGTCGGCTGCCTCCGTCGATTCTTGGCCCCGAACTCTCCACCGCCCACCAAGGCCGAGCGGTCCAAGAAGGGGTCGCATGGATCCTCCTCGAGAACCAGAGTGCTCCCGCGAGGATGGATCCAGGGCGACTGGATGTCGTCCCATGTCTCCGAGGGGCGAATGTTGGAGCTGGAGGGCGAAGGCTTAATCTCCTAGGGAAATTGACAACTCCCCGGGGACGGCGAGATAGAGCCGGCGCCCCAGAATGTTGAGCGAGTGCTTTTGGTCACCCACATCAAGTGAGGTTTTTCTCTTCCTCCGCACCCCTTCTTCCGAGCGTTTCATGCTTTCTTCGGGGTCCAGCTCCATCACCTGCCCCCCAAGGATGTCTCGTATCTAGCTGCATTCGTGTCTTTGTGTGCGAACTTCCTCAGGTGTTATCCACATTGGGGCTTGTTCAAGCGTGTGTTCACGTGTCGAGTGGTGACCGTGAACAAGTCATCCACCTCGGGGGGAAAGACCAATGTAGTGTAGCTTTGTGGTTGCTTAGGCATTCAGCTCAGGGGTAAAAGTAGCTTTCCACAGATGAGTTTCCTGTAGTCAGTGAAGAATTGGCAGGACTCTCGGTTTTATTGTCGAGATGTCCCACTCGGTGAGGGTTAGTCGGGCCTCCCGCCCTATACTGTTGATAGGATCCACCCGGCCGCTACCTTGACCTTGTCCACGGAGGAGAAGACCGATGCAGAGATCTTGAGGATAGCAGTGGTTTCCTTGATCCGAAAGGGTGATACGTCTCCGTCATATCTACTTTTCCGAACTCTTTTGCCCGTGTTTTGGACTCTAATTTGCATGATTTGAATGGAACTAACCCAGCCTGACGTTGTTTTCAGCAAAATTGCCATGGTGCTGTTTTTGTGCATAAATAAAAGTTCTCGGAATGTCCTGAAAATATATGGAGATTTTATCTGGAATAAAATAAAAATACCTGCGCAAAGATCCACCGGAGGGGGCGTGCCAGTGAGCCACAAGCCCACAGGCCGCGCCATGCAGGCTTGTGGGGCCCCCGTGGCACCACCGCCCCCAAACTCAGCTCTATATCTTCCGTTTCACCTGGGGAAAAAATCAGAGAAAAGGTTTCATCGCGTTTTGCGATACGGAGGCGCCGCCACATCCTGTTCTTCATCTGGAGGGCATATCTGGAGTCTGATTCGGGCTCCGGAGAGGGGAAATCGTCGCCATCGTCATCATCAACCTTTCTCCATCGACAATTCCATGATGCTCTTCATCGATCGTGAGTAATCTCATCGTAGGCTTGCTGGACGGTGATGAGTTGGATGAGATCTATCATGTAATCGAGTTAGTTCTTGACGGGGATTGATCCCTAGTATCCACTATGTTCTAGATTGATGTTGCTACTACTTGGCTATGCTTGATGCTTGCCACTAGGGCCCGAGTGCCATGATTTCAGATCTAAACCTATTATGTTGTCGCCAATATATGTGTGTTTTAGATCCTATCTTGCAAGTTGTAGTCACCTACTTTGTGTTATGACCCGGCAACCACGGAGTGACAATAGTCGGAACCACTCCCGGAGATGACCATAGTATGAGGAGTTCATGTATTCACCGCGTGTTAATGCGTTGGTCCGGTTCTTTATTAAAAGGAGAACCTTAATATCCCGTAGTTTCCATTAGGACCCCGCTGCCACGGGAGGAATGGATAATAGATGTCATGCAAGTTCTTTTCCCTAAGCACGTATGACTACATACGAAACACATGCCTACATAAGATTGATGAATGGGAGCTAGTTACATATCTCTCCGTGTTATAGCTATTACATGATGAATCACATCTGTCATACTCTTCCATCACTGATCCACTGCCTACGAGTCTTTTACTACTGGTCCTCGCTATGTTACTTTGTCTAGGCTTGTTCCTTGCTACAAAAGGGATTGGGCTACTTTGCTGCTATTGTTGCTACTGCTGCCACTTTGCTGCTACTGTTGCTACTGCTGTTACTTTGATGTTGCTACTACTGTTGTTCCTTGCTACTCCACTGCTACTTACTGCAAGACCTTTTTTGGAGCAGTTGCTAGGGAAGAATAGTCCCGCGTCAACAGATCGTTTCTGGCACCGTTGCTATCATACTACTTTGCTACTGATACTTTGCTTGCAGAGACTAATCTTTCAGGTGTGGTTGAATCTGACACACTCAGCTACTAATACTTGAGAATATTCTTTCGCTTCTCCTTGGCGAACAAACAAATTTGGGTTGAATACTCTACCCTCGAAAACTGCTCCGATCCCATACGCTTATGGGTTGTCAAGGCTTTTTCTGGCGCCGTTGCTGGGGAGGCACAACTATATTCTCTGAGTCACTTGGGATTGATGTCTGCTGATCACTATGAGGAAGCCGAAAGATCCAAGAACTAAAATCCTGCCTTCCACTACGAGGAGAGGTAAGGAACAGCCATCTAGCTCTGCACTTGATTCACCTTCAGTTTTGAGTAAGTTTACGACATCGCCTCCTGCTAGAAATCTTGATATGTCGCCTCTGCTTGATGATGCTACTTCTGTTGCCCATGATGCTATGCTTGATACTATGCCTGATGATGTTATGCTTGATACTATGCCTGATGATGCCATGCTTGATACTATGCCTGATGATGATATGCTTGATATTGCTTTGCCACTAGGTGCCCTTGATGCACATATTGCTAGATGTGATGATACTTCTGAAACTACTGATACTATTGAAGTAGAACCTGCTACTATGCCTGAATTGCCTGTTATGCCTGATACGCGCTATGTTATGGAGGGAGAGATAGCTAAGGATTTTCTTGCATGTAAGGATAGCTATGATGTTGAGAAACTTTTGCGCAAGTGGAAAGAAAAATCTCTGAACGCTAGGATGAAATACGACCCGAAGTTTGCCACTTCACCTATCTTTGTGACCGATAAGGATTATGAATTCTCTGTCGACCTTGAGTTAATCACTCTGGTCGAATCTGATCCCTTTCACGGTTACGAGTCTGAAACGGTTGTAGCCCATCTTACTAAACTGCACGATATAGCCACCCTATTCACTAGTGAGGAAAAGATCCGCCACTGCCATATGCTCAAGCTATTTCCTTTCTCGCTAAAGGATGATGCTAAGACTTGGTTCACTTCTCTTGCTCCTTGTTGTGTGCGTTGCCCCCAGGATATGGTCTACTACTTCTCTGAAAAATATTTCCATGCCCTTAAGAAGCAAGCTGCCTTGGAGGAAATATACAACTTTCCTCAAGCTGAAGAAGAGAGTCTCCCACAAGCTTGGGGGAGGCTCATCCAGCTATTGAATGCTTTGCCTGATCACCCTCTTGAGAAGAACAAAATACTTGATATCTTCTATAATGGACTTACCGATGCTTCCAAAGACCAACTAGATAGTTGTGCCGGTAGTGTTTTTAGGGAACAAACTGTAGAACAAGCTGATATTCTACTGAATAACATCTTGTGCAATGAGAATGCTTGGACTATTCTCGAACCACCTCCTAAGCCAACTCCGAAGAAAAGAGGTATTCTATTCCTCAGTCCTGAAGATATGCAAGAAGCCAAGAAATCTATGTGAGAGAAAGGCATTAAATCTGAAGATGTCAAATATCTACCACCTATCGAAGAGATCCATGGTCTCGATAACCCGATATAGGTAGTAGAAGTAAATTATCTGCGTAGGTTTGATGAGAGTGATATTCCTTTTGATAAACCTGCTAGCTTATGGATGGATGAATTTGATAACTTCATTGCCAAACAACAAAGTTTCAATGACTATGTTAGCAGACAATTGGAAAAGAATGCTCGTATGCTTAGTCATTTAAGTGATTGTGTAGACAGAAATGTCAATGATCTTAAGCTTCTCAGTAAACATGCCTCTATGCTTACTACTCAGGTAGATCAAGTACTTAAAGCTCAGAATGACTTGCTCAATGAGTTGAATGACAATTCTGTCAGAGTCGTCACAAGAGGCGGTAGAATGACTCGGGAGCCTTTGTATCCTGAGGGTCATCCCAAGAGAATTGAACAAGATTCTCAAGGACTTAGCACTACTAGCAACCCTGTTGCTGCTACACCTGAGAGTCCAAATGATGCCTCTCTCTCTGATGCTGAAACACAATCTGGTGATGAACATGAGCCTAATGATAATATCAATAGTGATGTTGATGTTGATGCTCAACCTAGCAATGAAAAGGATGTGGAGATTGAACCTCTTGATCTTGATAACCCACAGCCTAAGAATCAGAGATACGATAAGAATGACTTCGCTGCTAGGAAGCATGGTAAAGAAAGGGAACCGTGGGTTCATAAACCTATGCCCTTTCCTCCCAAACCATCCAAGAAAAAGGATGATGAGGATTTTGAGCGCCTCGTTGAAATGATCAGACATGTCTTTCTACAGATGCGTTTGACTGATATGCTCAAGATGTCTCTGTATGCTAAGTACATGAAAGATATTGTGACTAATAAGAGGAGGATACCTGAGGTTGAGATTTCCACCATGCTCGCTAATTACACTTCCAAGGGTGGAACTCCGAAGAAACTAGGTGATCCCGATGTGCCCACTATACCTTGCTCCATTAAAGGCAACTACGTTAGAACTACGTTATGTGACCTTGGAGCCGGTGTTAGTGTTATGCCTCTCTCTCTTTATCATAGACTTGAACTGGATAAGTTGACACCCACTGAAATCTCTCTGCAAATGGACGACAATCAACTGCTTTCCCTATCGGCATTTGCGAGGATGTGCATGTTGTGGTTGCTAACACCACTATCTTAACAGACATTGTTATCTTGGATATTCCCGAGGACGATGCCATGGCTATCATCCTCGGAAGACCCTTTTTAAACACTGCAGGGGATGTTATAGATTGCAACAAAGGCAATGTCACTTTCCATGTCAACAGTAATGAGCACATGGTGCACTTTTCGAAGAAACAATATCGAGTACATTGCATCAATGTTATCGAAAAAACTTCATTGATTCTTATTGGGAGCTTTGAATGCCCTATTCCTCATGTCAAGATGAAGTATGACTTGCTGGTTGGGGAGATACACATCCCTATTGAGGTGACCTAGTGACTATTCAGAAATTCTCCGTCTTCTTTTGTGATTCGAGAAAGTTTTATTGAGGGGATTTGATCAACCCCATTGACGGATTTCTTTCGATGACCATGAGATGGATGAATCAAGGAGTCACAAACCTCTGTTCCAAGCTTTCACTTTAGGTTGCTTAGAAGGAAAATGATAGATTTAGTTTAGTTTTCCCTGTTTTCTGTTTTAGCGTCCGGTAGAAAAGTACCCCGAAAATCAAAGTTCTCCGAACGCTGTGAAAATCAAGTATGATTTTTTCTAGATTTTCTGAAAAAATCTAGGACAAAGCGTTTGTCTCGGGGCCACACCAGTGGGCCACAAGCCCTAGGGGCGCGGGCACCCCCTGGCCGTGCCACCTAGGCTCGTGGGGCCCACAGGCACCCCCTCCACTCATTCTTTCTCTCATCCGCTTCTCCTACCTCCAGAAAAAATCGTTTCGCAGCTCAAACCCGTGTTCTTGCTCCTCTTGCTGGGATTTTCGATCTCTTTGCTCAAATCACCGTTCTCCGAACTGTTTTTGGGAAATTACTCCTTGGTAAGTGACTCCTCCATTGGTCCAATTAGTTTTTGCTCTAGTGCCTTATACTCCGCGTATTTTTGCTGCCTTGGTGACCATGTTCTTGAGCTTTGCATGCTGATTCTAGCTGGTCCCAAGTAGTTTTGATGCGTAATATGGTCTCTAGGCACTTGTTGGAGTAGTTTCTGCAAGTTTCGTTGAGCCTTATTCACTTTTCCTTAGAATCACTAAAAAATTCAGAAATTTTCAGAGATAGAAAAGGGAAAAGATGAGGAGTTTCTTAAGAGGCTCGTCAAGCCGTGACCTCAAGGATGATGGGAGTGAGAAGAAGCCCAAGTATTTGGTCCCTCGAGTCACAGAAGTTCAAGCGTGCGAGTGGCCAAGCGACGTATTCTTATGCGCCGCTGGAATTTATGAGTACTTTTATCACTTGGTGGAGAACGCAGGCCTTACCGCCTTCGTTGAAGATAAGTGTCCGCAATACCTCCTCCTCACTAATATCTTCGTACAAAGCTCTCACTTCTATCCGAGGAAGAATCCTCCTATGGTTGAGTTCAAACATTATGATATCCCCCAGCACATGTCACTCCAGGATTTTTGCAATGTTTGCAAATTACCTTACGTTGGGGATATTCATGAACCTCATCCACGGGACTTGGAAGCTTTCGTTGGTACTATTGCTGTAGGAGCGGAGAGAGGAGTGTCTTTCACTAGAGCTGCTAGCATTCATTTTCCCGGGCTTCGGTACTTCTCATTTTTTGTGGTAAAATGTTTGATTGGCCGTGGGAAAGCTGGGTCACTTAGTTCCCCAGATCTTGCGGTCTTGCGCGAAGCCCTTTATAACGATAAAACTTATAGCTTGGGTGCTATAGTAGCTCAACGGTTGAACCTGAACCGTTCTAAGGGTGTTGTCTATGGAGGTATCTACGCTACTCGTCTTGCTAGACACTTTGGGATACCTATTAGACTGGAGGAAGAAGAGATTCTTCTTCCCGAGAGATATCTAGATTACGATAGCATGGTTCGCCATGACTTTCTTGATAGAGATATAAATAGAAGGATGATTTATAACCTGGTATTTAGTCAGGGTACTCGTGAGACTATTACTTTGCCTACTCCTTCTTTGTTCAATCTTCATGCAGGCAGGTACACTATTATGCCCTCGGACATCTACGCATGTTGGGGCTTAGCCCAACCACAGGTGCCCGTGCCCGAGCCGCCAGTCGAGTACCAGACGCCAGTTTAACAGTGGGAGCCAAAGGAGCTCACACAGCACTGGCATCCTCAGTCCACTCCGGAGTACCCCGGAGCTGGTTATTTCCCTCCTTGGGAGTAGACCAACTTAGGCCAAAAGCCTAAGCTTGGGGGAGTACGTGTTCTCACCGACTTTAAATTCTTGCTTATGCTTTCACTTTGTTAGCCGATGTACACACTTGCCACTGTATCATCCATGCTAGTTTATTTTCTTCTTCTCGTTTTATTTTAGTGTATCTATCTAGTTTGAGAAAACCAAAAATATTTTCTTTTCTTCTTCTGCTTGTTGGGAGCTTTCCCGTGTAGATAGTTTTCTTTTTCTTTGGGTCAAGGTAGAACATATTGGTTACAATGTTTAGTTGTTCTTGCATGCATAACTGTTTAGCTTTCAAAGAGCCATATTACTTTGTCTTCTCCTTTGTGTTTGCCTATAGATTCTAGCGTAGTCCAATGCACGAGCACTCTTATTATTGTTCACATCGTTCGGTCGTGCAAGTGAAAGGCAATAATGACGATATATGATGAAGTGACAGAGCCTGGAAAAGCTGGTATGAACTCGATCTATTTTGTTTTTGTAACTATGACTAGCTCACTGTTCCTAGTTCAGCTTTGTTGTGAGAGAAACATGTTTGCAATGACAACTTAGAGATCATAGTTGCTTATGCCATGCTTACTTAGCTAGGAGCTTATAATGGTCTCTCTTGGTTGCCCACATGAATGTTGAGATGACTATGATGTAGTATGATAGGGTGGTATCCTCCTTTGAATGTTTCAAGTGGCTTGACTTGGCACATGTTTACGCATGTAGTTGAAACAAAATCAACATAGCCTCTATGATGTTCATGTTCATGGTGATTTATGTCAAACTCATGCTTGCACTCAATGTTAGTTACTCTCAATGCATTTTGATGACTGTTGTCGCTCTCTAGTTGGTCGCTTCCCAGTCTTTTGCTAGCCTTCACTTGTACTAAGCGGGAATACTGCTGGTGCATCCACTTCCATAAACCAAAAGTTGTGCCATATGAGTCCACCATACCTACCTATGTGCGGTATCTACCTGCTGTTGCAAGTAAATTTGCATGTGCCACTCTCTAAATCTTCAAAAAATAATATGTTTTGCATGCCCGAACCGCTCATGTGGTGACAGGGGGCTATTGGTATCTTCCATGCGAGCCGTGTTATCCTAGATATGTGTTTATTCACTATCACTCACGAGAAAGGGGCCGGTGTGTCACAGCCCTAGATTATATCTTGTAGTTAGTTGCATTATTAAGCATTCATGAATGCATTCAAATCAATTTTATTCAAATTTTGGATGTTTTACCAATGGGGATGACTAAACTCTAACACCAAACAACATCCAAATAGGTTCAACAAGAGAAAAATCCTTGCTACTCTATATTCAAAACAAAACCCTAGCAACTCTATATGCAAAACAATTCAAAAGTGGTGATAAATCAATGAACCAAAATGGTTTTCATAAAAGTCCATCATTTTTGATAAATGTTGGAAAGAAAATATCAGGGGTGATATATATTTTCAAAATACTTTTGGCATTTTATTTTAAACTCAAAAGCCACTGAAATCAATTAATTAATTGATTTCAAATACTTCCTAGTCTTATAAAATGTTGAAAACTTCACATGGGGTTGGAAATATTCCAAATAACACCCCAGAGTTGTTTACCTATTTTTCTTTGAATTAGTTGGAGCCAAAACAAATAAAACAAATGTCAGAAATATCAAACAGAAAGAATATAAAAAGAAAAAAAAAGAAAAACTAACCTGCGCGCCTCGCCTGGCCCAGCCCACCTCCCTGCCGCCTTCTTCAACCTCGTGCCAGTAGGCACGAGGGCGTGGCAAGCGCACAGGAGGCACGGCCACCTCCTGCTTCGCGCTGGAGGCCCCCCTCCGACCCTATCTCCTCGTGCTGAGAAGCCCCGAGGTGCCCTCCTCTCTTTCCTCTCCTCGCACGCGTCTCTCCTCTCCCCTAGCTCCCTCTCCGCGACCATCGAGCGAGCTCGCCGCCGTTCGTCGCCCACGTGGCCACAGACCTCCCCTCGCCTCTCCGAGAAGCTCAGAAGGACCGCCTCGACGCCCTGCTCCTCCTCGACAATGGAATCAAGCCCGAAGGCCCCCTGTCATCACCTTGCCGCCATCTTCTCCACCTCCGGCCGCCGGACCTCTTCCGTCGATTCGCTCCCTCCGGCGCACCCCCGAGCCCTACAACAACACCATCGGAACCGCCGCGAGCTCATCATCATTTCCCCTCTCACCCCACGCTCTTCCGCGCACCGTAGCCCCGTTCCCCACCAAGGCCGAGAGCTCCTCACCGCCGGTCATGTCGTCGCCGTCGCTGTGGTGTCTCTTCCACGCGCTCGAGCTGGGGATCGAGCTCCTGGAGCCGCCAGGAATGTGATGAGACCATCAGCTGCCCTCCCCGTGCCCTGCAGCCATCAGCTGCGGAAGGCCGAGTTTCGGCCGCCACTTCGGCTTGTCGCCGGCGCCTCTCCCGGCGACCCTAGCTTCTCCTGATGCCCCTGCCAGATCGGCTGCTTCGCCAGCGTCCCGTAGCTACAAACCGCGCTCGATTTGGTGCCGTGTAGCGCCGTTTAGGTTGTCTTCGGCGAGCCCTCCGCCGCGGGCTTGGTCGTCGGCGACCACCCTCCGGTGGGCGTCGACGTGGCCGACCATTAGGGCGTAATTATCCTCCCCTCAATCACTGCCAGAAGGCCCCACGCCTGGTCAAACCCCAATTAGGGGCTGGTCAGCGCGGGGTTAGCCCCTGGGTCACTGACCAGTGGACCCCACTGGTCAGGTTTGACCTGGCCCAGGCGCAGTTGACCTGCTGACGTCAGTAGTGATGCAATATTAGTATTTCTGTTTATTAATTAATTCCAGGAAATTGCTAAAACTTGTAAAAATCATAGAAATTAAAATATAACTCGGATGAAAATAATTTATATATGAAAAAGTATCAGAAAAATCCAAGGAATCTGATTATGGCATTTTCATGCATGTTTGAAAAATTTAACATCACCAATTAGGCAAAATGGTGAATAGGATAAATATAATAATTAGTTTGGAGATGGAATTTGATACTTATTTGAATTCCACTTCAATTCTCACCAAACATTGGTCAATGCAAATCAGTACCCCAAAATACTAACTCCGTACATGTTGGAACAATTTGATATGAGCATCAGGTCGAATCAATTATAAGGGTACTTGGAAAGATACCCGGCTTGAAGTGATGTTTGGATCCTAATTCAAACCAACTTCAACTTAAGAAATGATAGACACATTAGCCCTGCCACCTTTCATTTCATGTCTTGAGCATACATCATAGTGTTGCATTTCCGTGAAGTAATTGTTGTTCTATCTTGTTTGCCGGTGTTGTTCCCTCTCGGTAAACGATGTTTCCGACGATGTGATCGTTGACATTGATTAAGACTCATTGCTATCTTCAGACATGTCAGGCAAGAAAAACCCCCTTGAGCATATTGAAATAAACCCACTCTCTCGCTCCTGCTCTCTTTTACTGCATTAGGACAAACACGATTCAACTGTACATGTTATCGGTAGTTGAACCCATTCCTCTGCATGACCTGATTTTGTCACATTAAATAGTTGAAACCACTTAGCATGAGTAGCAACTGCTTGAGCCTTGATGTGCTTACTCATCCATGCTTGTTTACAATGCCTGATATGCTTAGAGTCGTGTCGGGTCTGATCCGTCTGGATGATGAATCGGAATGGTTGTGTTCATGTCTTACAGTGTGAGAGTAAAGGTGTGAATCTGATTTGGTAAAGGTAGCGATGAGAGGCCATGTAGGAGTACATGGTGGGTTGTCTCATTGGGACCGTCCTTAAGAACTGAGTTATGTGTGTGTTATCCAAGACAAGATACTACCATGCATTGGGCCCTGAAATATGACCCCGCTCGGCTTATTAATTGCCTAGATCTCTGTCTAGGAGTTGCAATTAGGTTCTGGTGTTTGTAGGAAAAGTGTTGGCGGCCGTGTTTAGCTCTGCCCGGCGGGGTAGGCTTCACTACGGTAGATACACAGTGGCACGGTGTACCAAGTGGCACCTGAATGGTGGGCTTGGGAACCCTGCGCATCGTTTGGGGCCGTAGAGGAAACCTCGGCCGGACTTCCTTGCGGGTTCAGTCTCAAATAGGCGATAAACCTGGACTAGGGTCTTGTGTGGTTAACGGTCGTGGCCGACACCCACGCCAGTGCTTCCGCTTGAAGGTTGCCGAGATGCATGACGTGCATATGGTGCTAAGTGGTGGGAGCATGTGTGAAGAAGTATACCCCTGCAGGGTGATTCAATCTGTTCGAATAGCCGCGTCCTCGGTTATGGACTACTTGGAAACATTACGTGGTACATAGACAATTTAAATGGATACTTTGAAACATGCAAGATAAGTGTGAGTGCTATGGAAGGCCTTCTCGTTGGGAGTCAAGAGTGGATCCATAGTGGTGTATTTAATTGGTGAATGTGTGGACTCGTGTGCGTTATTCCACCTCAAAAAAAAAGAACTTGTAGTCGTAGTACAGGTTAGCCAAGAGTCAAAGATGGCTCGCTGCAATCAAACCCCACAATCCTTTCATTGAAACATGATGCATATGTAGATAGTTCTGATGTAAGACTTGCTGAGTACCTTTGTACTCACGGTTGCTTTATTTATGTTTTTGCAGAGAAGACTTAGACTCATTAAAAGGTTCTACGCGATGTGTTCGATGTTGACCGGAATAGCTTGGGAATTCCAGACAGAGGTCTGGCTCCTTTGGTAGGGTTGTAGTAGCTTTTCAGGCTCTTCCAGCAACTTTTAGTAGATGTCTGTACCCAGACATGAATTGCTTCCGCTTCTTGTTTGTATGATTTGAGTGTCGGGTCACGAGACCTCTGTTTGTAATATCATACTATGTTGACTCTTATGAGACTTTAATAACTGCTTGAGTCATAGAGTTATGTTGTGATGCCATGTTGTATCTACACATATCATGCATAATGTGTGTATGTTTGAAATGCATTATATGTGTGGGATTCGACACCTAGTTGTTTGCCTTTAGTAGTACTCTTTACAAGGAAATGCCTCTTTGTGATTCCATCGAGCCTTGGTAGTTTGCTACTGCTCGGAACACATTGATTGACCGGCATGTATCCTTCTTTGCTGTTGTGTCTGTCCCCTCGGGGAAATGTCACGCGGTGTAATGGAGTCCTTGTAGCTTGCTACGACTCGTCTACACACGCTGATGACCGACACCTGCTTTGCTGGGTTATGTATGCCTGTCCCTGTACGGTTGTATCGCTGGGGTTTATAACTAGTCATGTCGACCCGGGTTCTTTGTCGTTTGAACGCTAGCAACATATTCATATACGTGAGCCAAAAGACGCAAACGGTCCCGGCCAGGGTAAGGTGGCAGCCGTGGAGTTTATCGTGCGTGAGGCCGCAAAGTGATGTGATGTGTTACAGGCTAGGTTTTGATGATTCAGGATCGGGGTCCCGACAGCTTTGGTATCACAGCTTGACTGCCTGTAGGATAACCAAGCCAAACTGGTCGATGTTGTGTCTAGCAACTCTTCAGTTATATAAGGGAATTGTTTGTGGAAGGGAACGTAAGGCTCTTTTTACTCCTTTCCTTGTGTCATTCTAATTCTGAGTCACCCTCTTCTTTATTCTACGGGGTTTAAGAATTAGGCTTCTCATCTATTCATTAGGATGACGAGTTACTATGTTGGAGACTTATAGAGAAGTTGTTGTCTTCCTGGATCAGTGTCTCCATAAGAATTCAATTGTTATGTTGTTAGTTTTCTTGCAGGTTGCCTCATATATCATGCCCGTACAGCCGTTATGCTGTCCGAGTTTTCCAAAGTTTCCAAATAGTCTGATGCGATTGCAAATTCCTTCCTTTTTCCCAATGTCTTTTGGCCAGACAAAGCACAATAATCATCGTGATGAGGTATTCTATTACCTCGACGTTTTGTGAAGTATTAGGAAACCATGTTACTCCGATAACTACCCAATAGTCTAGATGTGTTTTGGTTTCCAGTGTGATAGTTCTGGCCATCTTTTTCGAAAAACATCTCGTGATGTTAAATAGCTTGTAGGTACTCTATTTCTGGGCCTTTGAATCCAAGGATCATTCTGCTCATCTCTGTTGATAGTGTTGCTAGTTCCTTTAGAATGATTTGTAACCTTGTTGTAATCCTGAAGGTGCGTGGTATATCATTCTTCCAATACCATGGACCATCTATGTCAAAAGTCCTTCGTGAACTAAAGATCATAATAAGAGTGCTCGTGATGAGTTCTCCACTCCATATTGTGATTCTGCCTATTCCGCCCTTCTGCATGGGTTATCTGGAAGAATTATGTTGAGCTCTTTCGACATTCTAATCCATGCATCCATAACTCAAGAAATCATGTGCTCTTGAGTTGGTCTTATCTAGTTGTATTCTGACCTTAATCCATGAGAGGATAGTCAATAATAGTTGTGCATTCGTGTCATTAATGTCTTTTATTTCGTGGTCTGTCAAGTTGTTCTATTCTCGAATGACTGGGAGAAGCAAACTCCAGTACCACATCCATTCTTTGGATTGGGTCAAAGTAGTTGTATTCCGTAGATCGAAATGCTAAACCAGCTTTTGTTCTGTTCTATCTTGGAGTATTACCCTCTTTTTGTCAAGAGTGTTATGAGAATTGCACCATCTCTTATGAGCTCTTGATGTAGCAGTACTTCTCTCTATCATTGTTCATCCGTCGGTTTTCGTGTTGGTTGTAACCGGAATATTGACAAGTGAACCATGATGTGTGATATCAATACTCCTAGTAATGTTATTGCTTGGTAGCTAATGGACAATAATTTCACTCTTATGGTGATGGTGATTGAATCGTCATCCTAAGATTGAGTGTGCTACCTAGACCATGTTTCATGGAGCACTTTTCGAGCAATGAGTTAGGATTTTGTCAATCCCTCGTTCTATTGATCACATCGTCTTGCCCTCAAAAGCAAGATTGGTCCCGAGCTTAATAATATATCGGTGGTTCGTGATTTCCAAATATCTTCTCGGAAGTATTACCAGGTTGTTTCCTGACTGTTATGATAGAGCTCGTGATCAAGTTGGTTTTTCTATAAACCAAAACCTTCTCCAAGAATCAGTATTGGATACCCCGAGCTAGTTGGTTAATCTAAACAACAACTTGGAGAGTTGGAAGATAAAAGCTTCGCCTAAACTCAACTCGTTTAAAAGGGATATCTTTCTGTTGTGTGAGTCCTTGAAGAAAAATGATATTTTCATCGGTTGATTCATGCGATCAGTTGTTGAATATATTATCTTGTCCAATTTTGATTTGAGCATGGGCTATCGTCAAATCAAACTCAGAACCAAAGATTTTCGTAGCGGTGTTTTACTCATGGATTTCTCTGAGCATACACCATTATACTCTTTGATTTGACCAATGCTATTATCTTGCTCACATAGTTGTGGAAATCCATTTATATGGGTAAATTGATGAATTATTGTTGAGCCCATCGGCAACATACTCATTTGTTCCATTATCTATGTTGGACATCAAGCTAGTGCTGGAAACTTTGTAGACATTGTCTTCGTGTCTCGTGCACGAGGTATATGTTAGGTGCAAGAAGTGAATTCCTCTAATTCATGTGCATCTGATGCAAGTTGCCACCGTGAATTCGAGAAAAGTTAATTTGTTTCTTTGGAATCATCCCAAGTCAATCATGCACGTGCGAAGTATTCTATGGTTTGATAGACTGATCATATTCACTCCATATGTATCTCCTAGCACACCAAGCCACTGATTGATTTGTTCAAGGAAAAGAAGGTAAGTGCCATTCCTGAAGGTACCAGACGGACTTGCACATGGCTTCGTTATCCGAAATGATGGTTCCCATCCTGAACTCGGTAGTGTTTTGTTGTAAGACTTTTCATGTGTTCACAGTTGTCTTGGGCAGTGTGTTCACGTGGGTCTTGCGATCCAGCTCATGCTTTGGAGTTATCTTCCGTAGTTCATTTCCTGAGGATCACACAACGTTATCTCGTCGCTTTGTGTTGCAAACTTTCTTTTTGGACATGCTGAGTCTGAAACATCATGTCACCAACCGGAGCTGAATCTCAGGCAGTTATAATGGTTGGAACTTTCCCCAAGAATTATTATATTGGTCTCTATGTAACCTGGTAAAGAGATGTAATGGCTAACACATCTAGCCGGAAGACTTGATATTATAATATCTTGTATCCGCAATCTTAGCCATCTCCCCGTGAGGTTTTGTATGACTTATTTTGGAAGTTGTTCCTCATGGACTTCCTTTGATGCCCGAATTCCGACCTATATTTGATGTGCTAGATATAAAGCATGACTTATAATTGGGTTGTGCTAGTACATCAAGGAGAACATTAGGAGCGGAGTGCTAAATGTCTCTCGGTCGATCAACCAAATTTCGTTCCCTTGGCACAACTAAGGTGAAATCTGAGGAAGTGTTATCTTCCTTTGCATCTGCATCCTCCATCACTGTTCATCATGGTAGTATGTTGTGTCACGAGGATCCTTGGCACGGATGCTGGTAAACCTTGATGAATATGGAAATGCTCAAGTTCTTGAGAGCATGCTCAGACACTAGGTTATATCGTCGGTAAAATTTGGAATGTGCCATCCGATCGCCGAGTTGTTCTATAACCCTAGTTTCTTTCCAACCTGAGTATGCCATTCTTTCAAATTCCTTCAAACAATCATTTGTGAATTGTCTTACCCTGGTATGAAGGGTTTCAATGATCTTTGGATCAAAAGTAATTCTTTTTGCCACTTAAAGGAATACCTCTATGAGTCATCTTCTAAGGTGCCCTGTTATGGTATGAAGGGCAATTTAATCCTTGCTACTTTGAAACCTCGTCACCATCTGATTTAAGCATGGATTTGTTGCCTTCCAATTGAACCTTTGTCATATGTGTCATTTCCTCGTCCGTGTTATGTGTGTTGTGTCTCATCTCAAGGGACGTTCCTACGTCTCATTCTATGAGTTGATCTTGAGTTGCTCGATGTTCGAGGAGATCGAATCTTATGTCGTCTCTCTGTTCTTTTGTCGTCAAGCTAGATGAAGACCTCAAGGACAAAGTTGTCAAGATCAACATGGTGCGATGAATCAACGTTCTCGAGAGGAGCAAATGGATCGTGAAGACTGTGATAGTTTAGTTTTCCCCTCTTCCTCCTCCCGACTATGCCTGAATCTCGGGACGAGATTCTTGTTTAGTGGGGGTGAGTTGTCACAGCCCTAGATTATATCTTGTAGTTAGTTGCATTATTAAGCATTCATTAATGCATTCAAATCAATTTTATTCAAATTTTGGATGTTTTACCAATGGGGATGACTAAACTCTAACACCAAACAACATCCAACTAGGTTCAACACGAGAAAAATCCTAGCTACTCTATATTCAAAACAAAACCCTAGCAACTCTATATGCAAAACAATTCAAAAGTGGTGATAAATCAATGAACCAAAATGGTTTTCATAAAAGTCCATCATTTTTGATAAATGTTGGAAAGAAAATATCAGGGGTGATATATATTTTCAAAATACTTTTGGCATTTTATTTTAAACTCAAAAGCCACTGAAATCAATTAATTAATTGATTTCAAATACTTCCTAGTCTTATAAAATGTTGAAAACTTCACATGGGGTTGGAAATATTCCAAATAACACCCCAGTGTTGTTTACCTATTTTTCTTTGAATTAGTTGGAGCCAAAACAAATAAAACAAATGTCAGAAATATCAAAGAGAAAGAATACAAAAAGAAAAAAAAGAGAAAAACTAACCCGCGCTCCTCGCCTGGCCCAGCCCACCTCCGTGCCGCCTTCTTCAACCTCGTGCCAGTAGGCACAAGGGCGTGGCAAGCGCACAGGAGGCACGGCCACCTCCTGCTTCGCGCTGGAGGCCCCCCTCCGACCCTATCCCCGAGGTGCTGAGAAGCCCCGAGGTGCCCTCCTCTCTTTCCTCTCCTCGCACGCGTCTCTCCTCTCCACTAGCTCCCTCTCCGCGACCATCGAGCGAGCTCGCCGCCGTTCGTCGCCCACGTGGCCACAGACCTCCCCTCGCCTCTCCGAGAAGCTCAGAAGGACCGCCTCGACGCCCTGCTCCTCCTCGACAACGGAATCAAGCCCGGAGGCCCCCTGTCATCACCTTGCCGCCATCTTCTCCACCTCCGGCCGCCGGACCTCTTCCGTCGATTCGCTCCCTCCGGCGCACCCCCGAGCCCTACAACAACACCATCGGAACCGTCGTGAGCTCGTCATCATTTCCCCTCTCACCCCACGCTCTTCCGCGCACCGTAGCCCCGTTCTCCACCAAGGCCGAGAGCTCCTCGCCGCCGGTCATGTCGTCGCCGTCGCTGTGGTGTCTCTTCCACGCGCTCGAGCTGGGGATCGAGCTCCTGGAGCCGCCAGGAAGGTGATGAGCCCATCAGCTGCCCTCCCCATGCCCTGCACCCATCACCTGCGGAAGGCCGAGTTTCGGCCGCCACTTCGGCTCGTCGCCGGCGCCTCTCCCGGCGACCCTAGCTTCTCCTGATGCCCCTGCCAGATCGGCTGCTTCGCCAGCGTCCCGTAGCTACAAACCGCGCTCAATTTGGTGTCGTGTAGCGCCGTTTAGGTCGTCTCCGGCGAGCCCTCCGCCGCGGGCTTGGTCACCGGCGACCACCCTCCGGTGGCCGTCGACGTGGCCGACCATTAGGGCGTAATTATCCTCCCCTCAGTCACTGCTAGAGGGCCCCACGCCTGGTCAAACACCAATTAGGGGCTGGTCAGCGCAGGGTTAGCCCCTGGGTCACTGACCAGTGGACCCCACTGGTCAGGTTTGACCTGGCCCAGGCGCAGTTGACCTGCTGACGTGAGTAGTGATGCAATATTAGTATTTCTGTTTATTAATTAATTCGAGGAAATTGCTAAAACTTGTAAAAATCATAGAAATTAAAATATAACTCGGATGAAAATAATTTATATATGAAAAAGTATCAGAAAAATCCAAGGAATCTGATTATGGCATTTTCATGCATGTTTGAAAAAGTTAACATCACCAATTAGGCAAAATGGTGAATAGGATAAATATAATAATTAGTTTGGAGATGGAATTTGATACTTATTTGAATTCCACTTCAATTGTTATGACCAAACATTGGTCAATGCAAATCAGTACCCCAAAATACTAACTCCGTACATGTTGGAACAATTTGATATGAGCATCAGGTCGAATCAATTATAAGTGTACTTGGAAAGATACCCGGCTTGAAGTGATGTTTGGATCCTAATTCAAACCAACTTCAACTTAAGAAATGATAGCCACATTAGCCCTGCCACCTTTCATTTCATGTCTTGAGCATACATCATAGTGTTGCATTTCCGTGAAGTAATTGTTGTTGTTTCTTGTTTGCCGGTGTTGTTCCCTCTCGGTAAACGATGTTTCCGACGATGTGATCGTTGACATTGATGAAGACTCATTGCTATCTTCAGACGTGTCAGGCAAGAAAAACCCCCTTGAGCATATTGAAATAAACCCACTCTCTCGGTCCTGCTCTCTTTTACTGCATTAGGACAAACACGATTCAACTCTACATGTTATCGGTAGTTGAACCCATTCCTCTGCATGACCTGATTTTGTCACATTAAATAGTTGAAACCACTTAGCATGAGTAGCAACTGCTTGAGCCTTGATGTGCTTACTCATCCATGCTTGTTTACAATGCCTGATATGCTTAGAGTCGTGTCGAGTCTGATCTGTCTGGATGATGAATCGGAATGGTTGTGTTCATGTCTTACAGTGTGAGAGTAAAGGTGTGAATCTGACTTGGTAAAGGTAGCGATGAGAGGCCATGTAGGAGTACATGGTGGGTTGTCTCATTGGGACCGTCCTTAAGAACTGAGTTATGTGTGTGTTATCCAAGACAAGATACTACCATGCATTGGGCCCTGAAATATGACCCCGCTCGGCTTATTAATTGCCTAGATCTCTGTCCAGGAGTTGCAATTAGGTTCTGGTGTTTTTAGGAAAAGTGTTGGCGGCCGTGTTTAGCTCTGCCCGACGGGGTAGGCTTCACTACGGTAGATACATAGTGGCACGGTGTACCAAGTGGCACCTGAATGGTGGGCTTGGGAACCCTGCGTGCATCGTTTGGGGCCGTAGAGGAAACCTCGGCCGGACTTCCTTGCGGGTTCAGTCTCAAGTAGGCGATAAACCTGGACTAGGGTCTTGTGTGGTTAACGGTCGTGGTCGACACCCACGCCAGTGCTTCCGCTTGAAGGGTGCCGAGATGCATGACGTGCATATGGTGCTAAGTGGTGGGAGCATGTGTGAAGAAGTATACCCCTGCAGGGTGTTTCAATCTGTTCGAATAGTCGCGTCCTCGGTTATGTACTACTTGGAAACATTACGTGGTACATAGACAATTTAAATGGATACTTTAAAACATGCAAGATAAGTGTGAGTGCTATGGAAGGCCTTCTCGTAGGGAGTCGAGAGTGGATCCATAGTGGTGTATTGAATTGGTGAATGTGTGGACTCGTGTGTGTTATTCCACCTCAAGAAAAAGAACTTGTAGTCATAGTACAGGTTAGCCAAGAGTCAAAGCTGGCTCGCTGCAATCAAACCCCACAATCCTTTCATTGAAACATGATGCATATGTAGATAGTTCTGATGTAAGACTTGCTGAGTACCTTTGTACTCACGGTTGCTTTATTTATGTTTTTCAGAGAAGACTTAGACTCATTAAAAGGTTCTACGCGATGTGTTCGATGTTGACCGGAATAGCTTGGGAATTCCAGACAGAGGTCTGGCTCCTTTGGTAGGGTCGTAGTAGCTTTTTAGGCTCTTCCAGCCACTTTTAGTAGATGTCTGTACCCAGACATGAATTGCTTCCGCTTGTTGTTTGTATGATTTGAGTGTCGGGTCACGAGACCCCTGTTTGTAATATCATACTATGTTGACTCTTATGAGACTTTAATAACTGCTTGAGTCATAGAGTTATGTTGTGATGCCATGTTGTATCTACACATATCGTGCATAATGTGTGTATGTTTGAAATGCATTATATGTGTGGGATTCGACACCTAGTTGTTTGCCTTTAGTAGTACTCTTTACAGGGAAATGCCTCTTTGTGATTCCATCGAGCCTTGGTAGTTTGTTACTGCTCGGAACACATTGATTGACCGGCATGTATCCTTCTTTGCTGCTGTGTCTGTCCCCTCGGGGAAATGTCACGCGGTGTAATGGAGTCTTTGTAGCTTGCTACGACTCGTCTACACACGTTGATGACCGACACCTGCTTTGCTGGGTTATGTATGCCTGTCCCTGTACGGCTGTACCGCTGGGGTTTATAACTAGTCATGTCGACCCGGGTTCTTTGTCGTTTGAACGCTAGCAACATATTCATATACGTGAGCCAAAAGACGCAAACGGTCCCGGCCAGGGTAAGGTGGCAGCCATGGAGTTTACCGTGCGTGAGGCCGCAAAGTGATGTGATGTGTTACAGGCTAGGTTCTGATGACTCAGGATCGGGGTCACGACACGGTAATTGGAATTCACTGTTCCATGCTCAAATTGAAAAGATAATTGCAAACAAAACTCCCCCAGGATTGATGTTAGTATGGACGTTACCCGAGGATTCGGCTAGCCGTGGAGTGTGATTGATTGATGGTAGGGGAGTCATAACTTTACTTTTCTATTTGGGAACCTCCTATAGCATGTCTAGCGTGGAAGATGTTGAGAACTCTTAGTCACTGCGTTGACAATGAAAGGATGCCACCCAAAATTATTATCTCTGTTTTCAAAGCTTGAGCTCTGGCACCTGTGCAAATCAATGCTTCCCTCTGAGTAGGGCCTGTCTATTTATGTTCCTGTTGAGTCATACTCCTCTTACAAAAGCACCAATTAGAGAGCACCTCTATCATTTTTATGCTTTGATTTTAATTGTGTTGAGTATGACTATGACTGGATCTTCATTGCCATGAATTACAATGTTTAGTCAGCCCTTGGTCTTTGAAGGTGCTCTGCATTTTTGTTTTGCGGTCTCAGAAAGAGCTAGCGAGATACCATCTATTCATACTGCTTCATGTTGTTTTGATTGAAGTGTTGACACTTGAGGCTTATTATTATTTGCTCGCTAGTTGATTATGCCATTGATATGAGTTTATCGTGAGACCTAGATGTCATTTGCTTGTTTTCTTGTTGAAACTCTCGATATGAGTTAGACATAGTTGCAACAACAAGATCAAACAGAGTTCGACAAAGTTTTTCTTTTGTCTCTTTCAGTTTGTCAACTGAATTGCTTGAGGACAAGCAAGGCTTTAAGCTTGGGGGAGTTGATACGTCTCCGTTGTATCTACTTTTCCAAACTCTTTTGCCCTTGTTTTGGACTCTAATTTGCAAGATTTGAATGGAACTAACCCGGACTGACGCTGTTTTTAGCAGAATTGCGATGGTGTTGTTTTTGTGAAGAAATAAAAGTTCTCAGAATTTCCTGAAAATTTACGGAGATTTTTTCTGGAATAAAAGAAAAATACCTGCGCAAAGATCCACCGGAGGGGGCGTGCTAGTGGGCCACAAGCCCATAGGCCGCGGCCACCACCCTAGGCCGCGCCGTGCAGGCTTGTGGGGCCCACGTGGCACCACCGCTCCCAAACTCAGCTCTATATCTTCCGTTTCACCTGGAAAAAAAATCAGAGAGAAGGTTTCATCGCGTTTTGCGATACGGAGGCACCGCCACATCCTGTTCTTCATCTAGAGGGCAGATCTGGAGTCCGTTTCGGGCTACGGAGAGGGGAAATCGTCGCCATCGTCATCATCAACCTTTCTCCATCAACAATTCCATGATGCTCTTCATCGTTCGTGAGTAATCTCATCATAGGCGGGCTGGACGGTGATGAGTTGGATGAGATCTATCATGTAATCGAGTTAGTTCTTGACGGGGATTGATCCCTAGTATCCACTATGTTCTAGATTGATGTTGCTACTACTTGGCTATGCTTGATGCTTGTCACTAGGGCCCGAGTGCCATGATTTCAGATCTGAACCTATTATGTTGTCGCCAATATATGTGTGTTTTAGATCCTATCTTGCAAGTTGTAGTCACCTACTATGTGTTATGACCCGGCAACCCCGGAGTGACAATAGCCGGAACCACTCCCGGAGATGACCATAGTATGAGGAGTTAATGTATTCAGCACGTGTTAATGCATTGGTCCGGTTCTTTATTAAAAGGAGAACCTTAATATCCCGTAGTTTCCATTAGGACCCAGCTGCCACGGGAGGGATGGACAATAGATGTCATGCAAGTTCTTTTCCCTAAGCACGTATGACTACATACGGAATACATGCCTACATTAGATTGATGAATGGGAGCTAGTTACATATCTCTCCATGTTATAGCTGTTACATGATGAATCACATCTGTCATACTCTTCCATCACCGATCCACTGCCTACGAGTCTTTTACTACGGGTCCTCGCTACGTTACTTTGTTTAGGCTCGTCCCTTGCTACAAAAGGGATTGGGCCACTTTGCTGCTACTGTTGCTACTGCTGCCACTTTGCTGCTACTGTTGCTACTGATGTTACTTTGCTGTTGCTGCTACTGCTGTTCCTTGCTACTCCGCTACTACTTAGTGCAAGACCTTTTCTAGAGCAGTTGCTGGGGAAGAATAGTCCCCCGTCAACAGATCGTTTCTGGCACCGTTGCTATCATACTACTTTGCTACTGATACTTTGCTTGCAGACACTAATCTTTCAGGTGTGGTTGAATCTGACACACTCAGTTGCTAATACTTGAGAATATTCTTTCGCTTCTCCTTGGCAAACCAACAAATTTGGGTTGAATACTCTACCCTCGAAAACTGCTGCGATCCCATACGCTTGTGGGTTGTCAAAGGGCGTGAACAGGATGGACCTCTTGGAGGTCTTCTTCCAGCGTAGGATCCAGCCTCTTTAGGCCACAGCCCACCCGATGTGGGAATACGAAGGGCCAAATGATCAGACTCGAGTCCATCCTGAGAAGCTCACAGAAGAGGCGGGGGAGGATAAACTCAGGTCCATTACTCCAGTGGGAGATAACCCCAGAGGTTCTAGGCAGGCGAAACCCTTCATGGCAGACAATAAGATGAATGAGGTGAGTTATCAAGCATCCGTACCGAGTGAATTTCTTCGTTGTTTCAACACCCACTTGTAATTTTGCTTCCTTCATTCGACAGGCGTTCATGGGGCTGGTTAGTTCCATACCAGCGATTGACCGCTCGCCCATCGACGTGGAGAGTGACACAGAAAACCAAGACGCCGAGCTCCCGGAGGGCTCAGAGGACGATAAGGGCGATGAAGGTGACGATGAGGAGACGGAGGAGAGCGAGGAGGAGCACGGAGATGAGGCAGAATCTTCTCCGTCCGACAAAGTGCAGGTCAAGAAATAGGTCGAGACCCGTTCCAAGGCACGCCAGGACCCTGGAGTCCGCACATGCGCCCCAAAGACTCCGTTGATGGTGAAGCCGAGTGTATCTGCCATGCCGACTCTCACCTCCAAGCGGGGTCGGAGTGAGCCCGAGGCGCTGCCGGAGCAGGCGGAATCTTCACCATTGACTGAATAACTCGGCAGTACTCTTCGTTTCTTTGTTTTGATTGATAGAGGCCGGTTGTGTATGGATCCCATATGCTCTATCGTTCTAGTGGGGGCGCATTGAGCGCACCCACTGGGTGTACTCCCCGAGGCTACCGTCGGCTATGGCAGTCGGCGGTAGTCTTAGAGTCGTGACATAATGTTATGTCTTTCTTGTATTTGTTGATTGCAGACTGCTTGCCGGCCTGTGGGCGGCGTTGACGCCATGGAAAAAGAGCTGCATGAACTCTGATTGGGCCTTAAGGCGGAGAAAGCAAAGAGCAAGCGACTGGAGCAGGAAAAGCAAACAATTGAAGGTATGTCCTCATCAGCCGAGTGACACTCCATTAAGTTGTATTTTCTTATCCGACTGAGGCTCTCTTGTCGGATCGCCTTTCTGAGAGGCTGAAGAATTCTATTTCTCTAGTGACCATGAAGGAATTCCTCGAGAAGAGAGATGAAGAACTTGCATCTGCTTGGAAGGAAATCAAATAGAAAACCCAGGCAGATGAGGCCAAACTCAAGTCGGTTGGCACTTCGGAGGAGGAGAATCGGCTTCTGAAAGCCAGTGCGGAGAAGACCACAACGGAGCTTGCTGAGTTGAAGAAACATTACATCGAGTGGGAATCCAACCTCGAGAAGGCCACTGCCAAAAAAGCTGAGCTGGAGAAGTTCATCGAGGACTTCAGCGTAGAGCTTTGTGAGCAGCTCAAAGGTACATTGAGTGTCAAAATACTTCCTCATGATCATTTTAAAATATCCGACTAACGTTTCTCATGCTCTATTTTCCGTTGAGTGTAGCCTTTGCGGCCGATGTTGAAGAAGAGATGACGCGAATAGAGAAGGAGCTTGATCCCAAGAGAGGGCTTCTGAAGGGCAGTGTTGCCTTGTCTCTCCTCACGCTGCAGGATCGCGTCGATTATGTGGTGGCTTGTTTCAAGCTGCTTCAGTCGGCCGTTGGAGAGATTGACAAGGAGAAGGCGCCTAAAGATGCTCCTATGAAGGATGCCCAAACCATTGTGAACCGAGTGAAGTCCATTCCCAGCGAACTCAAGTTGTGGAAGAAGTCATTAGCAACGGCCGGAGCTGCATTTCCCTTTCGCTCTTATCCATCCATTGTAAGGGAGTGGACGAAGAGAAGCTGAGGAATCTTTAGATCATCAACCACAAAAGCACCAAGTTTGAAGACTTCATGGATATGTTCATGGTGGAAGCTACATGGATCACAGAGGGAATTGATCTTGACACCTTCGTCGAAGCGGCGGAGTCTTGGGCCTCCGAGTGATGCTCGGAGGAAAAAACATTAAGCTTTAATTTGCCTCAAGATGCCGAGTGGTTTTATGTATCCTCAAACTTTGGGTGGGCTCTGGGCCCTCTCTTTTGTGTACTTTTAGCTGAACTTGATCCTGTTTATCTGCAATTGGTTTTGGATCTTATTCGGTTGGTCGACTTTGTTTGGGGTTGTTTATACTCGGCCAAATGCTGGTTCGTCTTCGAGTCCCCGAGTGTGGAAGTTTCCCTCACTCGGGATCGTTCGTGACTTAGGTGAAAGCTGGTTCGTGGCTAAGCTCCCGAGTGTGGAGGTTGTCCTCACTCAGGATCGTTTCTCCCTAGGCGAAAGCGGAATCGCAGTTTGGGATGATTGTCGTGTTCATCTTGGCGTCTGAATGGGAGTCTTGCCTCCATTCGGGACCGCTTCAACTTAGGCGAAAGATGGTTCATAGCTAAGCCCCCGAGCGTGGAGGTTGTCCTCACTCGGGGAAGGGTCTACCTTAGGCGAAAACAGGTTCGCTACCGAGATGATAGTTCTTGTGAACTCATTGATGGTCCTATCGATCAAGGTATCCGAATGACGATCGTGTCTGTAACGACTAAGATGCAGTCCTTTCCGATATAGGGAACGAGGCCCCAAAATGGAAAGAAGCGCATCTAAGCGTTTCACAAGAACTATAACATAACACATATGTAATAATAGAATGACAAATAGGGATTCATCTGCCATCTCATAAATAATATCAGGGTTTACATCACGCATTTATTCAAACAAGGTAGTTCCGCTACGGACTACATAACATGAGAAAAGGCTATGCTACCCTTCCCGCTTGCCCACGATCACGACCATGCCTCAGTCTTCTAGATAGTTGACGTACAAGCGGTCGTTCTCCTCATCGTAATGCCACGCCAGCTGCGTGCCATCGGGATCACCTGTGTCGGGCGTACATGTACCTGTTGGTGTGTTGAAGTAATGTGTGAGCCACGGGGACTCACCAATCTATGACCTCGGTGCCAGAACTGGTCAAGTTATTAGGTAAGGAAGGTTCAGTGTTTAGGTTGCAGCATCCTAAGCATTTGTGGTGGCTAACTTACGTAGAACAAGTTATTGAAGGTGGTCTATACTAGCGGGCGAAATCTAGCTGATCACTAAGTGATCCTGAACACCTACTTACGTCAATCATAACCCCACCGTGTTCCCGTTCGAAGAGAGGTCTTCGAAGGGGACAGTCACGGTTACGCACATAGTTGGCAATTTTATTAGATTAGGTTCAAGTTATCTATAACCGAATGTTAACAAATATTCCAAGTTGCCACATAACCGCGGGCATGAGTTTCTGAAAGATTAAACCCTGCAGGGGTGCTCCAACTAGTCCATCACAAATGGTCACCGGCCACAAATTAATCCTCTATCACGAATCTCGTGATCTCGTCGGATTCCTTAGAGGAAAACCTCAACTCTAGGGAGAACCAAAGCCTCATCGGGATTCCTATGCGCAAGATATATCGCTAAGGTAAGACAAGACTAGCAGGACCTCCCGACGTGTCGACGGCCCTGATAAGAGCCGCATATCTCAGTCTCAGGACACGCCGGATAAGCGAAGCGTACAGTGGCCAAGGAAATCTCCCGAGTTGCCCCGCGATGGCCCCGCACGGTGCTCTAGTTTGGACCAACACTCATGAGGAGCACTGGCACGAGTTGTTGATTAATTCCTCGGGGTAGCTATTCCCTATGCAGATTCTTATTAAGTGATTAGCAAATTAACACCAATGTTGGGTCCTGCTGGACAAGTCTTAACACTACACGATTTATCAAGGGGTCCCCATAACAACCCCGAACGTGTTAGGATCGATTAGTTATGGAATCAAACACCGATAGCCAGAAACTATGGCGGCAATAACGGAACAAAACACCCGGCAAAAGGATAGGCCTTCCGTTATTTACCAAGTATATAGGTGCATTAATTAAATATCAGATTTAACATAATGATATCAACTCATGTTATCACATGAGACAAATGCACATGCAACTAGCAACACTAACATTAGTAGATGAGCAAGCCTACCTAGCTATTCAATATTTGCTAGGAGGGGAAAAGTGTTTGGGTTTCATGGCAATATCAGGAGGCAATTATTTCAGTGGTAGGCAGCGAGCATATGACGAAGGAAAACGTGAATCTAGCATAACAAGTCTAGAGATGGAATCAAGGTCATATCATCTTGCATGTGATGTCCTCAGCTTGGAACTGCTCTTGTTCGTCCTGCACGTACTCTCCCGGATCCACGTACTCGCTCTCCGATCCCGGTGCTACCCAACATAAGAATAGCATCCAATGAACAACATCACAACAAGATGCAACAAGGACATGATGCATGAGATAAAAATGAACATGCATCTCTATTCTAGTCACTTGCACATGCATGAGAACTAAATACAAGCTCCTGGACAGAAATGAACTCTAAGCTATCTTGACATGCATGAAGATGGCATGAACATATGCGTCACGCGAAAACGATGCAAAAACATATAAAGAACGCTACGAACGGAGCTACGGATCAACCGGAAACAACGAAACAAGAAATAGAGTCCTACGTATCAAATCCATCACAACACACTCCAATGGCATACTTCTGGTATTCCCAGGTTGCCAAATCACAAAACAACCAAGTATGGATGGGGTGGTGCAAGGAATATCACCACACCATCAACTATGCACTCACAAGCATCAAAACTATACATTATGTCCTAAACAGCATCATAGCAGTTTGAGGGCTACATGCAAAGCACCTACAGCCACCCAAATATGCCAAATGGGATATGTGGCAGAAGCTATTCAAAAGCTCTACAAGCATGAGCAAGAAGATAATTCAAAGGAGTTTCACACAGAAAGATCTACAGCTGCTAACTTGGACAAAAATATCAGTTTTCAGGGACTTAGTGAAAATCTCAGTTTCTCACTAGTTGTTTATGCTCTGAAGCATTTTGACAGCTCCCAAAACAATATCTACAGGAAGTCAAATGGAATGGAAATTTAAATAGACCTACACAAACACAAAATCTACAACTTCGCAGTTGATTGCAGGCGCTGATTCCCCACATATAAACTTCTACAAGCACAACTACAAGGGAAGAAAATAACAGCAGTTTCTCATACTTAGTGAAAATCACAGATTTTCAGTAAACTGGAATTTTCAGCCACATGCCTACTTTGACTAGGCACAACTTGCACATATGGTATCCTAAGCATAAAACAAAACCAACATGCTTTAGAGGGGTTCACCCTCTACTGCCCCAACAAGGAATCAACCTCTTGGGCTCATCACATCACATGGAACCAAGCTCTAAACATTGAACAAAACAGAAATATGGCATTCCTAGAAAGTGTTCCAAAGTGGAAGCTGAACCCACTATTGGATTCCTGGGATGATTCTACCCCAAAAACATATATAATACATAGGCACTTGCATAGAACAAATGGGCTCAAAGCTAAGAAGAAAATAAGCATGGAATCACATAGAGGTGCATAGTGCATCATCATATGTTCTTCTCACTAGAACACCACCTACACATGCACTTGCACACTCTCACAAAATCCATGGTGCACATGAGGGGTAGACCTCATGTTCATGTGCCTTAGCACAACACCACACTCTCACATACAACAAGAACACACATAATAACTCCTACACATGATAGATATCACATACACACTAGCTTACACTCACATAAGCATCTCTACACCTACACATACTAACTTGCACATGAGCTTATCAAGGCCCACCATGCCTTGGGCATGTGTGAGACACACACACAATCACACACAACATCACTTGAACCACTGTCACACACACAAGGTATGTGGGGGGAAACCCACACACACACATACACCACACTAGCACAACATGGTGCATGAGCTCAACACTCATGCACATGGTTTTCACACCACAACACACTACCCTATTGCATCACACACCCATAAACACACACACACATATAAGCTAGCTCACAAATACACTTGCACTCAAACCTACACATGCAAACTACCAAGCTAGCAAAAATACTAAAGACAACATGCTGCTTGTGAGGAGAAATAAAATACCCCACATGGTGTAGAGCATACCACAGCAACACAAATAACAAGCAAAAGAAAACCAGCAAGGAAAAGCAAAAGAAAATAAAAGGAATGAGGTGGGTTTCGAACCCTAGACCCCCTGGTCAACAACACACAGGCAAGCCACTCTGCTACTGACCACTTGCTTGACAGAACAGGGAACACAAGCAGGGTAAAGTGTTACTGAAGCTACTGTGTTACTATGCCGAAAAATAAATGCAAAAGGGGTGCGCTGAGGGGATTCGAACCCACGACATGTCCACTGCACCAAAACATCCCTACCACTCTGCTACTGCTTTGGATCTTAACAGAGAAGGGGAGTAATCTCTATTGAGCATTCCCCTCATGTATTTCCTCTGCCCGGCGGTGGCCGGAACAGGGGAAGTACCTCGCCGGCGTTATGCACCAAATTAGACTACGGCTTGTCGATGGAAGGGAGAATAGGCTCCCACGGTTCCATTTCTACACCTATATCTACTCGGGAAGGACTATAGCAACGGCTCCTCGTTGCGCGGCGGCGCCGACGACAGAAGGGGAACAGCAACGAAGCTACGGCCTACGGCTCACGATCTGGTGACAGGTAAGAGGGGGGAAGGATCTAGCTCACCCACTAGACGAGGTCGACGCGTCTATCGGAGAGGAGGTAGAGGAAGAAGGGGAAGAAGCCGCGTCGGGGAAGAACGTCGGGGAGGAAGCCGCCGTCGTCCATGAAGGGGAAGCAGGGCAGATCTCGTCCTCCTAGCTGCGGGAATGGGCTCCTTGAAGATCCTGCGTGCTCGCCGAGGGGTTGGAGAGGTCGCAGGGGTACAGCAGCGACGGCGAGGACCTCCTCAGCTTGCGGCCATGGCGGAGGAGCTCGATCCTTACCTGATGCCGTTGGCAGAGAGGGAGGAGGAGATGGGAAAGAGGTGGCGCGCACGGGGAGGAACCCTAGGCTTGCACGGACGCCAAGGGGGGTTATATGGAGGAGGAGGAGGCGAGGGACACGCGCCTCGACGTCTGTGACGGTGTTGCTGTTGTCTCTCTGTTCTCTGAAGAAGACTGACGGAGGAAGGAGGGGAAGAAGACCCGTCTTCAGGGCATGGGCTGCGCGCGAGAGGAAGGGGGCTAGGCCACGCAGGGGGAGAAAGCCCACTAGGTGGTGCCAGATAGGAAAAGAAAACCCTCTCAGGTTTTCTAATTTAAAACAAACACAGAAAAGAAATAAAGCAAAGGAAAATCGGTTGGAGTTAAAAATAAAACAAAAATGCCCCTGGTCATAAGGAATTATGACCTATGTAAATAAAATGGAAAAGAAATATTTGGAGCAAATAAATATTTACAAAACAGAATTTATTTGATCTGTTTTGTGAATATTTGCACCTTTAAAATATAGTTTAAAAACAGCAAATTCATATCCTCACATCCACCCCAAAACATACTAAAACATGGGCATTTTTGAAACAGAGAAGGAGTAAGAGAATCTTGGCTTGAGATAAATAGAGAAAGGGGAAGTTTTGAATCCTATTTGAAACTAATATAGAAGCTTCCTACTTTCAAACTACATCCACATCATTTCCATATCATCATCACATCATCACATGTCATCACACCACATACATATGATCACAAGGCAACAAACACAATAGGCATGGATGAATGGATGCATGCATGCTAAGGAAAACAAAACAAGGTGACACATGAAATAACACAAGCATATAACTCTCATATCAATGAAAGATGGACCCACATACAAGAAGGTTCCAAATATGGCAAGTTACACTCTTGGGGCATTACAAACTCTCCCACACTACAAAAAGATCTCGACCCGAGATCTAAGACTGAAAGAACTCTGGGAATTCAGAACGGAGGTGATCCTCGCGTTCCCAAGTGGCCTATTTATCTGAATGGTGTGACCACTGCACTTTGAGAAATTTGATAGTCTTGTTGCGGGTCTTGCGCTTAGTTGCCTCGAGAACCGTAACTGGATGCTCACGATAGGATATGTCGGGTTGAAGGTCGATGTCTTGAAGATGAACAGTGCGCTCGGGAGTTTTGAAGCATCTCTGGAGCTGAGAGACATGGAACATGTAATGCACATTTGCAAAGTTTGACGGGAGCTCAAGCTGGTACGCAAGGTCGCCTCTCTTGCCAACAACTCTGAAAGGACCAACGAAACGAGGCGCAAGCTAGCCTTTGATGCCAAAGCGTTGTGTACCCTTCATAGGGGACACCTTGAGATAGACGAAGTCATCAAGCTCATAAGACATGTCACGATACTTGCTATCATAATAGCTCTTCTGACAGGACTGAGCTGCTCTGAGATTATTCTGAATGACCCGACACATCTCTTCAGCTTCTTCTATCAAGTCATTCCCAAGAATCTGACGCTCGCCGGTCTCGGACCAGTTGAGCGGGGTATGGCACTTCCCGCCATAGAGAATCTCAAACGGAGCTTTGCCTGAACTAGCTTGATAACTGTTGTTATACGAGAACTCAACGAAAGGCAGGCAGTCTTCCCACTTCATGCCAAAAGAGATAACACAGGCTCTTAGCATATTCTCAAGAACCTGATTGAGTCACTCCACTTGACCACTAGTCTGAGGATGAAAAGTTGTGCTGAAGCGTATCTTCGTGCCCATCGCAGACTGAAAAGAATCCCAGAACTTGGAAGTGAAGATACTTCCGCGATCCGAAGAAATCATCATAGGCACGCCGTGCAAATACACTATCCTGGAAGTGTACATCTCTGCAAGTTGGGCTGCGGAGATGGATTCCTTGACTGGAAGAAAATGAGCCACTTTACTCAACTTGTCGATGACGACGAAGATGGCATCATTACCCTTCTTAGACTTCAGAAACCCGGTGACGAAATCCATCTCAATATGGTCGAACTTCCACTCGGGAATGGGCAAAGGATGCAAAAGACCTGCTGGACGTTGATGCTCTGCTTTCAATATTGACATACATCACATTCATTTACGAACTGAGCAATCTCACGCTTCATGTGAGTCCACCAGAAGGTCTGTTTCAAGTCCTGATACATCTTGGAGCTTCCAGGATGTATTGAGAGCAAAGAGTTATGAGCTTCTTCCATGATTACCTTTCTGACATCACCTTTCGGAACGACAAGACGATCCTCAAAGAACAACGTGTCTCTGGCATCAACACTGAAGCACTTATATTTGGGAAGACCCTTTGCCACGCCAATCTTGACTTTCTTCACCATTGCATCAAGAAGTTGTGCTGCTCGGACCTGATCTTCCAAGGTAGGAGAGATCTGAAGGTTTGCAAGAAATCCCTGAGGTACCAACTGAAGGTTAGGCTTTCTGAAAGATTCACAAAGGTCAGGCTGGAGAGGCTTTAGAATGAAACTGTTGCAGTAATCCTTCCTGCTCAAAGCATCTGCCATGACATTAGCTTTGCCTGGCGTGTACTCAACACTCGGATTAAAATCTTGGAGCATTTCCACACAACGAGTTTGCTGGAGATTCAGGTTACGCTGGGTGAAGATGTACTTGAGACTCTTGTGATCGGTGAACACTTCAACCTTTCGTTCCAACAAGAGGTGTCTCCAAGTCATCAGAGCATGTACCACTGCTGCGAGCTCAAGATAATGCACATGATAATTCTTCTCCGCTGGCTTCAACTGCCTGGAGGTATAAGCAACCACTTACTTCTCTTGCATCAGAACTGCACCAAGAACTTGAAGAGAGGCGTCGCAGAACACTTGGTAAGGTTTAGAATCATCAGGAGGAACCAAGACTGCGTAGAGGTGACCTTCTCTTTGAGTGTGTGGAAGGCCAACTGACACTCTGGAGACCAAGCATACTTCACACCATTCTGAAGAAGATTTGAGAGAGGCTTAGCAATCTTGGAGAAGATCTCAACGAACCTTCTACAATAGCTTGCAAGCCCCAGAAAGCTTCGAAGCTACTTCACATTCTGCGGAGGCTCCCACTCAACAACGGTCTGCACCTTCGACGGATCAACTTTGACGCCCTCGGCAGAGATAATGTGCCCAAGATAGACGACTTCTTTCAACCAGAACTCACACTTGGAAAACTTGGCATATAATTTGTGCTCTCTCAGCTTATCAAGCACCAATCTGAGATGTCCTTCATGTTCTTCCTCAGTCTCTTAAAAGACCAGAATATCATCGAGATACAGTAAGACGAACTCATTCTTGAACGGAGAGAATATGTAGTTCATCAATCGACAAAATGTCACAGGAGCATTTGCCAGACCAAAAGAGATTACCGTATACTCATACGAGCCAAAACTAGTCCTGAAAGCAGTCCTCGGAATATCCTCTTCGCGAATGCGAATTTGATGATAGCCCATTCTGAGATCGAGCTTGGAGAAGATCTTAGCCCCTTTCAACTGTTTGAACAACTCATTTATGTTCGGAAGTGGATACTTCTTTCTGATTGTCTTCTTGTTCAATGGACGGTAATCGACACACAACCGGTCCGTGCCATCCTTCTTCTTGACAAACAGAACTCCACAGCCCCACGAAGACGAGCTCGGACTGATCAAACCCAAACGCTCCTGCTCATCGAGTTGCCTCTTAAGTTCCTTCAACTCTTCTAGACCCAATTTGTACGACCGTTTGCACACAGGCTCAGTACCTGGTTCAAGCTCAATGACAAATTCAACTGCTCGGTGCGGAGGCATTCCTGGCAGCTCTTCTGGAAACACATCTTCATATTCGCAAACCACTGGGACTTGCGAAATAGGAATAATCTCACCCTTTTCATTCAACAAGAACAGACGGATTGTATCATCACGCGCCGCGAATATAATCGCGTCCTCCGAAGAGTGAGTAAGCTTCACTTCTTTAGCTTCACAATCAATCAATGCCTTGTTCATGGCCAACTAGTCCATACCAAGGATCAAATCAATATCGGAATTGCCCAAGACATACGTAGAAGCCAGATAAGAATAACTTCCTGTCTTGACAAAGACATCAGGAACTATAGAATTTGACCTCATCTGCGCACCCGGAGAAACAACACCCAAAGGTCTATGCAAACTTGTCGAGGGGAAATCATGCTTGATGAAAAATGACTTTGACATAAAGCAATGCGAAGCACCAGAATCGAACAAGACTTTAGGAGGAAAATCATTGACTGAAAGGTTACCCATAATCACATCAGAGGAGTTAACTACTTCAGCTGCATTCACCATATTGACTCGAGCAGACCTGGGTTGAACTTGACGATAGCATTGCTTGGAGGTTTGCCTGGAGGAGGAGGCGGAAGACGAAGCTGAGAAGTGCACTTGTTGGCATAGGGACCGTTCTGCCCACACTTGTGACAAGTAACATCTGCTAGCTGACGGTACTGTGTCTGAGGAGGCCCTTGCTTCTGTTGCTGGAATCTCTCGTGGAAAGCTGGGTTGGGTGGGTGGGAAGAACCACGACCACTAGAATGCTTGAACTGCTGCGTGTACCGAGGAGGAGGAGGAGACACCCAATACTTCTGTTGCTTCTGAACCACCTGAGTAGAAGACGAGCTGGAATCTCTGAAGCGCTTCTTAGAATTCTCCACCCTGAGCAAAGCTGCCTCAGCCCTGAGAGCTAAGTTGTAGAACTTATCGAACTCCTCAGGATCATGCAAAGTGAGAGCTAACTGCAAATCTTCTTTGAAGCCACCTCTGAACTGATATATCTTGCTCTTCTGATCAGGGATATCCTGCAAGGCGTATCGGGCTAGCTCGTGGAACTTGACGTTGTACTTGTACACGGAGTTACCACTTTGCTTCAAGCGCCTGAACTTCTCATGCATTTCCTCCACAAAGCTGGACGGAATGTAGTGGGATCTGAAGTCATGGCACAACTCATCCCAAGTGATCACTCTAGCACCCCTGGAATCCTTCTACGGCTGCCACCAGATAGATGCTTGCCCCTTCAGCTGGAATGTTGCAAACTTGACGAAATCCTCAGGATGAACATTGCTGCATTCAAAGTGCTTGTTCATGTCACAGATCCAATCCTCAGCATCAAACGGCTCGTCACAGGAAGAAGTCTTCGGCTGATTTGACAGGAACTGACTCAGATTAGCAAACTGATTGCCACCATGCTGGAAATTGCCTTGCTGCTCATTAGTCCTCTCTTGCAACAACTGTATCAGCATCTGAGTGTTTGCATTTGTAGCAGCCATCACCGCTTGCCAAGCCTCTGTCGGAGGAGGCAGCGGCGGAGGAGGATTCTCCGGAGGAGGAGGTGGTGGCGGCACATCCTCACGACCTGGATTCTGACGAGTTGGTGGACCATCCTGAAGACGGACAACACATTAGCCCACAGAATAAATTGAAGGTATACCTGAATCAAAAAGGCAGGAATATCTGAACAGGAATATAACAATTGCACTCGAACAAAATAGTAAGTATGCTTCCTCAAAGTGACTGTCGACAAAATGCTGATTAAGACCACTTGCAAACAAGTATGAGCTAGAACTGCTCAGAACAAACATATGATCGATATTTCATCCGATATCTTCGTGGATAAGATCGCACGGGCTCGAATTTACAGTAGCCATCATGTGCAAGGTAGTGCACACGACTTACGAAGTATCCCCGAGTAGTAGCGAGCTACAAGGACTCTTTAAGTCACAACGAGAACCGCTATAAGACGACCGTGAACAAACATACCCACTGAATGTCGAATCCCAACCTGACATCATGCATCTGTAGGAAGATTGTCCTATAAGTTACTACTTGTATTCCCACCTATGAATTCCTGAAATATCTGGTCATGCAATCTGGTACACGGATACATGGAGTAATATTCACACAACTCCTATACTAACCCATCCACTATATCACATCCGTCAACACATAACCAGAATCTCGGACCTTCATCTACAACAAACCCTCGTGATCACAACGATACAAAGTATGGCAGCACTCCCGAACAATCTGCACCAGTACTTGGGACATCGGGGTTATCTCGCCACTACTAGTATTGAAGCAATTACGAACATCCTTCGTTCTGAGATACTCAGAAATCTGAATGATGGCGATGTGCACAAGAATCCCCTGGAGCTCAACTCCACGGAAGAAATCAATGCAGACAGGAGGCACCAAGACAGAACTCTGTCACATCGATATCATATAGATTTCAAAAATACCCGCGTGATCCTAAAAAAAATTTGAGCGAGAAGAGGAGTAGAATTAAGATTTCCTAAGTCGGGAACCTCACCAGAGCATGGAAGAGGAGAAAAAAGAATCCTACTCTCCGATATAACTAAGACTCAAAACATTTTACTAGACTCGACTTGGCCAAGTATGATCACACAAAGGCTCCTATGGTCGTAAGGCTCTGATTACCAACTTGTAACGACTATGATGCGGTCCTTTCCGATTTAGGGAACGAGGCCCCAAAATGGAAAGAAGCGCATCTAAGCGTTTCGCAAGCACGATAACATAGCACATACATAATAATAGAATGACAAATAGGGATTCATCTGCCATCTCATAAATAATATCAGAGTTTACATCACGCATTTATTCAAATAAGGTAGTTCCGCTACGGACTACATAACATGAGAAAAGGCTATGCTACCCTGCACGCTTGCCCACGGTCACGACCATGCCTCAGTCTTCTGGATAGTTCACGTACATGCGGTTGTTCTCCTCATCGTACTGCCACGCCAGCTGCATGCCGTCGGGATCACCTGTGTCGGGCGTACCTATACTTGTTGGTGTGTTGAAGTAATCTGTCAGCCACGGGGACTCAGCAATCTATGACCTCGGTGCCAGAACTAGTCAAGTTATTAGGTAAGGAAGGTTCAGTGTTTAGGTTGCAGCATCCTAAGCATTTGTGGTGGCTAACTTATGTAGAACAAGTTACTAAAGGTGGTCTATACTAGAGGGCGAAATCTAGCTGATCACTAAGTGATCCTGAACACCTACTTACGTCAATCATAACCCCACCGTGTTCCCGTTTGAAGAGAGGTCTTCGAAGGGGACAGTCACGGTTACGCACACAGTTGGCAATTTTATTAAATTAGGTTCAAGTTATCTATAACCGGATGTTAACAAATATTCCAAGTTGCCACATAACTGCGGGCACGGATTTCTGAAAGATTAAACCCTGCAGGGGTGCTCCAACTAGTCCATCACAAATTGTCACGGGCCGCAAAGTAATCCTCTATCACGAATCTCGTGATCTCGTCGGATTCCTTAGAGGAAAACCTCAACTATGGGGAGAACTAAAGCCTCACCGGGATTCCTATATGCAAGATATATCGCTAAGGTAAGACAAGACTAGAAGGACCTCCCGACGTGTCGACGACCTTGATAAGAGCCGCGTATCTCAATCTCAAGACATGATGGATAAGCGAAGCGTACAGTGGCCAGAGAAATCTCCCGAGTTGCCCCGGGATGGCCCCGCACGGTGCTCTAGTTTGGACCAACACTCATCAAGAGCACGGGCCCGGGTTGTTGATTAATTCCTCGGGGTAGCTATTCCCTATGAAGATTATTATTAAGTGATTAGCAAATTAACACCAATGTTGGGTCCTGCTGGACAAGTCTTAACACTACACGGTTTATCAAGGGGTCCCCATAACAACCCCGAACGTGTTAGGAGCGATCAGTTATGGAAACAAACACCGGTAGCCGGAAACTATGGCGGCAATAATGGAACAAAACACCCGGCAAAAGGATAGGCCTTCTGTTATTTACCAAGTATATAGGTGTATTAATTAAATATCATATTTAACATAATGATATCAACTCATGTTATCACATGAGACAAATGCACCTGCAACTAGCAACGCTAACATTAATAGTTGAGCAAGCCTACTTAGCTATTCAATATTTCCTAGGAGGGGAAAAGTGTTTGGGTTTCATGGAAATATCAGGAGGCAATTATTTCAGTGGTAGGCACCGAGCATATGACGAAGGAAAACGTGAATCTAGCAAAACAAGTCTAGATATGGAATCAATGTCATATCATCTTGCATGTGATGTCCTCGGCTTGGAACTACTCTTGTTCGTCCTTCACGTACTCTCCCGGATCCACGTACTTGCTCTCTGATCCCGGTGCTACCCAACATAAGAATAGCATCCAATGAACAACAGCACAACAAGATGCAACAAGCACATGCTGCATGAGATGAAAATGAACATGCATCTCTATTCTAGTCACATGCACATGCATGACAACTAAATACAATCTCCTAGATAGAACTGCACTCTAATCTATCTTGGCATGCATGAAGATGGCATGAACAGATGCATCACGCAAAAACGATGCAAAAACATATAAAGAACGTCACGAACGGAGCTACGGATCAACCGGAAACAACGAAACAAGAAATAGAGTCCTACGTATCAAATCCATCACAACACACTCCAATGGCATACTTCTGGTATTCCCAGGTTGCCAAATCACAAAACAACCAAGTATGGATGGGGTGGTGCAAGGAATATCACCACACCATCAACTATGCACTCACAAGCAGCAAAACATCAAAACTATACATTCTGTCCTAAACAGCATCATAGCAGTTTGAGGGCTACATGCAAAGCACCTACAGCCACCCAAGTATGCCAAATAGGATATGTGGCAGAAGCTATTCAAAAGCTCTACAAGCATGAGAAAAAATCTAATTCAAAGGAGTTTCACACAAAAAGATCTACAACTGCTAACTTGGACAAAAATATCAGTTTTCACGGACTTAGTGAAAATCTCAGTTTCTCACTAGCTGTTTATGCTCTCAAGCATTTTGACAGCTCCCAAAACAATATCTACAGGAAGCCAAATGGAATGAAAATTGACAGAGATCTATAAAAACACAAAATCTACAACTTCTGAGTTGATTGTAGGGGCTGATTCCCAACATATAAACTTCTACAAGCACAACTATAAGGGGAAAAAATAACAGCAGTTTCTCAGACTTAGTGAAAATCACAGATTTTCACTAAACTGGAATTTTCAGCCACATGTCTACTTTGACTAGGCACAACTTGCACATATGGTATCCTAAGCATAAAACAAAACCAACATGCTATAGAGGGGTTCACCCTCTGCTGTCCGAACAAGGAATCAACCTCTTGGGCTCATCACATCACATGGAACCAAGCTCTAAACATTGAACAAAACAGAAATATGACATTCCCAGAAAGTGTTCCAAAGTGGAAGCTGAACCCACGGTTGGATTCCTGGGATGATTCTACCCCAAAAACATATATAATTCATAGACACTTGCATAGAACAAATGGGCTCAAAGCTAAGAAGAAAATAAGCATGGAATCACATAGAGGTGAATAGTGCATCATCACATGTGCTTCTGACTAGAACACCACCTACACATGCACTTGCACACTCTCACAAAACCCATGGTGCACGTGACAGGTAGACCTCATGTTCATGTGCCTTAGCACAACACCACACTCTCACATACAACAAGCACACACATAATAACTCCTACACATGCTAGATATCACATACACACTAGCTTACACTCACATAAGCATCTCTACACCTACACATACTAACTTGCACATGATCTTATCAAGGCACACCATGCCTTGGGCATGTGTGAGACACACACACACAAGCACACACAACATCACTTGAACCACTATCACACACACAAGGTATGTGGGGGGAAACCCACACACACACATACACCACACTAGCACAACATGGTGCATGAGCTCAACACTCATGCACATGGATTTCACACCACAACACACTACCCTATTGCATCACACACCCATAAACACACACACACACACATAAGCTAGCTCACAAATACACTTGCACTCAAACCTACACATGCAAACTACCAAGCTAGCAAAAATACTAAAGACAACATGCTGCTTGTGAGGAGAAATAAAATACCCCACATGGTGTAGAGCATACCACAACAACACAAATAACAAGAAAAAGAAAACCAACAAGGAAAACCAAAAGAAAATAAAAGGAATGGGGTGGGTTTCGAACCCTAGACCCCCTGGTCAACAACACACAGGCAAGCCACTCTGCTACTGACAAATTGCTAGACAGAACAGGGATCACAAGCAGGGTTAAGTGTTACTGAAGCTATTGTGTTACTCGAAAAAGAAATGCAAAAGGGGTGCGCCGAGGGGATTCGAACCCATGACATGTCCACTGCACCAAAACATCCCTACCACTCTGCTACTGCTTTGGATCTTAACAGAGAACGGAAGTAATCTATATTGAGCATTCCCCTCATGTATTTCCTCTACCCGACGGTGGCCGGAACAGGGGAAGTACCTCGCCGGCGTTATGCACCAAATTAGACTACGGCTTGTCGATGGAAGGGAGAATAGGCTCCCACGGTTCCATTTCTACACCTATCTCTACTCGGGAAGGACTATAGCAACGACTCCTCGTTGCGCGGCAGCGCTGGCGACAGAAGGGGAACGGCGACGAAGTTACGGACTACGGCTCACGATCTGGTGACAGTGAAGAGGGGGGAAGGATCTAGCTCACCCATTGGACGAGGTCGACGCGTCTGCCGGAGAGGAGGTAGAGGAAGAAGGGGAAGAAGCCGCGTCGGGGAAGAACGTCGGGGAGGAAGCCGCCGTCGTCGATGAAGGAGAAGCAGGGCAGATCTCGTCCTCCTAGCTGCGGGAATGGGCTCCTTGAAGATCCTGCATGCTCGCCGAGGGGTTGGAGAGGTCGTAGGGGTACGGCAGCGACGGCAAGGACCTCCTCAGGTTGCGGCCATGGCAGAGAAGCTCGATCCTTACCTGATGCCGTCGACAGAGAGGGAGGAGGAGATGGGAAAGAGGTGGCGGTGCAAGGGGAGGAACCCTAGGCTTGCACGGACGCCAAGGGGGGTTATATGGAGGAGGAGGAGGCGAGGGACGCGCGCCTCGACGTCCGTGACGGCGTTGCTGTTGTCTCTCTGTTCTCTGAAGAAGACTGACGGAGGAAGGAGGGGAAGAAGACGCCGTCTACAGGGCATGGGCTACGCACAAGAGGAAGGGAGCTGGGCCACGCACGGGGAGAAAGCCCACTAGGTTGCGCCAAATAGGAAAAGAAAACCCTCTAGGGTTTTCTAATTTAAAACAAACACAGAAAAGAAATAAAGCAAAGGAAAATCTGTTGTAGTTAAAAATAAAACAAAAATGCCCTTGGCCATAAGGAATTATGACCTATTTAAATAAAATGGAAAAGAAATATTTGGAGCAAATAAAAATTTACAAAACAGAGTTTATTTGATCTGTTTTGTGAATGTTTGCACCTTTAAATATAGTTTCAAAACAGCAAATTCATATCCTCACATCCACCCCAAAACATACTAAAACATGGGCATTTTTGAAACAGAGAAGGAGTAAGAGAATGTTGGCTTGAGATAAATAGAGAAAGGGGAAGTTTTGAATCATATTTGAAACTAACATAGAAGGTTCCTAATTTCAAACTACATCCGCAACATTTCACATATCATCATCACATCATCACATGTCATCACACCACATACATATGATCACAAGGCAACAAACACAATAGGCATGGATGCATGGATGCATGCATGCTAAGGAAAACAAAACAAGGTGACACATGAAATGACACAAGCATATAACTCTCATATCAATGACAAGATGGACTCACATACAAGAAGGTTCCAAATTTGGCAAGTTACACTCTTGGGGCATTAAAGTGTCCTCATTCGGAACCATTTTGACTTAGCCAAAAACTGGTCCGCACCTAAGCCCCTATCATGGACGTTGCCTCTACTTGGGGCAAAATTTACCTAGGCGAAAACGAATTCGCTGCTAAGGAATGATTGTCCTGTTCATCTTGGCGTCTGATTGGAAGTCTTGCCTCCATTCAGGACCGCTTCAACTTAGGCGAAAGCTGGTTCTCAGCTAGGCTCCTGAGTGTGGAGGTTGTCCTCACTCGGGGAAGGGTTTACCTTAGGCAAAACAAGTTCGCTACCAAGAAATGTTTTTTTTTCATGTTGGCGTCTTAATGAAGATCCTGCCTTCATTCGGGACCACTTTAACTTATGCGAAAGCTGGTTTGCAGCTAAGCCCCCGAGTGTGAAGGTTTCCACGATCACTCGGGGAAGGGTTTACCTTAGGCGAAACCGGTTCGCTACCAAGAAATGTTAGTTTTGTTCATCTTGGCATCCGAATGAAGATCTTGCCTTCATTCGGAACCACTTTATCTTAGGCAAAAGCTGGTTTGCAGCTAAGCCCCCGGGGTGGAGGTTTCCACGATCACTCGGGGAAGGGTCTACATTAGGCGAAACATGTTCGCTACCAAGATAGTTATGTTCTTGTGAAAAAGGCTTAGGTGAAACCTGGTTCGCAGCTAAGCCCCCGAGTGAGGAGATTGTCCGCACTCGACGCAGGTTTTACCTTAAGAAAAAACAGGTTCGCAGTTAAGGATTTTCCACCCACTCGGGGTGTGTTTCACCAGAGTGAAGTGTTCAAATATAGTCAAAGAAAGTAAGCACTTTATTCTTCTATTCATTCAAATTCATTACAGGAATGAAGAAAAAGGAAAGTTCTATATGTAGAAATTGCAGAGGAGGTCCGCTTTCTAGGTTATGTGTTCCTGTGTACCACTATCGATGTTGTATATTCGATAAGATCCATTGGGCGGGACTTTGGAGATGGCGAATGGAGTTTCTCTTGGTCCAGTCGGAGGACTAGATCCCCCTCTTGAAACGCCCGACCCTGACTTGTTTGTCATGGTAGCATTGAAGGTCTTGCTGGTACGCCATGGATGGAATGAGGGCTAACTTCATCTCTTTCTCCAGAAGATCCAAGTTGTTTTGGTGTGCTGCTTCAGCTTCGGCTTTGCTGTACTGCTCCACTCAGGGGGAGTTGTTATTAAGTCACTTTGCAGGACGGCTTTCGACCCATACACCATGAAGAATGGAGTAGCCTGGTCGAATGATTCGGAGTCGTTCGCATACCCCATAGGACGGATGGTAATTCCTCGACCCAAGCGCCAGCGACATATTTGAGGTCTCTCATCAGCCGGGGCTTCAGTCCTTGAAGTATCATGCCATTCGCATGTTCCGCCTGTTTATTCGACCGCGTGTGCGCCACGGAGGAATAGTTAACTCGAGTGTTTTGGGAGTGGCAGAACTCATGGAACTCATCCGAGTTGAAGTCGGTTCTGTTGTCGGTGATGATGTCGTGAAGGACTCCAAATCTGAAGATAATTTGCCTAATGAAGCTGACGGCAGTCGCCGCGTCCAAGTTTTTGATGGGTTTATCTTTGACCCACTTGGTGAACTTATCCTCCGCGACTAGCAGGTGGGTGAAACCGCTCGACGTGGTGCGCAAAGGGCCGACCATGTCGAGGCCCCATACGGCGAATGGCCACGTGACTCGAATCGGCTTCACTGTGGATGCACGCTTGTGCAACTGCTTCTTGTAGAACTGGCACCCGACACACAGGCCACCAAGTTCCTTGCTGCCTCATTGGCTCGGGGCCAATAAAAACCTGCTCACAAGGCCTTGGCTACCAAGGTCCGAGAGGACACATGTTGCCCACAGGTTCCCGAGTGGATCTCGTGCAAGATTTGTAGTCCTTCCTCCGGAGAGATGCAATTATGGCTGACTCATGTAACGCTCTTCTTATACAGCTTGTCTCTAAGTACTTCGAAAGCTTTAGACCACCGAACAATCTGGCGGGCTTCCTCTTCATCCTCGGGAAGCTTTTGTCTGAGCAAGTAAGCTAGATAAGGTTGTGTCCATCCGGGGGTGATGACCAGCATCTCGTGCACGTGGTCAACCACGGCTAGGATGTTGATCTCAGTCGCACATGGTGTAGTTCCAGCCCTTCAAAGTTTTTCTCCAACTTTCTAACCGCGTTGCAGTAGACTATCATTGTTGGGCTTCGGATGTCCCATTCTTTCATGACTTGGTTGACAACGAGATCCAAGTCGCCATAAACCATCAATCAGCGGATGCCGAATGAGATGGCCATGTGGAGCCCATACAGGAGGGCCTCATACTCGGCCTCGTTGTTGGACAAATCGAAGTGAATTTAGAGCACATAGCTCAATCGATCTACCCTGGGGGAAACGAGAACCACTCCAGCCCCCAAGCCATGGAGCATCTTGGAACCATCAAAGAAGATGGTCCAATGCTCGAGGACGATTGGAGTCGGCTGTTCTTGCTCTACCCACTCAGCAAAAAAATCTGCCAGGGCCTTAGTTTGACTGCTTTCTTGGCTTCAAACTTGATCTCAAGTGGTAGGACTTAAATCGCCAATTTGGCCACTCGGCAGGTTGCATTCCGATTGTGCAGAATTTTCGCTAGGGGAGCATCGCTGATGATGGTCACCGAGTGATCTTGAAAATAGTGGACCACCTTCTTCACAGTCAGGTAGATCCCATAGACCAGCTTCTCGTAGTGTGTGTACCTTTGTTTTGAAGGGGTCAACACTTCGGAAATGTAATAGATGAGTCTTTGTACCTTGTACGATTTGCCCGCTTCTTCACGCTCTATGGTTAGTACGGTGCTAGCCACTTGGCTAGTGGTAGTGATGTACAAGAGCAAGGGCTCCTGGCTGCTCGAAGCAGCCAACACCGACTGGGTAGAAAGCAAAGCTTGGAGTTGGTCGAATGCGACCTACGCTTCATCAGTCCACTCGAAGCTGTCGGATTTCTTCATCAATCGGTAAAGAGGAAGGGCCTTCTCATCGAGTATTGAGATGAAGCGACTGAGGGCTGCAAGGCAGCCCATAAGCCTCTGCACATCGTGGATGCGCTCCGGCCTCTCATCTGGACGATGGCTCCGATCTTGTCGGGATTGGCATCGATACCTCGTTCGGAAACAAGGAAACGGAGTAGCTTACCAGTCGGTACACCGAAGGTGCATTTCACCGGATTGACCTTAATCCCGAAGCGTCGAAGGTTTGCAAAGGTTTCGGCGAGGTCGGTCAGGAGGTTGCAACCTTTCCTGTACTTGACCATGATGCCATCCATGTACGCTTCGACATTCCGACTGATATGTTCCCACAACCAATTTTGAATCACACGCTGGAATGTAGCTCCATTGTTTGTTAGACCGAATGGCATCGTGATATAACAAAAGACACCGAATAGGGTGATGAAGGTTGTCTTTATTTAGTAAGGTCCATACATTCGGATCTGGTGGTACTCGGAGTACGCATCCGGGAACGACACGCGTTCGCATCCGACAGTGGAATCTACGATTTGATCTATGCGAGGTAGAGGGAAGTGGTCCTTCGGGCAGGACCAATTGAGGTCCTTGAAGTCAATACACATTCACAGTGAATTGTTCTTCTTTGGCACCAGGACCACGTTCGCCAACCACTCGGAGTGGTAGACCTCACGGATGAACTCGGGAGCTATGAGTCGAGCGATCTCTTCGTCGATTGCCCTATGCTTCTCCACGGAGGAGCGGCACATGTGTTCTTTGACGGGCTTGATCTTCGGGTCCACTCGGAGGTGATGCTCAGCCAGCTCCCTGGGAACCTCGACATGTCAGATGGCTTCCATGTGAAGATATCCCACTTCTCACGAAGGAACTAGTTGAGCTTGGCTTACTATTTCTCTCCGAGTTAGGTGGAGATGTTGGTCACAGCAGCATTCAGATCGGTGGGGTGGACGTAGACCTGCTTCGTCTCACCAGCCGACTGAAAGGCAGATTTAGTAGTTGTTCGCTTCGACTTGAGAAGATATGTGGTGTCCACTGCCTTCTTGTCCCCATCAAGCTCGGTTGCAAGGACGTGCTCGTTGGCGATACTAGAGCCTTGATGGAGGCACTCTTCGGCAACCTTCCGATAGCCTATCGCCGTGGTCACGCCTTTCGGCCCTGGCATCTTAAGCTTAAGATACATGTAACATGGGAGGGCTATGAAACGTGCGTAGGCAGGCCTACCCAGGATGGCATGATAGGTGATGTGAAAGTCAACCACTTCCAAGGTCAACCTATCCTTGCGAAAAAAAATCTCGCTGCCGAATATGATGCTCAAAGTGATCTGACCGAGTGATTCGGCCTTCTTCCCAGGGATGACCCCGTGGAACTGCATGTTACTCTTGCTCAGCCGGGACAACGGGATGTCCATTGCTTTGAGAGTCTCCACGTAGATGATGCTGAGGCTGCTGCCTTCGTACATGAGAACTTTCCGTAGTCGGAACCCATTGACTGCGGGATCGACCACCGGTGCCTGCTTCCCAGGGGTGGCTATGTTGACGGGGTGGTCTGACTCGTCGAATGTGACACACGTCTTCGCCCAGCCGAGGTACTTTGTGACAGTCGGGTCTACCATGTTCATCTCCCGATTGATAACTTTCAATCGGCTCTTGCTCTCAACGTCCGTGAAGATCATGAGGGTCGCCTGAATGTTCGAGTACCCGGAGGCATCCGCAGGGTCGTCCTCATCTTCCTTGTCCCCGAAGGGCTTGCTGCAGCAACAGAAGTCCTTCCCTGGCGCTTAGGAATTCTTCTGTTGCTTCTATGGTTTGCGTCGGTTTTTCCCTAGAAGAGGAAAGGGTGATGCAGCAAAGGAGCAGTAAGTATTTCCCTCAGTTTGAGAACCAAGGTATCGATCCAGAAGGAGGGTCTCGTCAAGTCCAAAGTACCTGCGCCAACACAAACAAGCTTGCAACCAACGCTTCAAAGGGGTTGTCGATCCCTTCAAGATTGTTTGCAAAGTGAGATTTGAAGGTGGAAAGTGCAATGAAGCAAAAAGTGTAAGGCTGAAAATATGGTGTGGAGTAGACCTGGGGGCCATAGTGTTCACTAGAGGCTTCTCTCAAAATAGCAAGTATTACAGTGGGTGAACAAATTACTGTCGAGCAATTGATAGAACTGCGCAAAGTCATGACGATATCTAAGGCAATGATCGTACATATAGGTGTTGGAATTATGCCCTAGAGGCAATAATAAATATAGTTATTATTATAATTCCAGTATCAAGATAATCGTTTATTGTCCATGCTATAATTGTATTGAATGAAGACTCATTTACATGTGTGGATACATAGACAAAACACTGTCCCTAGCAAGCCTCTAGTTGGCTAGCCAGTTGATCAAAGATAGTCAGTGTCTTCTGATTATGAACAAGGTGTTGTTGCTTGATAACTGGATCACGTCATTAGGAGAATCACGTGATGGACTAGACCCAAACTAATAGACGTAGCATGTTGATCGTGTCATTTTGTTGCTACTGTTTTCTGCGTGTCAAGTATTTATTCCTATGACCATGAGATCATATAACTCACTGACACCGGAGGAATGCTTTGTGTGTATCAAACGTCGCAACGTAACTGGGTGACTATAAAGATGCTCTACAAGTATCTCCGAAGGTGTTAGTTGAGTTAGTATGGATCAAGACTGGGATTTGTCACTCCGTGTGAACGGAGAGGTATCTCGGGGCCCACTCGGTAATACAACATCACACACAAGCCTTGCAAGCAATGTAACTTGGTGTAAGTTGCGGGATCTTGTATTACGGAACGAGTAAAGAGACTTGCCGGTAAACGAGATTGAAATAGGTATACGGATACTAACGATCGAATCTCGGGCAAGTAACATACCGAAGGACAAAGGGAATGACATACGGGATTATATGAATCCTTGGCACTGAGGTTCAAACGATAAGATCTTCGTAGAATATGTAGGATCCAATATGGGCATCCAGGTCCCGCTATTGGATATTGACCGAGGAGTCTCTCGGGTCATGTCTACATAGTTCTCGAACCCGCAGGGTCTGCACACTTAAGGTTCGACGTTGTTTTATGCGTATTAGAGTTATATGGTTGGTTACCGAATGTTGTTCGGAGTCCCGGATGAGATCACGGATGTCACGAGGGTTTCCGAAATGGTCCGGAAACGAAGATTGATATATAGGATGACCTCATTTCATTACCGGAAGGTTTTTGGAGTTACCGGGAATGTACCGGGAATGACGAATGGGTTCCGGGAGTTCACCGGGGGGGCAACCCACCCCGGGGAAGCCCATAGGCCTTGAGGGTGGCACACCATCCCTTAGTGGGCTGGTGGGACATCCCCAAAGGACTCTATGCGCCAAGGAGAGAAAATCAAGAGAGAAAAGAAAAAAAAAGGAGGAGGTGGGAAGGAAGGGGGACTCCCTCCCACCAAACCAAGTCCAACTCGGTTTGGGGGGGAGTCCTCCCCCCTTGGACTCGGCCGACCCCCTTGGGGCTCCTTGAGCCCCAAGGCAAGGTCCCCTCCCTCCCACCTATATATACGGAGGTTTTAGGGCTGATTTGAGACGACTTTCCCACGGCAGCCCGACCACATACCTCCACAGTTTTTCCTCTAGATCGCGTTTCTGCGGGGCTCGGGCGGAGCCCTGCTGAGACAAGGTCATCACCAACCTCCGAAGCGCCGTCACGCTGCCGGAGAACTCTTCTACCTCTCCGTCTCTCTTGCTGGATCAAGAAGGCCGAGATCATCGTCGAGTTGTACGTGTGCTGAACGCGGAGGTGCCGTCCGTTCGGTACTAGATCGTGGGACTGATCGCGGGACTGTTCGCGGGGCAGATCGAGGGACGTGAGGACGTTCCACTACATCAACCGCGTTCACTAACGCTTCTGCTATATGATCTACAAGGGTACGTAGATCACTCATCCCCTCTCGTGGATGGACATCACCATGATAGGTCTTCGTGCGCGTAGGAAAATTTTTGTTTCCCATGCGACGTTCCCCAACAGTGGCATCATGAGCTAGGTTCATGCGTAGATGTCTTCTCGAGTAGAACACAAAAGTTTTTGTGGGCGGTGATGTGCGTTTTGCTGCCCTCCTTAGTCTTTTCTTGATTCCGCGGTATTGTTGGATTGAAGCAGCTTGGACCGACATTACTCGTACGCTTACGAGAGACTGGTTTCATCGTTACGAGTAACTCCGTTGCTCAAAGATGACTGGCAAGTGTCGGTTTCTCCAACTTTAGTTGAATCGGATTTGACCGAGGAGGTCCTTGGATGAGGTTAAATAGCAACTCATATATCTCCGTTGTGGTGTTTGCGTAAGTAAGATGCGATCCTACTAGATACCCATGGTCACCACGTAAAACATGCAACAACAAAATTAGAGGACGTCTAACTTGTTTTTGCAGGGTATGCTTGTGATGTGATATGGCCAATGATGTGATGTGATATATTGGATGTATGAGATGATCATGTTGTAATAGAAATATCGACTTGCACGTCGATGGTACGGCGACCGGCAGGAGCCATAGGGTTGTATTTATACTAACGTGTGTGCTTGCAGATGCGTTTACTATTTTGCTAGGATGTAGTTTTAGTAGTAATAGCATGAGTAGCACGACAACCCCGATGGCAACACGTTGATGGAGATCATGGTGTGGCGCTGGTAACAAGAAGATCGTGCCGGTGCTTTGGTGATGGAGATCAAGAAGGACGTGATGATGGCCATATCATGTCACTTATGAATTGCATGTGATGTTAATCCTTTTATGCACCTTATTTTGCTTAGAACGACGGTAGCATTATGAGGTGATCTCTCACTAAAATTTCAAGACGAAATTGTGTTCTCCCCGACCGTGCACCGTTGCTAAAGTTCGTCGTTTCGAGACACCACGTGATGATCGGGTGTGATAGACTCAACGTTCACTTACAACGAGTGCAAAACAGTTGCGCACGCGGAACACTCGGGTTAAGCTTGACGAGCCTAGCATGTGCAGACAAGGCCTCGGAACACATGAGACCGAAAGTTCGATCATGAATCATATAGATGATATGATTAGCATAGGGATGCTTACCACTGAAACTATACTCAACTCACGTGATGATCGGACTTGAGCTAGTGTAAGTGGATCATGAACCACTCAAATGACTAGAGAGATGTACTTTTTCAGTGGGAGTTTAGCGTATAATTTGATTAAGTTAAACTCTAACTATCTTGAACATAGTCTAAGTCCACTTTGAATATATTTGTGTTGTAGATCATGGCTCACGCGACAGTCATCCTAAATTTTAATACGTTCCTAGAGAAAGCTAAGTTGAAAGATGATGGAAGCAACTTTGTAGACTGGGATCGTAATCTTAAGCTAATCTTACAAGCTGGGAAGAAGGATTATGTCCTTAATGCTGTGTTAGGAGATGAACCACCCGCTACGGCTGATCAGGATGTTAAGAACGCTTGGTTAGCACGTAAGGAGGACTACTCAATAGTTCAATGTGCAGTCTTGTATGGCTTAGAACCGGGACTTCAACGTCGCTTTGAGCGTCATGGAGCATTTGAGATGTTCCAGGAGTTGGAGTTTATCTTTCATAAGAACGCCCGGATCGAGAGGTATGAGACCTCCGATAAATTCTATGCTTGCAAGATGGAGGAAAACTCATCTATCAGTGAACATGTGCTCAAAATGTCTGGGTACTCAAACCGTCTAGCTGAGATGGGGATTGAAATCCCGCAATAAGTTATCACTGACAGAATCCTTCAATCACTGCCGCCAAGCTATAAAGGCTTTGTGTTGAACTACAACATGCAAGGGATGAACAAGTCTCCCGGCGAGTTGTTTGCGATGCTGAAAGTCGCAGAGTCTGAACTCCGTAAAGAGCATCAAGTGTTGATGGTGAATAAGACCACTAGTTTCAAGAGAAACGGCAAAGGCAAGAAGGGAAATTCGAAGAAGAGCGGCAAGCCCGTTGCCAATCCGACGAAGAAACCCAAAGCTGGACCTAAGCCGGAAACGGAGTGTTACTATTGCAAGGGTATGGGTCACTCGAAGCGCAATTGCCCCAAGTATCTGGCAGATAAGAAGGCGGGCAAAGAAAAATCAGGTATATTTTATATATATGTTATTGATGTGTACTTAACCAGCTCTCGTAGTAGTGCATGGGTATTCGATACCGGTTCTGTTGCTCATATTTGCAACTCGAAACAGGAACTGCGGAATAGGCGAAGGCTGGCGAAAGATGAAGTGACGATGCGCGTAGGAAATGGTTCCAAGGTTGATGCAATCGCCGTTGGCACAGTGTCACTTCAGTTACCGTCAGGATTAGTGATGAACTTAAATCATTGTTATTTAGTGACTGCGTTGAGCATGAACATTATATCTGGATCTTGTTTATTGCGAGACGGTTACTCTTTTAAGTCAGAGAATAATGGTTGTTCTATTTCTATGAGTAACATCTTTTATGGTCATGCACCGAATGTGAGAGGATTGTTCATATTGAATCTTGATAGCAATACGCATATACATAACATTGAGACCAAAAGAGTTAGAGTTAACAATGATAGCGCCATATTTTTGTGGCACTGCCGCTTAGGTCATATTGGTGTAAAGCGCATGAAGAAACTCCATGCTAATGGACTTTTGGAGTCACTTGACTTTGATTCACTTGACACGTGCGAACCATGCCTCATGGGCAAGATGACTAAGACTCCCTTCTCAGGAACAATGGAGCGTGCAAGTGACTTGTTGGAAATCAAACATACCGATGTGTGTGGTCCGATGAGCGTGGAGGCACGCGACGGATATCGTTATTTTCTCACCTTCACTGACAATTTAAGTAGATATGGTTATGTCTACTTGATGAAGCACAAGTCTGAAACATTTGAAAAGTTCAAGCAATTTCAGAGTGAAGTGGAAAATCATCGTAACAAGAAGATCAAGTTCCTACGGTCTGATCGTGGGGGTTAATATCTGAGTTTCGAGTTTGGTGCTCACTTAAGACAATGTGGAATTGTTTCACAGTTAACACCGCCTGGAACACCACAGCGTAATGGTGTGTCCGAACGTCGTAATCGTACTCTATTAGAGATGGTGCGATCTATGATGTCTCTTACTGATTTGCCGTTATCATTTTGGAGCTATGCATTAGAAATAGCTGCATTCACTTTAAATAGGGCACCATCAAAATCCGTTGAGACGACACCATACGAACTGTGGTATGGAAAAAGGCCAAAGTTGTCGTTTCTTAAAGTTTGGGGATGTTATGCTTATGTCAAAAAGCTTCAGCCTGAAAAGCTGGAACCCAAAGCGGAAAAGTGCGTCTTCATAGGTTACCCAAAAGAGACAGTTGGGTACACCTTCTATCTCAAATCCGAGGGCAAAGTGTTTATTGCTAAAAACGGAGCTTTTCTCGAGAAGGAGTTTCTCTCGAGAGAATTGAGTGGGAGGAAGATAGAACTTGAAGAGGTTGTCGAACCTCTCATCTCTCTGGATGGTGGCGCAGGGCAAGGGGAAACCCCTGTCATTGCGACGCCGGTTGAGGAGGAAGTTAATGATGATGATCATGAAACTCCAGTTCAAGTTTCTGTCGAACCACGCAGGTCGACGAGACCAAGTGTTGCTCCAGAGTGGTACGGTAATCCCGTCTTATCAATCATGTTGTTAGACAACAATGAACCTGCGAATTATGAAGAAGCAATGGTGGGCCCAGATTCCAACAAATGGCTGGAAGCCATGAAGTCCGAGATAGGATCCATGTATGAGAACAAAGTGTGGACTTTGGAGGTACTGCCAGAGGCCGCAAGGCCATTCAGAACAAATGGATCTTTAAGAGGAAGACGGACGCTCACGGAAATGTGACCGTTTATAAAGCTCGACTTGTGGCAAAGGGTTTTTCACAAGTTCAAGGAATTGACTACGATGAGACATTCTCACCCGTAGCGATGCTTAAGTCAGTCAGAATCATGTTAGCAATAGCTGCATTTTTCGATTATGAAATCTGGCAGATGGATGTCAAAACGGCGTTCCTTAACGGTTTCCTTAAGGAAGAGTTGTATATGATACAACCCGAAGGTTTTGTCGATCCTAAGAATGCTAACAAGGTGTGCAAGCTCCAGCGATCCATTTATGGACTGGTGCAAGCATCTCGGAGTTGGAACAAACGCTTTGATGAGGTGATCAAAGCATTTGGGTTTATACAAGTGGTTGGAGAATCTTGTACTTACAAGAAAGTGAGTGGGAGCTCTGTGGCGTTTCTAATATTATATGTGGATGACATATTACTGATTGGAAACAACGTAGAGTTTTTAGAGAGCATAAAGGATTACTTGAATAAAAGTTTCTCTATGAAGGACCTAGGAGAAGCTGCTTACATTCTAGGCATTCAGATCTATAGGGATAGGTCAAAACGCCTGATAGGACTTTCACAAAGCACATACCTTGATAAAGTTTTGAAGAGGTTCAAAATGGAACAGTCCAAGAAAGGGTTCTTGCCAGTTCTGCAAGGTACGAGATTGAGTAAGACTCAGTGCCCAGCAACTGATGAAGATAGAGAGCATATGCGCTCCGTCCCCTATGATTCAGCCATAGGTTCTATCATGTATGCGATGATGTGCACTAGACCGGATGTTAGCCTGGCCATAAGTATGGCAGGTAGGTTCCAGAGTAATCCAGGAGTGGATCACTGGACAGCGGTCAAGAATATCCTGAAGTACCTGAAAAGGACTAAGGAGATGTTTCTCGTGTATGGAGGTGACGAAGAGCTCGCCGTAAAAGGTTACGTCGATGCAAGCTTTGACACAGATCCGGACGACTCTAATTCTCAAACCGGATACGTATTTATTCTTAATGGGGGTGCAGTAAGCTGGTGCAGTTCCAAGCAAAGCGTCGTAGCAGATTCTACATGTGAAGCGGAGTACATGGCTGCCTCGGAGGCAGGTAAGGAGGGTGTCTGGATGAAGCAGTTCATGACGGATCTTGGAGTGGTGCCAAGTGCACTGAATCCAATAACCTTGTTCTTTGACAACACTGGTGCCATTGCCTTAGCAAAGGAACCTCGGTTTCACAAGAAGACCAGACACATCAAACGACGCTTCAACCTCATCCGCGCCTACGTCGAGGGAGAGGACGTGAATATATGCAAAGCGCACACGGATCTGAATGTAGCAGACCCGCTGACTAAACCTCTTCCACGGCCAAAACATGATCAACACCAGAACTGTATGGGTGTTAGATTTATTACAATGTAATTCACATGGTGATGTGAGGGCTAGATTATTGACTCTAGTGCAAGTGGGAGACTGTTGGAATTTGCCCTAGAGGCAATAATAAATATAGTTATTATTATAATTCCAGTATCAAGATAATCGTTTATTGTCCATGCTATAATTGTATTGAATGAAGACTCATTTACATGTGTGGATACATAGACAAAACACCGTCCCTAGCAAGCCTCTAGTTGGCTAGCCAGTTGATCAAAGATAGTCAGTGTCTTCTGATTATGAACAAGGTGTTGTTGCTTGATAACTGGATCACGTCATTAGGAGAATCACGTGATGGACTAGACCCAAACTAATAGACGTAACATGTTGATCGTGTCATTTTGTTGCTACTGTTTTCTGCGTGTCAAGTATTTATTCCTATGACCATGAGATCATATAACTCACTGACACCGGAGGAATGCTTTGTGTGTATCAAACGTCGCAACGTAACTGGGTGACTATAAAGATGCTCTACAGGTATCTCCGAAGGTGTTAGTTGAGTTAGTATGGATCAAGACTGGGATTTGTCACTCCGTGTGAACGGAGAGGTATCTCGAGGCCCACTCGGTAATACAACATCATACACAAGCCTTGCAAGCAATGTAACTTAGTGTAAGTTGCGGGATCTTGTATTACGGAACGAGTAAAGAGACTTGCCGGTAAACGAGATTGAAATAGGTATACGGATACTAACGATCGAATCTCGGGCAAGTAACATACCGAAGGACAAAGGGAATGACATACGGGATTATATGAATCCTTGGCACTGAGGTTCAAACGATAAGATCTTCGTAGAATATGTAGGATCCAATATGGGCATCTAGGTCCCGCTATTGGATATTGACCGAGGAGTCTCTCGGGTCATGTCTACATAGTTCTCGAACCCGCAGGGTCTGCACACTTAAGGTTCGACGTTGTTTTATGCGTATTAGATTTATATGGTTGGTTACCGAATGTTTTTCGGAGTCCCGGATGATATCACGGACGTCACGAGGGTTTCCGGAATGGTCCGGAAACGAAGATTGATATATAGGATGACCTCATTTGATTACCGAAAGGTTTTCAGAGTTACCGGGAATGTACCGGGAATGACGAATGGGTTCCGGGAGTTCACCGGGGGGGCAACCCACCCCGGGGAAGCCCATAGGCCTTGAGGGTGGCACACCAGCCCTTAGTGGGCTGGTGGGACAGCCCTAAAGGGCTCTATGCGCCAAGGAGAGAAAATCAAGAGAGAAAAGAAAAAAAAAGGAGGAGGTGGGAAGGAAGGGGGACTCCCTCCCACCAAACCAAGTCCAACTCGGTTTGGGGGGGGGGAGTCCTCCCCCCTTGAACTCGGCCGACCCCCTTGGGGCTCCTTGAGCCCCAAGGCAAGGTCCCCTCCCTCCCACCTATATATACGGAGGTTTTAGGGCTGATTTGAGACGACTTTCCCACGGCAGCCCGACCACATACCTCCACAGTTTTTCCTCTAGATCGCGTTTCTGCGGGGCTCGGGCGGAGCCCTGCTGAGACAAGGTCATCACCAACCTCCGGAGCGCCGTCACGCTGCCTGAGAACTCTTCTACCTCTCCGTCTCTCTTGCTGGATCAAGAAGGCCGAGATCATCGTCGAGTTGTACGTGTGCTGAACGCGGAGGTGTCGTCCGTTCGGTACTAGATCGTGGGACTGAACGCGGGACTGTTCGCGGGGCGGATCGAGGGACGTGAGGACGTTCCACTACATCAACCGCGTTCACTAATGCTTCTGTTGTACGATCTACAAGGGTACGTAGATCACTCATCCCCTCTCATAGATGGACATCACCATGATAGGTCTTCGTGCGCGTAGGAAAATTTTTGTTTCCCATGCGACGTTCCCCAATAATAGGCATCACATCCGAGACAAGTAGACCGATACTTTATGCATCTACTACTATTACTCCACACATCGACCGCTATCCAGCATGCATCTAGTGTATTGAGTTCATGACGAACAGAGTAACGCTTTAAGATAGATGACATGATGTAGAGGGATAATCTCAAACCAATGATGAAAACCCCATCTTTTTACCCTTGATGGAAACAACACGATGCGTTCCTCGCTACCCCTTCTGTCACTAGGTGAGGTCCCCGCACGGCATGAACCCAAAACCAAGCACTTCTCCCATTGCAAGAATCATAGGTCTAGTTGGCCAGACAAAACCCACAACTCGAAGAGAATTACAAGGATATGAAATCATGCATAAGAGAGATCAGAAGAAACTCAAATAAGATTCATAGATAATCTTATCATAAATCCACAATTGATCTGGATCTCGAAAAACACACTGCAAAAGAAGATTACATCGGATAGATCTCCATGAAGATCATGGAGAACTTTGTATTGAAGATCCAAGAGAGAGAAGAAGCCATCTAGTTACTAGCTATGCACCCGTAGGTCTATGGTGAACTACTCACACATCATCGGAGAGGTCATGGTGTTGATGAAGAAGCCCTCCGTGTCCGAATCCCCCCTCCGGCGGGGCACGAGAACGTGCCCAGATGGGATCTTGCGGAGACAGAAGCTTGCAGCGGCGGAAAAGTACTTTCGATGATCTCCTAATTTTATTGGGATTTTTAGGGAATATATAGGCGCAACCCCTAGGTCAGGGGATGTTCTAGGGGCCCACAAGCCTGGATGGCGTGGCCTCCCCCATGGCCGCGGGGTGGGGGCTTGTGGTGCCCCTGGGGCTCCCCTGCCTTGGCTCCGAAGGTCCCCGATCTTATTTCGTTCCAGAAAAAATCTTTTCGGGGATTTTCTTCCGTTTGGACTCCGTTTCAAAATCTCCTCTGAAAGGGGTCAAAACATGGAAAAAACAGGAACTGGCACTTGGCACTGAGTTAATAAGTTAGTCCCAAAAAATAAATAAAAGGCATGCAAAACATCCAAAGTTTGACAAGATAATAGCATGAAACCATCAAAAATTATAGATACGTTCGAGACGTATCAAGCATCCCCAAGCTTAACTCCTTCTCGTCCTCGAGTAGGGAAGTGATAAAGAATGAATTTTTGATGTGGAATGCTACCTAGCATGGTTGTCCTTTGCAACTTCTTTCACGTGACATGAATGTTCAGATCCGTACGATTCAAACCAATAGTTTGCTATTGACATGAAAACAATAATACTTCAAGCAAACTAGCAAGGTAATCATGAACTTTCGAAATAACAAGGCCAATGAAAGTTATCCCTACAAAATCATATAGTCTAGCTATGCTCCATTATCCTCACACAACTAATGTAAATCATGCACAACCCCGGAATTGGCCAAGAAATTGTTTTCGCACTCTTACTTTCTCAAACTTTTTATAACTATCACGCAATACATGAGCGTGATCCATGGATATAGCACTATAGGTGGAATAGAGTGTGGTGGTGGTTGTGAGACAAAAAAGAGGAGGAGATGGTCACACTGACTCGGCATATCAATAAGCTATGGAGATGCCCATTAAGAGATATCAATATGAATGAGTAGGGATTGACATACAAGAGATGCACTAGAGCTATAAGTATGTGAAAGCTCAAAAGGAAAACTAGTGGGTGTGCATCCAACTTGCTTGCTCACGAAGACCTAGGGAAATTTTGAGGAAGTCCATCATTGGAATATACAAGCCCAGTTATAAAATGAAGATTCCCACTAGCATATGGTAGTGACAAAGCAAGAAGCTCTCAATCATGAAGAACATGGTGCTAACATGAAGCACAAGTGTGGACAAAGATAGTAGCATTGTCCCTTCTCTCTTTTTCTCTCTTTTTTTATTTGGGCTCTTAGACCTCGTTTTTTCTTTTCTTTTCTTTTCTCTTTTTTTGTTTTTGGGCTCTTTGGCCTCTTTTTTGGGCTCTTTGGCCTCTTTTTTATATTAACTCAAAAGATATAAGTGAAGCACTAGAGCAAAAGTATCTAGCTCAAAAGATATAAGTGAAGCACTAGAGCAAAAGTATCTAGCTCAAAAGATATAAGTGAAGCACTATGAGCATTCTAGCAAGATCACGATGAGTGCATGTCTCTCCCTCTCAAAAAGGTGTGCATCAAGGATGACTGTGATACAACAAAAAGAAAAGACTCCTATGATACAATACGCTCCAAGCAAAACACATATCATGTGGTGAATGAAAATATAGCTCCAAGTAATGTTACCGATGGATTGAAGACGAAAGAGGGGATGCCTTCCCGGGGCATCCCCAAGCTTAGGATTTTTGGTGTCCTTGAATTTGGCTTGGGATGCCTTGGGCATCCCCAAGCTTGAGCTCTTTCCACTCCTTATCTCTTTGTCCATGAGAACATCACCCCAAACTTGAAAACTTCACAACACAAAACTTAAACAGAAACTTGTGATAACATTAGTACAAGAAAACAAGCTACCACTTCTTTTGGTACTGTAACAAACTTGAATTCCATCTATATTGATGATGGGCTACTGTATTCTCACTTTTCGAAGGCTAGTATCCCCCAATACTAACCATAGTTTCATCAAAACAAGCAACCAACTCAACAAAAACAGAATCTTTCAAAAACAGACCAGTCTGTAGCAATCTGTATACTTCGTATACTTCTGTTACCTGAAAAAATCTGAAACATTATGAAGGCCTGGGAAAAAAAGTATATCAATCAGCACCAAAAAGAATCAACTCAAAAGCTCTTTCTGAATAAAAATTAAAAATTATCTCGTGAGAGAAAAGTTTCTGTCTTTTTCCAGCAGGATCAGACAACCATTACCAAGACTAGTCATAAAGGCTTTGCTTGGCTCAAACACAAAAAGAAAGACAAAAACACAACCACAGCAGAATTGTGAAAGTGTGTACGCAACAAAACATAAAGAAAAATATAAATTCATTGGGTTGCCTCCCAACAAGCGCTATTGTTTAACGCCCTTAGCTAGGCATAAAAGCGATAGAATCATGTATCGTCGTCTTTGGTGCTCAAACCATAAGTGGACCTCATCATGGATTCATAAGGCAATCTTATTTCGTTTCTAGGGAAGTGTTCCATGCCCTTCCTTAAAGGAAATTGAAATCTAATATTCCCTTCCTTCATATCGATGATAGCACCAATAGTCCTTAGGAAAGGTCTACCAAGAATAATAGGGCATGTAGGATTGTAATCAATGTCAAGAACAATGAAATCCACGGGTACATAGTTCCTATTTGCAATAATAAGAACATCACTGATACTTCCCATGGGTTTTTTGACAGTAGAATCAGCAAGATGCAAATTAAGAGAACACTCTTCAATCTCATTAAAGCCCAGAACATCACATAAAGACTTTGGAATCGCAGAAACACTAGCACCCAAATCACAGAAAGCATTGCACACATAGTTTTTATTTTGATTTTGATGGTAGGTTCCCACTCATCATGAAGCTTTCTAGGGATAGAGACTTCCAATTCAAGTTTCTCTTCAAGAGATTTTATCATAGCTTCGACGATATGATCGGTAAAGGCTTTGTTTTGGCTATAAGAGTGTGGAGAGTTCAACATGGATTGCATCAAAGAAATACATTCAATCAAGGAGCAACTCTCATAATTGAATTCCTTGAAATCCATGGTGGTAATTTCATTACTACTCAAAGTTTTAATGTCTTCTACTCCACTTTTAATGCTTTTAGCATCAAGATAGATGGACTCCGAATCATTAGGGCACTTTTCAACCAAAGTGGATTCATATCCAGCCCCATAATCATTAGGTTTGACACAAGAAAACAAAGATTCAATGGGAGTCACACCAAGCACTTTAAGATCTTCGTGATTCTCATCACGAGAACACGCCTTTTTAAGCCATTCATGTCTAGCACGAATTTGGGCGGTTCTTTCTTGTCTCTCAATCATGGAAACACGCATAGCTTTCAAAGTTTCATACATGTTGATTTTGGGAGGAACACATCTAAGTTTCAAAGCATCAACATCACAAGAAATTTTATCCACGCTCTTAGCAAAATCGTCAATTTTGAGTAGTTTTTCCTCTATGGACGCATTGAAAATCTTTTGAGAGTTGATGAACTCTTTGATATTACTCTCTAGATCAGAGGGTAATCTATTGTAATTTCCATGAGTATTGTTGTAGGAGTTGCCAAATTTATTAGAGGAGTTACTAGGAAAAGGCCTAGGAACATAGTTTCCTCTAAAAGCATTGTTTTTGCCAAAGTTATTCCTACAAACAAAATTAACGTCCAAGCTAGCGTTGCTACTCTCAATCAAAGAAGACAAAGGCATATCATTAGGATACAAAAGAGCACTTCTACTAGCAACCAAATTCATTAACTCATCCATCTTAGCACTCAACAAGTTAATTTCTTCTATAGCGTGTACCTTCTTACTAGTAGGTGACCTTTCAGTGTGCCATTGAGAGTAGTTTGTCATGATGTTGTCTAAGAGCTTTGTGGCTTCCCATAACGTGATTTCCATGAACGTTCCACCTGAGGCGGAGTCCAAGATATTTCTAGAAGCGAAATTCAAGCCAGCGTAGAAGATTTGAATAATCATCCAAAGGCTCAAGCCATGAGCGGGACAATTTCTAATCATTAACTTCATTCTCTCCCAAGCTTGTGCAACATGTTCATGATCAAGTTGCTTGAAATTTGTGATATCATTACGGAGAGAGATGATCTTACCGGCGGAAAAAACTTGGATATATAAGCATCTTTGCACTGATCCCAAGAATCGATACTATTTTTGGGCAAAGAAGAAAACCAAGTTTTTGCGCGATCTCGCGACGAGAAAGGAAAAAAGCTTCAATTTAATCACGTCATTACCAACATCTTTTTTCTTTTGCATATCGCAAAGCTCAATGAAGGTATTGAGATGGGATGCGGCATCTTCACTAGGAAGGCCAGAGAATTGCTCTTTCATAACAAGATTCAGCAAAGCGGCATCGATTTCGTATGACTCCGCACTAGTGGCGGGAGCAATCGGAGTACTAATAAAATCATTATTATTAGTATTCGAGAAGTCACAAAGTTTGGTGTTTTCGTTCATGGCGACTTCAGCAAGCAAGCAAGCACACAAGCAAACAAAGAGCGGGCGAGAAAAAGGGCGAACGAAAAGGCGAACGAAAAAGGCAAATTGGTGAAGTGGGGGAGAGGAAAATGAGAGGCAACTAGCAAATAAAGTAAATGCAACAGATGAGTTTGCGACACCTACTTGGATGAGTTCTTGACTTGATCTTCCTCCCCGGCAATGACGCCAGAAATTCTTCTGCTGCGACAACAAAAGTCCTTCCCTGGCGCTTAGGAATTCTTCTTGTTACTTCCCTGGTTTGCGTCGGTTTTTCTCTTGAAGAGGAAAGGGTGATGCAGCACAGGAGCAGTAAGTATTTCCCTCAGTTTGAGAACCAAGGTATCGATCCAAAAGGAGGGTCTCGTCAAGTCTAAAGTACCTGCAAAAACACAAACAAGCTTGCACCCAACACTTCAAAGGGGTTGTCTATCCCTTCAAGATTGTTTGCAAAGTGAGATCTGAAGGCGGAAAGTGCAACGAAGTAAGAAGTGTAAGGCTGAAAATATGGTGTGGAGTAGACCTTGGGGGCCATAGTGTTCACTAGAGGCTTCTCTCAAAATAGCAAATATCACGATGGGTGATTAAATTACTGTCGAGCAATTGACAGAACCGCGCAAAGTCACGACCATATCTAAGGCAATGATCATACATATAGGCATCACGTCCGAGACAAGTAGACCGATACTTTCTGCATCTACTACTATTACTCCACACATCGACCGCTATCCAGCATGCATCTAGTGTATTGAGTTCATGACGAACAGAGTAACGCTTTAAGCAAGATGACATGATGTAGAGGGAAAATCTTAAACCAATGATGAAAACCCCATATTTTTACCCTTGATGGAAACAACACAATGCGTGCCTCTTTACCCCTTCTGTCACTGGGTGAGGTCACCGCACGGTATGAACCCAAAACCAAGCACTTCTCCCATTGCAAGATTCATAGATCTAGTTGGCCAAACAAAACCCACAACTTGAAGAGAATTACAAGGATATGAAATCATGCATAAGAGAGATCGGAAGAAACTCAAATAAGATTCATAGATAATCTTATCATAAATCCACAATTCATCGGATCTCGACGAACACACCGCAAAAGAAGATTACATCGGATAGATCTCCATGAAGATCATGGAGAACTTTGTATTGAAGATCCAAGAGAGAGAAGAAGCCATCTAGCTACTAGCTATGGACCCGTAGGTCTTTGGTGAACTACTCACGCATCATCGGAGAGGTCATGGTGTTGATGAAGAAGCCCTCCATATTCGAGTCCCCCCTTTGGCAGGGCACCAAAACGTGCCCCAGATGGGATCTTGCGGAGACAGAAGCTTGTGGCGGCGGAAAAGTACTTTCGATGATCTCCTATTTTTTTGGGATTTTTACGGAATATATAGGCGCAACCCCTAGGTCAGGGGACGCTCAGGGGGCCCATAAGCCTGGATGGCTCGGTCTCCCCCCTAGCCGCGGGGTAGGGGATTGTGGGGCCCCTGGGCTCCCCTGCCTTGGCTCCCAAGCTCCCCGATCTTCTTCCATTCCAGAAAAAATCTTTTCGTCGATTTTCTTCCGTTTGGACTCCGTTTCAAAATCTCCTGTGAAAGGGGTCAAAAACATGGAAAAAACAGGAACTGGCACTTGGCACTGAGTTAATAAGTTAGTCCCAAAAAATAAATAAAAGGCATGCAAAACATCCAAAGTTTGACAAGATAATAGCATGAAACCATCAAAAATTATAGATACGTTGGAGACGTATCAGGGCTCTCCACCCATCTCCGTTCGGAGCACACGGCAGTCACGAGATGTGTGTTTGGCGGGGATAGTCTCCCCCTACTCGTCCTTGCGAGAATGAATTGGACACGGCTGGTCCAATAGGCTGCTCTTCGACTCGACTTTCTTTTTGCTAGCCCAGTCCTTCTTCTTTTTGGATTTATTTTGGTTGTGCCCTGGGACAGCAACTACTTTGGCTTTTCCCGATTGGTCGCCATTTCTCTTCTGCTTCTTCCCAGCGTTGCTCGACTGAGGGGTTTCGCTTGCTCGGCCTTTACCACTGCGGATTGGTGACCTGCATGGCCAGACCGAGGTACAGGTCCCCTCATCAGTCAAACTTGAGAATGAGCTCCACATACCGAGTGGCCGTTTTGAAAGCGTGCACGTCCTGGTGCTCGGTGACGTTCCCAACGGTGTTCTGAAGTGTGGTCCACCAATGGATGTACTCTCTAAGAGTCTAGTTGATCTTCTGGACACCATGATGCAGCTCCATAAGGCTGCTTGGGCACTTGTGTGTGCCCTCGAAGGTCTTGACGAACACTCGGACGAGAAACCAACATGAGGGCAGATGCTTCATAGCGACGTAATTGTCGCCGCCGCTGATTTGGTTGACCACTCGGTAGTATTCTAGCCAGGTATCTGGCTTTGACTCGTTGTTGAACTTACAAATCCCCATGGCCAACTAGTAGTTGGAGGGGATATCGGCCTCTCGGATGTGTCGGCGGAAGCACTCAAGGCCGGACACTCCACGGCCAGCTCGCGATCGATCAACCACGTGTTGCATGATTATGGACCGAGTGTTGAACTCGGGGTCTGATACGTCTCCAACGTATCTATAATTTTTTATGGTTTATGCTATTATCTTGTCAAACTTTGGATGTTTTGTATGCCTTTTATATCTTTTTGGGACTAACTTATTAACTCAGTGCCAAGTGCCAGTTCCTGTTTTTTCCATGTTTTTGACCCTTTTCACAGGAGGATTTTAAACGGAGTCCAAACTGAAAGAAAGTTCCAAAAAGATATTTTCTGAAACAGAAGACCATCGGGAGACTTGAGAACCAAGGCAGAGGGTCACCAGGGACCCCCACAAGGCCCTTAGCCGCGGCCAGGGGGGCCCGCGCCTCCCAGGCTTGTGGGCTCCCTAGGCCTCCTCTGCCCTAGGTCTTTCTCCTATATATTCCCTAAAATCCCAGAAAAAATAAGGAGAGTCACGAAAATACTTTTCCACCACCGCAAGCTTCTGTCTCCGCAAGATCCCATCTAGGGCACGTTCTGGTGCCCTGCCAAAGGGGGGATTCGAATATGGAGGGCTTCTTCATCAACACCATGACCTCTCCGATGATGCGTGAGTAGTTCACCAAAGACCTACGGGTCCATAGCTAGTAGCTAGATGGCTTCTTCTCTCTCTTGGATCTTCAATACAAAGTTCTCCATGATCTTCATGAAGATCTATCAGATGTAATCTTCTTTGCGGTGTGTTTGTCGAGATTCGATGAATTGTGGATTTATGATCAGATTATCTATGAATCTTATTTGAGTGTCTTCTGATCTCTTATATGCATGATTTCATATCCTTGTAATTGTCTTCGAGTTGTGGGTTTTGTTTGGCCAGCTTGATCTATGATTCTTGCAATGGGAGAAGTGCTTGGTTTAGGGTTCATACCGTGCGGTGACCTCACCCAGTGACAGAAGGGGTAGCGAGGCACGCATCGTGTTGTTGCCATCAAGGGTAAAAGATGGGGTTTTCTTCATTGGTTTGAGTTTATCCCTCTACATCATGTCATCTTGCTTAAGGCGTTACTCTGTTCGTCATGAACTCAATACACTAGATGCATGCTGGATAGCGGTCGCTGTGTGGAGTAATAGTAGTAGATGCAGAAAGTATCGGTCTACTTGTCTCGGACGTGATGCCTATATGTATGATCATTGCCTTAGATATCATCATGACTTTGCGCGGTTCTATCAATTGCTCGACAGTAATTTAATCACCCATCGTGATATTTGCTATTTTGAGAGAAGCCTCTAGTGAACACTATGGCCCCAGGGTCTACTTCATACCTTCGGCCTTACTCTTTTTCTTTGTTGCACTTTCCGCCTTCAGATCTCACTTTGCAATCAATCTTGAAGGGATTGACAACCCCTTTATAGCGTTGGGTGCAAGCTCTTTTATGTTTGCGCAGGTACTTTAGACTTGACGAGATTCTCCTACTGGATTGATACCTTGGTTCTCGAACTGAGGGAAATACTTACTGCTCCTGTGCTGCATCACCCTTTCCTCTTCAAGGAAAAAACCAACGCAAGCAAGTCTCCGTCAACGTGTCAATTTCTAGCGCTCTTGTTTGAGAAGTAGCAGAAGGATTTCTGACGTTGTTGACGGGGAGGATCAAGTCAAGAACTCATCCAAGTAAGTGTCGCAAACTCATCTCTTGCATTTACTTTTTTTGCCTCTCGTTTTCCTCTCCCCCACTTCTGAAAAACAAAAATTTACAAAAATATTTGCCTTTTTCGTTTGCCTTGTTCGTTCGCCCTCTTCTCTCGCTTGCTTTCTCTTCGCTTGTGTGCTTTCTTGCTTGCTGAAGTCACCATGACTGAAAACACCAAACTTTGTGACTTCTCGAATACTAATAATAATGACATTTATTAGTACTCCGATTTCTCCCACCACTAGCGCGGAATCAAATGAAATCAATGTTGCTTTGCTGAATCTTGTTATGAAAGAGCAATTCCCAGGCCTTCCTAGTGAAGATGTCGCATGCCATTTTAATACCTTCATTGAGCTTTGCGATATGCAAAAGAAGAAATATCTGGATAATGATGTGATTAAATTGAAGCTTTTTCCTTTCTCGTTGCGAGATCGAGCAAAAACTTGGTTTTCGTCTTTGCCCAAAAATAGTATTGATTCTTGGAACAAGTGCAAAGATGCTTATATATCCAAGTATTTTCCGCCGGCTAAGATTATCTCTCTCCTTAATGATATCATGAATTGTAAGCAACTTGATCATGAACATGTTGCACAATCTTGGGAGAGGATGAATGATTAGAAATGGTCCCGCTCATGGCTTGAGTCTTTGGATGATTATACAAATATTTTACACTGGCTTGAATTTCGCTTCTAGAAATATCTTGGACTCCTCCTCAGGTGGAACATTCATGGAAATCACGTTAGGAGAAGCTACAAAACTCCTAGACAATATGATAACAAACTACTCTCAGTGGCACACTGAAAGATCACCTACTAGTAAAAAGGTACACGCTATAGAAGAAATTAACTCGTTGAGTGCTAAAATGGATGAGTTAATGAATTTGGTTGCTAGTAGAAGTGCTCCTTTGGATCCTAATTATATGCCCTAGTCTTCCTTGATTGAGAGTAGCAACGCTAGCTTGGACGTTAATTTTGTTGGTTGGAATAATTTTGGCATCAACAATACTTTTAGAGGAAACTATGTTCCTAGGCCTTTTCCTAGTAACTCCTCTAATAACTTTGGCAACTCCTACAACAATACTCATGTAAATTACAATAGATTACCCTCTGATCTAGAGAGTAATATCAAAGAGATTATCAACTCGAAAAAGATTTTCAATGCGTCCATAGAGGAAAAACTACTCAAAATTGACGATTTTGCTACGAGCGTTGATAGAATGTCTAGTGATATTGATGATTTGAAAGTTAGATGTGCTCCTCCCAAGATCAATATGGATGAAACTTTGAAGCTATGCGTGTTTCCATGAGTGAGAGCAAAGAAAGAACCGCCCAAATTCGTGCTAGACATGAATGGCTTAAAAAGGCGTCTTCTCGTGATGAGAATCACGAAGATCTTAAAGTGCTTGGTGTGACTCCCATTGAATATTTGTTTTCTTGTGTCAAACCTAATGATGATGGGGCTGGATATGAATCCACTTTGATTGAAAAACGCCCCAAAGATTCGGAGTCCATCTGTCTTGATGCTAAAAGCATTGAAAGTGGAGTAGAAGATATTAAAACCTTGAGTAGTAATGAAATTACTACTTTGGATTTCAAGGAATTCAATTATGAGAGTTGCTCCTTGATTGAATGCATTTCCTTGATGCAATCCATGCTAAACTCTCCACACGCTTATAGCCAAAACAAGGCTTTTACCGATCGTATTGTCGAAGCTATGATAAAATCTCTTGAAGGGAAACTTGAATTCGAATTTCTATCCCTAGAAAGCTTCATGATGAGTGGGAACATACTATCAAAATCAAAATCAAAAACTATGAATGCAATGCTTTGTGTGATTTGGGTGCTAGTGTTTCCGTGATTCCAAAGTCATTATGTGATGTTCTAGGTTTTAATGAGATTGAGGAGTGTTCTCTTAATTTGCATCTTGCGGATTCTACTATCAAGAAACCCATGGGAAGGATCAATGATGTTCTTATTATTGCAAATAGAAACTATGTACCTGTGGATTTCATTGTGCTTGACATTGATTGCAATCCTACATGCCCTATCATTCTTGGTAGACCTTTCCTAAGGACTATCGGTGCTATCATCGATATGAAGGAAGGGAATATTACATTTCAATTTCCTTTAAAGAAGGGCATGGAACACTTTCCTAGAAAGAAAATAAGATTGCCTTATGAATCCATGATGAGGGCTACTTATGGTTTGAGCACCAAAGACGACGATACGTGATTCTATCGCTTTATGCCTAGCTATGGGCGTTAAACAATAGCGCTTGTTGGGAGGCAACCCAATGAATTTATCTTTTTCTTTCTGTTTTGTTTCGTCCACACTATCATAATTCTGTTATGATTGTGTATTTTGTGTTTCTTTTTGTGTTTGAGCCAAGCAAAACCTTTATGACTAGTCTTGGTGATGGTTGTTCGATCCTACTGGAAAAAGACAGAAACTTTTCGTTCACGAGATTATTTTTCATTTTTATTCAAAAAGAGCTTTTGAGTTTATTATTTTTTCTTCTGGTTGATATGCCTTTTACCCAGGCTGTCGTAATTGTTCAGAATTTGTGAGGTACCAGAAGTATACTAAGTATACAGATTGCTACAGACTGGTCTGTTTTTGACAGATTCTGCTTTTGTTGAGTTGGTTGCTTGTTTTGATGAAACTATGGTAGTATCAAGGGGTACTAGCCATGGAAAAGTGAGCATACAGTGATCTAACACCAATATAAATAGAAATCAAGATTGCTACAGTACCTAAGGAGGTGGTAGTTTGTTTTCTTATGCTAATGATATCACGAGTTTGTGTTTAAGTTTTGTGTTGTGAAGTTTTCATGTTTTGGGTAATGTTCTCATGGACAAATGGATAAAGAGTGGAAAGAGCTCAAGCTTGGGGATGCCCAAGGCATACCAAGCCAAATTCAAGGACACCAAAAAGCCTAAGCTTGGGGATGCCCCGGGAAGGCATCCCCTCTTTCGTCTTCAATCCATCGGTAACATTACTTGGAGCTATATTTTTATTCACCACATGATATGTGTTATGCTTGGAGCGTCTTGTATCGTAGGAGTCTTTTCTTTTTGTTGTGTCACAATCATCCTTGCTGCACACCTTTTCAGAGAGACATGCACTCATCGTGATTTTGCTAGAATGCTCATCGTGCTTCACTTATATCTTTTGAGCTAGATAATTTTGCTCTATGTGCTTCACTTAGATCTTTTAGAGCACGGCGGTGCGTGACTTGGTAGTTGTCTTGTGCTATGAAATTAGTCCCAAAGGTGATAGGTACCCAAAGAGGATACAAAAAACCTCCATCTTCATGTGAATTGAGTAGAAAGAGAAGTTTTGATTCCTCTCAATTAGTTTTGAGACGTGGATTTGGTAATATTAAGAGTTATGTTTGTAGGGTGTTGTGAATCTAGAAATACTTGTGTTGAAGTTAGTGATTCCCGTAACATGCACGTATGGTGAACCGCTATGTTAGGAAGTCGGAGCATAATTTATCTATTGCTTGTCATCCTTTGTGTCGTGGTCGGGGTCGCGCGATGGTTAACACCTACCAACCCTACCCCTAGGAATATGCATTTAGCACTTTGTTTCGATTACTAATAAAAACTTTCGCAACAAGTATGTGAGTTCTTCATGACTAATGTGAGTCCATGGTATAGATGCACTTTCACCTTCCACCATTACTAGCCTCTCTAGCACCGCGCAACTTTCGCCGGTGCACAAACCCACCATATGCCTTCCTCAAAATAGACACCATACCTACCTACTATGGCATTTTCATAGCCATTCCGAGATATATTGCCATGCAACTCCCACCGTTTCGTCTCATGACTTGTGCCGTCACTCTCATATTGCCATTGCATGATAATAAAATAGCTAGTGAGATGTTCCAACGTCATACGCCAAGCTAGATCGTTGCACATCCCGGTACACTGCCGGAGGCATGTCCTATTGAGTCATCATTGCTCTAATATTGAGTTGTGAGTAAATAAAAGTGTGATGATCATCATTATTAGAAGCATTGTCCCATGTGGGGGGAAAAAGAGGCCAAAGAGCCCAAATAAAAAAAAGGCCATAGAGCCCAAATAAAAAAAGAGAGAAGGGACAATGCTACTATCTTTTTCCACACTTGTGCTTCATAATAGCACCATGTTCTTCATGATTGAGAGCCTCTCGTTTCATCACCACCATATGCTAGTGGGAATGTTTATTATATAACTTGGCTTGTACATTCCAATGATGGGCTTCCTCAAAATTTCCCTAGGTCTTCGTGAGCAAGCAAGTTGGATGCACACCCACTAGTTCTCCTTTTGAGCTTTCACATACTTATAGCTCTCGTGCATCCTTTGTATGGCAATCCCTACTCATTCGCATTGATATCTATTAATGGGCATCTCCATAGCCCTTTGATACGCCGAATCAATGTGACCATCTCCTCCTTTTTGTCTCACAACCACCACCACACTCTATTCCACCTATAGTGCTATATCCATGGCTCACACTCATGTATTGCGTGATAGTTGAAAAAGGTTTGAGAAAGTAAGAGTGCGAAAACAATTACTTGGCCAATACTAGGGTTGTGCATGATTTAAATTAGTTGTGTGGGGATGATGGAGCATAGCCAGACTATATGATTTTGTAGGTATAGCTCTCTTTGGCCTTGTTATTTCAAAAGTTCATGATTACCTTGTTAGTTTGCTTGAAGTATTATTGTTTTCATGTCAATAGCAAACTATTGTTTTGAATGTTACGGATCTGAACATTCTTTTCACATGGAAGAAGTTACAAAGGACAAATATGCTAGGTCGCATTCCACATCAAAAAATCATTCTTTATCACTTCGCTACTCGAGGACGAGCAGGAGTTAAGCTTGGGGATGCTTGATACGTCTCCAACGTATCTATAATTTTTGATGGTTCCATGCTATTATCTTGTTAAACTTTGGATGTTTTGTATGCCTTTCATATCTTTTTTGGGACTAACTTATTAACTCAGTGCCAAGTGCCAGTTCCTGTTTTTTTCGTGTTTTTGACCCTTTTTAGAGGAGGATTTTAAACAGAGGCCAAATGGAAAGAAACTTCCAAAAAGATTTTTTTCTGGAACAGAAGACTATCGGGAGACTTGAGAACCAAGGCAGAGGGTCACCAGGGACCCCACAAGCCCCCTAGCCGTGGCCAGGGGGTCGCGCCTCCCAAGCTTGTGGGCTCCCTGGGCCTCCTTTGCCCTAGGTCTTTCGCCTATATATTCCCTAAAATCCCAGAAAAAATAAGGAGAGCCACGAAAATACTTTTCCGCCGTCGCAAGCTTCTGTCTCCACAAGATCCCATTTGGGGCACGTTCTGGTGCCCTGTCGGAGGGGGATTCGGACACGGAGGGCTTCTTCATCAAAACCATGACCTCTTCGATGATGCGTGAGTAGTTCACCATAGACCTACGGGTCCATAGCTAGTAGCTAGATGGCTTCTTCTCTCTCTCGGATCTTCAATACAAAGTTCTCCATGATCTTCATGGAGATCTATCAGATGTAATGTTCTTTGCGGTGTGTTTGTCGAGATCCGATGAATTGTGGATTTTTGATCAGATTATCTATGAATCTTATTTGAGTTTCTTCTGATCTCTTATATGCATGATTTCATATCCTTGTAATTCACTTCGAGTTGTGGGTTTTGTTTGGCCAGCTTGATCTATGATTCTTGCAATGGGAGAAGTGCTTGGTTTTGGGTTCATACCATGCAGTGACCGCACCTAGTGACAGAAGGGGTAGCGAGGCACGCATCATGTTGTTGCCATCAAGGGTAAAAAGATGGGATTTTCTTCATTGGTTTGCGTTTATCCCTCTACATCATGTCATCTTGCTTAAGGTGTTACTCTGTTCGTCATGAACTCAATACACTAGATGCATGCTGGATAGTGGTCGATGTGTGGAGTAATAGTAGTAGATGCATAAAGTATCGGTCTACTTGTCTCAGACGTGATGCCTATATGTATGATCATTGCCTTAGATATCGTCATGACTTTGCGCGGTTCTATCAATTGCTCGGCAGTAATTTGTTCACCCACCGTGATAATTGCTATTTTGAGAGAAGCCTCTAGTGAACACTATGGCCCCAGGGTCTACTTCACACCATATTTTCAGCCTTACTCTTTTTCTTCGTTGCACTTTCCGCCTTCAGATCTCACTTTGCAATCAATCTTGAAGGGATTGACAACCCCTTTATAGCGTTGGGTGCAAGCTATTTTGTGTTTGCGCACGTACTCCGGACTTGACGAGATTCTCCTACTGAATTGATATCTTGGTTCTCAAACTGAGGGAAATACATACTGCTCCTGTGCTGCATCACCCTTTCCTCTTCAAGGGAAAAACCAACGCAAGCAAGTCTCCGTCAACGTATCAATTTCTGGCGCTGTTGTTCGAGAAGTAGCAGGGTCCCGGTAGTCGCCGCCCGCATTTCCCCAATGTCGAGTGGGGCTTGGCCTACGGTCCTGAGGATGGCGACCGAGTGAGCCACTTCCCTGCGGGGGTGACCTGCTTCGGTCTCGGTGACCTTGCCTCCCGTATCCGTGCGGGCCTCTCAGAAGAGTAGGAAACCTTTGGTGTTGTCTGTGCATGTGTGGGCTATGAGCCGACTGCAAGATGTGTGCCTGGACGGACTTGCTGTGAATGCGGTGTCGCCATTGCGACACTGCGAAATTCTCCTACATGGCTGTCTTCAACAGAGCCTGAATCTACCGAATGCCTTCCCCGGCTGCACAGTCACTCGGCTGAACTGAATCCGCAAACCGAGTGGCCGTGGCCAGGTTCAGTAGAGGTGTCCGCATCACCTCGATACACCGTTGGCGGTCATTCTGAAACAACTGCATGCAACTGCGGCTGGAGCTCGGCTGGTCCCTCGCGGCCCGAGCGTCAAGCGAACGCTGGATTCACTCCAGGCACTCGTGCTCGGCCAGATTGGCCACGCGCGCGTTCTCCAGCGCGATCTCCTCCAGGGTGTTCGCGATGATGGGGGTGCGGAGGACTTGATCGCCCTTCCGCCGAAGTTCCTCCTCCTGCTGCTCGGTGAGTGGTTGCGGAATGTGGTGGCTGCCTTCACTGTGGCGATGCTAACCGCCGTCATGCTCGGGAGAATTCTCCATGGTGTAACATGTGTTGCCTCCCCTATTGGTGTCGGCCATCACGATCTCGACGGCACCCGTGCTGCTATCACAGTCAGAATCACCGAGTGATTCCTCGCTCGATGAAGGGAAGAGGCTGACAGTGGGCTCCTCAGAGCTGAGCATGGCCACCTGCCTAGAAATGTCCTGGTTGGCCATGGTGTGCTTGATCCACTGCTGCATCTGAGCGCCAGAGCGCTTGCAGCGAACAGCAGGGGGGCGCAGGAGTGATGAGTGATACGGCACCGACGGCTGCTGGATTAGGACTCCGTGCACGATGTGTTGAAATGCGATGTACCTCATGCAGGGAGGGTGTCGGTGCCCAGTGGCACATCCTGCAGCCACGCCAAGTCGTCGATGATGAAGCTTAGGGAACTAAAGAGGATCTCTCCGCCGAGTGTCATCATGTTGACAAAAATGCAATAAATCTCCAACTGCGCTAGATTTTTGAGACGTGCAACCCCATGGTGGGCGCCAACTGCCATGGGAATGATCCTGACAATAGTACCTAGGGGTACGAATGAAGGGCGAGGTCTAACTAGGAACACCAAATGCACTCGGATGCACGAGTTCACGCCCCACTCGGAAGTGGTAACAACCCTACGTCTCGAGCCCTCAGGTTGATGTTTGCTTATGGGATGTAAAAGATTACAAAGTGTTGAACCCTTGAGCTGGAGCCCGGGAGTGGCTTATATAGTCGCTGTCACGACCAACCGAGCTTCATTACAAGGTAATTAATGCTAATAAACATGGAAGTTACTCGAAACAGCAGCTATAACTCTCGGCGTTACTAGTAACATGAGTCTTCACTGCACTTCATGTGATGGATTAAGTCCTTGGCCGGTGTAGCCTCTTTGGTGCTTTCTCCTTGCTGTAGTCCGCATGCCAAGATGCATCCGACTGGCACAAGGTGATCCGTGTGACTCCAGACAGGCCGAGTGACGGTTGCTGAACCGAGTGAGGTCGAGGCTGCACCGGTGACTTTAAGGACACTAATATTCGTAAAGGGTCCTAGGTGGGCCTAGAAAAGCAGGTCCGTAGGCCTACCTCCAATGTACAACCCCATCACTATATGTTCAAATCCATTATGCTATTTAATACCCCTCTGATATTGAGCATGTTTATCACTCATGAGTAGTTACTTCTGTTCTTGAAGCCACGGAAGAAATCTAGTCGTATGAACTTGATATGTGTTTGATATTTTGATGATATGTATGTTGTGATTCCCTTAGTGGCTTCATGTGAATGTCGACTACATGACACTTCACCGTATTTGTGCCTAAGGGAGTGCATTGTGGAGTAGCTATTAGATGATGGGTTGCTAGAGTGATAGAAGCTTAAACCATATTTTATGCGCTACTTCGAAAGGGACCAATTTGGACCCAATTGTTTAATGCTATGGTTAGATTTTCTCTTACTACTTTTCTCGTAGTTGTGGATGCTTGTGAGGGGGTTAATCATATGTAGGAGGTTTGTTCAAGTAAGAACAACACCTAACCACCTGTCCACCGAGATATCAAATTATCAAAGTAGCGAACATAAATCAAACAAACATGGTGAAAGTGACTAGATGAAATTTCTGTGTGCCCTCAAGAACGCTTTGCCTATTATAAGAAATTGTTTTGGCCTGTCCTTTGTCACAAAAGGATTGGGCTACCTTGTTGTACTTATTGTTACTATTTCTACTCGTTACTTGTTACAATTATCCTGCTATCAAACAACTTGTTACCGCTATTTCAATGCTTGCAGAAATTACCTTCTTGAAAACCACTTGTCATTTCCTTTTGGTCCTCGTTGGGTTCGACACTCTTACTTACCAAAAGGACTACGATTGATCCCCTATACTTGTGGGTCATCAGTAGGTTGAGTAAAAACTTTCTCAACTTCTTCTCAAGGTGAAGATTCCTCGAACAAGCCACTCAAAGGGTGACCATTCATAGTGACACGCAACCGTAATTTTCAGTACGTACCAAAAATGTTCCCATACCAATTTCCACTTACCAAAGGCGCTTCACTCCCTAGCAATGGTGCCACAAAATATTCTTGATGACCCACAAGTATAGGGTATCAACCTTAGCCCCCTCGATAAGTAAGAGTGTCGAACCCAACGAGGAGCAGAAGGAAATGACACGCGGTTTTCAGCAAGGTATTCTTTGCAAGTGTTGTAAGTAACAGTGATAGGTAGTTTTGTAACAAGATAATTTGTAACAAGTGACAAGTAACGATAGTAGCGAAGGTGCACCAAGATATCCCAATCCTTTTTGTAGCAAATTACAGGCGTCAAAGTACTCTTATATTAAGCAAGCCCTCCCGACGACACAAGGGAATTTCAGTATAGTCATGTTCATCATGTTGAGTTGATTCGTGTTCGCTACTTTGATAATTTGATATGTGGATGGACAGGTTCTAAGTTGTTGTTATTACTTGAACAAACAACCAACTTATGATTACCCTCTCTCGCAAGAATCCGCAACTATGAAAGAAGAATTAAGATAAATCTAACCATAGCATTAAACGTGTGGATCCAAATGAGCCCATCATGAAGCAACACATAAATTGGGGTTTAAGCTTCTGTCGCTCCCGCAACCCATCATTTACTTTTTACTACACAATGACTTCCCTTAGGCCCATAATATGGTGAAGTGTCATGTAGTCGACGTTCACATGACACCACTAAGAGAAGTAACAACATTCATATTATCAAAATGTCGAACTAATACCAACTTCAAATGATTACTTATAACAAGACTTCTCCCATGTCCTTGGGAACAATAGTAACTACTCACACCTCATCTACATGTTCAATATCAGAATCATAATGATAATGATAAATAATATGAACATAATATCTTCCACCAAGTAATCCAACAAGCATCAACTACAAGGTGTAATCAACACAACCAGTAACCCAAAGGTACCAATCTGAGATTTGGAGACAAAGATTGAATACAAGAGATGAACCTCAGATGAAGATGTTGAAAATGAGATGGTGCTGGTGAAGGTGTTGACGAAGATTGGTCCTCCCAAGAAGGAGGAAGTGTTGGTGATGACGATGGCTTCAATTTCCCCATCCACGAGGGAAGTTTCCCCGATAGAATCTCTGCATCGGAAAGAAAAACGGCCTCTGCCCAGGTTTATGCCTCGAGACGGTGGTGCTTCATCCCAAAAGGTTGCTTATGATTTTTCTAGGGTAAAACACACCATATAGGAGAAGAGGGGGTTGGGAGACCTGCAAGGGCCGCACAAGCCATCAGGGCGCGCCCGGGGGGGCATGTTGGTTTGTGGCTAGCATGTGGCCCTCCTCCGGTATATTTTTGGCCCAATAATTCTTAAATATTCCTCAGAAATTATCCGTGAAGTTTTAGGTCACTTGGAGTCTGGTGATATTTTTGCCTTTTCTTGGTTTCCTAGTCTAGAATTCAAGTTTCCATGTATTTCCCTCTTTGTGATGTACCTTGCATATTCAAAGAGAAAGGGCATAAGAGTTGTATGATAATAGGGAATAATGGATAAGAATAACACAAAAAACAATAAGGAATCATGATGCAAAATGGATGTATCAGCGCTTGCGCTCCCCGCGCTGACCAACAAGTGCTTGTTCCCAAGCCAAGGGAGAGGGTAGTCTTCGTTCCCCACAGATACGTCTCCAACGTATCTATAATTTTTTATGGTTCCATGCTATTTTCTTGTCAACTTTGGATGTTTTGTATGCATTTTATATCTTTGTTGGGACTAACCTATTAACTCAGTGCCAAGTGACAGTTCCTGTTTTTTCCGTGTTTTTGACCCTTTGGAGAGAAGAATATTAAACGGAGTCCAAACGGAATAAAATCTTTGGAATGATTTTTTCCGGAACAGAAGATACGCGGAGAACTTGAGAACCAAGGCAAAGGCTCCCGGGGGAGGCCACAAGCCCCCTAGCCGGGGCCTGGGGGGTCGCGCCTAGCAGGCTTGCGGGGCCCCCGTGGCTCCTTTGCCCTACTTCTTCCGCCTATAAATCCCTGAAAAATCCGAAACCACGGGAGAGAGCCACGAAAATACTTTTCTGCCACCGCAAGCTTCTGTCTCCGCAAGATCTCATCTGGGGCACGTTCTGGTGCCCTTTCGGAGGGGGATTCGGATACGGAGGGCTTGTTCATCAACACCATTGCCTCTCCGATGATGCGCGAGTAGTTCACCACAGACCTTCGGGTCCATAGCTAGTAGCTAGCTGGATTCTTCTCTCTCTTGGATCTTCAATACAAATTTCTCCATGATATTCATGGAGATCTATCCGATGTAATCTTCTTTTGCGGTGTGTTTGTCGAGATCCGATGAATTGTGGATTTATGATCAGATTATCTATGAATGTTATTTGAGTTTCCTCTGATCTCTTATATATGATTTCGTATCCTTGTAATTCTCTTCGAGTTGTGGGTTTCGTTTGGCCAACTTGATCTTCAATTCTAGCAATGGGAGAAGTGCTTGGTTTTGGGTTCATACCGTGCGATGTCCTCATCCAGTGACAAAAGTTGTAGCGGGGCACGTATCGTGTTGATGCCATCAAGGGTAAAAGGATGGGGTTTATATCTATTGCATGAATTTATCCCTCTACATCATGTCATCTTGCTTAAGGCGTTACTTTGTTCTTTATGAACTCAATACACTATATGCATGCTGGATAGCAGTCGATGTGTGGAGTAATAGTAGTAGATGCAGACAGTATCCGTCTACTTGTCTCGTACGTGAGGCCTATATGTATGATCATTGCCTTAGATATCGTCATGACTTTGTGCGGTTCTATCAATTGCTCGACAGTAATTCGTTCACCCACCGTAATACTTGCTATCATGAGAGAAGCCTCTAGTGAACACTATGGCCCCCGGGTCTACTTCACATCATATTTTCAGCTCTACACTTATACTTTGTTGCACTTTCCACCTTCATATCTCACCTTGCAATTAACCGTGAAGGGATTGACAACCCCTTTATAGCGTTGGGTGCAAGTTTGTTTGTTTTTGCGGAGGTACTTTGGAGATTTTCCTTGATACTCCTACTGGATTGATACCTTGGTTCTCAAACTGAGGGAAATACTTATTGCTACTGTGCTGCATCACCCTTTCATCTTCAAGGGAAAAACCAACGCAAGCTTAAGAGGTAGCAAGAAGAATTTCTGGCGCCGTTGCCGGGGAGGAGGATCAAGTCAAGAATAGTCTCCGGTCAACGTGCCAATTTCTGGCGCCGTTGCCGGGGAGGTGGATCAAGTCAAGAATAGTCTCTCGTCAACGTGCCAATTTCAGGCGTCATTGCCGGGGAGTATCAAGTCAAGAATAGTCTCCCTTCAACGTGTCAATTTCTGGCACCGGGGATTATTCTAAGTGAAGCTTATCCAAGTAACTATCGCAAATTCATCTCTTGCATTTACTTTTTTTCCTCTCGTTTTCCTCTCCCCCAGTTCTGAAAAAACAAAAATTTACAAAAATATTTGCCTTTTTCGTTCGCCCTTTTCTTTCGTCTGCTTTCTGTTCGCTTGTGTGCTTGTCTGCTTGCTGAAGTCACCATGACTGAAAACACCAAGTTGTGTGACTTCTCGAATACTAATAATAATTATTTTATTAGTACTCCGATTGCTCCCGCCACTAGTGCGGAATCATATGAAATCAATGCTGCTTTGCTGAATCTTGCTATGAAAGAGCAATTTTCCGGCCTTCCTAGTGAAGATGTTGCATCCCATCTTAATACCTTTATTGAGTTATGCGATATGCAAAAGAAGAAATATGTGGATAATGATGTGATTAAATTGAAGCTATTTCCGTTCTCATTGCGAGATCGAGAAAAAACTTGGTTTTCATCTTTGCCCCAAAATAGTATTAATTCTTGAAACAAGTGCAAAGATGCTTATATATCCAAGTATTTTCCACCGGCTAACATTATCTCTCTCCGTAATGATATCATGAATTTTAAGCAACTAGATCATGAACTTTTTGCACAATCTTGGTAGAGAATGAAATTGATGATTAGAAATTGTCCCGCTCATGGCTTGAGTCTTTGGATGGTTATACAAATCTTCTATGTTGGTTTGAATTTTGCTTCTAGAAATATCTTGGATTCCGCCTCCGATGGAACTTTCATGGAAATCACATTAGGAGAAGCCACAAAACTCCTAGACAATACCATGACAAACTATTCTCAATGGCACACTGAAAGGTCACCTACTAGTAAAAAAGTGCATGCTATAGAAGAAATTAACTCGTTGAGTGCTAAGATGGATGATTTAATGAAATTGTTTGCTAGTAAAGGTGCTCCTCTAGATCCAAATGATATGCCTTTGTCTTCCTTGATTGAGAATAGCAATGAGATCTTGGATGTTAATTTTGTTGGCAGGAATAATCTTGGCAACAACAATGCTTATAGAGGTAACTTTATTCCTAGGCCTTTTCCTAGTAATCCCTCTAATAACTTTGCCAATTCCTACAACAATGCTCATGGAAATTACAATAAATTACCCTCTGATCTTGAGAATAATATTAAAGATTTTATCAACTCGCCAAAGATTTTCAATGCGTCCATAGAAGAAAAACTGCTCAAAATTGATGACTTGGCTAGGACCGTTGATAGAATGTCTCATGATATTGATGCTTTGAAATTGAGATGTGCTCCTCCCAAGATTAATATGGATGAAACTTTGAAAGATATGCGTGTTTCCATGAATGAGAGTAAAGAAAGAACCGCCCAAATTCGTGCTGGACATGAATGGCTTAAAAGGCGTGTTCTCGTGATGAGAATCACGAAGATCTTAAAGTGCTTGGTGTGACTCCTATTGAATCCTTGTTTTATAATGTCAATCCTAATGATGACGGGGCTGGATATGAATCCACTTTGGTTGAGAAACGCCCCAATGATTCAGAGTCTATCTATATTGATGCTAAAAGCATTGAAAGTGGAGTATAGGATATCAAAACTTTGAGTAGTAATGAAATTACTACTTTGGATTTCAAGGAATTCAATTATGATAGTTGCTCTTTGATTGAATGTATTTCCTTGATGCAATCCATGCTAAACTCTCGACACGCTTATAGCCAAAACAAGGCCTTGACCGATCATATCGTCGATGCTATGATGAAATCTCTTGAAGAGAAACTTGAGTTTGAAGTATCTATTCCAAGAAAACTTCATGATGAGTGGGAACCTACTATGAAAATCAAGATTAAAAACTATGAATGCAATGCTTTGTGTGATTTGGGTGCTAGTGTTTCCGCTATTCCAAAGTATTTATGTGATGTTCTAGGCTTCAGTGAGATTGATGAGTGCCCTCTTAATTTGCATCTTGCAGATTCTACTGTTCAGACATCCATCAGAAGGATCGATGATGTTCTTATTATTGCAAATAGGAACTATGTACCTGTGGATTTCATTGTGCTTGATATTTATTGCAATCCGACATGTCCTATCATTCTTGGTAGACCTTTCCTAAGGACTATTGGTGCTATCATCGATATGAAGGAAGGGAATATTAGATTTCAATTTCCATTAAAGAAGGGCTTGGAACATTTTCCTAAAAAGAAAATAAGATTCCCTATGAATCCATGATGATGGCTACTTATGGTTTGAGCACCAAAGACGACGATACGTGATTCTATCGCCTTGTGCCTAACTAAGGGCGTTAAACAATAGCGCTTGTTGGGAGGCAACCCAATGTATTTATCTTTGCTTTTTGCTTTCTGTTTTGTTGTGTCCACACCATCATAATTATGTTATGATTGTGTTTTTTGTGTTTCTTTTTGTGTTTGTGCCAAGTAAAACCTTTATGACTAGTTTTGGTGTTGGTTGTTTGATAGTGCTGAAAAAGACAGAAACTTTGCGCTCACGAAATTATTTTTCATTCTTATCCAGAAAGAGCTTTTGAGTTGATTCTTTTTGCTTCCGGTTGATATGCAAATTTCCCTAATTATTGTAATGTTTCGGAATTTTTGAGATACTAGAAGTATACGAAGTATACAGATTACTACAGACTGGTCTGTTTTTGTTGTGTTGATTGCTCATTTTGATGAAACTATGGATAGTATCGGGGGGGGGGGGGTAATAGCCATGGAAAAGTGAGAATACAGTAATATAACACCAATATAAATAGAAATCAAGTTTGCTATAGTACCTAAAGAGGTGGTGGTTTGTTTTCTTGTGCTAATGATATCACGAGTTTCTGTTTAAGTTTTGTGTTGTGAAGTTTTCAAGTTTTGGGTGATGTTCTCATGGACAATGGGATAAAGAGTTAAAAGAGCTCAAGCTTGGGGATTCCCAAGGCATCCCAAGCCAAATCCAAGGACACCAAAAGCCTAAGCTTGGGGATGCCCTAGGAAGGCATCCCCTCTTTCGTCTTCAATCCATCGGTAACGTTACTTGGAGCTATATTTTTATTCACCACATGATATGTGTTTTGCTTGGAGCGTCGTGTATTATAGGAGTCTTTTGTTTTTGTTGTGTCACAATCATCCTTACTGCACACCTTTTGAGAGAGACATGCACTCATCGTAATTTTGCTAGAATACTCATTGAGCTTCACTTATATCTTTTGAGTTAGGCAATTTGGCTAGCATGTGCTTCACTTATATCTTTTGAGCTAGATACATTTGCTCTAGTGCTTCACTTAGATATTTTTAGAGCACGGAGGTGTCATATTTTGGAGAAATAAAAACTCTCGATCTTCACTTATATCTTTCTGAGAGTACTCTCTCTGAGTAAATTGGTAGTTGGCGTGTGCCATGAAAGAGTCCTAAAGATGATAGGCATCCAAAGAGGATATAATAGAACTTCCATATTCATGTGCATTGATTATAAAGAGAAGTTTGATTCCTCTCAATTAAGTTTTGAGATATGGATTTGGCAATATTAGTGTTATGTTAGTAGGGTGTTGTGAATCTAGAAATACTTGTGTTGAAGTTAGTGATTCCCGTAGCATGCACGTATGGTGAACCGCTATGTTACGAAGTCGGAGCATAATTGATTTATTGATTGTCATCCTTTGTGTTGCGGTCGGGATCGCGCGATGGTTAACACCTACCAACCCTTCCCCTAGGAGTATGCGTTTCGCACTTTGTTTCGATTACTGATAGAACTTTCGCAATAAGTATATGAGTTCTTCATGACTAATGTGAGTCCATGGTATAGATGCACTTTCACCTTCCACCATTGCTAGCCTCTCTAGTGTCGCGCAACTTTCGCCGGTGCACAAACCCACCATATACCTTCCTCAAAACAGCCACCATACCTATCTATCATGGCCTTTTCATAGCCATTCCGAGATATATTGCCATGCAACTCCCATCGTTCCGTCTCATGACTTGTGTCGTCACTTTCATATTGCCATTGCATGATCATAAGATAGCTAGCGAGATGTTTCAACGTCATACGCTAAGCTAGATCGCTGCACATCCCGGTACACTGCCGGAGGTATTTCCTACAGAGTCATCACTGCTCTACGTATTGAGTTGTGAGTAAATAAAAGTGTGATGATCATCACTATTAGATCATTGTCCCATGTGAGGAAATAAAAAAAGAGGCCAAAGATGCCCACCAAAAAAATGAAAAGAGGAGAAAGAGCCCAAACAAAAAAAGGGAGAGAGAAAAAGAGAGAAGGGACAATGCTACTATCTTTTTCCACACTTGTCCTTCACAATAGCACCATGTTCTTCATGATAGAGAGTCTCTTGTTTTGATACTTCCTTATACTAGTGGGAATTTTCATTATATAACTTGGCTTGTATATTCCAATGATGGGCTTCCTCAAAATTGCCCTAGGTCTTCGTGAGCAAGCAAGTTGGATGCACACCCACTAGTTCTCCTTTTGAGCTTTCACACACTTATAGCTCTAAGTGCATACATTGCATGGTAATCCCTACTCATTCACATTGATATCTATTGGTGGGCATCTCCATAGCCCATTGATACGCCGAGTCAATGTGACCATCTCCTCCTTTTTGCCTCACAACCTCCACTACACTCTATTCCACCGATAGTGTTATATTCAGGGCTCACGCTCATGCATTGTGTGAGAGTTGAAAAAGTTTGAGAAGGTAAGAGTGCGAAAACAATTACTTGGCCAATACCGGGGTTGTGCATGATTTAAATTCGTTGTGTAGGGATGATGGAGCATAGCCAGACTATATGATTTTGTAGGGATAACTTTCTTTGGCCTTGTTATTTCAAAAGTGCATGATTACCTTGCTAGTATGCTTGAGGTATTACTGTTTTCATGTCAATAGAAAACTATTGTTTTGAATCTTACGGATCTGAACATTCATGTCACATGAAAGAAGTTGCAAAGGACAAATATGTTAGGTAGCATTCCACATCAAAAATTCAGTCTTTATCACTTCCCTACTCAAGGACGAGCAGGAGTTAAGCTTGGGGATGCTTGATACGTCTCCAACGTATCTATAATTTTTCATGGTTCCATGCTATTTTCTTGTCAACTTTGGATGTTTTGTATGAATTTTATATGTTTTTTGGGACTAACCTATTAACTCGGTGCCAAGTGCGAGTTCCTGTTTCTTCCCGTGTTTTTGACCCTTTTCAGAGAAGAATATTAAACGGAGTCCGAACGGAATAAAATTTTCGGACTGATTTTTTCCGGAACAGAAGATACGCAGGGAACTTGAGAACCAAGGCAAAGGCTTCCGGGGGAAGCCACAAGTCCAATAGCCGCGGCCTGGGGGCGCGCCTTGGAGGCTTGTGGGCCGCCCGTGGTTCCTTTGCCCTACTTCTTCCGCCTATAAATCCCCGAAAAATCTGAAACCACGGGAGAGAGCCACAAAAATACGTTTCCGCCGTCGCAAGCTTCTGTCTCCGCAAGATCCCATCTGGGGCACGTTCTGGTGCCCTGCCGGAGGGGCAATTCGGACACGGAGGGCTTCTTCATCAACACCATGACCTCTCCAATGATGCGTGAGTAGTTCACCACAGACCTTCAGGTCCATAGCTAGTAGCTAGAAGGCTTTTTCTCTCTCTTGGATCTTCAATACAAAGTTCTCCATGATCATCATGGATATCTATCCGATGTAATCTTCTTTTGCGGTGTGTTTGTCAAGATCCGAAGAATTGTGGATTCATGATCAGATTATGTATGAATGTTATTTGAGTTTCTCTGATCTCTTATATGCACGATTTCGTATCCTTGTAATTCTCTTCGAGTTGTGGCTTTCGTTTGGCCAACTTGATCTTCAATTCTTGCAATGGGAGAAGTGCTTGGTTTTTGGGTTCATATCGTGCGGTGTCCTCACCCAGTGACAGAAGGGGTAACGAGGCACGTATCGTGTTGTTGCCATCAAAGGTAAAAAGATGGGGTTTATATCTATTGCATGAATTTATCCCTCTACATCATGTCATCTTGCTTAAGGCGTTACTCTGTTCTTTATGAACTCAATACACTAGATGCATGCTGGATAGCGGTCGATGTGTGGAGTAATACTAGTAGATGGAGACAGTATCGGTCTACTTGTCTCGGACGTGATTCCTATATGTATGATCATTTCCTTAGATATCATCATGACTTTGCGCGGTTCTATCAATTGCTCGACAGTAATTCGTTCAACCACCGTAATACTTGCTATCATGAGAGAAGCCTCTAGTGAACACTATGGCCCTCGGGTCTACATCACATCATATTTTCAGCTCTACACTTTTACTTTGTTGCACTTTCCACCTTCAGATCTCACCTTGCAATTAACCGTGAAGGGATTGACAACCCCTTTATAGCGTTGGGTGCAAGTTTGTTTGTTTTTGTGCAGGTACTTTGGAGACTTGCCTTGATACTCCTACTGGATTGATACCTTGGTTCTCAAACTGAGGGAAATACTTACTGCTACTGTGCTGCATCACCCTTTCCTCTTCAAGGGAAAAAACCAACGCAAGCTCAAGAGGTAGCACCCATCTCATCTGAGGCTTGGGGTTCCACTACATGGATCCAAACTCCACCATCCACTTCGCCTCCTTCATCATGGTCTGTGTGGCCTTTCTCCGCTGCGAGCCGCACTTCGGCATTTAACTAAAGACCTTCGGGGTCAATCTAAAGTCCATCGCCTCCGATCTGGCAGAGTGTGGAGGGGCCATGGTCAGCAAGAACCAAAATGCTGACTGGTTCTAGGGTACCTTCATCACGACGGTGAAGGAATGGCAGTGCATGCGGTTTTACATCAATGAGTCGCTCGCCCCTGGCCAAACCAAAGTCCCGGCATTTATGGTCGGGCCCCCAAGGAAGCTCAGGCCCTGGGGGGAGAAGGTCATCATCTCGGGGGACCCCAAAGAGGTGAAGGCGTTGATCAAGAAGATCAAGTGGCGGTCTACGGAGAAGGACCCCCAGCCCCCGATGTAATCAACGACATGCTCAATCATCGAATCCTCCCTCTCCAACTCTAGGCCACCCTGATGTGGGAGTATAAGTCCAAGGAAGCGGGGCCTGCCCTTCACTTTTTCCGGCAGCTACTCAAGGTGGCCAAGGACAAGATCTCCAAGGAGGAGCAAGACCCCAAATTTGAGGTTGGCTATAAAGCCCCACAAGTGTTTTAATGCACACATTAAATATTTTTCTTTCTTCGCATGGTGAGGTAGATTTTGATGAATCATCTTGCTCTGTATGTGCAGAAATGGTCAGCCAAGATGCAGGATATGTAGTGCACGACTCCATTGCCAGAGGATCTGAGAACCCCTCTGCTTATGATGCTCCTAGTCGAGGAGCCGCACGTGGTGGTCCCCAAGGGGAAGATGTCTTGGAAGGGCAAGACGGGTCTATGAAATCAGGAGACTTCGGTAACCCAGTCCGAGGATACCCACACCTCTGCACCCACGAAGATGTGAGGGAGGATGAGGAGAAGGATGACCCTTCCCATAAACGGAAGAGGGAGGCATTAGAAGACGTCCAAGCCGGAGCACGGACCAAGGGCGACAAGAGGTTGAAGGGAACCACGGTCGAGGCCACCCGCAAGTCGTCCGAGAAGATTATGATCTCCGACGAGCCTGAAGATGATCCCCTTGTTCTGGGGAGGAGAAAACCGGCACCCCAAGGGTACGTTACTATTTTCCATGTTCTGTATTTCATCAGATCTATGTTTTAGTAGGAGTGAGCTCATACGAGCATCATTCTATAGTCCGTCGAAGGTGCACCCAAGCGACTCGGCGGGCTACCACTTGTCAACAGGACTCCGAACCCCTCTACCCCTCCGCCACCTCATGATGGACTCGGGGAGGCGACTTCCACTCTGGCTCCCTAGGTTGACACAACAGGTGTCGGAGGGTCGACCATTGATACGTCTCCAATGTACTATAATTTTTGATTGCTCCATGTTGTTATATTATTATTCTTGGATGTTTTATAATCATTTTATAGCAACTTTATATCATTTTTGGGGACTAACCTATTGACATAGTGCCTAGTGCAAGTTGTTGGTTTTTGCTGTTTTTTCCTTCGTAGAAAATCCATATCAGATCAGGTCCAATTGCCATGGAAACTGTACGGGGATTTTTTTGGACTAGAAGGAAACTTGGGAACCAAGAATGAGCAACAGATGAGGCCCGGGGGGCACTAGACATTAGGGTGTGCCAGAGGCCCCTAGCGCGGCCCGGTGTCTAGTGGGGCCCTCGAGAACCTTAACCACCGCCTCTGAGCTCTATAAATGCCCCAATATTCATAAAAACCTAGAGGAGTCGACGAAAAATCGTTTCAGCCGCCGCAACTTCCAGAGCCACAAAATCCAATCTAGAGCCTCTTTTGGAGAGGAACACGATCACAAAGGGGTTCACCATCCTCATTGGTACTCCTCCTATGATGCATGAGTAATTGATATCAGACCTACGGGTCCATAGGCAGTAGCTAGATGGTTTTCTCTCTCGATTGTTTTTTCTCAATACAATGGTATCTTGGATATCCATATGATGTAACTCTTTCTTTTGTTGTGTGTCTGTTGGGATCCAATGAACTGTGAGTTTATGATCAGATCTATGAAAACATATTCATGCTTGATTATTATATGCTCTTATTTATTCTCTAATATTCGTTTTTGTCTGGCCAACTTGATATTTTATCTTCAACGGAAAGAGGTGCTTTGTGATGGGTTCGTTCTTGCGGTGCTTAATCTCAGTGACAAAAAGAGACATGACACACATGTATCATTGTTATCAAGGATAAAATTATGGGGTCTTTTCCTACATGAATAGATCTTGTCTACATCATGTCATTATTCTTAAGGCATTACTCCGTTTCTCCATAAATCAATACACTAGATGCATGCTAGATAGCAGTCGGTGTGTGGAGTAATAGAAGTAGATGCACGCAGAAATCGGTCTACTTATCTTGGACGTGATGCCTATATACATGATCGTTGTGTTGAATAACATCACAATTATTTGCTTTTCTATCAATTTCCCAACAGTAATTTGTCTACCCACCGCTTGCTATTTTCTCGAGAGAAGACACTAGTGAAACCTACGTCCCTCGTGTCTACTTCACATCATCTATTTGCAATCTCTACTTTGCTATTTGCATTTCTACTTTGTTTGTTCTTTTGTTTTAAAATCTATATTATCAAAAAACACAAAAATACCTTGTTGTGTTCTATTTACTACTAGTAGAGCGCCCGTGCGTTGCCACGGGCTTTTGAAACAAATTAAAATGTTGATAAGAGATTCTATGCCTATGCATGGCTTTAGAAAAATGTTGGTTCTTGACAAACAGTATGACTTGTATGTTTTCATCTTCTCTTGTTTTAACTTGTCATTACACTTCATATAGGTATAGATTTTTTATCATCAAGACACGCCTAATAATATTTTGTTCATGGGACAGTAAATTAGGAAGAGGTTGTCCCAGCCAATATCATCATGATAAATAAATTACTCTATATACATTGAGAAGGGGTGACACGTGTGCGACCATATATCGTTTAATGCATGTAAACAGTGGCGGAGCTAGACAAAAATGGATGGGGGGCGAAACGTAAAATACAAGGGTTTAGGGGGGCCAAAAGCTAAAAAATCTCACCTAAACCCTCACATATTTTTCTTCTTCACAAATTGGTTCAATGTTGGGGGGGCACAGCCCCCAGGACACTACATAGGTCCGCCATTGCATGTAAATGATTGAGGCCAAAATAAAATTTTGATTGGAAATTGAGAATATAATGTAAAGCTATCTTACTTCATTGTGTTATTAACTGTAGATATTGCATAAATAAATGGTGGTAACAAAGTCTAGATCAAAGTTGGTGGGGGCAACAAAGAAGTTCTGCCTCTCAGTGATGTGCATTGCAAGGAACCTCCAACAAAGTCTTGATCACAATCCTTCCCAGGACGAGCCAGCAAGTATGATAATTCTTCTGGGCGTAATATGAACATGTTAAGTGTTGTTGTTGCTCCTCGAGTGGGTTTGCCAAATTATGCCAGAAATGAGTTTTTTTTCAACTCAGAAGAAGTTTTCTAGGTCTCCTCTCGATTCTGCATTTTCATGAACAAAACAAAATCACAAGAGATCTCCTTGTTACTTGAAAGGGGAGTGATCTGCGCCGGCGCGCCGGCCCAAACCTTCGGCCGGCCGCGTGCGGGCCGCAGGATCCACCAACCCCCGCGCATTCGCACTGTTGGATCCGCATGCAACATTTTTCCTCCTATGCAGCAAAATTTCAATGCGATGCAACAATTTTTTTAACGGTTGCAATAAAAAATAAAATTTGTAGCAAAAAAAATATATGCATGATCGTAGCAAAAAACGAAGCTGATGGTACGTGGTAGCAAAAGTCAAACGCCGGTTGTAGCAAATATTTACGTGACGTGTATGCAACTTTTTTAGTGAACGGTTGCAGGAAAACATGATGCCGGTTGTAGCAAAAAAATAACACGGTTGTAGCAAAAGTAAAAAATATCAATTGTAACAAATATCCGACGAACTGAAATTGCAACCAAACGTATATGCAGTTTTTTTACTGGGACAAAAAATAATAAAAAAAAGGCTTGCAACAAAAATGACGCTGGTCGCAATAAATTTGGACGAAAAATGTTGCATCCGTTGACCAGCGAAACGCGCCGATGAAAAAAATGTTACAAGGGCCCGTGCGCGAGGGACGACCGGCGCGTCGGTCGAACCGGCGCGCGGGTGGGAAACGATTCCCTACTTGAAATAAGCCAAAGAAAGAAACTGAAAAATATGGAGTCAAGTACATTAGAAGTTTTTGTTGTATTATCTAGAAAAATATGTCTAGTGCAGGACCAAAGGAATCAACCAAGGTAGATGACTTGTGAAGCTTTTGGGGAGATCTCATGGGTGGACCTGGTAAGGCATTTTGAAGCCACCAATATTTTACCTTTGGCGTACTTCCTTGTTGTGACTGTCCTAACCAAATAGATATATACAATATAACCACTTAGTCTGGTATAATAAGAGCTCAAAAATTCATAAAACTACATTATATGTAGCGAAGGGAAAACCACCTAAAGGCAGACTACACATGTGTGTACTGGGTTAACTTGACTACTTGAGTGAAATGGGTGGAGGAGAGAGGAGGGTATATCACTCATAGGTCGTATAGAATACCTCCAAAGCTACTCAAACAAATGCTGAATCTACATTCTCCAACATATGCTGCTTCAATTAATGAAGTTTATCCCTAAAAAATAGACAAACTAACCAAAAAAACATGTTTAGATTGATCCGCATCACAACAGCAGATGACAAAGGTGAGGGAGGTGACATCGATGAGCCTGTTCTTATCAGACATGCATGTGGTCGTCTCAGCTCCAGCACCCTGCAACCAGCACCTCCCCTTCTTCTACAGAACTGATTGCATGCCTCGAGTGCTCCTCCTTAGATGGATTTACTTGCCAATGATCGCATGCCTCGAGCGCTCCTCCTTGATAAATTTTGGCTAAGCTTTATAAACACCATGGGTGATAAATTTGTTTTAATCCACACAACATGATAACAAGTGGGGCATCTTGTTCCCTGGAAGACTTCGGAATCAACAATCATAGTGAATATACATAATCTATAGTAAAAATGGAATCAACAATTAGATAGATGCACCCAACTTGAATGCCAGCATAGCTACACATGTAGAAATCAAGTACATAAACCCATCACATTTGATTCGAAGGTTAGTGTATCCCAAAAAGAAAAATGGGACTACAAAATGAATTGCTTGGACCCCTCCACAAAAATAACCAATCAAATAAGATCCATTGCTAGCACATCAATTCTTCTACCAAAATGCTTTTAGCCACATTAAGGTTTCAAAACTACAGCGTAGTCATATATATGAATTGCAATTTTTCTAAGATGGACATGTAAGACTGCCTAGGTGAATTGGCCAAAGATGATAGCACAAATAACGAATAACCAAACTGATAGCACAAATATGATTAACTAAGCTGATATCACAAACAAAATCAACCATTGATAGCAAAGAACAATATGATCTGCGAGTACACAAGGAAGAATATGTAAAATTAATGCTATCTATCTGACTGTCTAAGTAGTTCATATAGAGGGCAGACAAAGACAACAGGTAGGTGAAAAGAAGTCTGAAGTTGTACCATAATTTATCCAGGCAACTATGTATGATGCATTATGATGTATGATGCATTATGATGTAATTCTCTCTGAAAGAGGCTCATTATCCAATCCAAAACCTGGAATCGAAATGATACAATGTTTGACATATCAGAAAATTTGTGACAGAGGACCATCGGTTGTCTTTGTTAAAAAGCATCAATAAAATAAAGCACGTACCTGATCTTGACCACATCAATGGCCTTGTCAACTGGCAGTGGCTCTAACACCGAGTGCTTATGTTCCATTTGCAAATGTCAAGCTTTCTGTCTGACTACATTGGTCGACGACTGAATCCGTCGTGATATTCCATGGTCTCGTGATCGACCGAACAGGATGGTAGGAACCTCGATCATGGCGACCACCGTCGGAACCACACAAAGCATAGAAAGATCCGCACGAGTAAAAATCGACAAACAGGTAAAGCAAACTGTTTGCAACACATCTAGTGCTATACGAAGATGGATGTCGTGTCACCGACCGCCGATTATAAAGAAACTGAAAACAAGATGCAGTGATGGGAAATTGACGGAAAGATGATGCATATGCCTGCCATCGACTGGCAACCAACTGGACTCTGAAGAAACTGAAAACAAGGTATCGATGAAGGATTCACCAGAGGAGACCGAAACCTAAGGGGCGTCATCGGTGTAGGCTTGTGCATCTAGGCTGGCAGTTTGGTGGGGTTCGCCGTGGAAACGCTGGTATGCTCAGTACGTATTGTATTTGTAATCTGAATCACACGCTGAAGAAAAAGACCTCTGAACCAAACCTACATTTCAATTCCTCTACCCAACTTGCAGCATGTTGAATTGTTGATTCAATCGCTCGTCCATCAATTGATTCTAATTTTCACATGCCATAGGACCAAGCAACTCCCCAGACTTCTCTTTTGGTGTCGTCTTCCATATAAAGGCAATGAGACTGAAGAATAAATTGTTTCCTGTAAAAGAATAGGCACTTATAATTAACAAATAGACCGAGCTTCCTGTTTCCTTTCACAGAAGGATTCAAATCATTAGCTTCCCAAGAAAGCGTCCATACAAAACATGCGCTCTTCCTTCTTCCTTCCCCTCATTAGTAGATCCAGTGATGGGACGCGATGCTGGTCTCATTGCTGGCACTGCACGCATGACTGTGCCATCACGACGGAATGTAAGGAAAGAGGAAACCTGTAACTTATAACCTATAAGAAATAGTATAACTAATCACAATATGTATAAGGAATTCAGTGACTACCAATAAATTATTAGCAACATGTGCATTTTAGTATTTTTAATTTTTAAAAGCTTATCACATCTCGTGTATATAAGGCACCACTGCGCTGCATGTCTGCAATATGCAACAAATACACATACTGAACAACTGGTATTCCAGGAAATCCTAAAACTGATCTGTACATGTACTGATTAAGATCAACATTGGATATAAAGCTCATTGTAAAATGAACTCTTCTTAAATATGGAAATAAGTCATGTGTATGCATATAAGAGCATAATCGTAAGGGCTTGAACTAACAAAAAGGGGGGCAAATGACGGATTAAGTACCTCTGATCCATAACATCTATACATAGCAGCTGCCAACCAACTCTTGTTGATCCTACCTAATACATGGACATGTTCGCCATTGAATAAGCCTACTGCATTAGCCCACCTCGCAAGACAAGCTAACATTACAAGCACGGTCATACTGTCATAGTAAAACCACCTTGAAGCATTTCCCCAAAAGATGCAATGGTTGGAGAATAAACTGTGTTTGGCCTAAAATTGAGAGCCCCTCTAGGCAAAGGTTCATCAAATCAGTATCGTGCACACAACTTTATACCATTGAATTGCAGGACACGAAAATAGCTACAAAGTTAGCTTTAGAATGTCACACTTACCCAAAAGCTACTGGTCAACAGAGTCATATTTGAATGGATGAGACCTTACCATCGGGTTGGGGGAGTCGCCTTATCATCGCGGTGGTGTAATCGTCGGGCCAACAGAAAACACGACCCCCGTGCCACAGCCTGGACGATTATGGTTGGTGATGCGCCCACGCGACCAGCGCCACAAGCCCACAACGACTATTGGCATAGCTCCCTATCTTGCAGCGAGAGCACCATCTCGTGCTCCCTTTCATCACTCTCAGCCTCCTATGACTCCTCCTATTCCGCAGATGCTCATGGGACTTCTGGCCTAGTCCTCCGAAGAAGTGGATGCTGCCTCCTTGGTGGGAACCCCACCTATCAGTGGCGGAGCTAAGATTTGGAAACAGGGTGTTCCTCCCAAAACTATTTGACAATAAATAACATATGTGAGCATTCCAATGATTAACAATACCATATAGAAATAGATCAACGCAGTCTTAAATACATAGTAAAATTTTCAATCAAGTCTTAGTTTATCCCAAAAAAGAGATGGTAGAAACCTTTAGAAGTTCAAAGAAAACTATTCCCTCCATTCCCTGTCTACTTGACTCATCTCTGGACAAACTGAAACCGGGCCTTTTGCATGCCTGCTGTGTCCAGACTCCAGTGAATCCAAGGACTGTGAAGGACAAGAGGAGTTGCCAGGTCTAGAGAAATTCAGATTTGTGACGTAAATCATGTCAAATAACCTGCAAATTCTGTCAGCAACCATAGAGGATTAAGGGATAGGAGGATGGGGTACATCTATAGGAATAAGGCCACGGGCTCAATGGCTAAGCGCATGCGCGGACAACAACTGTCCTTGCCATAGGTGTCCACGTCATGCCGTTCCGGCGGTCACATGATGTCATCAACTCAATGGGTTTACTTACCCCCGATCATTTCATTGGGTGGATCTCTAATGAAGAAAACAAAAGGCATGACTCAAAAACTTCTTGTTTTTTGTTGAACAAATATTCAGTTTGAACTAACAATGGAAAGCAACACTATGAAATACCTAAAATAATTGAGTTAGCCTAATCGCTCAACTCCTTGTCATTCTACTCCTCATCCACCGATACGCATATATATTCAGGCTTGGCCCATCGCTCACAATATTCTGAATATCTTTTTGTCAAAGCATAACGATCAGCATTCTGAATTAATCCAAAGAACAGATAGAAGCATAAGCACAATAGGGAGAAATGATATTGTACACCATACCTTGGACACCATTGCCTATGTGACATATTAGTGTAACAAGCATCACTATTATATACCTTGAAATGTACAAGTACAAGTACACATTGCAGACCACCCAAATATGTTACTATCACTATATTGAGATGATAAAGAAAAAGAACAACCAGTCAGCTTACTTAAAGTACCGTTGATTTACAAATTGCAGGCAATTATTAAGAGTAGGTGAATTACTAACCAAAGGAGGCATCCAGAATCAAATGGAGCCTGACAACATCATGGACCATCAGCTTGAAGAGGTTTATTTTCTAGATAATATATCTTCCATTCCTGTGGTAATAAAGTATGAACAATGATTGGAGATTAAAAGAAAAAAGATAGAAAGAAACAGTTACGAGAGATCTTGCATTCACACTTCATGTAGCATACTTAGCATACATAAATTATTATTTTACGCGACACAAAATATAGTAAGTACTTATCTACCAGCTTTGTTTCTCATGAATCCATAGTGTGTAGGGTTTATAGCCAATGCAAGAGCAAACAATTGAGAACCATATAGCTAGACCAAGCAATGATATATTTGAACCATGTATAAATTAGTCATGAGAATTGCTTGACACCTGAAAATGCCAACAAATTTGAGCTTCAATTTGAAAGGACCCAAAGCTGGTAGCTCACTCAGTAAATAACTGATATTATTTACCCCTAAGAATGTATATCAAGTCACTAATCTTGCATGAAATGAGATGGTTGTGAGTTAACTTCCCTTAAGTATCAACAATAGCTAGATAACAAAGTTTGAGATCTTAAGCCCAAATTGATACTCACCTTCATTCAATTGGGCTTGTCTTGACCATAAATCTGATCGGCATACCAAATGTATATACATATTATTAGAGTTTCATATGAAAACCATAATGTTTCACTTAAAAAAGAAAGGACACAGTTATCAGTCGTGTCGCCAAACTGACACACATCTTGAGAAACTGTAGGCTCATGGCTTACTTTTTAGTACATTCTTTCCATTTTGCTAGAATATGTTTGTATGAGTTAGCACATAACTACAAAACTCTGTTTGTATCACTTATTTAGCAGCAATTATGTATGAGAGAACTGTATGCCTCATGTCAACAGCCGAAAGAATCGCTAGAAAAAAAATCAGTTTCATTCAAAGCATGAAGATTACCCCTACCCCACAAACATAGCACCATGGAGAGATGTGCAAAATCAAATAAGAATAACTCTCCTAAAAGGGGACACCGACATCGAATAATACCTTTGGCGTACGTCGTTTAGTGGGATGCATATCAAAGCCTTTCGAGCCCGTCTATATTTGAGCCTCACATTGATGGCACATAATTTCCTAGAGTTTCTCCAGCGTACACATAGTTGTAATTCTGTGTACAAATACACAAGATGGCTCAATATAGTAAAATCCTATCATAAGTTCCTGACATGAAAAAAGGAAGTATTTAAGAAGAACATGAAGATATTTGACTGGCATTGATTATATTTGGGGAAATAATAATAATAACATATAGGCCTTTCAATGGACGATCATCATCGAAGTAGTATTTAGATGATCGTATTTGTAGCTAAAGACCACTGGAGATGCAATCTAAGATTTATTAGACTTTATATACAGTAGACAGTCTTCTTAAGAAACATGAGAATCACTCAGCAGCATTTATAAGTATAATAGTTGCAGAAAAAAGTTGAATTATGTAGGCACTACTCTTAAATCTTAACCAGCTCACAAATGAAACAATGCTACAATGTAACCATTATGATGAGCCAACCCTGATCTAAAGAATGAAGACTACCCTTACCCAACAGACATAGCACCTTGGAGAGATGTGCAAAATCAAATAAGAATAATTGTCCTAAAAGGGGACACCGACATCAAATAATACCGTTGGCGCACATCGTTTAGTGGGATGCATATCCAAGCCGCTCGAACCCGTCTAGATTTGAGCGTCACATTGATGGCACATAATTTCCTAGAGTTTCTTCAGCATACACATAGTTATAATTCTCTGTACAAATACACAAGACGGCTCAATATAGTATGTGGCATGTACTCCACAGGTCATAGGTAATGATCTTGACATGGGCCACTGACAAGCATGGCAGAGCGACCCAGTTAGTTCGACCACAGTTGGGTGCACATGCCAGCTTCGACTACATCTGAATCCAATGCCATTTCATTATTATTTTCAGTAAAACCAAAATACCAGAACAAGGCCTAGCGGCATTGAATTTTTTGTATATTATTTGTTTATTACCACCATTGTCTAGCTCAAGTCAAAATAATGAATCGAACAGTGCATGTATACATACATAATTGTATAATCTTTTAACTGGCAAGTTACTGAATTTATCGCACATAAGAAAGAATTATCTAACAAATAATTAACAAACCATTTCTTATATTTGCCAATGACAAGAATCCAGCTTCCTCATTTCCAAGCTGCCATCAGTACACAGTACCATGTTTTCACCATGTCCACCAGATTTCTCTCGCGGCCCATCCACCACAAGTCATATCTCGTCAGCTCAAACCAGCAAGCAAAAAATACTAAGAACATGAAGCAGCAAATTGATACCTTATGCTGAAGCACAGGGAGAAGTAGGTCGTATCAGCCATAGGCCTCAGAATCCACGTTCAATGCACCTATTAGCCATCAAGATCACATTTGTTCGTGTGTGTTGTTCCGCTGAGATCAAATCAATCGATCAAGTCGTAGATAAAAAGATAGCTTCCACGGAAGCATCCACTTGATTGCTAGCTTGCTACTTGTACGTGCGCATCATCTCAGCACAAACTGATCTGTCGGCTCAGCTTGAGAAACAGCAAGACAGAACACGTTGAGTTCAGGTGTACATACATGTGGGAACAGGCTATCTGGGAAGAGGGTCACACCTGTTGGCGAGGAAGATCCAACAGGCTGTCACCAGCCTGGCACCATTCTCTTCCTAACCGACGCCGAGCTGCACGCCGGCGAGGTCCACTCATTGACGGGCGTCATCTCCTCGATGTTGCCGGCGTCGGTAGGACAGAGAAGGGACACGCACGATGGAGGGAGGCGGCTCGGCCTCGAGGGAGGCGGCCAGCACGGAGGAAGGAGGACGGTGGCCCGCGGTGCAAGGACGACATGAGGGACGGAGGCGGCCAGCGCGAAGGAGGATGGCGGCGGCCGGCTCGCCGTCGTGGGGGCGTGACGGTCGACGTCGCTAGAGGGAGACGGGCAGCGCGACGGACGGATGCGGCCGACGCACCTGAGTGGCGGCGGCCGTCTATGGGCACGAAGGGGGAGGCGGAGAGTCAGGGTAGGAGTTGCTAGCTAGGGTTTGGCTCCTCCGAAGCAGCCAGTGCGAGCGACTCGGGGGGAAGGGGATAGGTTCTTTGGTTTTTCAAGTGCGAGCGAGTGGCAAGGCACAACATTGGTTTTACATTTGCCCAACATAATCAGGTGGACGAAAAATAACCAGGTAGAGGTGGACGAAAATTAACCGGTGAGATCCGGCTACCAACTGCCCCTTTATTAGTAGAGATCACTCAAATTTGCAACTATTAATCTATCCTTACTTTACCCATGAGGGATTGACAACCCCTCTACGCGTTGGGTTGCGAGGATTTTCTATTTGTGTGCATGTGTTGCTTGCATAGTCTTGTGGAACTTCCTATAGGATTAATACCTTGGTTTCTTAACTGAAGTAAATAATTGTTGTCGTTGTGCTACATCACCCTTTAAGCTTGGAGGGAGAACCAATGCACCTATGAGGAGTCACAATATTTCTAGCGTCATTGTCGGGGAAGATCAAGTCAAGATCTATGAGGTTCCTACATACAAATCTCATCTCCTTGCAATTACATTATTTGCCATTTGCCTCTCGTTTTCCTCTCCGACAGTTCACAATTTTTTCCTTTTTATTTGCCATCTTTCCCATGCTGGATCTTGTGTTTACGTATTGCTATGGAAAACTCCTCCCTTGCTATGAGTACCCATGAGATTGAAGTTCTCAATTTTAAGCAAAGGGGAGGAGAAAGTTTGAAAAATGTTTGGTATAGGATATTCAATGCTCATGATAGGTCTATCCACAAGAAATCTACTATCCTTCTTATTCAAAACTTTATGTGGGAATTACTATTTTGTATAGATTTGTTCTTGATACTATCATGTGGGGAAATTTCTTAAGTTGTCCACACTCCGATGCTCTCAGTGCCATGGGAAGCCTATTGGGGTCTCCGCCTATCATTATAAATGAAACATTATTAACGCTTTATGATATTATGCAAAGGATAGATGCTATTGAAATTTTGGATAAAAAGGTGCAAGATCTTGTTAATCATATTTGCTCAAGGATGGGAGACGTTATTAAGATGTTAAAAGAGAAAGGACCCATAACCAATGAAAGGGTAGTAGAGAGTCCCGCTCGAATTGATAAATTAGAGTAAATATTCATTAACTTGAGCATAGATTTTTCTTCCATTGAAAATATTGAAAAAACTCCTCTTGGCAAGAAAACTACCCAAACTCCCAAGCACAAGGGCGTCTCTTCTAGCAACAACGTAGATCTTAAGATGATTAGGGCTCGCTTCACCTTGAATGAACCTCCTCATATGAATGAAGTATTTAACTTTATCCCTAGGAGTGTGGTTTTTGATAATATGCATGCCAAATCTTGAAGAAATCAGGGATGTGTGATTGAGGAGTTGGAAATTAAGATGACAATACTTGAATCTATCATGTATGCCTAGCTAGGGGCGTAAAATGATAGCACTTGTTGGGAGGCAACCCAATGAGTAAAATTTATTTTCACTTTTGCTTTATGTCTTTGGGTGTTGGCACAATAATTCTACTGTTATAGTTGTGTTTTTTTGTGTTTTATTTAGTGTTTGCACCAAGCAAAGCCTTTGGTATCATGGGGGGTATTAGTTGCTTTAATCCTGCCGTAAAATAGAAACTTTTTTGTCCAATAGAAAAAATCCTAAAAATCAAAAAAATGTAAAAAAATAATATATGAATTTCTTACACAAGATTAATATACAAATTCCCTATGTTTTCCTAATTTTCTGGAATTTTCAGAGTTACAGAAGTATAAGTAAATTTCGAATCTTTACAGATTGTTCTGTTTTGAACACATTCTGTTTTCTTTGCATTGTGTGCTTATTTTAATGATTCTATGGTTTATATCTGGGGGCATAAGCCATGTTATAGTTTGAATACAGTAGGTATAATGAAAAAACAAAATTGGAATATTTTTTCAACAGTACCTATAGTAAAGTTTGGTTTTCTTATACTAACGGATCTCATGAATTTTTGTTTAGTTTTGTATGATTGAAGTTTTCAAGTTCTCAGCAAGATCGCGATGGATGATGGAATAAGGAGTGCTAAAACCCTAAGATTTGGGATGCCCCATGGCACCCAAGGCAATAATTGAGTACCGAGCATATAAGCTTGGGGATGCCCCGCAAGGCATCCCCTCTTCCTTCTAAATCCATTGGTAATTTTACTTGAAGCTCTATTGTTATTCGTCACATATTATGAGTTTTGCTTGGAGCGTATTGTATCATTTGTGTCTTTGATTTATTTGCTAGTTAGTTTGTCATGATAAACCTTGCTGGACACCCCATTTGAGAGAGCTAAATTATGCTATGATTTGTTAGAATCACTCTTTATGCTTCACTTAAATTTTTTGAGCCATGAAATTGCTCAAGTACTTGACCTATATCTTTTTTAGCACGGTGGCGCTGTTATTTTGAAGAAATTTACTCTCATGCTTCATTTATATTATTTTGAGAGTTGCTGAAATTTCAAAGGAATCCTCGCTTGCTTCACTTATATAATTTTGAGAGTTGAAAATTTTAAAGAAACTTGTGCTCTCGTGCTTCACTTATACTTGTTTGAGAGCTTGTTATTTGTATTGCAATTTGCTATAAATGAAAAATTAGTCCCAAAAGTGATGAATGTTCATGAAAGATATAATAAAAACGGTCATGACTATTGATGGACCTTAAGCTTGATTCTTTGCAACAGTTTTGGATATGAAGATAGTATTATGTGAGTTATGTTGATGAGTAATTATGCTTTAGTAAGAATATTGGTGTTAAGGTTTGTGATTCCCTATGCATGCACATAAAGTCAATAATTTTTCTATGAAACTACATCCTACTTGTGTTGCATTATTCGGTGTTAGTCATGTTTAATGTTCACTTATGATGATTTTTGTTCCTTGGTTGGGCGCTTCTCAATCTATTTGCTAGCGTTCACTTGTACTAAGCGGGAATGTTGCTTGTGCATCCAAATCCTAAACCCAAAGTTGTGCCAAATGAGTCCACCATACCTACCTATATGCAGTATTTCAACGCTGTTCTAAGTAAATTTGCAAGTGCCAACTCTAATATTCAAAATAAAATTATGTTTTGTGTGCCCATACCGCTCATGAATCGGCGAGGGGTGACCGATATCTCCCATCTTAAATACGTTATTCTCAAGATGAGTGTTAATTCACTTCTCATTGCGCGAGAGTATGGCGGTAATAGGGATGCCCGGTCCCAAAAAGAAAAGAAAAATTATTTTGTGTTGTCAAATAATAGATTCCTTGGAAAGTGTTGGTATGAACGACACCCGTGGATACAGCTAGCCGTGGAATGTGAAAGAATGGTGGAAAAGGAATAAACTTTATTTTTCAGTTTGGCAACCGCCTATAATTTGTTTAGCATGGAGGATATAGGAAACTCTTAGTCGTTCTCGTTAACACGAAAAGCATGCCACCCTAAAAAAATATACCTCTAAGTTTTTCACTTTGAGCTATGGCACCTCTACAAATCCCTGCTTCCCTCTAAGAAGGGCCTATCTATTTACTTTATGCAATTTTTATTTTTGCATTTGAGTCTCCATCTTCTCTTATAAAGCACCAACAAAGGAACACCATTATCACACTTGAGCATTTGGTGTAGTTAACATTTCCGTGTGTTGCATGAATGGACCAATGATAGAGCGTGATGGGCTAGGGATAACATTCTTAGCGTTGATATTTTGAAAGACTTGGTTGCTTGTTGATATGCTTGAGTATTGAAATATTAATGCCAAATTATAGACTGTTTCTTTGCATAATCTACAAATCCATATGAACATGCTAAAAATAAAAAGAATATGATGAACATGTGAGGTAGCATTCTACATCAAAAATTATGTTTTTGTCATTTACCTACTCGAGGACGAGCAGGAATTAATCTTGGGGCTGATGGTATGTCTCCAATGTATATATAGTTTTTTATTATTCCATGTTGTTATTTTATCATTCTTGGATGTTTAATAATCATTTTGTAGCAAATTTGTATCATTTTTTGGGACTAAACTATTGACATAGTGCCTAGTGTGAGTTGCTGTTTTTTGTTGTTTTTTCCTTCACAGAAAATCCATATAAGATGAGGTGAAATTGCCACGAAACCTTATGAAGATTTTTTTGGACTAGAAGGAAACTTGGGAACCAGGAATGAGCACCAGACTAGGCCCAGGGGGCCACGAGACATCAGGGCGCGCAAGAGGCCCCTAGCATAGTCTGGTGTCTAGTGGGGCCGTCGGGAACCTTCTCCACCGCCTCTAAGCTCTATAAATACCCCAATATTAAAAAAAACTAGAGGAGTCAATGAAAAATCGTTTCAGCCGCCGCAAGTTCCAGAGCCACGGAATCTAATCTAGAACCCGTTTTGTAGAGGAACACAGGCATGGAGGGGTTCACCATCCTCATTGGCGCTCCTCCGATGATGCGTGAGTAGTTCATATCAGACCTACGGGTCCGTAGGCAGTAGCTAGATGGATTTATCTTTCGCTTTGTTTCTCAATACAACGTTGTCTTGGAGATCCATATGACGTAACTCTTTCTTTTGTGTTGTGTTTGTTGGGATGCGATGAATTATGAGTTTATGATCAGATCTATGAAAATGTATTCATGCTTGATTATTATAGCCTCGTATTTCTACCCCCATATTTGGTTTTTTTCATGGCCAACTTGATCTTTTGTCTTGCAATGGGAAGAGGTGCTTTCTGATGGGTTTGATCTTGCAGTGCTCAACCTCAGTGACGGAAAGAGACGTGACACGCATGTATCATTGCTATCAAGGCTAAAACGATAGGGTCTATTCCTACATGAATAGATCTTGTCTACATCATGTCATCGTTCTTAAGGCATTACTCCGTTTCTCCATGAACTCAATACATTAGATGCATGCTGGATAGCGGTCGATGTGTGGAGTAGTAGAAGTAGATGCAAGCAGAAGTCGGACTACTTATCTTGGACGTGATGCCTATATACATGATCATTGTCTTGAATATTATCATAATTATTTTCTTTTCTATCAATTGTCCAACATTAATTTCACTACCCACCGCTTGCTATTTTCTCGAGAGAAGCCACTAGTGAAACCTATGGCCCCGGGATCTACTTCACATCATCTATTTGCAATCTCTACATTGCTATTTGAGTTTCTACTTTGTTTGCTCTTTTGTTTTCAGATCTATATTATCAAAAACCCAAAAAATACCTTGATGCATTCTATGTACTATCACTCTTATTTACATCTACCAATCTATCTTTACTTTATCCACGAGGGATTGACAACCCCTCTATGCGTTGGGTTGCAAGGATTTGCTATTTGTGTGCAGGTGTTGCTTACATGGTCTTGTAGATCTTCCTACTGGATTGATACCTTTGCTTCTTAACTGAGGGAAATACTTGTCGTCGCTATGCTACATCACCCTTTAAGCTTGGAGGGAGAACCAACGCACCTGCGAGGAGTCAACTGTCATGACCGAGGTTCACACCTCGGTCCTAGAGGGTCAATGGATTAAGGTTGTGTTTGGTTCAGCTTTTGTTATCAATTTCTGCTTTGAAAAGATAAAAGCTAACCAAAGGGGTAAATGTTCAAAGCGGCTTTTGAGAATTTGTAGCTTTTTCCTAGTGTAAATTTCAAAGCTGGGGGTACCCCAGCTTTCCAGCTTCCAGCTTTTACACAACAGCCTTTTTTAGAATGTGCTCCTCAACCAAACACAGCCTAAGATCGCTGAGGACGATGAGGGAACGTTGGGCCAACCGTTAGCTGATAATCCCCAAGTGCGAGGAATCATCGTAGCACTTTCCAAAAATGGAAGTGGTAAGTATGGAGTGTCAAACCCGCAAAGAGCTAAAGGTAAGATCAATATTCTCTCAAATGCTATCTCCCAGCAATACGACTCTACATACACCGAACGTTTGCTTCGACCTAGTAACGAGAAATAAAATTGTGTTGCGGGTATAAATAGGATAGCTTTGCATGATATTGGAGAACTAAAATATGAAAATAGTTGTTCCACTAAATAGAGTTAGAATATATTACAATATATTACAAATAGCGCGTGTGGAATAATGATGGTATGGTGTGTAGAATCATCCTAGGCAATTGATAACAAGATTGGTAATCATTCTTGCAATTTTATATGAGGGAGAGGCAAGAGCTAATATACTTTCTGTCCTTGGATCATATGATCTTATCACTAGATCCCTAGCAAGCATCCTCAACTACTAGAAATCATTAAGGTAAACCCAACCATAGCATTAAACTTCAAGTCCCCTTTACCCCCATAAGTAAACAACCCCCTTACTCGGTTGTAAGCTTATGTCACTCTAGCCACCAACTATAAGAGAATCATGAACATATTGAAACACACTCCAGCGTGAATCCTTCATGTGTGCACCTCACAGAAGGCACCTTAGGACAACACCAAAATAAAACATACACTCAAACCAACCAAGATCATCAATCAACCCAAAGGATAACATAAATCTACTCAAACGTCATAGGATGGCAACACATCAATGATTAATAATATGTGGCATGAAACACCATGTTCAAGTAGAGGATTACAGCGGGGTGCGGGAGAGTGGACCGCCATAGATAGATGAGGTAAGGTGATGGATATTGTGATGTTGATGAAGACGATCACCGCGCCGATGCTTCCTCTGGCGGCACTCTGGCGCCACCGGAAGAGAGGGGGAGAGAGTATCCCCCCTTAGGCTACCTCCTACATGGACTCTCGCCGTCTAGGGAGAGGTTCTCCCTCTTGTCCTTGGCCTCCATGGCTCCCGGAGGGGTGAGATCCCCTCCGAGACTGGATCTCTCTCTCCCTCTGTCACTCTCCTCTTTTTGTTGTTGTTTTCTATCCCTTCGCCTTTCTTAAATATCTAGAGATACGTAAGACCGATCGAGCTAAAATTTTGAGGGGATTCTTATCGGGAAAATATATTTTTTGCGGTGAAAGAGGCCCCCCACCGACTTAAGATGTGGCCACAATCCATCAGGGCGCGGTCACCCCACCTAGTCATGCCCTTTTGGCTTGTGAGAGCCTCGGGCATCGTGCGGTGTTCATTCTTCTTCCAAAAATTCACATATATTCCAAAACAAAATCTCCGTAATTTATTATTGCATTTGGAGTCCGTTTATTATGAATTTTCTGCAAAACAAAACACACACAAAAACATGAACTGGCACTCGGCAATGGATAAGTAAGTTAGTCCCAAAAACTAATATAAAATGTTGCCAAAATTTTATGAAATTTCTAGAACATTGGCGTGAATACTTCATAAATTATCCATACGTTCAAGACGTATCAGCAGCCCTGCCGAAGTCTGCCCCATCTCCAGTGTCGCGACCGAAGACCCCTCCGCCTAGCACCTAGGTCCTTTAGTCTAAGGTCTCGCCACCGCCACCTCCTGCCCAAGGGCGGGCTAGCGCGAGGTGGACCGAGGAGATGGAGGAGAACTTGAAGGGCTCCTCCCTTAAGGAAGAGCATCATCCCTTGATAGGTGCGATGTTGTAGGGCTTCCAGTGTGCAGGGACCATATTGCATGAGTTCTTCAATGGCCCTGTTATGAGCTTTGAGGTATTCTTTCACCATTGTGCAAAAATATTTTATGTTTTGCGTTTAATTTGAAAATCCATGTATCTTTCTGAGGACATGTTTTCATGGCCCTCTGAATGGCCTAGTCAGTGAGTAGTGATAACCCACAAGTGTAGGGTATCGTTAGTAGCCTTTTTTGATAAGTAAGAGTGACAAACCCAACGAGGATCTAAAGTTAGAATTAATATTCTCTCAAGTTCTATCGACCATCGATACAACTCTACGCATGCTAACGCTTACTTTACCTAGAACAAGTAAGAAACTACTTTGCGGGGAGGAAACTAAAAGTACTTAGTAGGTGTATTAGATACTTCTACACGGTAATAAAGAACAAGAAAAAAAAGTTAGGGGTTGTTTAGATAAAGACTAATGATTAATGTTTAGTAGAAAGCTTTTTGTAACACAAGAGAAAGATTCTCCAGACGCAATTGAATATGTCGCGATAGATACTTGTCATATGCAATGAGGGAGAGGCATAAGCTAACACACTTTCCATACTTGGATCATATGCACTTATGATTGGAACTCTACAAGCATCCGCAGCTACTAAAGATCATTAAAGTAAAACCCAACCATAGCATTAAACATCAAGTCCTCTTTACTCCCATACGCAACAATCCCCTTACTCGGGTGTAAGCTTCTGCCACTCTAGCCACCCACTATAAGCGTATCATGAATGTATTGCAACACCCTCTAGTGGGAATCCCTCATGTGTGCATGGCATGTAAGGCACCTTAGGACATCACCATATTAACATACAACTCGTATGAACCACGCCATACCACAATTAACCCGTAGGACAAAAGAGATCTACTCAAACATCATAGGATAGCCACACATAATATATTGAGTTAACCACCATGTTTAAGTAGATATTACAACGACGGAAAGAAGTGTTACACCACTCCATAGAGGAGGAGACAGTTGGTCATGACAGCGGCGAAGTTGGTGGTGTAGATCGTTGTCACGATGATTCCCCCAACGGTTCTCCGGCGCCACTGGAAGAGAAGCGGAGAGAGCCCCCTCACCCTTCTTACTTGGTCTCCCCCGTAGGTGGGAGGAGAGTTTCCCCTCTGGTCCATGGCCACCATGGATCCCGAAGGGCAATATGCTCTCCAATATTTGATCTCTCTATGTGTGTTTCTCTCATGTTTTCGCTTCCGTTTTCTGGCCCTTCGCCGTTTCTTAAATATCTAGTGATTTCTAACTCCGATCGGGCTGAATTTTTTAGGGGATTTTTATCAAAAAATAGTTTTCTTGCGGTGAAAGTAGGGCCCCGACCGACTTAAGGGGGAGGCATAAGCTATCAGGGTGAGGCCGCACCCTGTTAGCTTGTGGGGCCCTCGGGCACCGTGTTGCGTTGATTCTTCTTCCCAAAATTCACATATATTCCAAAATAATATTTGTAAATTTTTATCGCGTTTGGACTTTGTTTTATATGGAATTTTTATGAATCATAAAACACACACAAGATAGAAACTGGCAGTGCCACTGGATAAGTAAGTTAGTCACAAAAATAATAGAAAATGTTGCCAGTGGTATATGAAAGTTGTAGAATTTTGGCCTCAAACAATCAAAAATTATAGATAGACGGAGATGTATTAGCATACCCAAGCTTAATTCCAGCTCGTCCTCGAGTAGGTAAATGATAAAAAGATAATTTTTGATGTGGAATGCTACCTGACATAATCTTGAACAAATATTTAATCATGGCATGAATATTAAGATACAAGTTATTCAAGGCCATAGTCTATCATTTGACAAAAAGACATCCATACTCAGGATTACTAGCAAACTTATCATGTCCTTTTAAAATAACAATGCTAAATAATGTTATCCCTACAAAATCATATAGCATGTCATGGTCTTCCTAGCATAAAGTAAAAAATCATAAGCACCTTGGTGTCAAACCAAGCAATTGGATCGTACTCTTAACGTGCTTCAGCATTTTATACCTCACTCAATACATGAGCATGAACCATGGACATAGTATATAGGTGGAATAGAATATGATGTTAGGTTTCAAAGCGATAAAAGTGGAGAAGGAAGTCTTGCATCAACTTGGTGTATCAATGGGTTATGGAGATGCTCATCAACAGATATCAATGCGAGGAGTAGGGATTGACATGCAACAGATGCACTAAGAGTTGTAACTGTATGAAAGCTCAAAGGAGACTAAGTGGGTGTCCATCCAACTTGCTTGCTCATGAAGACCTTGGGCATTTTAGGAATCCCATCATCGAAATATACAAGCCAAGTTCTATAATGAAAAATTCCCACTAGTATATGAAAATGACAAATCACGAGACTCTCTATATGAAGAACATGATGCTACTTTGAATCACACATGTGGTAAAGGGTAGCTGCAAGCCCCTTCTCTCTTTTTCTCTTGTTTATTTATTTTTTTCCTTTGTATTTTTTTATTTTTTTCCTTTTTTTCTTGGTGGGCTCATTTGGCCTCCCCCATTTTTTTCGTTCGAAGTCCATCCCGACTTGTGGGGGAGTCATAGTCTCCATCATTCTTTTCCTTAGTGGGACAATGCTCTAATAATGATGATTGTCACACTTTTATTTACTTACAACTTAATATAAAAACTAGATGATGATATGATATGACTCTATATGATTGCCTTTTGTAGCGTTCGAGGATGTGCCATGATCTAGCATAGCAAAGATATAAAAAACGTACAAGCCATGGAAATATCATGCTAGCTATCTTACGATCATGCAAAGCATTATGACAATGAATGCTCGAGTCATGTATATGATGATGACAGAAGTTGCATGCAATATATCTTGGAATGGCTATGGAAATGCCATGATAGGTAGGTATGCTGGTTGTTTTGAGGAAGATGTAAGGTGGCTTATGTGCAACGAAGCGTATCATGTCTCGAGGTTTGGATGCACCGACAAAGTTTGCACCAATCCTTGAGGTGAGAATGGGCAATGCACGGTACCGAAGAGGCTAGCAAATATGAGGTGGTGAGAGTGTGTACATCAATGGATTCACATTAGTCATAAATAACTCACATACTTATTGTAAGGTTTTATTAGCTCTCTCAAAGCAAATTACTACTCGCATGCTCCTAGCAAGGAGGTTGGGAGGATATAACCATCGCACACCCCCAATTATAATAGCACAAAGGATTTCAATCAAGGACAAATTATACTACAACTTCATCGCATAACAGACACAATATGTGCATGCTTCAGGAATCACAAACCTTAACATCAACATTATTACTAGACCACAATCATTCACTATTACCCCCACATATTACCATCTTAATATCGCAAAACTATTGTAGGGTATCAAACATATCATATTCAATGATCTACAAGTTTTATGTAGGATTTTATGACTAACCATGTAAATGACCAATTCCTGTTGACTCTACATAGGTATAAGTGAAGCATGAGAGTTTAATTCTTTACATGGAATACCATGTTCTAATAAATATAAGTGAAGCAAAATAGCATTCTACAAATAAAGTTTTTCTATACGTAGAGAAACAGGCATCCGATTTCAAAAGATATAAGTGAAGCACATGAATCAATCTATAAATCCATACTCAAAAGATATAGGTGTAGTGCAAAGAGTATTATATAAATCAAGCATGTATTTTCCCATACCATCATGGTGCATTGCTAAAAGGAAAACAAAAGGCACACCATGCTCCAAGAATTTACGCATATCATGTGAACAAAACAAAAACTCAGACATACTGATAAAAGGCACATGAGTCTCCTTGAATATTAACTTGAGGAGCATTGGGAATCACCAATCTTGAACTCTTTTCTCTCCTTATTCTTCTCATATCGGTACCTCCTTGATCTTCGAACACTTCATCCACACAAAACTTGACAGAACTTTTATCAGAAAGGTTAGTACTTATAACATCAAATCCCATTAGGTCCTTCGGTAACCTTATTACATAATTATAATCCAACATTACCTACTATATGCTATCACAATTCTATGGCTCCCAAGTCAATGGGGCTCAACAAGAACTCAAACATAAGCACAGAAAGCAACTATAATAGCAACCTAAGAAAAATAGAACAGTGTATAAAGATGAAGATGAATACTATACTTTTGTAACTCAAAACACTATGAAGAATTAGGATGTGGTAAACATATTGTATAATAGTACTTTGTAAAAAAATTCACACACTTATAATGTTCTAATAAAATATGAAAAATCAAACACTACAGCCAAAGTTTTTGTTTTTGCACAACACATATCAAACAAGCCATTCAAACATCCTAAAGTTTCCATGGGCATGAACAAAAGTTCAAGGATGCCCCCACTTCAATGGTCCTCATCTTTCTGAGTTTCACCTTTATTTTACAAAAATATTTTGAGTTACCCACTTTATTCTTTTTTTGTTTTTAAGTATTTTAAAAAGCACACAACAAAAACATATGACTCATTAAAACTTCCTGGTTATCTCCCTAGGAGCGCTTTCTTTAAAGCCATTAAGCTAGGCATATAGTTCTCAAGTAATTCATCCGCCCAGATCCCAAGGTATATCAAAGCCAATTTTAAGTAACAATGATTTGTAATAGTAGTGAGCACAAAGTAATATCTAGCATGTAACAACAAAGTATAACTTCCTGTGAATTGGCATGTCATAAAAGAACAATTCATTCACAAAGAGTAAAGGCCAGTACATAGCATAAGTAGTTTCTTGCAATTTTATCATATTGGAAACATAGAGAGGTGAAGATTTGGTTCCTCTCTCATAATAATTGCAAGTAGTAGCAGAAAGCACATGCATATGATATTCATAAAAATCATCATGTGTAATGGTGAAACGCAACCCATCAATATAATCCTTAATAAATGAAAACTTCTCCAATCTGGTGTAGTTGGGAGAATTGAAAAAGATAATAGGACTATCATGTGTGGGTGCGATAGCAACGATTTCATTCTTAACATAAGGAATTGTAGCAAGTTCATCTCCATAATCATAATTCATATTGGCATCATGGCCACAAGCATAGCAATCATCAAGTTCGTCAAAAAGGGATATTCCAAACGAACCCAAGGGATCGTAGCAATCATCGTAGCATTCATACTTCAGTATGTTTGAAGGGAAATTAAACAATGTATGAGTTGAAGAGTTAATCTCATTAGAAGGTGAGCATGGGTAGCTAATCCGCTCTTACTCCTTTTGTTCTTCGCTCTCCTCCTCAACTTTTTCATCTAATGAGCTCACAGTTTCAGAATTTCTTATTCCATAGATTCCTCCAAAATAATAGTCTCTTTCAAGGCAGGAGACATTCTTTCAATAAATTACTTTAACATATGCATTATAATCATAGTTTTCATAGCAATATTTAAGTGTGGCAAAAAAATTAGATTTGTAAAGAGTAGCACCGCACTTTTCAATCAAAGAAGCAATTTCATAAGCACCCTTAAAAGCAACAAATTCCTCAGTTTGTTCAATATCATAATAACAATAGGCATCCTTGGCATAAGAAGCTAATATTTCATTATCAATAAACACATAATGATATGGAAGGTGTTTTTTAGTGTTTTCGGGATAACAAGTAAAATCGTGTATTTCACATAAATTCCAAGCATAGCAACACAAAGTATTAATTTGATGCCACAAGAGTTTCCATTTTTGAGATAAGCAGTATTGCACATAATAAGCATCTTCATTTAATGATCCCTCAACTAAGCTAGTTTGGTTTTTAGCACGAGCACAAAGGAATCACAGATGATCCAAGTAAAAAAGCTTTGGTTGTATAGTAGGTTTTGGGTGGTTCCTCAACCACTCGGTTAGCAAGTGCAACTAATTTTTTAGTATTTTATGTTTCCTACCCATAAGTAAAGACAGAAAACAACTTAGAATGGAAAATAAAATTACTTAGTGATAGAAAACAAGCACACACGAGAATATTAACCGCTACGCTATTGCTCCCCGGCAACGGCGCGAGAAAATGTCTTGATAACCCACAAGTGTAAGGGATCATTTGTAGCCTTTTTTATAAGTAAGAGTGTCGAACCCAACGAGGAGCTAAAGATAGAATTAATATTCTCTCGTTTCTATCGATCACTGATACATCCATTTTGCATCATGTTTTCATGTTGATATTTATCGCTTCTTTGGCTGTTATTTCACTTCACGGTACAATTCGTATGCCTTTTCTCTCTTATTTTGCAAGGTTTACATGAACAGGGAGAATGCCGGCAACTGGAATTCTGGCCTGAAAGTGGAGCAAAGTTGAGATACCTATTCTGCGCAACTCCAAACGCCGTAAAAATCAACGAGGATTTTTTTCCTGATTTATCAAAAATACTGGGCCGAAGAAGTGCCAAAGGGACGCCAGGGGTTGGCCACAAGCCTGCACGGCACGGCCACCCCCCCAGGCGCGCCATGAGGGCTTGTGGGCAACCTGCTGGCCCACTTGCCCCCCCCCTCTTTTTCTATATGAAGGGTTTCGTCCAGGAAAAAATCAAGGAGGAGCTTTTTTGTGGATTTTCCACCGCCACGAGGCGGAACTTGAGCACAACCAATCTAGAGCTCCGGCAGGACGATCCTGCCGGGGAAACTTCCCTCCCGGAGGGGGAAATCGTTGCCATCGTCATCACCAACACTCCTCTCACCCTCGTCACCATCAACATCTTCATCAGCACGATCTCATCTCCAAACCCTAGTTCATCACTTGTAACCAATCTCCGTCTCGCGACTCCGATTGGCACTTGTAAGGTTGCTAGTAGTGTTGATTACTCTTTGTAGTTGATGCTAGTTGGATTATTTGGTGGAAGAGTTTATGTTCATATCCTTGATGCTACTCATTACCTCTCTGGTCATGAATATGATTATGCTTTGTGAGTAGTTACTTTTGTTCCTGAGGACATGGGATAAGTCATGCTAATAGTAGTCATGTGAATTTGGTATTCGTTCGGTAATTTGATATGTTGTACGTTGGTTTTCCTCTAGTGGTGTTATGTGAACGTCGACTACATAACACTTCACCATTATATGGGCCTAGAGGAAGGCATTGGGAAGTAGTAAGTAGATGATGGGTTGTTAGAGTGATAGAAGCTTAAACCCTAGTTTATGCGTTGCTTCGTAAGGGGCTGATTTGGATCCACTAGTTTAATGTTATGGTTAGATTTTGTCTTAATTCTTCTGTCATAGTTGCGGATGCTTGCGAGACGGGTTAACCATAAGTGGGATGCTTGTCCAAGTAAGGGCAGTACCCAAGCGCTGGTCCACCCACATATCAAACTATCAAAGTAACGAACGCGAATCATATGAACATGATGAAACTAGCATGACAAAAATTCCCGTGTGTCCTCGGGAGCGTTTTTCCTCCTATAATACTTTGTCCAGGCTTGTCCCTTGCTACAAAAGGGATTGGGCCACTTTGCTGCACCGTTGCTACTTTTGTTACTTATTGCTTGCTACGAATCATCTCACCACACAATCACTTGTTACCGACAATTTCAGTGCGTGCAGATTTTACCTTGCCGAAAACCACTTGTCAGATCCTTCTGCTCCTCGTTGGGTTCGACACTCTTACTTATCGAAAGGACTACGATTGATATCATATACTTGTGGGTCATCAAGACTCTTTTCTGGCGCCATTGCCGGGGAGTGAAGCGCCTTTGGTAAGTGGAACTTGGTAAGGAATCATTCATATAGTGTGCTGAAATTTATTGTCACTTGTCACTATGGATACTAATCCTTTGAGGGGCTTGTTCGGGGTATCTTCACCACGAACGGAAGCACAAAGAGTTGCTCCTCAACCTTCTGCACCTACTGAAAATATTTTCTTTGAATTTCCTTCGGGTATGTGATACGTCTGAAACGTATCTATATTTTTTGATGGTTTCATGTTGTTATCTTGTCATCTTTGGATGTTTTATGTACCTTTTATATCTTTTTTGGGACTAACTTATTAATTAAGTGCCAAGTGCCAGTTCCTATTTTTTCTATGTTTTTGGTTCTTTTCAGATCTGATTTTGGAACGGAGTCCAAACGGAATAAAATCCCCGAAATAAATTTTTCCCGAACGGAAGAAGATCACGGGGCTTGAGGGCCAAGCCAGGAGAGCTACACGGGGCCCACAAGCTGTGTAGCCGCCACCAGGGGCGGCGACTAGCAGGCTTGTGGCCTCCCTGACGCCCCCCTGACCTAGCTCCTTCGCCTATATATTCCCTAAAATACAGAAAACAATCAGGGAATCCACGAAAACACTTTTCCGCCGCCGCAAGCTTCCGTTTCCGCGAGATCTCATCTGGAGACCCTTCCCGGTGCCCTGCCGTAGGGGACTTTGGAGCTGGAGGGCTTCTTCTTCATCATCATCGCCCCTCCAATGACTCGTGAGTAGTTCACTTCAGACCTACGGGTACGTAGTTAGTAGCTAGATGGCTTCTTCTCTCTCTTGGATCTTCAATACAAAGTTCTCCATGATCTTCATGGAGATCTATCCGATGTAATCTTCTTTGGCGGTTTGTTTGTCGAGATCCGATTAATTATGGATTTGCGATCAGATTATCTATGATATATATTTGAGTCTTTGCTGATTTCTTATATGCATGATTTGATATCCTTGTAAGTGTCTCCGAGTCTTGGGTTTTGTTTGGCCAACTAGATCTGTGATTCTTGCAATGGGAGAAGTGCTTGGTTTTGGGTTCATACCGTGTGGTGACCTTTCTGAGTGACAGTAGGGGCAGCAAGGCACACATCGTGTAGTTGCCATCAAGGGTAAAAAGAGGGGCTTTGTCGTAGATATGAGATTGTCCATCTACATCATGTCATCTTGCTTAAGGCGTTACTCTGTTCTTTTGGACTTAATACACTAGATGCATGCTGAATAGCGGTCGACGTGTGGAGTAATAGTAGTAGATGCAGAAAGTATCAGTCTACTTGTTTTGGACGTGATGCCTATAGATATAATCATTGCCATAGATGACGTCACGACTTTGCGCGGTTCTATCAATTGCTCGACGGTAATTTGTTCACCCACCGTCTACATGCTTTCATGAGAGAAGGCCCTAGTGAACACGACGGCCCCCAGGTCTATTCACACCTATCGTTTCCACTTTCGAGAGAAATTATCATTCAGAACTTCTATGCTCGGCTTTCTCATGATGATCGCACCATGCTTGACACTTCTTGTACCGGTTCTTTTATGAAGAGAGATGTTGACTTCAAATGGAATTTATTGGAGAGAATTAAACGCAACTCTGAAGATTGGGAGCTTGAAGAAGGTAAGGAGTCAGGTATGAATTTCACGTTTGATTGTGTTAAATCCTTTGTTGAGACAAATACCTTTAGTGACTTTAGCGCTAAGTATGGACTTGACTCTGAGATAGTACCTTCATTGTGTGAATCCTTTGCTGCTCATATTGATCTCCCCAAAGAGAAGTGGTTTAAATATCATCCTCCTTTAGAAGTCAATGTAGTTAAACCCACTCTAGTTAAAGAGAAAGTCATTGCCTATAATGATCATGTTGTTCCCAGTGCTTACATTGAGAAACCACCTTTCCCTGTTAGGATAAAGGATCATTCTAAAGCTTCAACCGTGATACATAGAGGCTACATTGGAACACCTACACCCCCTGAGAAAATTAGAGTTGAACCTAGCATTGCTATTATCAAAGATCTTCTGTCCGACGATGTTGAGGGACATAATATTCACTTCTGTGAAGATGCTGCTAGAATTGTTAAACCTCACGTTAGAGACAAACATAGGCATGTTGTTGGCATGCCTGTGGTTTCTGTTAAGATAGGAGATCATTGTTATCGTGGCTTATGTGACATGGGTGCTAGTGTTAGTGCAATACCTCAATCCTCAACGATGAAATCAAAGATGAGATTGCACCGGTTGAGATAGAGCCTATTGATGTCACTATTCAGCTTGCCAATAGAGATACTATCTGCCCTGTGGGAATTGTTAGGGATGTTGAAGTCTTGTGTGGTAAAACGAAGTATCCTGCTGATTTCCTCGTTCTTGCTACCGCACAAGATAGCTTTTGTCCCATCATATTTGGCAGACCCTTCCTCAATACCGTCAATGCTCATATTGATTGTGAGAAGCAAACTATCACTGTTGGCTTTGAAGGTGTGTCACACGAGTTCAATTTCTCTAAGTTTGGTAGACAACCTCATGAAAAGGAGTTGCCTAGTAGGGATGAAACTATTGCCTAGCCTCTATTGCTGTTGGGGATGTTACCTGTGGGTAACCCGCCCTTAATGGGCCGGGTCACCAAAGGGGCAACTCACCTTTGGCCATGTGTCAAGTGGCCCAGGAGTTGTGGGCGGTTCAAGAAGACCGTGCGAATGATGGAATCTCAAGGAAGCTCTTGGCCGTGGGGAGCACGACGACTTAGAGATAAGGAAAACAACCAAGTGTAGGATAGCAGGACTTTGTAAACCCTAGGGCCTCGACCAGTATATAAAGGTGAGTCCCAGGGAAGGATCAGGCGAGTTAGAGAGAATCGAGAGCTAGGTCCGGCGACTTACGCCCTCCTTGTAATCGAAACCATCATCAATCTACACAAAGCAGGACGTAGGCTTTTACCTCCTCACGAGGGGCCGAACCTGGGTAAATCTGAGTCTCACTTTCACTCACCCCCTTTGAGTCGCCACCAAGGTGCGATGGCTCCATCCTTAAGTCCTTTCACGAGGACATCTGTCGTGACAAAACCACGACAGTTGGCGCCCACCGTGGGGCTAGCGCACGGTGGAGTTGAGTTCTCGAAGGGAGCCCTCTCAGGGTTAGAAAGCTACGCTGTCGGCATCAAGACCAAGAGTCGCCATGGGAAGTACTACATCGACAACTCACTATGGGAATCGGAGGCTGATTCTGTCGAATCTGGCTACCGAGTCCCCTTCGGCAAGATCAACATCTTCATCGGCATGATCGGGACGCCTGTTCCTGAGATGGACACCTCCATCGACACCGTCGAGCTGGCCGGGTACGTCCTCCCCGTCGCACGGCGGAACAAGAGCCGCCATTTCGTTGGCTTTACGCAGGGAGGCGACTCGCAAGACGAAGAGGAGGGCTAGGACGTCACCCCCATCAATTCTGATGGAGAGTCATCCATGGGCGAGACGGCGTCAATCCACCCCCCTTGAGGAAGGGCAGCTCGGTGGGCTATCGCTGGCAATGGATCCCGAAGTCCTCGAGAGATCTCGCCGGCAAATCGTCATCTACATGGCGGGATCGGCATAGCCTCCTCAGAACCCGACTGGCAACAACGAGACCGGAGGAACGTCCAAACCTCCAGCGCAAACCATGACAGAACTGGCAACGGAGATAGCCAACCTTATGGCAACCCCGGTCACGTCTGAGAATCAGGAGTCGGTCAATGCTGAGTTGGCCAAGCTGCGGGAGGCAATGGCCAAAGCACAGTGCGACATGGAAGCAGAAGCCGCCAGGATCGAGACACAGCGAACTGCGGTCGCCGCAGAGACCGATCGGCTGAACACCGAAGGCTGGCGGCTCGGGATACAGCAACACGCGTCGGACGCCGTCCACCAAAGAAGGCACGGCGGGCGCGTCCCGGCCGACTTACACCCAACTCGCCTCTTTGACACCCCCCCCCCCCCCCGCGCACCCCTGGGGCAGGTCCTGATCGACCTCCGCAAGCCGCCCCGATGGGAGGAACGATTCCGCAACCCAATCCGCCGCCGGATCAGCCCATGGACGCTCATGCGACTCCATTCCAGACACCACGGGGTCACTTCTCAAACCCCGTCAACAACGTGCTGGCTGCAACCCGCCACCTGGAGTCTCTTCCGATTTACGGAAACACCTCGGCCGAGATAGAAGCTAGAAACGCCATCAAGATGCTGAAAACGGCCGTGGTCCAGCACGCGCAGTATTCCCATAGCCTTGATCGGCTCCACTCTATGCCTTAGGCAAGTCAAACCAGGAGTCGCCACGAGGATTTCCCCGCAGTGACCAGCGGGCCGCGGCGGCTCCCCCAACATGATCTGCTTGGGATGCCAGACACACGAGCCCAGGATACTGTGGACACAGCACGAGCCGCGGGGCACATGGAGCCAACGGCCATGGCGGGTGAGGTCTATCCGGCCTACGTACCACCGACGCATGCGCCCCTGGATGGAGGAGGTAAGCACATCGTAGTCTCGTGTCTCGCGCCGGCTTTGCGCAACGAACGCATGCCAAAGGACTTCAAAGGACCCAGGAAGGTTTCCAATTACTCGCCAGATCTCGAGCCCGGGTCATGGATCGAAAGCTATGAGCTCGCGATGGATATGTTGGATGTGAGCGAGGCAGTTTGCGCGAAATACTTCACCATGATGCTCGAAGGGACGACACGGACTTGGTTGAAAAATCTGCCACCCAACTCTATCAACATCTGGGCGGAACTGAAGGAGCACTTCATCAAGAACTTCAGAGGGACCTGCAAACGCCCGATGACCATCGTCGAGTTACAGCATTGCGTTCAGCGGCCTGATGAGTCAGCCCACCACTGGACCCGGCGAGTTGCGGAAGTTATTCATTCGTCGGAAGGTATTTCGGCGGCTCAGGCGATGTTGATCCTGGAGAAAAATTGCCACTACGAGCCTCTGGTGCTGAAACTAGGGAGATTCAAGCGAAAGGTACAGGACATGGGCGAACTGATGGACGCCCTTACCAGGACATGGTCAGTGGTAGGAGCAACCCGGCCCGGACGGGTCACGACAGGCCACACTCGGCGGCTTCCCCAGCCAAGGACCACACGGCGGGTCGCAGCATAATGCCGGTCAATACCAAGTTCATAACCAGCAATATCACCCACTGGGAATATTCCAACAACCTCCCCCGCAAGGAGACCCCCAGCGATAGGAGGACCGGGGAGGGTTCCAAAACAACCCCAAGCAGTTGAATAGCGGGAAGTACCACGTGTTCACCACTAACACTTGTAAACGGGATCGCAAGGTAAAGCACAGAACTTTCGTAGCTGAGCTGGCGCTTCCTCGATACCTTCACTGGTCAGAGCAACCCATAACGTGGAGCCGGGAAGACCATCCGCCCCGAGTCGTCAACCCTGGCGACTTAGCCTTGGTCGTGGCTCCTCAAGTCGGAGGATATACCCTCTCTAAAGTCCTTATGGACGGGGGCAGCAGCATCAACATCTTATACTTCGACACTTTCTGGCGGATGAACCTCCTCTAAAAGGACCTGATGCCATCGTCCACGGTTTTCCACGGTATTGTGCCTGGTAAGTCGGCATACCCCATTGGGCGGATCAAACTTAATGTGGCTTTTGGCACGGAATCAAACTACAAGAGCGAGTCTCTCTTGTTCGAGGTGGTCAAGATCAAGAGCCCCTACCATGCGTTGTTTGGACGACCGGCTTATGCCAAGTTCATGGCCCGCCCATGTTATGTTTATCTCAATCTCAAGATGCCTGGACCCAAGGGTCCCATCACCGTCCACGGCGCCAGGAAAATAGCCCAACAATGTGAGGAAGGAGATGCTGCCTATGCCGAGTCAGCTTGCGCGGCCGAGGAGCTTAAGTTTCACCAATCCCGCGTTGACCCGGCAGACATGATGCCGCTCAAAAAGCCGACTATCGATTATGAGCCGCCCCTCAAGTTCAAACCAGCAGACGATACCAAGGTCATTGAATTCACGCCGGGCGACTCAACCAAGCAGTTCACTATTAGGGCGGGTCTTGACACCAAATAGGAAAGCGCGCTCATCGAATTCATCCGTGAGAATCTGGACATCTTCGCATGGAAACCTCCTGACATGCCGGGTGTGCCGAGAGAATTCGCTGAGCACCATCTCAATACTGACCCCAAGGTTAAGCTAGTGCGGCAGTACCTCCGCTAGTTTAAAGAAGAGTGTCGTAAGGCAATTGGAGAAGAAGTGGTCCGGCTCCTTGCCGTCGAGTTCATTATCGAAGTTTTTCACCCTGAGTGGCTGGCTAACCCGGTCTTGGTACTCAAGAAGAATGGCACTTTCCGCATGTGCATTGATTACACGGACCTTAATAGAGCCTGCCCAAAGGATCCGTTCGCCCTTCCTCGCATTGATCAAATCATTGACTCGACGGCGGGTTGCGAACGTATGTGCTTCTTGGATGCTTACTCAGGATACCACTAGATAAAAATGGCGGTGGCGGATCAAGAAAAGACATCCTTCATAACCCCTTTCGGAGCTTTCTGTTATGTGTCCATGCCATTTGGACTTAAGAGCGCGGGGGCGACTTACTAGCGCTGCATCTAGAACTGCCTACACAGCCAGATAGGCCGTAACGTCCATGCTTACGTAGACGACATCGTGGTCAAATATCACCGCAAGGACTCACTGTTGGAGGATCTCAAAGAAACATTCAACAACCTGCGTGTTTACCATATGAGGCTTAACCCCACCAAGTGCGTATTTGGTGTCCCGGCAGGGAAGCTGTTGGGTTTTTTAGTGTCAGAACGAGGAATCGAGGCCAACCCAGAGAAGATTGCCGCGATTACTTTGCTTGGGAAACCATCCAATGTCAACCAAGTACAGCGCATGGCGGGTCGAATCGCGGCTTTGAGCCATTTCATAAGTCGCCTTGGGGAGAAGGCCATCCCTCTCTATCAGCTACTCAAGAAGACCGATCGTTTCGTGTGGACAGATGAGGCCAACGATGCTTTCGAAGCCTTGAAGAAGCAATTAGCTAACCCGCCGGTGCTAGTGGCTTCGGCAGACAAAGAGCCTATGCTCCTCTACATTGCGGCCAATTCCAGAGCCGTCAGCGTGGCAATAGTTGTCGAGCGAAAGGAGGAAGGGAAGGAGTACCCCGTCCAAAGGCCGGTGTATTTCATCAGCGAAGTCCTTACCCTCTCCAAGCAATGTTACCCGCATTGGGAAAAGTTGGTTTTTGGGGTGTTCATGGCGAGTCGAAAGTTGAAGCATTACTTTCAGGAACACCCGGTCATGGTTGTCAGCTCCGCTCCCCTCGGCGACATCATACATAACCGAGAGGCCACTGGACGGATTGCTAAATGGGCCATCGAGCTGGGTCCTCATCAGATTCAGTATACACCTCGTACGGCTATCAAGTCTCAAGCGCTCGTGGACTTCATCAATGATTGGACTGAGTTACAAATCCCTGAGGAAAGACCAGATCTTACATATTGGACCATCTACTTTGACAGGTCCAGATAGTTGGATGGCTCGGGGGCTGGCGTAGTGATAATCTCGCCTCACGGTGACAAGTTCTGTTATGTCCTCCGACTCATGTTTCCATGTACTAACAATGCAGCAGAATACGAAGCTTTGCTTCATGGTTTGCGACTCGCCAAGGAGATGAACCTCACGAGAGTGAGATGCTTGGGCGATTCTGATCTGGTGGCGCAGCAGGTTTCTGGCACTTGGGATTCACGAGACCCTTTGATGGCGGCTTACAGACGGGTTGTGTCGGACGTGGCGGGTCATTTCAATGGCTACCAGGTGGATCACATCGATCGATGGCTTAACGAAGTAGCGGACGCTCTTTCCCGCCTCGGTTCACAGCGTAAGCCGGTTCCTCCCAATGTCTTTTTGGATATATTATATAACCCGTCAGTAAAACTGCCTTCGGAAGAAGACCTGGCGGTGCTAGACCCCGAGTCTCAACTCGTGGCGGCTCTTCATGCTACTCCGGATTGGGCGATTCCCTATATGGCGTATCTCACCAGAGGCGAGTTACCTGCCGACGAGTTGCTAGCTCGCCAAGTTATCCGCCAGTGCAAATCTATGGCCATACATAATGGCGAGTTACATAAGCGTAGCACCTGAGGAGTATTCCAAAGATGCGTTTCTTCTGAGGAAGGCTGTATGATCCTCAATGAGATTCATGCGGGCGACTGTGGTCATCATGTTGGATCCCGATCCTTGGTTTCTAAAGCCTTCCGGCATGGGTTCTATTGGTTGACGTCTCACGCAGACGCAGAGGAAATCGTTCGCCGGTGTGATGGCTACCAAAAGTTTGGGCGATAGACGCATGTGTCGGCTCAGGAATTGCGGATGATACCAATCACTTGGCCGTTTGCATTCTGGGGGCTCGATATGCTCGGCCCTTTCAAAATGTCGTCTAATAAGAAGACTCATCTGTTGATGGCGGTTGACAAGTTTACCAAATGGGTGGAAGCAGAACCTGTTAGCAGTTGCGACGCCGAGATAGCTGTCAAATTCCTGAAAAAGCTAATTTTCCAGTTTGGGTATCCACATAGTATCATTACAGATAATGGTACCAACATTTCCAAAGGAGCAGTGCAAGAGTTCTGCTCCCAGGAGCATATCCGACTTGATGTTTCCGCGGTGGCGCGCCCCTAGTCTAATAGACAGGCAGAGAGGGCGAATCAGGAAATATTGCGAGGAATTAAACCCCGACTCATGGTGCCCTTGAACGCACGCCGGGATGTTGGGTTGAGGAATTGCCATCAGTTCTGTGGAGTATTAGGATGACTCCAAACCGCTCCACGGGTTTTACTCCCTTCTTCCTGGTCTATGGGGCGGAGGCGGTGTTACCAAGCGACATCAAACATGATTCTCCGTGAGTCGCCGCTTACGTGGAGCAGGACAACGAGTCAGCACGGCAAGACTCGCTGGACGCCTTGGAGGAGGAACGTGATTTGGCCGCGTCACGGTCGGCGATTTATTAACAGGATTTACGCCGTTATCATAACCGCCGGGTCAAGAGCCGAGCTTTCCAAGAAGGCAACTTAGTGCTCCGTTTGATTTAAGATGATACCGGTATGCACAAGTTGTCACCTCCATGGGAAGGACCGTTTGTCGTCAGCAAGAACCTTCGGAACAGCTCCTACTATTTGATGGATCTTCGTCTAGATCGACCAACCACGGAGGTTAACACAACTCGCCCCTGGAACATAGCCCATCTGCGGTCTTATTACACATAGAGCCATGAGCTCCCTTTTCTCTTTTATTAAGTTTTTGTAATCCATGAATTGTGAAAGCAATAAAGCCGGCACCCACGAATTTTGGGGTCCTTTGCCGTTTCAGCTTTTGAAAGCATGAGTCTTTATTGTTCTATAAGTCGCCCAAACATGGACGCTATCAGCATCAGAGAGCATAAGTCGCCATGCTGCACTTATTTCAAAATTGGATGCTCGTAAGCCAAAGAGGACCAAAAGTTGCCATGTCGCACGGTTCAAACATAGGCGCCTTATATGGTTTTTTGAGAAGTAAACCGGCTTACTTGGGGGCTACTAGTCCCCAAGTCGTTTTGTAGTAAGAGCGTATACGCTTCTGTAATCCTATGCCTGGTTTATTCTTAAACCGTAGGTCACTTGGGGGCTTCCACTCATTGAGTTTAGCCTGAATACCCTCTTGTCTAGCAAAAAATTACCGCATTACAAATGGTTATACTAGACTATGTGTTGAACAAGTCGCCACATGGACCTATGTACTCAAGGCGAGTAAATCTGTTATTTGGACCCTGAACTCGTCTTGGTTAAAACATAGAAGGTACCGGCCAGAGTCACACATGGAAAATAGAGAAACCATTGATTCATTGAACCCGCTTCACAGAAGCTTGACTCGCGCCTCATCAGCCGGTCTAAAATAACAAAGCTTTTTTGAAAAGCTTCCTAAGGATAACACTAGAGTTATGTAGACTCATCTTATCCTATCAAAACTCATTGAGTCGATAAAATTTTCTTTTGAACTGGTCTTGATTATAACTCGCCCTCGTTCATGTTTTTCTAACCCGGGGGATGATTTCTCTCTCGCCCTGATTCAGGGGGCTGGTTTATTCCTGGACATACACTTGCTTAAATGAAGCTATTATTTTCCTAACAGACCAGGACAAATTTGGAGCCATTACTTGGTTCATCAAACGTTGTAGGCGAGTCATGAAAAGGTTCAGGGACTACAAATGGTTCCGTCCAAAAGACAATATGGCATGTTTGGTGTTTCACCCACACTAGCAAGATAATTACATGGCTTTCACGGCCAAAATGGATATCACTCCCCAGCAAAGGAAGAATCCCTGGGCAAGTTAAGCCACCGCCGAGTCGCCTTGCCTCGAGCTTTCTCCACCTTCAATTCGTAAATCTCCCAGCTTCGAGTTACACCTGGATAAGGCGATGAACTCATCTTCCTCAGCCAGGAACTAAGACAGGTCCAAATCAAGATTGAAAGGATTCTTGGGGCGGCTGGGAACTGATGACCCACAAGTATAGGGGATCAATCGTAGTCCTTTCGATAAGTAAGAGTGTCGAACCCAACGAGGAGCAGAAGGCTCTGATAAATGGTTTTCAGCAAGCTAATAACTGCAAGCACCGAAAGTAGCGGTAACAAGTGATGGTGTAGTGAGGTGAAACGTGGCAAGTGAAAAGTAACAAGTAACAAGTAGTAGAAACGGTGCAGCAAAGTGGCCCAATCCCTTTTGCAACAAGGTACAAGCCTGAACAAAGTCTTATAGGAGGAAAAACGCTCCCGAGGACACACGGGTATTTCTGTCATGCTAGTTTCACCATGTTCATGTGATTCGCGTTCGTTACTTTGATAGTTTGATATGTGGGTGGACCGGCGCTTGGGTACTGCCCTTACTTGGACAAGCATCCCACTTATGATTAACCCCTCTCGCAAGCATACGCAACTACGAAAGAAGAATTAAGACAACGTCTAACCATAGCATTAAACTAGTGGATCCAAATCAGCCCCTTGCGAAGCAACGCACAAACTGGGTTTAAGCTTCTGTCACTCTAGCAACCCATCATCTACTTACTACTCCCTAATGCCTTCCTCTAGGCCCAAATATGGTGAAGTGTTATGTAGTCTACATTCACATAACGCCACTAGAGGAAAAGACAACATACAACATATCAAAATACCGAACGAATACCAAATTCACATGACTATTATTAGCATAACTTATCCCATGTCCTCAGGAACAAAAGTAACTACTCACAAAGCATAATGATAATCATGATGAGAGGTGTAATGAATAGCATCAAGGATCTGAACATAAACTCTTCCACCAAGTAATCCAACTAGCATCAACTACAAAGAGTAATCAACACTACTAGCAACCTTACAAGTACCAACCGGAGTCGCGAGACGGAGATTGGTTACAAGAGATGAACTAGGGTTTGGAGAGGATATGGTGCTGATGAAGATGTTGATGGAGATGACTCCCCTCCGACGAGAGGAGTGTTGGTGATGACGATGGCGACGATTTCCCCCTCCGGAGCTCTAGTTTCCCCGACAGGATCGTCCTGCCGGAGCTCTAGATTGGTTCTGCTCAAGTTCCGCCTCGTGGCGGCGGAGAATCCACGAAAAAGCTCCACCTTGATTTTTTCTGGAACGAAACCCTTCATTTAGCAAAAGTGGGGGGCTAGTGGGCCGCCAGGGTGCCCACAAGCCTTGTAGCCGCCGCCAGGGGGGTAGGTGGCGGCAACCAGGCTTGTGGGCTCCTGGTAGCTCCCCTCTGGTACTTCTTTCGCCCAGTATTTTTTATATATTCCCAAAAAATCCACGTTGATTTTCAGGGCATTTGGAGTTGCATAGAATAGAGGACTCAGACTTGCTCCTTTTCCAGTCCAGAATTCCAGCTGCCGGTATTCTCCCTCTTGAAATAAACCTTGCAAAATAAGAGAGAAAAGGCATAAGTATGGTACCACAAAGTAATATAACAGTCCATAAAGCGATAAATATCAACATGAAAGCATGATGCAAAATGGACGTATCAACTCCCCCAAGCTTAGACCTCGCTTGTCCTCAAGCGAAAACCAAGATCCATAAACATGTCCACATGTTTAGGGATGGAGGTGTCGATAAAACATAACATGGACATGAGGGCATCATGATCACACATAGAACAGCAATACATCATAAAGATTCTTATGGGAAAGTAACAATTCCTTCACAAAGCAAAGTATGAAACAAAAACCTTACCGAGAAGTAGCCAACAACATTCCATAGTCTTGAAGCAATTGCAATTTATCATAACATCAGAAAGAGTCTAATAAGAGCTTCTAAAGCAAACCCACATACTCAATCATCTCTTTTGTTTTCCACAATTGTTACAACTCACGTGGTACTCATGGCATCAAAGTTTTAGCTGGACACAGAGAAAGATAGGGGATTATAGTTTTGCCTCCCAACCATTTACCTCAAGGGTAAAGTCAACAATAATAAAGCATAAGTACTCATCTCCAAGTTGATATATGAATATAGATCTTTCCCTAGCATGTGACGGTAGCCAAGACAAAGGCAAAATATGGAATTGGTGAAGATCACCATGACTCTTCCAAGGGCAAAAAGTAAAGTTACAAGATAGGCCCTTCGCAGAGGGAAGCAGAGGTTGTCATGCGCTTTTGAGGTTTGGATGTGTGTCCTCTTAGTGCGGAGGATCATCACTTTATATTGCCTCCTGTGATAAAGAACTTTATTATGCAGTCTGTCGCTTTATGTCTTCCTCATCACAGGTTTGTATAAAGCTTATTGTCCACATACTAATAGATCATACATATTAGAGAGCATTTTTTATTGCTTGCACCGATGACAACTTACTTGAGGGATCTTATTCAATCCATAGGCAGGTATGGTGGACTCTCATGGCAAAACTGGGTTGAAGGTTTATGGATGCACAAGTAGTATCTCTACTTGGTGCGGGAGTTTTGGCTAATATGAGGTGGAAGGAATCGTCACATGCTAAAGGATCTCTAATCATATAACATTGTTTGGAACCAATCAAACACAATTCATTATGTTGTCTTCCTTGTCCAACATCTACTTCTAAGCATGTAATAGTTTGGTGAGTGCTCACAATTATAGGAACTGTCTAAGATGATATATTTATATGTGAACCTATCTTTCCTTATTACTTCTTATTAATTGCAACAATGACTGAGGTCTATGTTGGTCTATTCTCAACAAGTTTCAGTCATCATACTTGTTATATGTGAAGCTATCACTTTCCATAAGATCATTTCATGATCTTTCATGCTATCGTTCTTTTCATACCTTTGATCACGGCACAAAGCAAAGCCCTTGACTAAGATACTCTTTATTATATAGCTCGCAAGCTCGAATACATCGGGGGAGAGACACAAGGCAAAAGACTCAAACTAAACACTAAAGATTTATTCTACTAAGAGAAGAAATCAAAACTGAAAAGGAAAGAACTAAAACAAAGGTAAAAGCAAAAGATATAAAGGTGATACGATACCAGGGAAACTCCCCCAAGCTTGGAAAAAGCCAAGGGGATTGCCCATACCAATGCTTAGTTGTCTTCCTTTAGTGGTGACGGTGGTGGAGTTGTTGAAGCAGTCTTGAGCTTGTCTAATTTCCACTTGAGCATAAAGTTCTGCTCCCTCAGATCGTCATTTTCCTCCTCAAGCTTCAACACTCTATGGCAAAGTTCCTGCTTACTCTCCTGCAAGAAACGAGAAGGGATAAACAAGGTCTTAGGCTTCTTCCTTTGGTCAGACAGGCTTGACTTCTTGAACTCCACATGAGTGCATCCAGGTTGAGGTAGAGGAGCCTCCTCTTCTTCGGAACTCGTTTATTCCTTCCCCTTGGGATCATAGTCCTCTTCCTCGTCAGTGGTCCAGCCATATGATTCCAAGTCCCCATAGACCTTGGATTAGCAAGGTAATCACCCACATAGCTCTCCCCCTCTGAATCCTGAGAAGACATCTTGACCTAGATCTGCGGCAGAAAACGGGCTCGAAACGAAAATAGAGGAAAACTGCGCGATACGGAGATCAAAACCATCGGGCGTATATATAATGATTTTTTCTGGACCAAAAGGAGTGCTCTGCAAGAAAACGGAGTCCGGGAGGTTCACGAGGTGCCCACAAGCCCTGTAGCCGCCGCCAGGGGGGTAGGTGGCTTGTGGCCGCCTCGTGCGCTCTCCGGACTGCTTTTTATTTTTCTATTTTTCCAAAAATTCCAAAACGGAGAAAATGTCCTATTGGAAAATTTTCGGAGTCCAATTACTTACCGAAACACATACCTCTTCGTTTTCAGGGTCTGAAACAGGCTGATAAACATCCCTTATGTACTCCTCTAGAGTTATGATATTGATGATATTGGTCTCAACATTTATGGGAGTACCAAAGAATAATGCTTGACTCTTTGCCCATTTACCACTCTAGGAAAATTACCTTCCGTGTTGTTGATTTTGATGGCACCGGAACGATATACTTCCTCGACAACGTAAGGACCTTCCCATTTAGAGAGAAGCTTGCCTGCGAAGAATCATAAGCGAGAATTGTATAGCAGGACATAATCACCTACATTGAACTCTCGTTTTTGTATTCTTCTATCGTGCCATCTCTTAACCTTTTCCTTGAACAACTTGGCATTCTCATATGCCTGGGACCTCCATTCATCTAATGAGCTGATATCAAACAACCGCTTCTCACCGGCAAGTTTGAAATCGAAGTTAGCTCTTTGATTGCCCAATAAGCTTTGTGTTCCACCTCAAGAGGTAAATGACAGGCCTTACTGTAAACCATTTTATACGGCGACATGCCCATGGGATTCTTGTAAGCAGTCCTATAAGCCCATAACGCATCGTCAAGTTTGCTAGACCAATTCTTCCGAGATCTATTGACAGTCTTTCGTAAGATCAATTTGATCTCCCTATTACTCAACTCCACTTGACCACTAGACTGAGGATGATAAGGAGATGCAACTCTATGGTTGACATCATGCTTAGCAAGCATCTTGCGGAAAACACCATGAATGAAGTGTGAACCGCCATCAATCATCAAATATCTAGGGACTCCAAATCTTGGGAAAATGACTTCTTTCAGCATCTTAATAGAGGTGTGATGATCAGCATTTCTAGTGGGGATAGCTTCTACCCACTTAGTGACATAATCAACAGCGACTAAGATGTGAGTATACCCATTCGAACTCGGGAAGGGTCCCATATAATCAAAGCCCCAGACATCAAATGGTTCAATGACAAGTGAATAGTTCATAGGCATTTCCTGACGTTTACTGATGTTCCCTATTCTTTGGCATTCGTCACAAGACAAGACAAACTTACGGACATCCTTGAAGAGAGTGGGCCAATAGAAACCTGATCGCAATACCTTATGAGCAGTTCTATCTCCAGCATGGTGTCCTCCATAGGCTTCGGAATGACACTTCCGCAGGATCTGTCCCTGTTCATGTTCAGGCACACAACGTCTAATAACACCATCTACTCCTTCCTTATAAAGGTGAGGATCATCCCAAAAGTAGTGTCTCAAATCAAAGAAGAATTTCTTCTTTTGCTGATAGGTGAAACTGGGTGGTATGTATTTGTCTATGATATAGTTTGCGTAATCAGCATACCACGGTGCACTATGCGAAGTGCGGATGACATTTAATTGGTCATCAGTAAGGCTGTCATCAATAGGTCGTGGGTCATCAAGGACATTCTCTAGCCTGGACAAGTTATCTGCTACAGGGTTATCAGCACCCTTTCGGTCAACGACGTGCAAATCAAATTCCTATAGCAGGAGAACCCATCTGATTAGCCTAGGCTTAGCGTCCTTCTTCTCCATAAGGTACTTAATAGCAGCATGGTCAGAGTGAATAGTGACTTTAGAGTCAACTATATAAGATCTGAACTTTTCACATGCAAACACGACTGCTAAAAACTCCTTTTCCGTAGTGGCATAGTTTCTCTAGGCACTGTCTAGAGTTTTACTAGCGTAGTGAATAACATTCAACTTCTTGTCAACTCTTTGTCCTAGAAGAGCACCAACAGCATAATCACTAGCGTCACACATGATCTCAAAAGGCAAGTTCCAATCAGGTGGTTGAACAATAGGTGCGGTTATCAAGGCCTTCTTAAGTATTTCGAAAGCTTCCTCGCAATCCTCATCAAAAACAAAAGGAACATCCTTCTGCAAGAGGTTGGTAAGAGGCCTAGAAATCTTAGAGAAGTCTTTAATGAACCTTCTATAGAAACCAGCATGACCTAGGAAACTTCGTATACCTCTGGTATCTGGGGGCAAGGCATTTTCTCAATTGCATCAACCTTAGCCTTATCAACTTCAATGCCTCTTTCAGAAATTTTATGTCCTAAGATGATGCCTTCATTAACCATAAAGTGGCACTTCTCCCAATTCAAGACAAGATTGGTGTCTTTACATCTCTGTAAGACTCGATCAAGGTTGCTGAGGCAATCATCAAAGGAAGACCCGTAAACGGAGAAGTCATCCATGAAAACCTCGACAATCTTTTCACAAAAGTCAGAGAATATAGCCATCATACATATTTGAAAGGTGGCAGGTGCATTGGATAGGCCAAAGGGCATACGTCTATAAGCAAAGGTACCGAAGGGGCACGTGAAAGTGGTTTTCTCCTGGTCAGATTGTGCAACAGGTATTTGCGAGAAACATGAATAACCGTCTAGAAAGTAGAAGCGTGTGCGTTTGGATAGCCTTTCTAGCATTTGGTAATGATCTTTTCTAGTGGCTTTATTCAATTTACTAAAATCGATCACCATCCTATAGCCATTAATAATCCTCTGTGGGATCAATTCATCCTTATCATTAGGGACAATGGTAATGCCTCCCTTCTTAGGAACGCAATGTACCGGACTCACCCAATCACTATGAGCAATAGGATAAATGATTCCTGCTTCTAGAAGCTTTAATATTTGTTTTCTCACGACCTCTTTCATCTTAGGATTCAATCTCCTTTGATGATCAACAACTGGTTTGAAGTCAGGATCAGTTTTAATCTTGTGCTGGCATAGAGTAGGACTAATGCCCTTAAGATCATCAAGAGTATATCCAATATCCGCACGGTGCTTCCTCAGAGTTTTTAGTAACTTCTTTTCTTCATGCTGTGAGAGGCAAGCACTAATAATAATAGGATATATCTCCTTTTCATCAAGATAGGCATACTTAAGAGTATCAGGCAACTGTTTAAGCTCGAACACAGGATCACCCTTTGGTGGGGGAGGATCCCCAAGCAGTTCAACAGGCAGATTATTCTTGAGAATAGGATATTGTTCTAAAACAATTTTATCTATGTCATCTCTTTCATCCATATACATATCATTTTCATGCTCAAGCAGATATTGCTCTAAAGGATCCGTAGGATGTATGGCAATAGAGGCAAGACCAATGATTTCATCCCTACTAGACGACTCTTTTTCATGGGGTTGTCTTCCAAACTTGGAGAAGTTAAATTCATGAGACACACCCTCGAAACTAACAGTGATAGTCTGCTTAATGCAATCAATATGAGCATTGACAGTGTTGAGAAAGGGTCTACCAAATATGATGAGACAAAAGCTATCTTGTGCAGTAGCAAGGACGAGGAAATTAGTAGGATACTTCGTCTTACCACACAGGGCTTCTACGTCTCTCACAATTCCCAGAGGGCAGATAGTGTCTCTATTAGCTAGCGTAATAGTGACATCAATGGGTTCTAACTCAGCAGGTGCAATCTCATCTTTGATTTCATCATACAGGGACCGGGGTATTGCACTAACACTAGCGCCCATATCACACAAACCATGATAACAGTGATCTCCTATCTTGACAGAAACAACGGGCAGGCCAACTACAGGTCCGTATTTGTCTTTCGCGTGAGGTTTAGCAATTCTAGCGGAGTCCTCACAGAATTTAATAACATGCCCGTCTATGTCTTCGGCTAAGAGATCTTTGATAATAGCAACACTAGGTTCAACTCTAATCTCCTGAGGGGGTGCAAGTGGTCTAATGTAACCCCTACGTATCACAGTTGGAGATTTAGAATAATCCTTTTTCCTAGCAGGGTATGGTGGTTTCTCAGCGTAGGCACAAGGAACAATAGGATCACTAAAAGCAATGACTCTCTCTTCAACTAGATTGGGTTTAAGTATGTTGATTTCTACAGGAGGATGATAATTAAACCACTTCTCTTTGGGAAGATCAACATGAGCAGCAAAAGATTCACATAGAGACGCTACTATCTCAGAGTCAAGTCCATACTTAGCGCTAAAATCTCTAGAGGTGTTTGTTTCAACAAAAGATTTAACGCAATCAAACTGGAAATTCATACCTGACTCCTTACCTTCTTCAAGCTCCCAATCTTTAGAGTTACGTTTGATTATTTCCAATAAATTCCACTTGTGGTCAATATCCTTCTTCATAAAAGAACCGGTACAAGAAGTATCGAGCATGGTACGATCTTCATGAGAAATCCGAGCATAAAAGTTTTGAGTGATAATTTCTCTTGAGAGCTCATGATTGGGGCATGAATATAGCATTGATTTAAGCCTCCCCCAAGCTTGAGCTATGCTTTCCCTGTCACGAGGCCAAAAGTTATAAATATAATTCCGATCACGATGTACTAAATGCATAGGATAAACTTTTGATGAAATTCTAATTTCAACCGATTGTAGTCCCATGATCCAGTATCATCACATAGCCTATACCATGTCAACGCCTTATCCTCCGAAGATAAAGGAAATACTTTCTTCTTTACCTCATCCTCGGGCAAACCTGGAAGCTTAAATAAACCACAAACTTCATCTACATAGATTAGATGCAAGTGTGGATGTGATGATCCATCTCCTGTAAAAGGATTAGCGAGCAGTTTCTCAAGCATACCCGAAGGAATTTCATAAAAGATATTTTCAGTAGGTACCTCAGGTTGAGGAGCAACTCCTCGTTCTTCCATTCGTGGTGAAGATACCCCAAACAAACTCCTCAAAGGATTAGTTTCCATAGTGACAAGTGACAATAAATTTCAGCACCGGATATAAATGTTTCCTTACCAAATTCCACTTAGCAAAGGCGCTTCACTCCCCGGCAACGGCGCCAGAAAAGAGTCTTGATGACCCACAAGTATAGGGGATCAATCGTAGTCCTTTCGATAAGTAAGAGTGTCGAACCCAACGAGGAGCAGAAGGCTCTAATAAACGGTTTTCAGCAAGGTAATAACTGCAAGCACTGAAAGTAGCGGTAACAAGTGATGCTGTAGTGAGGTGAAACGTAGCAAGTGAAAAGTAACAAGTAACAAGTAGTAGCAACGGTGAGAAAAGTGGCCCAATCCCTTTTGCAGCAAGGGACAAGCCTGAACAAAGTCTTATAGGAGGAAAAACGCTCCCGAGGACACACGGGAATTTCTGTCATGCTAGTTTCATCATGTTCATGTGATTCGCGTTCGTTACTTTGATAGTTTGATATGTGGGTGGACCGGCGCTTGGGTACTGCCTTACTTGGACAAGCATCTCACTTATGATTAACCCCTCTTGCAAGCATCCGCAACTACGAAATAAGAATTAAGACAACGTCTAACCATAGCATTAAACTAGTGGATCCAAATCAGCCCCTTACGAAGCAACGCATAGACTGGGGTTTAAGCTTCTGTCACTCTAGAAACCCATCATCTACTTACTACTCCCCAATGCCTTCCTCTAGGCCCAAATATGGTGAGTGTTATGTAGTCGACGTTCACATAACACCACTAGAGGAAAAGACAACATACAGCATATCAAAATACCGAACAAATACCAAATTCACATTACTATTATTAGCATAACTTATCCCATGTCCTCAGGAACAAAAGTAACTACTCACAAAGCATAATCATAATCATGATCGGAGGTGTAATGAATAACATCAAGGATCTGAACATAAACTCTTCCACCAAGTAATCCAACTAGCATCAACTACAAAGAGTAATCAACACTACTAGCAACCTTACAAGTACCAATCGGAGTCGCGAGACGGAGATTGGTTACAAGACATGAACTAGGGTTTGGAGAGGATATGGTGTTGATGAAGATGTTGATGGAGATGACTCCCTTCGACGAGAGGAGTGTTGGTGATGACAATGGCGACGATTTCACCCTCCGGGAGGGAAGTTTCCCCGACAGGATCGTCCTGCCGGAGCTCTAGATTCGTTCTGCTCAAGTTCCGTCTCGTGGCGGCGGAGAATCCACGAGAAAGCTCCACCTTGATTTTTTTGGAATGAAACCCTTCATATAGCAAAAGAGGGGGGCCAGTGGGCCGCCAGGGTGCCCACAAGCCCTATAGCCGCCGCTAGGGCGGTAGGTGGCGGATACCAGGCTTCTGGGCTCCTGGTAGCTCCCCTCTGGTACTTCTTTCGCCCGGTATTTTTTATATATTCCCAAAAAATTCCATGTTGATTTTCACGGCATTTGGAGTTGCGTCGAATAGTGGACTCAGACTTGCTCCTTTTCCAGTACAGAATTCCACCTGCTGGTATTCTCCCTCTTCAAATAAACCTTGCAAAATAAGAGAGAAAAGGCATAAGTATGGTACCACAAAGTAATATAACAGTCCATAAAGCGATAAATATCAACATGAAAGCATGATGCAAAATGGACGTATCAGGAACCAGGCTGGCAATTTGATAAGAAGGAGGCGTCACTTTCTTTTTGTTTTCATCATAGGCGGATTGATACTTCTTCAGGTCAAAACTCGCCGCCAGTTGAGTCGCCGCGTAGCGCGATTCTACGATGGTTCGCTTACAATCCACTTCGGTGAATTCTGAGCCATCAACCTTCAGCTCAGGGTAGCCGGCGACTATTTCCTCGGTTTTGAGCTCCGGGGCATATGCAAGGCACCGACTTAGGGTGTTCAACACACCTGTTCGGGCAGCTGATCTCTTTAATTCTTCTACTTGAGGAGCCAGCATGGACAAGAAGCCGAGCATTTGCTTGATGGTCATTGTTGGCTCCTTACTGCCCCTCACTGCCTTGATTGATAACACGCCTCCCGTGTACAGCTGCTCAGCAAAGGTGTATATGGCCCTCAATTTAGTCATACAGTCGTCTGGCAGCTTGACGGCTCAGGCACCTGCAACAGGGGCATAAGTATTTGGAGATTTTTGATCCCAACATGGTTAATCAAAAGGCATTCAGTAATCAAACTTACCAAACATGGCGACTGTCATGTTGGATACATGCTTTTTCAAGCCAGTCAGCTCCTGTTGGGTGACTTTCAATTTTTCTTCTGCTTGTTCAGCACGCTTCAAGATGGCGGTTTGATCGGCGTTGGCTTTTTTCTCAAATTTCTTCTGGTCAGCCTTCATTTTTTCTAACTCGGCCTGCACCAAGCGGAATTTAGCCTCCAGCCCAGAGTAAGCATCTTGTTGACTAGTCAAATTCTTCTTTAAGTCGGCTACCGCCGTCTCACTCTGGGCCATAGACTCCTGCATATGATAATTTGGGGAGACAAGTCTCAGAATTTTTGCAAGCAATACTCCTAAAACTTGGGGGCTAATGTATGATTTTTTGTCAAAAAGTCATACCACATACAAGACACGGCTCATATTCTGAAAAAGATGACCCGGCCCTTGGGGCTACAGGTTGAAGTTTTCTATTACAAGACCCGGCTCATCTTCAAAAAAAGATGACCCGGCCCTTGGGGGCTACAGGTTGAAGTTTTCTATTACAAGACCCGGCTCATCTTCAAAAAAGATGACCCGGCCCTTGGGGGCTACAAGTTGAAGTTTTCTTTTACAAGACCCAGCTCAGCTTCTGAAAAAGTTGACTCGGCCCTTGGGGGCTACAGGTTGAAGTTTTTTCTTACAAGACCCGACTCATCTTCTGAAAGAGATGACCCAGCCCTTGGGGGCTACAGGTTGAAGTGTTCTTCTGCAAATACCTGGCTCATCTTCAAAAAGATGACCCGACCCTTGGAAGGCTAATGAGTATAGGAATATATATCCGCATACCTCGTGTTTGGTCTTCATAAGGCGGAGCAGGCTTTTGTTCATCTCAAAATCCTTCTCCAGGTGAGTTGTGAAGCTGCAGCATAGCTAGTCAAATTCCAGCTTCTCGTATTGAGGAAGTTGGAGATGTTCTGAGTCACCATCAGGGGAAAGGCGACTTCCCTTCGAGGTATGTTTGGAGAGCACGGCAGCCGGAGGAGTAGAGTAGCCAAAGTCGGTAACCACGACGTCTGGATCGTCGGTCGCCTTGAGAGGGCTTGGCAGGTTACTCTGGCCAGCGGGTTCTTTCAAAATGACGGGCGAGTCATCTTCGGCATCGGGAATGTTGCCTGCAGGAATGTCGCAAGCCGCCTTTTGCTCCCCTTCAGCCTCGGGAATAGATGTGCCCGCGCCTAAGGCATCAGATGTTTGCTGTGCAGAAGGAGAGTCACCGGTTTTCCTTTTCTTTGCTTGTGCCGTGCGATAAAGCGCCAAGGTTGAAAGCACATGTTATTGTTTAAAAAGCCTAGGTTAACAGTGTAAACTTACCCTTGCACACGAACCATCGGCGGGAGAGCAGAGATGGCCGAGTCACCAGATGTGGGAGGAGAAGTTTGACAGGACAAAGGTTTGAAAGTCACAAAAATGGCGGGTTATATTTCACACGTCAAAAGATACAGCAAGACAGGCGTACCTCACTGGTCCGTTTGCGACCGGTCGTCTTCTCGGGCAGTCGAGTGACTAAGTCACCAGAGCGACTGCGGGTCTTGCGAGAGGGGGTGAATCTTGCTTTCTTCAAAAGGAAATCAGGGTCCATATAATCATGAGGATGAGACATGGGCACTTTTCCGCAGATCCGCCTGGCTGGTCTAGGAGAAGAAGAAGGTGAGTCGGAATAAATGGAAATTACCTCGGCTGCATCCTTCTTGCTTTCATCGTCATCACCCTACATGAAAAGAAATATGGTATAAACTTAAGTCGGAACATATAGAGAAGGGACAAGAAAGAATCCTTACCTCAGAATTCGCCTCGTCTGCATGAGAGTCGCCAACAAAGGATGAATCTTTGATGGTTGTTTTCTTCTTGCTCACCGTTTTCTTCTTCTTGGGTGGTGCCTTGGTGGACTTTGGTGAACGTCTTTGGGACCCCTCCGCCAAAACACATCGGTTTTCTGACAAACGAAGACAGGTCTTTAATCATGAAAGTTGCTAAGTATAAACAAGACAAGTGGCGACTTAGATTCTTACTGGAGGCACCGGGTTGGCACGGCAGAAGCCTCTGAGACCGATCTTGGCACATTCTTCCAGAGGCTCGCCGGTTAATCTCTTGATGGCTCCGACGATTTCGCTCTGTGAAAGTTGGCGGCGACTAGCACGCTATGGATGCTCTAAAGTGCCATCATAATCATATATCAACCCGTCGCGGTGGCTCAAGGGAAGGATATTCCACTCTATCCAGCAGCAGAATAGGTCGATCCTGATGAGCCCGTTGTTGTACAAGAATTTTAGATCTGAAAAGAGTGGAATGAACTCCGACTCTTCTTCTTCAGTAAGCTTGTTAGGGAATTTGAATTACATAGGCAAACGGTCTGCTCTGAAACCCGGAAGAGGGTTCTCGCCTGGTGGAGCAGTGTTTTGGCAGTAGAACTATAACTCGGCCCATCCTTTGGGGTGAGTGGGCAAAAGAACTGCCGGGAATCCACGCTCGCAGCGTCTCTGAACGTTGACTCCTCCTAGTTCATGGTTGGGACCGTTGGAGAACTCGGTCTGGCGGTTTAAGTGGAAGAAGTTCCAGAACAAAGGGACCGAGGGTTCTTTCTGTAAGTACACTTCATAGAAAACCTGGAATTGGCATAGATTGGTGATGGAATTGGATCCTAGGTCTTGAGGATGAAGGTTGAGGAAGTGCAGGACGTCTCTGAAGAACTTTGATCCAGGCGTCTTGAATCCACGCTCGACGTAGTCGGTAAATATCACTACTTCTCCTCGCCCCGGGTTGGAAATTAACTCGCTAGGGCGGTTCTCCAACCAATAATCTCTTTACCGTCAAGGAGACCCGCCTCGACGTATTTCTCGACAGTGGCATCATCGACTTTGGTTGGCAACCAATCACACTTCGTGATGGTCATGACTACAAAAAACGGAGTGCGAGGCGACTCAGCAAAGATTAAGAAGTATTCTAACCCGCTGGTGCGGGTCTATGGTGTTCACAAAAAGGTTTGGTAACTCGCCCACCAGACTGAAAGAAAGGGGCGTCCTGACTACAGTAATTAAACTGAGTCGCCATGAAGGATGAAGCTAAAAGGCGACTCTTAGAAACATTCTTGTCCTTAGAGATATTCTCAATGGGTTAAAAAAACATGTTTCTATAGATAGGCGGAAAGCTATGGATCTATGGACATGTAAAAAATAAGAAGATGTTGTCCGAGGTAATGGCGATGAACTGTGCATATAGTACCACTCCTGAGCTGGTCAGCAGGACATGGGTTTGAACTAGCGGGAGGTCGAGATTAAAATGGCCGATGCCTATTGCAATCTGAAGCTAATCATGGCAATGGGGAGCAGATCTACTATGGATCAAGGTGTTCATATGCTATGCAGTTGAGAGCTATGGCCATGGAGTTCTTGGTCTACACCTAAGAAAGGGAAGAAGTGTACCTGGTAACAGGGGATGGCCGCCGGGAATGGAGGCTCGGGCCTTCGTGTTCCTTGTCGCCGGGAGAGCCGCGGTCGATGGAGAAAGACTCCGGGAGCCGAGGATGATGCCGGACGCCGGAGCTGAGATGACGCCGGGATGATGGAGCTCGGAGACTATGTCGGGAGGCCGGTGCGCGGAAATGAAGGCGAAGACGAAGGGAGAATGGGGGTAGGTGACGAGGTTCCTCTTCCCCCCATTTCCCTCGGTATTTAAGGAGCAGGAACAGGAAACGAGGCTGTCAACGCGGGAATCAAGGCGACAAGTCAGTAAACGCAATGATGGCGCCTTGATTTTCGGGATAAACAATTATGGGCGAAAGATTTGCTGACAGTTACAGTGTTTGGGAACTGGAACCGAGGAGATGAGGCGACACCCTTTAATGTTGTATGGCGACTCAGCTTAGAGTGCCACGAATGGCGGCTTAGCGTTTGCCGAAGGCTGGAAATAAGGAGAATCGCCCCAAGATTGAAGGGAGTTTATTGACACAAATGAATTCATGACAATCTGGGGCCTAATGTTGGGGATGTTACCTGTGGGTAACCCGCCCTTAATGGGCCGGGTCACCAAAGGGGCGACTCGCCTTTGGCCATGTGTCCAGTGGCCCAAGAGTCGTGGGGCGGTTCAAGAAGACCGTGCGGATGATGGAATCTCAAGGAAGCTCTTGGCCATAGGGAGCACGGCGACTTAGAGATAAGGAAAACTACCAAGTGTAGGATAGCAGGACTTTATAAACCCTAGGGCCTCGACCTGTATATAAATGCGAGTCCCAGGGAAGGATCAGGCGAGTTAGAGAGAATCAAGAGCTAGGTCCGGCGACTTACGCCCTCCTTGTAATCGAAACCATCATCAATCTACACAAAGCAGGACGTAGGCTTTTACCTCCTCACGAGGGGCCGAACCTGGGTAAATCTGAGTCTCGCTTTCGCTCACCCCCTTTGAGTCGCCACCAAGGTGTGATGGCTTCATCCCTAAGTCCTTTCACGAGGACATCTATCATGACAAAACCACGATAATTGTCATGCCCCTACTGATCCCTTAGAGCAATACTTGCTTGAGCATGCAAATGATATGCATATGGATGAAAGGGATGAGATAGATAGAGTTGTCTTAGAACAATATCCTATCCTTAAGAATGACTTGCATGTTGAACTGCTTGGGGATCCACCCCCACCAAAGGGTGATCATGTATTCGAGCTTAAACAGTTGCCTCGTACTCTTAAGTATGCTTATCTTGATGAAAAGGAGATATATCATGTCATTATTAGTGCTAGCCTCTCAGAGCATGAAGAAAAGAAGTTACTAAAAACTCTGAGGAAGCACCGTGCTGCTATTGGATATACTCTTGATGATCTTAAGGGCATTATCCTACCCTATGCCAGCACAAGATTAAAACTGATCCTGACTTCAAACCAGTTGCTGATCATCAAAGGAGATTGAATCCTAAGATGAAAGAAGTAGTGAGAAAAGAAATACTAAAGCTCCTGGAAGTAGGTATCATTTATCCTATTGCTCACAACGATTGGGTGAGTCCGGTGCATTCGTCCCTAAGAAGGGAGGCATTACCGTTGTCCCTAATGATAAGGATGAATTGATCCCTCAGAGGATTATTACTGGCTATAGGATGGTGATCGATTTTAGGAAATTGAATAAAGCCACTAGGAAAGATCATTACCCTTTGCCTTTTATCGACCAAATGCTAGAAAGGTTGTCCAAACACACACACTTCTGCTTTCTAGACGGATATTCTGGTTTCTCCCAAATACCAGTTGCACAATCTGATCAGGAGAAAACCACTTTCACCTGCCCTTTCGGTACCTTTGCTTACAGATGTATGCCTTTTAGCTTATGTAATGCACCTTCCACTTTTCAAAGATGTATGATGGCTATATTCTCTGACTTTTGTGAAAAGATTGTTGAGGTTTTCATGAATGACTTCTCCGTTTACGGGTCTTCCTTTGATGATTGCCTCAGCAACCTTGATCGAGTCTTACAGAGATGTAAAGACACCAATCTTGTCTTGAATTGGGAGAAGTGCCACTTTATGGTTAATGAAGGCAACGTCTTAGGACATAAAAGTTCTGAAAGATGTATTGAAGTCGATAAGGCTAAGGTTGATGCAATCGAGAAAATGCCATACCCCACAGATATCAAAGGTATAAGAAGTTTCCTTGGTCATGCTGGTTTCTATAGAAGGTTCATCAAAGACTTCTCTAAGATTTCTAGGCCTCTTACCAATCTCTTACAAAAGGATATTCCTTTTGTTTTTGACGATGATTGTGAGGAAGCCTTCGAAATACTTAAGAGGGCTTTGATAACTGCACCTATTGTTCAACCACCTGATTGGAACTTACCTTTTGATATCATGTGTGACGGTAGTGATTATGCTGTTGGTGATGTTCTAGGGCAAAGAGTCAATAAGAAGTTGAATGTTATTCACTACACTAGTAAAACTCTAGACAGTGCCCAGAGAAACTATGCTACTACGGAGAAGGAATTTTTAGTAGTCGTGTTTGCATGTGAAAAGTTCAGGTCTTACATAGTTGATTCCAAAGTCACTATTCACACTGATCATGCTGCTATTAAGTACCTCATGGAGAAGAAAGACGCTAAACCTAGACTTATCAGATGGGTTCTCTTGCTACAAGAGTTTTATTTGCACGTTGTCGATAGAAAGGGTGTTGATAACCCTGTAGCAAATAATTTGTCTAGGTTGGAGAACATTCTTGATGACACACAACCTATTGATGATAGCTTTCCTGATGAGCAACTGATTGTCATCAATGCTTCACGTAGTGCACCGTGGTATGCTGATTATGCAAACTATATCGTTGCCAAATATATACCACCTAGTTTCACGTACCAGCAAAAGAATAAATTCTTCTTTGACTTGAGACATTACTTTTGGGATGATCCTCACCTTTATAAGGAAGGAGTATATGGTGTTATTAGACGTTGTGTACCTGAACATGAACAGGGACAGATCCTACAGAAGTGTCACTCCGAGGCCTACGGAGGACACCATGCGAGGAGATAGAACTGCACACAAGGTATTGCAATCAGGTTTCTATTGGCCCACTCTCTTCAAGGATGCCCGTAAGTTTGTCTTGTCTTGTGACGAATGTCAAAGAATATGTAATATTAGCAAACGTCAGGAAATGCCTATGAACTATTCACTTGTCATTGAACCATTTGATGTCTCGGGCTTTGATTATATGGGACCTTTTCCAAAATCCAATGGGTATACTCATATCCTAGTTGTTGTTGATTATGTCACTAAGTGGGTAGAAGCTATCCCCACTAGTAGTGTTGATCACAACACCTCTATCAAGATGCTGAAAGAAGTTATCTTCCCTAGATTTGGAGTCCCTAGATATCTAATGACCGACGGTGGTTCAGACTTCATTCATGGTGCTTTCCGTAAAATGCTTGCTAAGTACGATGCCAAGCATAGAATTGCGTCTCCCTACCACTCTCAGTCCAGTGGTCAAGTAGAGCTAAGTAATAGAGAGGTTAAAGTGATTCTGCAAAAGACTGTCAACAGGTCTAGAAAGAATTGGTCTAAGAAGCTCGATGATGCACTGTCGGCTTATAGAACTGCCTATAAGAATCCCATGGGCATGTCTCCATACAAAATTGTGTATGGGAAAGCATGTCACTTACCTATTGAGCTAGAGCATAAAGCTTATTGGGCAATCAAAGAGCTCAACTTTGATTTCAGACTTGCCGGTGAGAAGAGGTTATTTGATATTAGCTCGCTTGATGAGTGGAGAACTCAGGCATATGAGAATGCCAAGTTGTTCAAAGAGAAGGTTAAGAGGTGGCATGACAAGAGGATACAAAAGCGTGAGTTCAATTAGGTGATTATGTCTTGCTATATAACTCTCGTTTAAGATTCTTTGCAGGCAAGCTTCTCTCTAAATGGGAAGGTCCCTATGTTGTTGAGGAAGTATATCGTTCCGGTGCTATCAAGATCAACAACACGGAAGGTAATTGTCCGAGAGTGGTAAATGGGCAAAGAATCAAGCATTATATTTGAGGTACTCCCATAAATGTTGAAAGCAATATTTTCAATACCATAACTCTGGAAGAATACCTATGGGATATTTATCAGCCTGTTTCAGACTCCGAAAACGAAGAGGTATGTGATTTGGTAAGAAAACAGAGTCCAAAACTTTTCCAGTAGGAAATTTTCTCTGTTTTGGAATATTTGAAAAAATACAAAAATTGGAAGTAGTCTGGAAAGTGCGTGAGGAGGTGACAAGCCTACACGGCGTGGGCCCACCCCCTGGCCGCGCCGTGAGGGGTTGTGGCCACCTCGTGCGCCTCCCGGACTCCGTTTTCGTGTAGGGTACTCCTTGTGGTCTGAAAAAAATCATTATATATACTCCCGTTTGGTCTGACCCCTGCATCACGCAGATCTCTTCAGTTTTTCGTTTCGAGCCTGTTTTCTGCCGCAGATCTAGGTCAAGATGTCGTCCCAGGAATCTGTGGGGGAGAACAACCTCCGTCAAATCTATGGAGAAGTTCATGCTGATCTGAAAAGGATGGAGATCATGGAGGCTAAGGAGAGGCTACCTAAAGAAACCAAGGGCAAAGCTAAGGAGAAGGATCAGGCATGGGACGAAGTGCAATCTGTGCTCAACAAGGAAGAAGTTGAAGAAGTGGATTTCCTCCAACCTTACCTCCACCTACTGTCTCCATCTTTGATTGAACTCTTGAGGTTTTGTGAAACAGCTCGTGCTCGCAATACTTGTCTCACTCGTGAAGTTGTTTTGCTGGAAAAACATATCGCAGATCTCCAAGGTATAAATCAAAGATTAATGGCCCTCTTGGAGTCAAAGATTGCAACAACTCCTCCACCATCACCAACAAAAGAAGACAACTGAGCATGGGCATGGGCAATCCCCTTGGCTTGTGCCAAGCTTGGGGGAGTTGCCCCGGTATCGTATCACCATCACATCTTTTGCCTTTACCTTCGTTTTAGTTTTCCTTTTCAGTTTTCTCTTTCTCTAGTAGTTTAAAAGTCTTAGTGTTTTAGTTTTGATTTTTGCTTTGTGTCACCCCCGATGTATTCGAGCTCGTGAGCCATATATAAAGAGTGTCTTAGTTGAAGGGCTTTGCCTCTCGCCATGATCAAAAGAGTGAGAATAGAACAAAAGCATGAAAGATCATGTAATGATCTTATGGGAAGTGATGGCTTCACATATAAAAAGAATGAGGATTGAAACTTGTTGAGGGTAGGCAAACGTAGACCTTGGTCATGGTTGCAATTAATAGGAAATGATAAGGAAGGAGAGGTTCGCATATAACTATATCATCTCTGACACCATCTATGATTGTGAACACTCACTAAACTATTGCATGCCTAGAAGTAGATGTTGGACAAGGAAGACAGCATAATGAATTGTGTTTGCTTGTCTCCGAACAATGTTATATTATTAGAGATCCCTTAGCATGTGACGATTGCTTCCACCTCATATTAGCCAAAACTCCCACACTAAGTAGAGATACTACTTGTGCATCCATAAACCTTCAAACCAGTTTTGCCTTGAGTGTTCACCATACCTACCTATGGACTGAATAAGATCCCTCAAGTAAGTTGTCATCGGTGCAAGCAATAAAAATTGCTCTCTAATATGTATGATATATTAGTGTGTGGAAAATAAGCTTTATACGAACCTGTGATGAGGAAGACATAAAAGCGGCAGACAGCATAATAAAGTTCTTTATCACAGGAGGCAATATAAAGTGACGTTCCTCTGCACTAAGAGGACACGCATCCAAACCTCAAAAGCGCATGACAACCTGTGCTTCCCTGCCTATCTTGTTGTAACGCCCCAGACACACCCATCGGCGGTCGTTACTCCTCGCAAGATCTAGACTGGCCTAACATATCACTACTAGTCTTTTCTGCGCACTTTGTCCTCACTCATGCGCACTCGGGATCAACTTCCCGATCGGTCACCCATCCTAGAACTACTCCAAGCTGAGCACGCTTAACCTGGGAGTTCTGTTCAAATGGGCTCCCGGAAAAGAAGGAATTCCTTATTGATATGAGTAGTCTATCATCCCTAATAAGTCAGGCTATCACATACACCACCACTCAGAGGAACCGACGTCCTCGTCGGGCCACAAGAGCGTTCCCTCTTGGTACAAACGTCTTTGCATCCAGTCCAGTACATGTACCATGCCGTGTGCCACGACGGGTCACAAACGTCATGAACAACATGACTGCACACCTGTCCGCAAACATCCGTGCAACCGCGAGGGTCGACTCTGATACCAACTTGTAACGCCCCAGACAAACCCGCCGGCGGTCGTTACTCCTCGCAGGATCTAGACTGGCCTCACATATCAATACTAGTCTTTTCTGCGCACTTTGTCCTCACTCATGCGCACCCGGGATCAACTTCCCGGTCGGTCACCCATCCTAGAACTACTCCAAGCTGAGCACGCTTAACTTCTGTTTGAATGGGCTCCCAAAAAAGAAGGAGTTCCTTATTGATATGAGTAGTCTATCATCCCTAATAAGTCATGCTATCACTCTTGTACCTTTACTTTTTGCCCTTGAAAGAGTCATGGTGATCTTCACCAATTCCTTGTTTCGCCTTTATCTTGGCTAACGTCATATGCTAGGGAAAGATCTATATTCATATGTCAACTTGGAGGTAGGCATTCATGAATTATTATTGTTGACATTACCCTTGAGGTAAGCAGTTGGGAGGCAAAACTGTAAGCCCCTATCTTTCTCGGTGTCTAGCTGAAACTTTGATCTCATGAGTACCACGTGAGTTGTAGCAATTGTAGAGAACGAAACAATGATTGAGTATGTGGATTTGCTTTACAAGCTCTTATTTGACTCTTTCTGATGTTGTGATAAATTGCAATTGCTTCAATGACTAAAGGCTATCGGTTGTTACTTCTCGGTAAGGTTCTTGAGCCATGCTTTACTTTGTGAAGGAATTATCACTTTAGCATGAAAGATTATATGTTGGTATTGTTGTTCTGATCTTGATCATGAAGCATGCATATTCATATCTTGTTTTGTCGACACCTCTCTCCCTAAACATGTGGACATATTTATTGAGCTAGGCTTTTGTTTGAGGACAAGCGAGTTCAAAGCTTGGGGGAGTTGATACGTCCATTTTGCATCATGTTTTCATGTTAAAATTTATCGCTTCTTTGGCTGTTATTTCACTTCACGGTCCAATTCTTATGCCTTTTCTCTCTTATTTTTCAAGGTTTAAATGAAGAGGGAGAATGCCGGCAACTGGAAGTCTGGCCTGAAAGTGGAGCAAAGTTGAGATACCTATTCTGCGCAACTCCAAACGCCGTAAAAATCAACGAGGATTTTTTTTCCTGATTTATCAAAAATACTGGGGCGAAGAAGTGCCAGAGGGGCGCCAGGGGTTGGCCACAATCCTGCACCGCGCGGCCACCCCCCCCCCCAAGCCGCGCCATGAGGCCTTGTGGGCAACCTGCTGGCCCACTTGCCCCCCTCTTTTGCTATATGAAGGGTTTCGTCCAGGAAAAAATCAAGGAGGAGCTTTTTCGTGGATTCGCCGCCGCCACGAGGTGGAACTTGAGCAGAACCAATCTAGAGCTCTGGCAGGACGATCCTGTTGGGGAAACTTCCCTCTCGGAGGGGAAATCGTCGCCATCGTCATCACCAACACTCCTCTCATCGGAGGGGACTCGTCACCATCAACATCTTCATTAGCACCATCTCATCTCCAAACCCTAGTTCATCACTTGTAACCAATCTCCGTCTCGCGACTCCGATTGGTACTTGTAAGGTTGCTAGTAGTGTTGATTACTCTTTGTAGTTGATGCTAGTTGGTTATTTGGTGGAAGAGTTTATGTTCAGATCCTTGATGCTACTCATTACCTCTCTGGTCATGAATATGATTATGCTTTGTGAGTAGTTACTTTTGTTCCTCAGGGCATGGGATAAGTCATGCTAATAGTAGTCATGTGAATTTGGTATTCGTTCGGTAATTTGATATGTTGTATGTTGTTTTTCCTCTAGTGGTGTTATGTGAACGTCGACTACATAACACTTCACCATTATATGGGCCTAGAGGAAGGCATTGGGAAGTAGTAAGTAGATGATGGGTTGCTAGAGTGACAGAATCTTAAACCCTAGTTTATGCGTTGCTTCGTAAGGGGTTGATTTGGATCCACTAGTTTACTGCTATGGTTAGACTTTGTCTTAATTCTTCTTTCGTAGTTGCGGATGCTTGCGATAGGGGTTAATCATAAGTGGGATGCTTGTCCAAGTAAGGGCAGTACCCAAGCGCTGGTCCACCCACATATCAAACTATCAAAGTAACGAAGCGAATCATATGAACATGATGAAACTAGCATTACAGAAATTCCCGTGTGTCCTCGGGGGCGTTTTTCCTCCTATAAGACTTTGTCCAGGCTTGTCCCTTGCTACAAAAGGGATTGGGCCACTTTGCTGTACCGTTGCTACTTTTGTTACTTGTTGCTTGCTATGAATCATCTCACCACACAATCACTTGTTACCGACAATTTCAGTGCCTGCAGATTTTACCTTGCTGAAAACCACTTGTCAGATCCTTCTGCTCCTCGTTGGGTTATACACTCTTACTTATCGAAAGGACTACGATTGATCCCCTATACTTGTGGGTCATCAATCACCGATAAAATTCTACGCACGCTAACGCTTACTTTACCTAGAACAAGTATGAAACTACTTTGTGGGAAGGAAACTAGAAGTACTTAGTAGGTGTAATAGATAGTTCGAAAAGGTAATAAAGAACAAGTAAATAAAAGTTAGGATCTGTTTAGATGAAGACTAATAAGTAAGTTATTTAGTAGAAAGCTTTTTGTAACACAAGAGAAAGATTGTCCATAGGCAATTGTATATAACACGATAGATACTTGTCATATGCAATGAGGGAGAGGCATACGCTAACACATTTTTCGTACATGGATCATATGCACTTATGATTGGAACTCTAGAAAGCATCCGCAACTACTAAAGATCATTAAGGCAACAACCATACCATTAAACATCAAGTCCTCTTTACTCCCATACGCAACAATGCCCTTACTCGGGTGTAAGCTTCTATCACTCTAGCCACCCACTATAAGAGAATCATGAACGTATTGCAACACCCTCCACAGGGAATCCCTCACATGTGTGCGGCATGTAAGGCACCTTAGGATGGTACCATATTAACATACAACTCATATCAATCACACCATACCACAATTAACCCGTAGGACAAAAGAGATCTACTCAAACATCATAGGATATCCATACATTATCCCGCAATAATATATATCATTAAGCACCATGTTTAAGTAGAGTTTATAGCGGGGGTAAAGAGGTGCCACATCACTGCATAGAGGAGGAGAGAGTTGTTCGTGACGGCGGCGAAGTTGTTGCTACAGATCGTCGTCATGATGGTTGCTCGAGCGGCGCTCTAGCGCCACCTGGAGAGAGGGGGAGCCCCTCCCCCGTGATACGTTTCCAACGTATCTATAATATTTGATGGTTCCATGCTATTATCTTGTCAAACTTTGGATGTTTTGTATGCCTTTTATATCTTCTCTGGGACTAACTTATTAACTCAGTGCCAAGTGCGAGTTCCTGTTTTTTCTGTGTTTTTGACCCTTTTAAGAGGAGAATATTAAACGGAGTCCAAACGGAATAAAACTTCTGAAAAGATTTTTTCCGGAACAGAAGATACGCAGGGGGTGTGAGAACCAAGGCAGAGGCCACCAAGGGAGGCCACAAGCCCCCTAGGCACGGCCAGGGGGCCCACGCCTAGCAGGATTGTGGGCCCCCTGTGGCTTGTCTGCCCTACTTCTTCCGCCTATAAATCTCCGAAAAATCCAAAACCACGGGAGAGATCCACGAAAATACTATTCCGCCGCCGCAAGCTTCTGCCTCCGCAAGATCCCATCTGGGGCACGTTCTGGTGCCCTGCCGGAGGGGGGATTCGGATACGGAGGGCTTCTTCATCAACACCATTGCCTCTCCGATGATGCGTGAGTAGTTCACCATAGACCTTCGGGTCCATAGCTAGTAGCTAGATGGCTTCTTCTCTCTCTTGGATCTTCAATACAAAGTTCTCCATGATCTTCATGGAGATCTATCCAATGTAATCTTCTTTTGCGGTGTGTTTGTCGAGATCTGATGAATTGTGGATTTATGATCAGATTATCTATGAATCTTATTTGAGTTTCTTTTGATCTCTTTTATGCATGATTTCATATCGTTGTAATTCTCTTCGAGTTGTGGGTTTTGTTTGGCCAACTTGATCTATGATTCTTGCAATGGGAGAAGTGCTTGGTTTTGGGTTCATACCATGCGGTGACCTCACCCAGTGACACAAGGGGTAGCGAGGCATGCATCATGTTGTTGCCATCAAAGGTGAAAAGATGGGGTTTACATCATTGGTTTGAATTTATCCCTCTACATCATGTCATCTTGCTTAAGGCGTTACTCTGTTCTTCATGAACTCAATACATTAGATGCATGCTGGATAGCGGTCGATGTGTGGAGTAATAGTAGTAGATGCACACAGTATCGGTCTACTTGTCTCGGACGTGATGCCTATATGTATGATCATTGCCTTAGATATCATCATGACTTTGCACGGTTCTATCAATTGTTCGACAGTAATTCGTTCACCCACCGTAATATTTGCTATTTTGAGAGAAGCCTCTAGTGAACACTATGGCCCCGGGGTCTACTTCACATCATATTTTAAGCCTTACACTTTTACTCCGTTGCACTTTCCACTTTCAGATCTCATTTTGCAATCAATATTGAAGGGATTGACAACCCCTTTATAGTGTTGGGTGCAAGCTCGTTTGTGTTTGCGCAGGTGCTCTAGACACTTGGCTTGATTCTCCTACTGGGTTGATACCTTGGTTCTCAAACTGAGGGAAATACTTACTGCTACTGTGCTGCATCACCCTTTCCTCTTCAACGGAAAAACCAACGCAAGCTCAAGAGGTAGCAAGAAGACTTTTTGGCGCCGTTGCCGGGGAGCATCATGTCAAGCTTATCCAAGTAAGTGTCGCAAACTCATCTCTTGCATTTACTTTTTTGCCTCTCGTTTTCCTCTTCCCCACTTCTAAAAAACAAATATTTACAAATATTTGCCTTTCTCGTTCGCCCTTTCTTTCGCTTGCTTTCTTTTCGCTTGTCTGCTTGTCTCCTTGCTGAAGTCACCATGACTGAAAACACCAAACTTTGTGACTTCTCGAATACTAATAATAATGATTTTATTAGTACTCCGATTTCTCCCGCCACTAGTGCGGAATCATACGAGATTAATGCTGCTTTGCTGAATCTTGTTATGAAAGAGAAATTCTCCGGCCTTCCTAGTGAAGATACCGCATCACATCTTAATACCTTCATTGAGCTTTGTGATATGCAAAAGAAGAAAGATGTGGATAATGATGTGATTAAATTGAAGCTATTTTCATTCTCGTTGCGAGCTCGAGCAAAAACTTGGTTTTCATTTGCCCAAAAATAGTATTGATTCTTGGAACAAGTGCAAAGATGCTTATATATCCAAGTATTTTCCGCCGGCTAAGATTATCTCTCTGCGTAATGATATCATGAACTTTAAGCAACTTGGTCATGAACATGTTGCACAATCTTGGGAGAGAATGAAATTGATGATTAGAAATTGTCCCGCTCATGGTTGAGTCTTTGGAGGATTATACAAATCTTCTACGTTGGTTTGAATTTCGCTTCTAGAAATATCTTGGACTCCGCCTTCGGTGGAACGTTCATGGAAATCACATTAGCAGAAGCCACAAAACTCCTAGACAATATCATGACAATTTATTCTCAGTGGCACACTGAAAGGTCACCTACTAGTAAAAAGATACACGCTATAGAAGAAATTAACTCGTTGAGTGCTAAGATGGATGAGTTAATGAAAATGTTTGCTAGTAAAGGTGCTCCTTTAGATCCGAATGATATGCCCTTGTCTTCCTTGATTGAGAGTAGCAATGAGAGCTTGGACGTTAATTTTGTTGGTAGGAATAATTTTGGCAACAAAAATGTTTTTAGAGGAAACTATATTCCTAGGCCTTTTCCTAGTAATCCATCTAATAACTTTGGCAACTCCTACGACAATGCTCATGGAAATTACAATAAATTACCCTTTGATCTAGAGAGTAATATCAAAGAGTTTATCAACTCGCAAAAGATTTTCAATACGTCCATAGAAGAAAAACTACTCAAAATTGATGATTTGGCTAGGAGCGTTGATATAATGTCTATTGATATTGATGCTTTGAAAGTTAGATGTGCTCCAACCAAGATCAACATGGATGAAACTTTGAAAGCTATGCGTGTTTCCATGAATGAGAGTAAAGAAAGAACCGCCCAAATTCATGCTAGACATGAATGGCTTAAAAAGGCGTGTTCTCGTGATGAGAATCACGAAGATCTTAAAGTGCTTGGTGTGACTCCCATTGAATCCTTGTTTTCTAGTGTCAAACCTAATGATGATGGGGCTGGATATGAATCCACCTTGGTTGAAAAACGCCCCAATGATTCGGAGTCTATCTATCTTGATGCTAAAAGCATTGAAAGTGGAGTAGAAGATATCAAAACTTTGAGTAGTAATGAAACTACTACTTTGGATTTCAAGGAATTCAATTATGATACTTGCTCCTTGATTGAATGCATTTCGTAGGTGCAATGCATGCTAAACTCGCCACACGCTTATAGCGAAAACAAGGTCTTTACCGATCATATCGTCGATGCTATGATGAAATCTCTTGAAGAGAAACTTGAGTTGGAAGTTTCTATTCCTAGAAAGCTTCATGATGAGTGGGAACCTACTATCAAAATCAAGATCAAAAACTATGAATGCAATGCTTTGTGTGATTTGGGTGCTAGTGTTTCCGCGATTCCAAAGTCTTTATGTGATGTTCTAGGCTTTAATGAGATTGAGGAGTGCTCTCTTAATTTTCATCTTGCGGATTCTACTGTCAAGAAAACCATGGGAAGGATCACTGATGTTCTTATTATTGCAAATAGGAACTATGTACCCGTGGATTTCATTGTGCTTGATATTGATTGCAATCCTACATGTCATATCATTCTTGGTAGACCTTTCCTAAGGACTATTGGTGCTATCTTCGATATGAAGGAAGGGAATATTAGATTTCAATTTCCTTTAAAGAAGGGCATGGAGCATTTTCCTAGAAAGAAAATAAGATTGCCTTATGAATCCATGATGAGGGCTACTTATGGTTTGAGCACCAAAGACGACGATACGTGATTCTATCACCTTATGCCTAGCTAAGGGCGTTAAACAATAGCGCTTGTTGGGAGGCAACCCAACGAATTTATCTTTGCTCTTTGATTTCTGTTTTGTTGCGTCCACACCGTCATAATTCTGTTATGATTGTGTCTTTTGTGTTTCGTTTTGTGTTTGAGCCAAGTAAAACCTTTATGACTAGTTTGGTGATGGTTGTTTGATCCTGTTGGAAAAAAACAAAAACTTTTCGCTCACGAAATTATTTTTCATTTTTATCCAGAAAGAGATTTTGAGTTGATTCTTTTTTATGCTGATTGATATGCCAATTGCCCAATCATTCGTAATTTTCAGAATTTTTGAGATAACAGAAGTATACGAAGTATACAGATTGCTACATACTGGTATGTTTTTGACAGATTCTGTTTTTGTTGTGTTGATTGCTTGTTTTGATGAAACTATGGATAGTATCGGGGGGTACTGGCCATGGAAAAGTGAGAATACAGTAATCTAACACCAATATAAATAGAAATCAAGTTTGCTACAGTACCTCAAGAGGTGGTAGTTTGTTTTCTTGTGCTAATGATATCACGAGTTTCTGTTTAAGTTTTGTGTTGTGAAGTTTTCAAGTTTTGGGTGATGTTCTCATGGACAAAGGGATAAAGAGTGGAAAGAGCTCAAGCTTCGAGATGCCCAAGGCATCCCAAGCGAAATTCAAGGATACAAAAGAGCCTAAGCTTGGCGATGCCCCAGGAAGGCATCCCCTCTTCCGTCTTCAATCCATCGGTAACATTACTTGGAGCTATATTTTTATTCACCACATGATATGTGTTTTGCTTGGAGCGTCTTGTATCGTAGGATTATTTTATTTTTGTTGTGTCACAATAATCCTTGCTGCACACCTTTTGAGAGAAACATGCACTCATCGTGAATTTGCTAGAATACTCTTTGAGCTTCGCTTTTATCTTTTGAGTTAGGCAATTTAGCTCACATGTGCTTCACTTAGATCTTTTAGAGCACGGCGGTGTTATATTTTGGAGAAATAAGAAATCTCGATCTTCACTTATATCTTTTTGAGAGTGATCTCTCTGAGTAACTTGGTAGTTGGCTTGTGCTATGAAAGTAGTCCCAAAGGTGATAGGCACCCAAAGAGGATACAATAAAACTTCCATATTCATGTGCATTGATTAGAAAGAGAAGTTTGATTCCTCTCAAATAGTTTTGACACAAGGATTTGGTAATATTAAGAGTTATGTTAGTAGGGTGTTCTGAATCAAGAAACACTTGTGTTGAAGTTAGTGATTCCCGTAACATCCACGTATGCTGAACCGCTATGTTAGGAAGTCGGAGTATAATTGATATATTGATTGTCATCCTTTGTGTTGGGGTCGGGATCGCGCGATGGTTAACACCTACCAACCCTTCCCCTAGGAGTATGCGTTTAGCACTTTGTTTTGATTACTAATAAAAACTATCGCAATAAGTATGTGAGTTCTTCATGACTAATGTGAGTCCATGGTATAGATGCACTTTCACCTTCCACCATTGCTAGCCTCTCTAGTGCAGCGCAATTTTCGCCGGTAACCCACCATATGCCTTCCTCAAAACAGCCACCATACCTACCTACTATGGCATTTTCATAGCCATTCCGAGATATGTTGCCATGCAACTCCCACCGTTCTGTCTCATGACTTGTGCCTTCACTCATATATTGCCATTGCATGATCTTAAGATAGCTAGCGAGTCATACGCTAAGCTAGATCGTTGCACATCCCGGTACACTGCCGGAGGCATTTCCTATAGAGTCATCATCATTCTAAGCATTGAGCTTTGAGTAAATTGAAGTGTGATGATCATCATTATTAGAGCATTGTCCCATGTGAGGAAATAAAAAAAGAGAAAAGAGGCCAAAAGTTGCCCACAAAAAAAGATATGGAAAGAGCCCAAAGAGCCCAAACAAAAAAAAATAAAAAAAGAGAGAAAAAGAGAGAAGGGACAATGCTACTATCTTTTCCACACTTGTGCTTCATAATAGCACCATGTTCTTCATGATTGAGAGCCTCTTGTTTGGTCACCACCATATGCTAGTGGGAATCTTCATTATATAACTTGGCTTGTATATTCCAATGATGGGATTCCTCAAAATTGCCCTAGGTCTTCGTGAGCTAGCAAGTTGGATGCACACCCACTAGTTCTCCTTTTGAGCTTTGACATACTTATAGCTCTAAGTGCATCCATTGCATGGTAATCCCTACTCTTTCACATTGATATCTATTCATGGGCATCTCCATAGCCCTTTGATACGCCAAGTCGATGTGACCATCTCCTCCTTTTTGTCTCACAACCTCCACCACACTCTATTCCACCTATAAGTGCTATATCCATGGCTCGCGCTCATATATTTTGTGAGAGTTGAAAAAGGTTTGAGAAAGTAAGAGTGCGAAAACAATTACTTGGCCAATACCGGGGTTGTGCATGATTTAAATTAGTTGTGTGGGGATGATGGAACATAGCGAGACTATATGATTTTGTAGGGATAGCTCTCTTTGGCCTTGTTATTTCAAAAGTTCATGATTACCTTGCTAGTTTTCTTGAAGTATTATTGTTTTCATGTCAATAGCAAACTATTGTTTTGAATCTTACGGATCTGAGCATTTTTCTCACATGAAAGAAGTTACAAAGGACAAATATGCTAGGTAGCATTCCACATCAAAAATTCATTCTTTATCACTTCCCTACTCGAGGACGAGCATGAGTTAAGCTTGGGGATGTTTGATACGTCTCCAATGTATCTATAATTTTTTATGGTTCCATGCTATTATCTTGTCAAACTTTGGATGTTTTGTATGCCTTGTATATCTTTTTTGGGACTAACTTATTAACTCAGTGCCAAGTGCGAGTTCCTGTTTTTTCTGTGTTTTTGACCCTTTTCAGAGCAGAATATTAAACGGAGTCCAAACGGAATAAAACTTCCGAAAAGATTTTTTCCGGAACAGAAGATACGCAGGGGGCGTGAGAACCAAGGCACAGGCCACCAGGGGAGGCCACAAGCCCCCTAGGTGCGACCAGGGGGCCCGCGCCTAGCAAGCTTGTGGGCCCCTTGTGGCTCGTGTGCCCTACTTCTTCCGCCTATAAATCTCTGAAAAATCCAAAACCACGGGAGAGATCCACGAAAATACTTGTGCACCGCCGCAAGATTCTGTCTCCGCAAGATCCCATCTGGGGCACGTTCTGGTGCCCTGCCGGAGGGGGATTCAGATAAGGAGGGCTTCTTCATCAACACCATTGCCTCTCCGATGATGCGTGAGTAGTTCACCATAGACCTTCGGGTCCATAGCTAGTAGCTAGATGGCTTCTTCTCTCTCTTGGATCTTCAATACAAAGTTCTCCATGATCTTCATGGAGATCTATCCGATGTAATCTTCTTTTGCGGTGTGTTTGTCGAGATCCGATGAATTGTGGATTTATGATCAGATTATCTATGAATCTTATTTGAGTTTCTTCTGATCTCTTTTATGCATGATTTCATATCCTTGTAATTCTCTTCAAGTTGTGGGTTCTGTTTGGCCAACTTGATCTATGATTCTTGCAATGGGAGAAGTGCTTGGTTTTGGGTTCATACCGTGCGGTGACCTCACCCAGCGACAAAAGAGGTAGCGAGGCACGCATCGTGTTGTTTCCATCAAGGGTAAAAAGATGGGGTTTACATCATTGGTTTGAGTTTATCCCTCTACATCATGTCATCTTGCTTAAGGCGTTACTCTGTTCGTCATGAACTCAATACACTAGATGCATGTTGGATAGCGGTCGATGTGTGGAGTAATAGTAGTAGATGCAGACAGTATCGGTCTACTTGTCTCGGACGTGATGCCTATATGTATGATCATTGCCTTAGATATCGTCATGACTTTGCCCGGTTCTATCAATTGCTCGACAGTAATTCGTTCACCCACCATAATATTTGCTATTTTGAGAGAAGCCTCTAGTGAACACTATGGCCCCAGGGTCTACTTCACATCGTATTTTCAGCCTTACACTTTTACTTCGTTGCACTTTCCACCTTCAGATCTCACTTTGCAATCAATCTTGAAGGGATTGACAACCCCTTTATAGCATTGGGTGCAAGCTCTTTTGTGTTTGCGCAGGTACTCTGGACACTGGGCTTGATTCTCCTACTGGATTGATACCTTGGTTCTCAAACTGAGAGAAATACTTACTGCTATTGTGCTGCATCACCCTTTCCCCTTCAAGGGAAAAACCAACACAAGCTCAAGAGGTAGCACCCCTCTCCTTCTTCTTCCTAGGTCTCCCCGTTAGGTGGGAGGATAATTTACCCTCTGTTCCATGGTCACCATGGCTCCCGGATGGCAAGAGCCCCTCCGAGATTGGATTTCTCTCTCTGTTTCTCTCTTGTTTTCACTTGTGTTTTGTCCCCTTCATCGTTTCTTAAATATTTGGATATCCATAACTCCGATCGGTATGAAATTTTCAGGGGGTATTGGGAAATTTTCTTTCTGGCGGCAAAGGTATGGCCCCAACCGACTTAAGCGCAAGGCACAATCTATCAAGGTGCATCCACCCCCTGGTCACGGCATGTTGGCTTGTCGGGCCCTCAGCAACCGTGTTGCGTTGATTCTTCTTTCCAAAATTCACGTATATTGCAAGAAAATTTCTCTAAATTTTTATTGTGTTTGGGCGTCCTTTGATATGGAATTTCTGCGAAACAAAAACACACAAAAAACAGGAACTGGCACTGGGCAGTGGATAAGTAAGTTAGTCCCAAAAATAATATAAGTGTTGCCAAAAGTATATGAAAGTAGTAGAATATTGGCATGAAACAATCAAAAATTATAGATACAATGAAGACGTATCAGTATCCCCTGAGCCCAAGGCCAGTTTCAAGGAACCGGTGTTGGGAGGCAATAGAAGTAGGAGCTTGATGTGTAGCCCCCGGGACACTATTTAGTGTAATGAGGTGCTTGTCCGAGGGTAATAAATTGGCCATGGGGCTTATGTGAAAAAAAAATCCATATTTGCAAGTTTCTACCTCGGCTCCGGGCTATGTCTTCGAGGAGATAGTGGAGGTAAACCGAAATCTTGAGAGGTCCAAGAAAGACCTCGACCTAATGAACCAATGGTTCGAGCAGTCCCAAGGTAAACGATCAGCACTTCATCTTCTTGAATTTTACTTTGAACACGGGAAGCATGATGTGTTGTTGAATCAGGGGTTGATGTCAAGTTGTTTGAATGATAGTGGTCTTGGCCGAGCTTGAGGGGCTCAAGTCCGAGCTCAAGAAGGCTCAACAGGAGGTGGAGCAGTAGAAGGTTGCAACCGCGAAGGCGGAGAAGGCCCGAGCTGTCGAGAAGGTGGCTAGAGAGAGGGACGAGGCGTGGGTCATGGAGGTCGAGGAGACCCTGAAGCGCGTGTTTAAAGCACGTGATAAACTTCAGGCCGAGGAGAAGCATGCAAAATAAGAGCTCAAGAAGCTCCAAATTGCGGCTCGGTCCGACCGTCAGGTGCTCTAGCAAGTGGAGTACGTAACCGTGGGTAAGCCATACTTATTGCAGTGTGTGTTTGGAGGCAAAGGGTACGTCGAGCTCACCGTGTTGTGGCGTACCACAGAGATCTTTGTGTATCTTCCGAAGAATGTGGCACATGTCGTCCAGCACTTCGGACAATTGGAGGGCCATGAGGAGGAGAAGGCATTCTCGCAGCAGTTCTCGTACTATCCATCGTCACAGTTGTTGAACCAACGAATGAAGCAGCTAGCGGATCTACTCCATGTGGAGAGGCCAGCGCTCCAGGATATCTACATCAGGTTGTGGCCCACCAAACCTGTGCCGACCAGCCTCTTCGGCCTCCTCACCCGGTTGCGGGTTGCTGGCCCGCTAGTGTGTAACGACTAAGATGCAGTCCTTTCCTATTTAGGGGACGATGCCCCAAAAGGGAAAGAAGCGCATCTAAGTGTTTCGCAAGCGAGATAAACATAGCACATACATAATTTAAGATTGAAAAATAGGGAATTCATTTGCCATCTCACATAGATAATATCAGAGTTACATCCACACATTTATTCAGACAAGGTAGTTCTGTACGGACTACATAACACAAAGAAAAGGCCATGCTATCCCGAATGCTTACCCACGATCACGACCACGGCCTCAGTCTTCTAGATAGTTCATGTACGGGCGGTCGTTCTCCTCATTGTACTGCCACGCCAGCTGCATGCTATCTGGATCACCTGCATTGGGCGTACATGTACCTGTTGGGTGTTGAAGTAATCTGTGAGCCACGGGGACTCAGCAATCGATGACCTTGGTACCGAAACTAGTCAAGTTATTAGGTGAGGAAGGTTCAATGTTTAGGTTGCAACATCCTAAGCATTTACGGTGGCTAACTTACGAAGATCAAAGTTATAAATGTGGTGGTCTACGTGAGCGATCGAAGACTAGGTGATCACTAAGTGATCCTGAATACCTACTTACGTCAAGCATAACCCCACCATGTTCCCGATCGAAGAGAGGTCTTCGAAGGGGACAGTCACGGTTACGCACATGGTTGGCAGTTTTATTAGAGTTAGTTCAAGTTATCTATAACCGGGTGTTAACAAATAGTCCATGTTGCCACATAACCGCGGGCATGGCTTTCCGAAAGATTAAACCCTGCAGGGATGCTCCAACTAGTCCATCACAAACGGTCACAGTCCACAAAGTAATCCTCTATCACGAATCTCATGATCTCATCGGATTCCTTAGAGGAAAACCTCAACTCTGGGGAGAACCAAAGATTCACCGGGATTCCTATACGCAAGATTTATCGCTAAGGTAAGACAAGACTAGCAGGACCTCCCGTCGTGTCGACGACCCCGATAAGAGCCGCGTATCTCAGTCTCAGGACACGACGGATGAGTCACACTACGGGTTATACCAAACCTCAGGTTGCCCCGTGGTGGCCCCATAGTATGCTCAATTTGGACCAACACTCCTGAGGAGCACTGGCCTGGGTTGTTGATTAATTCCTCAGGGTAGCTATTCCCTATGCAAATTATTATTAGGTGATTAGCAAATTAAAACCAATGTTGGGTCCTGACGGACAAGTCTTAACACTACACGATTTATCAAGGGGGTCCCCATAACAACCCCGAACATGTTAGGAGCGATCAGTTATGGAATCAAACACCGGTAGCCGGAAACTAAGGCGGCAATAACGGAACAAATCACCCGGCAAAAGGCTAGGCCTTCCGTCATTTACCAAGTATATAGGTGCATTAATTAAATAGCAGTTTAAAACATAATGATATCAAATACTCATGTTATCACATGAGACAGCTGGCACCTGCAACTAGCAAAGCTATCATTAGAAGCTGAGCAAGCCTACTTAGCCAAACAACATTAGCTAAGAAGGGAAGGTGTTTGGGTTTCATGGCAATATCGGGAGGCAATTATATCAAGTGGTAGGCAGCGAGCATATATCGAAGGAAACGTGATTCTAAGCATAACAAAGCTAGATACGATATCAAGGTCACGGTCATCTTGCATGTGATGTCTTCAGCTTGGAACTGCTCTTGTTCGTCCTGCACGTACTCTCCAGAATCCACGTACTCGCTCTCTGATCCCGGTGCTACCCAAGATAAAAATAACAGCCAATGAACACCAACACAACATGATGCAACAAACACATGATGCATGAGATGAGAATGAAGCATGCATCTCTATTCTAGTCACTTGCATATGCATGAGAAGAGAAGACAAACTTCTGGACAGAACTTCACTCTAATCTATTTTGACATGCATGAATATGGCATGAACAGGTGCATCACGAGAAAACGATGCAAAAACATATAAAGAACGTTGAGAACGGAGCTACGGATCAACCGGAAACTACGAAACAAGATATGGAGTCCTACGGATCAATTCCACCACAAGCACACTGCAATGGCACACTTCTGGTATTCCCAGGTTTCCAAATGATCAAACAAAGAAATATAGGTGGGGTGGTGCAAAGAAACTCACCACACCACCAACAATACTATCACAAGCTTCAAAACAACTAAAACATGCAATCTTTCCTAAACAGCATCATAGCAGTTTGTGAGCAACATGCAAAGTACCTACAGCCACTCAAATGTGCCAAACAAGATATGTGGCAAAAGCTATTCAAAAGATCTACAAGCCTTAGCAAGAAGATAATATAAAAGAGTCACACACAGGAAGATCTACAGGTGCTAACTTGGACAAAAATAACAGATTTCAGGGACTTTGTGAAAATATCAGATTTTCACCAGCTGCACATGCTCTGAAGCATTTTGACAACCTCCAAAATAATATCTACAGGAAGTGAAAGTGCATGAAATTTAACAGAGAGCTAGACAAACACAAAAGCTCCAACTCTCTAGTTCATTGCAAGGGCTGATTCCCAACACATGAGCTTTTGCAACCACAACAACAAGGGAAGAAAATAACAGCAGTTTCACAGACTTGGTGAAAATCACGGATTTTCACCAAGCTGACAATTTCAGCCACATGTCAACTTTGACAAGGCATAACTTGCACATACAAACTCCTAAGCATAAAACAAAACTGTCATGTTGTAGAGGGGTTCACCCACTACTGCCACATCAAGGAATCATCCTCATAGGCTCATCACACCACATGGCACCAAGCTCTAAACATAGCATCAAGACAGAAAAATGACATTTCCAAAAAGTGCCCCAAAGTGAATCTGATTCCACCAATGGATTCCTGGGAAGATTCTATCCCAAAAACATATATAATACCTAGGTACTTGCATACAACATGTAGGCACAAAGTTGAAAGGAAAAAACAACATAGCATCATATAGTCTCAAATAGTGCCATATCACATGTGGTACTCACTCTCTCATCACCTAACTTGCACATGCTTCGCCCCACAACTCCAATGGTGAATATGAGGGTTATACCTCATGTATGTGTGCCATAGCACATCACCACACACACTCACATACAACCAAGCAAGCACACACTAGCACCTACACATGCTAGTTCTAATACACACACAAACATACACTCACACAAGCTACCACTAACACACACTCACACATGCTAGGGGTTCAAAAGAACTCCCCATGCTCACTAAGCAAAATCCAATGCCTTGGTCATGTGTGTGTCATACACACACATGCACCTCACTACACTCACACACATGCACCCACATGGATACATACACAGACACACCCTCCTACACATGCACACAAAGCTAAAAAGGGCTCTTGCTTGCTGCCCAAGCATTGCACCAAGCAACCAATCTATAAAACAGCAAAAAGGAAATAAAAATAAAAGGGGGTGGCTTGGGGATCAAACCCAAGACCTATCTGCCACAACAAACATACTCTACCACTCCACTACTGCCCCAGGGCTCGACAGAACAGAGGAAGCTACCAGGGTAAGCTACCCTGTTGCTACTGTGCCAGAAAATCAAACAACAAAAGGAGGCGCCACTGGGTTCGAACCCACGACCTACTGCTGTGCAAAACACCACCTACCACTCTGCTAGACGTGCAGAACTTAACAGAGAGGAGGGCCTTGCTCTTTTGAGCAACCCCCTCTGGATCTGATACAGCTCGACGGTGGCCGAAACAGGGGAGGGTCACCTCCGGCGCTACACTACAAATTGGTCTACAACCTCTCGCAGGGAGGAAGAGGGACTCAAGGTGGATCCATTTCACACCTAACCTCGACGAGATGTGCACTGCAACTACTGCTCCACGAGCACGGCAGCGCCGGCGACAGAGAGCGACTACGGCGCGAAGCTACGGCCCTAGGCAAGATATACTGACAGGGGTACGGGAAGGAGACCGGCTGCTCACCCATTGGTCGAGGAGGACACGCTTGACGGAGAGTAAGAAGGGGTCGACGAGGAAGCAACCGCTGCGGAAGAAGACGTCGGAGCAGAAGGGGGTCGTCGTCGATGTCGTGGAAGCAGGGTCGATCGGCGTCATCTAGCTACAGGAACGGACTCCCTTGGATCTCCGCTTGCTCCTGGAACGCTTGGAGAGGAAGAAGGGGTGCGGCATCGACGTCGGCGACCTCATCAGGGATCGTCCATGGTGGAGGAGGAGCTCGGCCGCCTTTTGTCGATCCAGAGAGAGGGAGGAGGAAGAGGAAAGGAGGTGGCGGCGGCTTGGAGGAAACCTAGACAGGGCACGCACGTCGAGGGGATATATAGGGGTCGAGGGGGACGCATCAACGTCCGTGAAGCCACGGCGTCGAGCCCCTGTCTCGCTCTCTCTCTGATAGTCTGACGGAAAGGAGCGGGAGGAAGACAACGGCGTCAACAAGAGAGGGACGGGGAGTTGGCTACCGCGCGAGGAGAGCAGCTGGGCCAGCGAGGAGGAGGGAGCCCACTCGGTTGCGCCAGATAAAAGAAGGAAACCCATTGGAATTCCTATTTTAAATAAAACAGAGACAAATAAATGCACATAGGCAAAATTGTTGACCCTAAAATAAAAATAAAAATGTCCCTGGTCATAAGGGAATTATGACCCAATAAAATAAAATGAAAAGAGGATTTTTGGGACAACTAAAATAATTACAAATCAGATTTATTTAAATCTGGTTTTGAAGGTAAGCCACATCAAAACAAAGTTTTAAAATCCCTCTATCACATCTCCACACTTACAAGAATAAGCACTAAAAGGCCAACATTTAACAACCAGAAAAAGAGCAAGTAAAACATGAGCTCAAAGAATTAAAGAAGAAGGGGAGGTTTAGTTGAAACCTAGCTTTGTATAAAAGGAAAAGTTGGAAGCCACACTTTGCACATCACTTCACACTACTTGCACTCATCACACCACATACACAAGGATCAACACAACAACACACATGATGACATGAATGATATGGATGCATGAATGCAAAGGGAGAACAAGACATGAACACATGAAATGATACTCCATAGAATGACAACATGGACCCACACATGGCAAGGTTCCAAATATGGCAATGTTACACTTGGGGCATTACATGGTGGACTGCTACAAGCGACCTGCGTGCTTTGAGGGAGCACGGCGGGCCTACGCCTGTGTGAATACACACTTCAGGAAAGTTGATGTGGTGATCGTTTCTATGGGGGTCCCCGAAGGGAAGAAGCGCACCGCGGAGCAATTCTTCACCGAGGTCGAAGAAGGTGCCCGGTCTACCAAGGCCATGTGTTCAAAAGACACGTTGTACCAGTTTTAGTACTTCATAGTGCCGGAGTACATGAGATGTAAAAAACATCTTTTGTTTTAATGAGTATGTCATTAGATTTCCTCATATATGTGTGTTATTTTAATTGATTTTCCTCATATTCGACTGTGTTGCACTGAAAGTGGCCACTCGTCGGCTTCTACCCCAATGTAGAATATACATAGGGTGTTCCTTGAGGCAACTCTGGCCCTTAGTCGATGACTCGGCACCCAAAGGTGATCCATGCTTGTAGGAACTAGGCAATTAGACTATAATAGTTTTATAACTTCCACTTAGTCATAGGACTTTGACTGTGGGGGCTGGTGGTGAGCCCGTGATGTATGAAGTGGTCGGCTTGAAGCAGCCAAGGTCTACGCTGTTACCCATGTCGGCTTATACTATGAACAAGCCCTTCGTTTAACACTGGTGATCACTAATGACACATCTCTTAACGTGGTCTTCGGATTGCCAACCAGTTTTGACTTATAGTTAGGTTTTGGCTTTCTCCACTCACTTGTTCTGCCAATTAAACTGGCGGCACTATCACACTGGTTCTCCCGCTAGACCCTTATATGAATTTTTTTGGGAACATAAGTGGTACATATAGGATCCGGGGAACCCAACTATTGATCAAAATCTAAGTTCACAAATGATGCATATAGTACAACATCCGAGACACCGAGTACTTCGGACTTGTATTTCAAGACAGGGAAATGAAGCCCTTTAGCAATTGTATCTTGAAAACGTTCTTTTAGCTCAGAGGCAGTGATTATACAAAAATACAGTAAGAGCATTGAGGGGCGTGATTTATTTATTTTACAACTTCAAGCTTTACATGCCGAGGTGTAACGAGAGAAACTAAAAAGATATGCTACAAAAAGGTAAATAAAAGAGAACATAAAAATAGGGCGGATATTATCATCGGGTTTATGATCCCAGGCCGCTTCCTGTCACATGTCTGCGTCTCCATGTTGTTGACCAGCTTATCCTCATTGATGGCAAAGACTGAGGTGGATTATATGCAACCTTGGCCTTGCATGTGTTAAAGCGCTCGTTGGCCGAGTCCTTTTAAGAGATCTGCAGATGTACGCTATGTGGTAGAAGCCACGTGGGTATACTTTGTTGGCTAGCTCTTTGACAGAGCCTTGTCAATATGGAAGCTTGAAGCTTAGTCTCTCCACGGTCTTGACGATCCAGTGTTTTCATAAATTTTGGCTCCTCGACAACCCAAGGGGTTTTAGTGTGAAATTGTGCACCCTCGGGACGTAGTGCCCCTTCCCAGGGGAGCACGCGAGGAGCCCACACACCTATTTAGGGTGTGGGGGTATGTGTCTGAGGTCGACTTGTGTGGACCCTGTATGCTTCGGAGAGCTAGGAGTGTGTTTACTGCTATGGACCAAATCCTCGGATGCCTGCACCTCGGCTACGAAGGTTGCGGACTACTCCTCAGTACGGAGGGAGTGTTCCATGTTACCATTGATTGTGATAACACCAATGGGCCCTGTCATTTTGAGCTTGGGGTAAGCATAGTATGGGACCACGTTGAAGTGAGCGAACGTTGTGCACCCTAGGAGTGCATGCTATTCACTTTGAAAGGGGGCAATGCCAAAGATTAACTCCTCGCTTCTCAAGTTCTCGGGTGATCCAAATACAACCTCGAGTGACACGGTTCCAGTGCAAAGAGCCTTAACACCTGGTATGACACCTTTAAAGGTAGTGTTGCTCGGCTTGATCTGAGATGAGCCGATGTCCATCTTCCTAACTATGTCCTCATAGATTAAGTTGAGGCTGCTTCCTCCGTCCATAAGGACGCGCGTTAGATGAAAACCGTCGGAAGTTGGGTCCAGGACAAGTGCAGCTGATTTGTCAAGTGTGACACTGGCCGAATGGTCGTGTATGTCGAATGTGATCGGGTAAGCCGACCATGGGTTGAACTTCGCGGCGACTGGCTCTAACGCATAGATGTCCCAAAGTGCATGCTTCCTATCCCTCTTGGGGATGTGGGTAACATAGATCATGTTCACATGTTACCTCATTAGGACACTTCTTTTGGCCTCCGTTGGTGGGCTGCTGAGGTTCATCCTCGTCTTCACTGCGATTTTCGGTTTAACTTTGACACTCTCTTGCTACCTTGAAAACATGTTTAAAGACCTAGGAATTCTTGTTAGTGTGTGATACGTCTCCAACGTATCTATAATTTTTGATGGTTTCATGCTATTATCTTGTCAAACTTTCGATGTTTTGTATGCCTTTTATATCTTTTTTGGGACTAACTTATTAACTCAGTGCCAAGTGCGAGTTCCTGTTTTTTCCATGTTTTTGACCCCTTTCAGAGGAGGATTTTAAACGGAGTCCAAACGGAACGAAACTTCCAAAAAGATTTTTTCTGAAACAGAAGAAGATCGGGAAGCCTGAGCATCAGGGCAGGGGGGCCACCACGGACCCCACAAGCCCCTAGCCGCAGCCAGGGGGGCCCGCGCCTCCCAGGCTTGTGGGCTCCCTTGGCCACCTCTGCCCTAGGTCTTTCGCCTATATATTCCCTAAAATCCCAGAAAAAATCAGGAGATCATCGAAAGTACTTTTCCACCGTCGCAAGCTTCTCTCTCCGCAAGATCCCATCTAGGGCACGTTCTGGTGCCCTGCCGGAGAGGGGATTCGGCTTTAAGTCTGATTTGATCGTAAACTAAAGTCTTGCCATCCGAGATAGGCATGCTCTCGATACGATCGAGCATCTCGTCCAGGCGAGATAGTTCTTCGGAGTTCATTGCCTGGCTATATCAGGGCTGACCCGAAGCTTGTCTGGTGTATAGGTTGGAGTGTTTCCGGCGTGAAGGGGATCCAAGGGTGATTCTAGATCATGTGCCATGGTTGGCTTGAGTTCCAATGCAGCTTCAGAGATAGGGGTCGAGCCTGGGGCCGGGCCGGGGTTCGAGGGGAGATCGCCCCGAGTCACTACATCGGGGTTCTTCGACGACACCAATGTTTCTAGCCCAACGTCCCCGGAAGAGATCGGTTCTGGAGTAGACCCTCCAGTGTCGGGTAGTCCCTCAACTCGGCCGGGTATCCAACCTAAGAGTACGAGTTCTCCGTGGGAATCCGCAGTGTATTCTAGGCCTCCAAAGGTCATGATCTAATCCAGGGTGTAGTTCTCGATGGAGGCCCGATGGTCGGTCGAGTCGGTGCAGAAGATCATGCTGCCGAACATGAAAAGTTAGTCGGGGACGTAAACGTTCTCGTTGCATTTTCATAGTTGATCTGCAGATGAGCCATCTATCCTTTCGTCGATCTCGCAGCGGGGCTCTCAATGAAAGCACTAGTGTCAATGTGAAAACCGGCAGACCTTGGGGTAGGTTTCCCGAGTTGTGGATCTCGGGCAGATGATAACAGGAACAAGGGAACGATGTTTACCCAGGTTTGTGCCCTCTTGATGGAGGTAAAACCCTACACTGCACTCTTGTTTATATCAATGAATAAGTATCAAGTACAAAGTCAATCTACCTCGAGACCGTGACATGTGTTCTAACTCTAGGGCTAGGTGAATGATATTGCGTTGATCTCCCCTATGCGAGCTAAATCCTATGACTTATATACATACCAAGTAGGGTATCTAGGGTTACAGGATTGGTATCTTGGCGTGGAGCCAACATGAGAAGTCTTAGAGTATACGACAAGCCATCGGCAAATGCAGTCTTGATAATGCCACGTCGTACAGCTTATGAAGTCCATCTTGAGAAGAAGGAGGGCCCATCAGTCCAATCCGAGGAGCATGGGCCGACTAGGTTAGTACCCCCAAGTCCAGGACACCGTCACCCGCGTTGGGTGCAAGTATTTGATTTTTTTGTACGTGTTGACGACAAGAATTTGTGTTGTTCTACTATTGATTCAATAACCTTGGTTTTCAATGAGCAAAATATTTATCTCTACTATGTTGCATCTCCCCTCCTCTTCGGGAAAACCCCAACGTAGTTTACAAGCAGAAATCATGGTGTGCGGATGTGTAGCCGCGTTTTTGTGCTTTGGAAATGCCCTAAGATCATCTACAGTCAGAGCCCTCATACCCGTCTCAAACGCCTGGGAATGCCGCCCGCTCATTGACTGGTCACGAAATTTTGACCCAAGTAGGAGCCTCAAACGGGCCTCAAACATCTGGGCTGACCGACACCCCTCATATCCAGCCCAAATATGGGGCGGATATGGTGGCGCCTCGGCACGCCCGCCATGTCGGCCTGGCCCGCGCTGGGCCGCATCGACCCCACATATATTCGTCCCCATCCACTCGTCGGACCAAACCCTAGCCACTTCACTCCACTCCCCTCCACTCCTATCCTCCACCCAAGACCACCATTTGTGATCTCTGACCTTCTCCAGCATGGAGGGCAGCGGATCTGACTTTGACCAGTCTAGATCGGTCGAGTGGGGTGTCATCCCATGCGGGTTGGAGGAGGCAATGACGATCTACATTGCACTCTGCCATTCCCAAGAGGACAGGGCCCGACCGATGGTAGGATCTGTCTTGCGCGACTCCATAGCGCTGGCTTAACAAGTGCTCTGGCCCTTTGGGGCTGGATCATTGCGGTCTCGACGGCCAAAAAATGTCTCTTCCCCGTTATTTTGAGGTGTCTGGATATGAGAAGACAAATTTAAGGCTTGACCGATGTGTGTGCGCGGACACGTCCAGACGCATTCGTGGGCGTTTGAGGGGCCGGATTTGCAAGTTTCGGGATGCTCTAAGAGCATCTCTAGCAGACCCCTTAAAACGCACGAAAGTGTAAAATAACTATCGGTTTACAGTTTTAAACAAAAAAAGACCCGAATAGAACCCGTAAACGACTCCGACCTGTAATTTAAAATCCCTACCAAACTAGTGAAAATAAGGATTTTGAAGCCAATCCGGGATGCCCTATACATGTGAAAGACCGTTGGCGGGAGTCCAACTGCCATTGAAACCTTCATGGCTCGCTTCCGGCCGCCGCCCGTTCATCTTGTGCGTCAACGCTGAAAACTTGAGCAGCTACGGAAGAGCTCGTTGCGGCGACAAAGAAGGAGCAAGCTAGCTAGCTTAGATCGTGGATCCATCCGGCCACGGACGAGCTAGCTAGCTCTTGGATCCATTCGGCAAAGGAGGAGCTGGCTCCTCGATCGATTCGGTGAGTATGGCAACGGAAGTTGGTCATGGACACGGGTGAAAGAAAGAAGAAGACATGAGAAAGAATATAAGCGAATATTCAAATTTACAGTTTAAGTTTAAGGGACCTCTTTGACCGCAACTCAAATCAACCCATAAAATATGTTTTCCCTAAACTGAAAACCTTAATTTTTAATTTCACGGTTTAAAAGGTTTGCTAGAGATGCTCTAAGAGCATCACTAGTAGTATCCTCAAACCCTCAAACCCTTATAAATAACCGTTATTTACAGTCTGCTAGCAAAAAAACACGTAGACTAGAACACCTTAATCCTCAAACCCTCAAAAAAGTTTAAGGGTCCAACCCTCAACCCCCCTCCCAACCTGTTGAAGTGAGGGTTGGGGAGCGAAAACTACCCCAACCCGCACTCGTGTTTCGTTGTCGCGTGGGAGGGACTTTTCCCCATCCCCAACCTTCCACATGAGCCGCCGCCCGCCGCCATTCCGTCCGCCCCCCGCCTCCCCTCGACGCACGCGAGCCCGTCGCAGTTGCGCCACACTCCTCGTCGCCGGATCCCACCCCGCGCAGCAGCCACCCGAGACGCGCGACCGTCGCCGCCGCCTCGAGCTTTCTCCTTGCCGTCCGGCTGCCCCCCGGACTCCTCAACCTCTCCTCCACCTCCCCCAGCCGCCGCGCCCCGCCCGCCACCTCCCGCACCAGGCCGCCTGTCGTGCCCCGCCCACCATCGAGAGCGGCCTCCCGCCCCGAGCCGCCTCCCGCAGCCAGAGGCAGGCCGGCCCCAGTCCTCATCGAGCTCTCCTCGCTGCCGCGCCAGAGACGAGGCGGGCCAGAGGCAGCCGCGCCACCCCGAGCTCTCCTCGCCGACCCGCAAGTATGCCTCCTTTTCTTTCTTTTCGTTTCATTTTTTCCTTTTTGATTCATTGTTGGCACCCACAATTTATTATTTATTGTATTGTGTAGATGAAGGCGAACACCGATGACATGGAGTCGTTGTTCGATGATTCCGGTTGGTCGTCATCGGACGATTCGTACATTGAGGAGTTGCTTCAAGACGACGACGTCGAGATGATGGGTCTCCTCCTCGACGTGCAAGAGTTTGAAGACCGCGCGAAGATGATGGATCAGAGGAGAGGGTCGAAGATGGGGCGAGTCACCATCTACCAGAACCGCAGTCTCGGACACGAGCAATTGATGCAAGACTACTACGTGGAGGTACCGACATACCCACCTCGCCTCTTCCGTAGAAGGTACCGAATGCGCCGTAGTTTGTTTGTGAAGATTGTCACCGATTGTGAGGCCGCCTCAGATTACTTCAAGTGTCGTAGATCCGCCGCCGATATCATGGGGTTTAGTGGGTACCAAAAGATATCGGCTGCAATGCGGGTGATCACCTATGGCATGCCCGCGGACTATACCGACGAGTATCTTCGCATTGGACAAGATACAACCACGGAGTCCTTCCATAGATTTGCAAAATTGGTTATATGGTTGTATGGTGATGGGTATCTTTGGGCACCCAATGAGGAAGATACAAAGAGATTGATGGAGATGAATGAAAAAAGGGGATGGCTGGGGATGCTTGGTAGTCTTGATTGTATGCATTGGACATGAAAAAATTGCCCAAAGGCATGGCAAGGAATGTATTGTGGTAAAAGTCGTGATGCTATCATTGTGCTTGAGGTTGTGGCATCGGAGGACACATGGATTTGGCATGCACTTTTTGGTTTGCCGGGAACACTCAATGATATCAATGTGCTCAATAGATCTCCTTTGTTTGCAAGATTAGTTTCTGGGGATGCTCCAACTTGCAACTACAAAATCATGGGCAATGAGTACTCAATCGGATACTATCTCACCAATGGGATTTATCTCGATTGGGCAACTCTTGTGAAGTCCATCAAGGAGAAAAATGGGGTGCCCTTAACCAGAAAAGAGGCTCATTTCACCAAGGCACAAGAGGCAGCCCGCAAGGATATTGAGAGAGCTTTCGGTGTTTTGCAAGCAAGGTTTGCCATAGTTCGGGTCCAGCTCGTTTTTTGGACAAAAAAACCTTGGAGAACATCATGAAATGTTGTGTGATTCTACACAACATGATCCTCGAGGATGAGAGAGGGTTAAACCTGCCTTGTTTCTATGACAATGTTGGTACCCGTGTTCAACCGGAAAAAAACCGTTGTCGCGTACAAGCTTTACTTGACGCACATCATGAGATTGACGATGCAAACACTCATGGTCAGCTCCGGGATGATCTAGTAGAGCACCAGTGGCAGTTGGATGGGCGGCGCCAAGGCCCATGATCTACCTTTGTTTTACTTTTCTATGTCCTATTTGATTTGAACAATTATTGTAATTTGCAAAAACATTGTTGTAATAACTTGAAAGATTATTATGTGCTTGAAAGTACTATTCGGTGTTGTAATAATAACTAGAATGATTATTGTTTTCTTCAAACCGTTATTGAGATGATGGAAATTGTGATATGTTAAATGATAGTTTTAAGGGTTGTGGTTGCGGCAATGACTAGAACCCTCAAACTCAACACTTATAACATATTCCGTTATAAGGGTTGGGTTTGAGGGTTCTAGTTTTTGCCCCTGTTTTTCAACCCTTAAAGATATCAAAAAATACCAATTCTCAACCCTTAAACTCGTTTGAGGGGTTGAGAATACTACTAGTGATGCTCTAAGAGCATCACTAGTAGTGCCCTTAAATACTTAAATCTTCAAAATTAACCTTTTTTTACAGGTTGAAACGAAAAAAGCAAAGAATAGAACCCCTAAACCCGTAAAAAAAATTAAGGATTGGACCCCGGGTTGCCCTCCCAATCTCTAAAAGTGAAGATTGGAGAGGGGATCCCATCCCCAGCCCGCACTCCTCCCTCCTCCTTCAGTCTTCGCGCGGGAGGGAAATCCTCGCCTCCCGCCGCCGCCTCCTTGTTGCCGGCGGCCGCCGCGCGCCATGGAGGCGCCGCCCGCCTCCTCCCTCCCGCCGCCCGTCGCCCCACCCCCCGCACCGGCCTCGGCGACTCCCGCGCCGGCCCGGCAGTCGGTCGTCCCGAGCCAGGCGCAGCTGGCGTCGGTGGTGGCCACCACCCACGTCGATGCCAAGAGGCGGCGTGTTGGCCAGCACGTCGTCCCCACGACCGCCGCCTCCCCCGCCCCGGCTGCCGCCTCCCTTGCCCCGCCCGCCGTCTGAAAGAAGGCCTCCCAGTTGGGTTTGATGGTTCTAGTCTCTAGTCTTTTCCCTGTTTTTTAATCCTTAAAAATGTCAAAAAATACCAATTATCAATCCTTAAACTCATTTAAGGTTTTAAGAATTTAAGAGCACTACTAGTGATGCTCTAACCATCCCCAGCCCGCACTCCTCCCTAGCCCCGGTCGCCGCCTCCCTTGCCCTGCCCGCTGCCCGGAAGAAGAAGGCCTCCCGGTTGGGTTTGATGGTTCTATTTTTTTTTTCTGTTTTTCAACCTTAAAAGTGTCAAAAAATACCAACTCTTAATCCTTAAACTCGTTTGAGGTTTTAAGAATATAAGGGCACTGTTAGTTATGCTCTAACCATCCCACACCTCAAACGCCCGCACGGACAGGAAGTAGTGTGAGCTTCAGGCCTCCGATTCATTCGGCCAGGCAAAATTTGGTCTTTGGCAACCAAACAGGCCCTCTCCAAACATAGTTTCAGAACTCTGTACCCAAGGTGCAGGCGCGACAGGCGCCTCCACGCGGCGGCGAACATGGCCGCGGCCCTCCGCCCCCTGCTCCGCCGGCACGCAGTTCTGGCGCCATCTCCGATGCTGCGCTCACTATTCCCCTCGCCATACTCCAAGGTAAGATGGTTTCGCTGCTTGATTTCCTTTGGGCCCTCGCCTCGACTGGACGCGCTAATTTCGCTCGCCTCTCCAGGCCGCCGCCACCGCCGCCGCCGCCAGACCCCCATCCGTGTGCCACGCGCCCCTGCCGCCTCCCCTTCTGAGGGAGGTTACTCCAAGAAGGGCTCCTCCAATTCCAAAGGTACTAATCTGCATAGTCAGCTAGAAAAGAAAAGGGTTCCGACCTCCCAAATCCACCGAAATTGCTGGTCGCTTTCCCGAGCTCGGAGAGGTTAGAAGGAATTAGGGGTGAATTTTTTTATTTTATTTTTCTTTTATCCCCCAACATTTAAAGGTTGGGAGATATGTCGACCTAGGCCCTGTTCCTCATTGCTTGTTCGGACTGCCTTGATTTTATTTCTTTTAATCTGCAACCTGATGCCCACCCTGGACTGTCGAAAACTCTTGAATTTCTTGCCTTCCATGATTCAATGCATAGCTCAGGCAGCAATGTCAGTTGGCAAGTATGTAACTTCCGTGTAGAGCTATGGGGCCGTACGAATTCTCTGTGATTTTGCTTCAACTGGAGGCAGCATGATTCAGCGAGAGCACTCTCCAAACATGTCGCGTCAATAATTTACAGCAGAACCAGAGCGCCGTGTGATCGGCTTCGCTCGATGACAGTGCAATGGACACTGCCCGCGTCATGTTCCCGGGATATTGTCGTTTGTATTTAACCTTCCTTCGAAGGCCAACCAGAGAAATACCTACACCTGAGGAATCACTTTAATCCAAATGTAGCTGTCTGATTTCCTATAAATGCAGAAATGTGAAGTTGATATTGATTAAGTGTGTTGTTTTTGTTAGCATGATTTGAATGGTTTACATTTGACATTGATGTATCATCTACTTTTTTTTTACTGAAGTCGATTAAAATGCAGGGTGAACCACGCCGCTGCACTGCTGTTCAAAGTACCTTGAGTGACAGTACAAAGTCGTTGCTGGATAAACTGAAGGATCTCAAGGACAGTAAGAAGTCACTGGAAGACATGAGCAAGAATGTTAAGGAGCGTATGGAAATGATAAAGAAAGCGGTGCATGACGCTAGGGTTGCTACTGCTATGTTTAGGGTAAGGCTGGATGACCTTAGGAAACTTCATGACAAAATACGTGATGGCCGAGAGGATTCTGCCAAAATGAATGCAATATACCGCAGATTGGAGGATGAATATGACAGAGATTGGGCCATTCATGAGTCTAAGCGTCGCTTGATTGACGAGCAGATGAAAATGTTAAGGAAGGAGATAGATGACTATATCAATGCTTTGAGGTAAAGGGATACAACAATCTGTTCTCATTGGCGTAAGAAGCAATTTATTATTGTTATTAGTTTTGAACTTTTGATAACTCGTGTTCATCCAAACATGCATATCTCTTTGTGTCTATTTTGGAAGGGGGTGTCATGAATTGCAAATATCCATCCTGAAGCATGTGGAGGAGGCGGAGAAGGCGGAGAAGGTAGAGGGGGCGGAAACCATGGAGAAGGTGAGGAAGGTTGTAAAAGTGTGTGCCACTGCTGGCCTCATGGGAGGGCTTCTGCTGATACTGGGAAAGATCTAGATTGGTTTTGTGTAGAACTGAGATGACAGATGTGACTAGGCTGAGCTGGTATCTGGAGTAGCAGAGTAACATTTTTTTTTTTCTTGGTTTTTCTCTGTGTGCCGTTGTAATGGTGCCTTCGTGGGAAGGCTTGCCCTGATACTAGCAAAGATCTGGATTAGAGCAACATGGAGTGCTTTTTTTTGTTTAGAACTGAGTGGCCAGATGACTAGGTGAGCTGGTATTTGGTGTAGCGCGGTAGCTATTGACTGTTTCCTTGGTTAGTAGTCTTATATGTGCCATTTGCGGTGCTTGTTAGAACCTGCAAGAGAAGCTAAGAGGAAGCCAAGTGATGGGATTGTTATACTGCACTGCAGTTGTCTCTATGTAACACTAGAATACAAGTCATTTTATGCACCCTGAAGGCTTGACTGAGAAAAGGATGTGTTGGTCTTGGAATGGGGGTTTGTCTTGTGCTTCAGTTTTATGCCGTTTGGCATCCTTATCTAGGAATTAGGTTTGGAATCTGAGAACCTGCAATAGTTGGAGAAGAATTTCGTAGTCTTGCCTAGTTGAATTTATGAAGCATGGACAGCTGTGGTTGGAGGGTAACGTTCTTCACCGAATCTTACTCATGTTGTGAGCCTTTCTTCTTCTGAAAAGGGTTTCCCTCCAATTCAAATTCAGTTAACAACTTTACCCCAGATTCACTCCCCTCTAAAAATACATTTGCCTTTTCTTCCACTAAACAAGCTAATAAAATTTAAATATTGCCTTTGTTTGTTTAGCTTTCTAGAATTGATAAGCACTGCTGTCAAATCAGTGTGCGGGTTGCTGCATAAATCTCTACATGAAACCACACAGGTGATGTATGGATCTCGGTGACAGCTTTGAGATTTCAAAAGACAGATTAGGGCACTCCTCTAAAGTTGGCTAATCTAGTTGCAAAAGCAGATTCCATAATAAACAATGTAAGTACAACGCGCCGGCACTTGGCAACCAATGAGACATGCCATCTCAACTTGCAGGCATCAAGTTGATGCCACACACCTAGAGAAATACTCGAGTTTGAGGCACAAGCTAACAGCACATGAGTATCCCAACTCTAAAGCTACAGAATGTTGGTGGCTAGCTAGATTGATGAAAGATCCTCGTACACAGACTTAATCCCAGGCCTTTCGGAGACCGGTCGAATGCATCTCAACGCAATGCCCAGCACCTCCTTCGTGCCCTTCACCCCCTGCGGGTTCTCCGAGTCTAAAGCCATGGCCGGGTCAAAGCACTCCGATCCTTGGTCTTCCGCCACCCGCAGCCGGACCCAGTCCGTGAGGTCGACGCCGCCTTCAGAACCCGTGATGACATCACCGGCGCACCGGCCAGTCAGGAGCTCCAGCAGCGCAACACCAAAGGCGTAGACATCAGACTTGAACGAAGGGGATGGCTTCTTGGATGCCGCCAGCTCTGGGGCACGGTAGCCCAGCACCCCCAGGTCAACAATCTGCTCGACGACACCGGCCTGGGTCATCAGGCGGTGCAGGCAGTAGTCGGCGACGCGGGCATTGAGGTCAAGGCCATCCAGCAAGATGTTGGTGGCCTTGAGGTTCCCATGAGGCATTGCACGATCGAAATGGAGGTAATTCAGGCCACGTGCCACATCAACCGCGATCTTGAGCCGCTGCGCCCAGGTCAGTGGCGGGCCTCTCCTTCCCGGTCGATCTGCTCAGTAACATAGACACAAGAAGGTTGAATTAATGGCTCAATAAGTTTTATAGAAAGAGGAGGTTCTTTATCAGATTGATAATGCATCTGCAGAAACTGGATATCGACAAAATGGAAGCATTATATTACCATACAAAAAGCTAGCCAGACTTCCTGGCGAAACATAGTCTGACAGGATGAGTTTCTCATGTGGTGTTGGACCCCAGTAGTATCCACGCAAGCCAACCACGTTGGGATGCCGGATGTTTGCAAATTTCCTGGCCTCCTTGGTGAACTCTTTCTTGGGCCTCGCCACACCTTCTCTCAGCCACTTCACTGTCAAGAACACACCATTCTCCAGCGTTGCCCTGTACGAAGTTCCGTGGCTGCTCCTCCCAAGCACTTCAGCTGGCGCCCTTGAGAGTTCCTCCGGTGTGAGCGTGATTGTTTCATCCAGGAAGTGCAGCTCCCCTGCTAACCTGTCAGGTGACCTGACGTCCAACCGTGATAGGCCTTCCTGTGCATACGCCTCTCCAGAATCTGGTGACCAAGAGAAGCGGCTCCCCTTGGATGGTGAAAATCCCCCCACACCTGACAACTTCTCTTCTTGGCTCGGTGCTTCAGATGTAGAGCCCTTTCGAGGAGCACCAAGATCATCCGCCGACACCTCCGAACTACCTCTGTTGTCCTTTCTTTTCATGCTCTCAATGTCTTTCGTAGCCTTGTGGAGGTTCTTGTCAGAGACCTTCTCTGAGCTAGGGAACTGCCGTGAGATCCGCTTGTAGTGGCATACAATAGCAATAAGGATAAGGATGACAAGAAGAACAATGCTAGCTGCTACAAGTCCTATTTTAGCACCTGTGCTGAGTGATTTGCCACGTGCTGAACCAGATTGGGAATTGCCGGATCCAGATGAGCTAGCAGGATACTCTAATCTCGAGTTCCCGGGGTGGAAAGAAGATTCTGGGAACTTTCTCAAGTTCATAGGCACGACACCAGATAGGTCATTAAAAGAGGCATTGAGGGACTGAAGAGTATCCGGAAGTGTGTCTGGCAGTGGCCCCGTGAACTGGTTTGTTGATATGTCAAGGGCAGCAAGTGCTGCAAGCTTAGTCACAGTGGCTGGTAAAGGTCCGGAGAAGTTGTTTGAGGATATGTCAAGGACACGGAGGCCAGACAAGGAGACCACATCATCAGGGAGGCTGCCGCTAAAATGATTTCCAGAAATATCAAGCACTTCAAGACTCAAGTTTTTGGACGAGGATCCTGGGAACGATACGCCACCAGTAAGCATGTTATCTTGAATGTAGAGCTCATGCAGCATGGAGGAAGAGAGTAGATTAGCAGGAATAGGACCACTAAACTGATTGGAGCTGAGGTCAAGGACAGTGAGTTTGGGATACAAAACAACGGCTTCAGGGATGGTATCAGCTAGAGAATTATGAGAAAGATTCAGGTAGTTTAGGCGAAGGAATTGAGAGCTCACATCAGGCATAGTCCCAGTTAGATTGTTCTGGCTAAGGTCAACATATTCCAAGTCATTGCTCCATTTCCTAAAAACTGATAAATTTCCTCGAAACTGGTTATTTGATAGATCTAACACAGTGCAGCTTCCAGCAAGCAGTGGTAGATCCCCAAATAGAGCATTTGAGGACAAATTAAGGATCTGCAAGGTAGTTGATGTGATCATATTGATATGTCCTGCACAGCACAGAGAACTACAGTTAGTATGGAGGAGACTAAGACATACAAACTAATGGGCAGATAACTGACAGATTATCATAGTAGAGTGTCATGCTAGAAAAGTAAAACTGCAGATAACTATGCATGCATTTACACATGGATTTCCCACATTTTTCTAATGCTGAGAAAAAGAAAGACAATTTTACATCAGACACGTCTGTGAAGCATCAGATGCCAGTGCCATAAGTATGAAATGGAACTGTATGACACAACCATAGCTTAGCTCTGTACTGCATAGGGCTAGCCAATAACACATCGCCTAGCGCTGTCCTGCATAGGGCTAGCCAATAACACATCGCCTAGCGCTGTCCTGCATAGGGCTAGCCAATAACACACCACCCAGCGCTGTCCTGCATAGGGCCACTCTACCTTACAATGGTAAATGATCTACCAAGACAGCACACATACTCACGCGAGCAATCCCCGATCAAGTACTCCCTCTGTATCAAAATGTAAGAAATTTTTTGACACTTGTCATAGTGTCAGAAAACGTCTTATATTAAGTTGCAGAGGTAGTAGTTGCAAAGGAGAAAATCAATTGTTTCTAGGCAATGCCACAATAGACAGCAATATGTATATTTGTTTGCACATAGAAATATGATTCTGCACAGACAATTTGAAATATAGAACTGACAAAGTGGTACCATACTAAGTCAACCACCGACCAGTGAGACATCAACTTGTATCCAGTAATCACCAGCTAAGATCATATTTGTCATAACAAAATCAGCTGACATAAATAAAGAATGAAACCAGGTGCGAGATGATAAAAACACAAAGTTTCACATGAACTGTAAATAGACCAAAGTTGCAATATAACCAGAACGAGCATTGCATGCCATGCATAAAATGAAATAGCAAGAGGATCAAAAACATAAATTCTGAACTAGAGGTTATACCTGTCAGGTTATTTGCACTGAGGTCCAGTTGGTTCAACACCAGAGAATCTCCCTTCAGAAGTCCACTAGGTACAAACCCAGTGAATCCATTGTTTGCAAGGCGCAAAACTTCAAGATCATAGACATAATTGAACCCTGGGAGGTCTCCAGACAGCTTATTACTACTGAGATCAAGCACCTTCAATCTCCCAAAAGTTGAGAGCTCAACTCCATCTATCAGTGACCCGGTCAACTTGTTGTTGCTAAGGTTCAGATACAGAACTGTCTCCGAAATATCTGCGAGAAACTTGAGTTCTTTGGGGGTGGTGCTGGTGAGCAAGTTTCCACTGAAGTCAACATGAGTAACAGTTGACTCGATCAAGAATTTCCAATCGACGCCGCCATCCAATTGATTCCAGCTCAGATCCACAGACTGGAGGTTCACAAGGAGGCCAAGCCCCGCAGGAATGCCCTTTGTGAAGGCATTATATGAGAGGTTGAGAGCAACCAAGCTCCGGAGACCTTTCAGAGCTGCTGGCAATGGGCCAGACAGAGCATTGCCGCTCACATCCAGCGACTGAAGCGACGCGAGGCCATCGATGGAGTCAGGCAATGGGCCTGAGAAGTTGTTCCCGGCAAGCGACATGTTCTGCAGGCTCCGGAGACTGCCAATATCATCAGGGATCGGACCCGAGAAGCGGTTGCTGGAGATGTCCAGGAACTTCAAGCTCTTGAGACTGGCTACATTGCTAGGGAGGCTCCCGGAGAGATTGTTATTGGCCATGGAGAGCTTGACAAGCATGGTCAGGTTGGCAAACACGGAGAGATCGGCAACACCCGAGATCCGATGGCCGTCAAGCACAACTCCAGCCACGCTGGCGCCATTGCAGACGACGCCGTTCCAGGAGGCCGGGCAGCCATTGAAGTCAATTGACTCGTCATTCCAGGAGTCTGTGACGAAGCCGGCAGGGTCATGGGTGATTCCCTTCTTGAAGGCCAGGAGCGCGAGGATGTCTTGCGACGGCAGTTGGCCCAAGGCAGGGGCGGCCACCAGCAAGAGCAAAAACAGAAATCTGCCAACAAACCCCATCGGATTGACGCTCCTCCACGGGAAAGACTGGAAGCTAGCAGGCCTCAAGAAGACAGCATTTCCCGGAGCGAAAGCTGGGCTGAGCTTGGAGTGTACCTACTATCACACGGGGACTGCACAGGTACTAATAGACAGAGCTAGCACTTGTCCCTTTCAGCTTGATCTGCACAAGACAGCAGCCCACACTCACATATAGAAAAAACAAGAGATTAACTCCTTGGAACCTGAAATGGACACAGAAATGGCAGGTCAACCACAGGTTCGTTCCTGCTTTCACGGTGCACTAAGAACCAACGCAAATGGAAATGGCTAAGAACCAAATCTTTGAGCATCCAAGTAGGAAAACTAAGGTAAGAATCTAGTTGTAACACTTAACTGCCAAAGAAAGAACACAAGGACAGTTAATAAAAACCCACGCCAATAATGCAGGTAGTAGAAGAGAAGTAAAAGTACTGAGCCCCGCCCACTAAACGCAACCACCCACCACAGCTTCTCGGCCATGAACACAACGGAACACAGCTCAAAAGCAGCAGAAAGTCATCTCCCCTCCAAGAAAGCAAGAAACCAACCCTCGAAGTGCAGGGCAGCGGAGGAGCAAAAAAAAAAGTGGCTGCAACGCAATGAGCTACCCCATTTGCATCTCCCTTACCGCGCAAATGACAAGAAGTGTGAGGCACCGGCACTCCGGGAATGATTGGGCTGAGCTGGGTTGCAGTACAGGGGAGGCAAGGCAATGCGGTGGGGCTGAGCGGGAGCCGGGGGTGAGAGGGCAGGTGCGGAGGGAACCCTAACCCTAGCAGCCGGGGGTGGGGATAATGGCTGCCGAGAAGAGGGGCGGAGGAAGAGAGTGGGGCGGAGGAGGGGGAGAGCAGAGTGGAGTGGCAAGGGGCAGTGGGGGATGGGCGGGGTGTCCTTTCTCTGTGTTTGGCGCAACAAAGAGATTTTTTTTTCTGCTTGCGGGCGCGGCACCTTACTGTGACTTTTGCGTTATGGTCCTTACAGGAGGTTTTATATATATACTTGGACCTTCCGCCTTCGTGAGTGTTGGGGGTGTGTATGTGTGACTAGTAGCACCACGTAAGATGTGGGTGGGGGTTCAAAACGTGAAACGGCAGCGAAAAGGAGAAGGCTTTTCTTTCCCGCGATGTCGCTCGAGCCGCACCCGCCAGAAAACACAGCAGCCAGCCTCGGGTCCTGTCCTCTCCTCGCGGACCCCAAACCCGCGGGTCAAGTGCAGCTCACTCCCCCGCCTCCACGCACGCACACCGTCAAAAGGGTTCGTATCGTTTCACCATGGGCCCCGTTCCGCAGATCCCGGTCTCCGCGGTCGCTGCGTTTCGTTTAATGGCCTCGTCAGCCGAGCCCGGAACCACATACGGGAGGAAAATGTGCGTGGGTTTTCCTTTCGGCTTTGCTAACAAGTCTTAGTTAATACTCCCTCCGTTCCTAAATACTCCATCTATTTCTAAATATAAGTCTTTTAAGCGATTTCACTATGTGTCTACATACGGAGCAAAATAATTGAATGTACACTATAAAGTATGTCTATATACATCCGTATGTAGTTCATTGGTGAAATCTCTACAAAGACTTATATTTAGGAACGGAGGGAGTATAAGTCTTTTAAGAGATTTCATTAGAGGTCTACATACGAAGCAAAATGAATGAATCTATACTCTAAACTATGACTATATACATCCGTATGTAGTATACTATTGAAATCTCTTAAAAGACTTATATTTAGGAACGGAGGGAGTACTATACTCCGTTGATTTTACATTAGGATTCATGCAAACAATATATTTTTTTTCTTTTTACATACTATATTACTCCGTACTTGACTAAAACTTGGCGAAGTCTTAGTCGACTCAGACCTAGACATTCATTTTTTCTTTGGTTTGCCACTTGTTTTTTGACACTCATACATTTGCACATCTACTTTTCCTTTTTGCAGGAAATATGCACATCATACGCACCCTATGGTCATAGTGATGATATCTTAATCGGTATCATGCATTCAAGAATACTAAATATGATGATGTGACACAGAATTAAAGCAGAAAGAGGGTTAGCTAGGTTGTAATGAAAAGTATCATACATATGATACTACTATATGATAGTACATTCATAGTGCATAACATCATAAGATAGTTCATTTATTGTCATGCATGACACATAGTAATACATCGTTTATTATGATACGGTATCATGATATGATACTCAACTCTCTCTTTCTTCATTTAATTCTATTACACTTCATCAAAATTGTCTAGTTGGCATGCTTGATACTACATGTGATACTTTCATTATGACTGCTCTTAAAGTAACATAGGTAGATACTGTATCATGTTAAATGTTATGCTATTTTACGTCATGCATGACAATAAATAAGATCATATATGATACTACTCTGTGATACTATGTACTATAAAAATAGTATCACATGCATGATAGAGGGGTGGTGTTTTGGCTGTCGGGAGCATATGCTCCCGGGTGAACAGTAACGCAAAAAACAGTACTAAATGTTTTTGAAAAAAATGAATTTTTGTGTAGATGATTGTATTATTGTCGCAAACATGCATGACAATTTTCGTGTGATAAGGAGCAACGGTGTTTCGTCGATAAGAAAACAAATTTGGGATGACATTTTGGGGTAACTTTTGGTGTTCAAATTCTTTTTTTTTTTGCACAACCCAAAATATTTTACCTTTTTGCCTCAAAATTTGCAGGTAGCATTTGAATGTGACTAAGTACACAAATAAATTTTGTTAAGTTTTTTTTTCATTTTGAACTTTTTTTGGGCCTTGGGAGCATTTGTTCGCGGGAGCCGAAATGCATTTTTGAATTTTTTGCAACTATTTAATTGCATGATCAAATTTCTATAGATCTAGATAAAGTTTGATGACCTGTGTTTTTTTAAAACTATTTGATGACTATTGATGAAATTTTTTGCAACTATTTGATGACTCTGGTCGAATGACCCTCGTCGAGCGAGATGTCCGCTGACACATCCGGATGTGTTCACACACATTTGATGATGTCAATTTGGTGACCTGTGTTTTTTAAAAACTTGTGGTTTATTCATTAGAAATAACCGTTACATCGTCTATGTGGGATGGTACAATTTCAATATTTGGCTCCTCAAACCAATTAGAAACAAACGAAAATCTAGCCAATCTAGCAAGTTCGTGAGCAACTTGATTTGCTTCTCTAGTACAATGCTTCATCTAGAAATGGTAAAATCATAAGCTAATGAAAACAACCATAAAAAACTATCACCGCTGCCCCTAGCGATTGTCCTCCTTCCTTCATGGTATAAATCACCACCATGTTGGCCGAGTTAATAATAATGCGATTGCATCCTACCCTTTGTGCCAGGGAAAAACCAAATTTTAGGAACAGAGCTTCAGCCATCATAACATCTATGCACCAGTCAATATTACCATTAACTCCAGCAATAACTCTACCTTTGCGCCTGTTAATACTGCTCCCAACATACCCCTAAGTAAGTCATGGTCAAAAGGAGCATCAATGCTAAGTTTAACAAACCCTACCGGAGGGCAATACTAACCCCTTTTTTCATGGAGGCCTATTGTGGCGTAGCAGTAACAAAATTTGTCGTAAGAACCCGGATTCCCATTGAAATCCGGTGTGCATTCTGAGTGGTCTCCTTGTGAACCAATTTACGCCTTTCCAATCACAGGTACCAAGATGATATGACAATCATTTCACACACATTTTGGATGTCCATAATACACAATTCATAATTGGGCATTGAAAGTAAATATTCCAAAACTGCTTCACCCGGACGAGACAAACTCTATCGATAATATCATCCATCCCCAGCCTTGTCCACACTTCCTTTCCTCTCTTGCATAAAATAAGCAAATTCTTTGTATCTTCTAGTACATACGAGCAGGCAAGGCAATTGGGCGAGACTTTCATGTATCTATTGGCTAACGCAACACAACACGAAAAGGGTGCCATGTAGCGTACGCCAAATAAAAAAATTAACCTTTGGTGGGTAAGAAAGTTGCCATAACCTATGTGATACGTCTCCAACGTATCTATAATTTTTGATGGTTTCATGCTATTATCTTGTCAAACTTTCGATGTTTTGCATGTCTTTTATATATTTTTTGGGACTAACTTATTAACTTAGTGCCAAGTGCCAGCTCATGTTTTTTCCATGTTTTTGACCCCTTTCACAGGAGGATTTTGAACGGAGTCCAAACGGAATGAAACTGCCAAAAAGATATTTTCTGAAACAAAAAAGATCGGGAAGCCGGAGAATGAGGGCAGGGGGCCTGCAGGGACCCCACAAGCCCTCATGGCGCGGCCACGGGGGCCGCGCCTCCCTGGCTTGTGGGCTCCGTGGGCCACCTCCGCCCTAGGTTTTGCGCCTATATATTCCCTAAAGTCCCAGAAAAAATCAAGAGATCATCGAAAGTACTTTTCCGCCGCCGCAAGCTTCTATCTCCGCAAGATCCCATCTGGGGCACGTTCTGGTGCCCTGCCGGATGGGGATTCGGACACGGAGGGCTTCTTCATCAACACCATGACCTCTCCGATGATGCGTGAGTAGTTCACCATAGACCTACGGGTCCATAGCTAGTAGCTAGATGACTTCTTCTCTCTCTTGGATCTTCAATACAAAGTTCTCCATGATCTTCATGGAGATCTATCCGATGTAATCTTCTTTTGCGGTGTGTTTGTCGAGATACGATGAATTGTGGATTTATGATCAGATTATCTATGAATCTTGTTTGAGTTTCTTCTGATCTCTCTTATGCATGATTTCATATACTTGTAATTCTCTTCGAGTTGTGGGTTTTGTTTGGCCAACTAGATCTATGATTCTTGCAATGGGAGAAGTGCTTGGTTTTGGGTTCATACCGTGTGGTGACCTCACCCAGTGACAGAAGGGGTAGCGAGGTAAGCATCGTGTTGTTGCCATCAAGTGTAAAAATATGGGGTTTTCATCATTGGTTTGAGATTATCCCTCTACATCTTGTCATCTTGATTAAAGCGTTACTCTGTTCGTCATGAACTCAATACATTAGATGCATGCTGGATAGCGGTCGATGTGTGGAGTAATAGCAGTAGATGCAGAAAGTATCGGTCTACTTGTGTCGGACGTGATGCATATATGTATGATCATTGCCTTAGATATCGTCATGACTTTGTGTGGTTTTATCAATTGCTCGACAGTAATTTGTTCACCCACCGTGATATTTGCTATTTTGACAGAAGCCTCTAGTGAACACTATGGCCCCCGGGTCTACTCCACACCATATTTTCAGCCTTACTCTTTCACTTCGTTTCACTTTCCGCCTTCACATCTCACTTTGCAATCAAACTTGAAGGGATTGACAACCCCTTTATAGCGTTGGGTGCAAGCTCTTTTGTGTTTGTGTAGGTACTCCGGACTTGACGAGATTCTCCTACTGGATTGATACCTTGGTTCTCAAACTGAGGGAAATACTTACTGCTCCTGTGCTGCATCGCCCTTTCCTCTTCAAGGGAAAAACCAACGCAAGCTCAAGAGACGACATAAGATCTCTGTCGCCGTAGGAGAAGGATTTCGGGCGCCATTGCCTGGGATAGCAGAAGAATTTCTAGCGCCATTGCCGGGGAGGATCAAGTCAAGAACTCATCCAAGTAAGTGTCGCAAACTCATCTCTTTCATTTACTTTGTTTGCGAGTTGCCTCTCGTTTTCCTCTCCCTCACTTCACCAATTTGCCTTTTTCGTTTGCCTTTTCGTTCGCCCCTTTTCTTTTGCTTGCCTTCTGTTCACTTGTGTGCTATGTGCCTTCAATATGCTCGCATCTTCGCTTGCTGAAAATCTAGTGATATGGATCCTCATCCACTTGCTAATCTCTTTAAGAGATCCATTTATGTTGATCCAATTGCTGGTGTGTTGAGTGCACTTGACTTTCTCTATGGAGTTTTGCTTGAGATGCGTGAATCTGAAAATCGTGATGAAGAAATTTATGAAGTGATTCACGAGGGCTCCTTGAATGAAAAGCATGATTGCAACGATTTCATTATAAATTTTATTAATGACAATCATGCTAAAAATATGCAAAACCCTAAACTTGGGGATGCTAGTTTTGCTATGTCCTCTACTTGTTGCAGTGATCATGAATGGGGTGATGATTTTTCTTATGATCTTGAAATTTTGTTTAAATCTCATGATGAATATGATATTTGCAATATTATTGAAAGTGGGTTTGGAGAAGTCATGACTTTAGTTGATGATAATCCCACTATTTTTGAAGAGCGTCAACTTTGCATGCATGTGGATCATGAAAAGAATATCCTATGTGATAGTTACATTGTTGAATTCGAACATGATCTCACATGTAATTATTGTGAGAGAGGGAAATATTGTGGTAGAAACTTTCATATCACTAAATCACCTCTCGTTATGTTGAGATTGCTATTGTCTCTTTCTTCTTCCTTGCATTTGGTGACTATTGGTTGTCTTGACAATATGTTTTTCTATAAAATGCCTATGCATAGGAAGTATGTTAGACTTAGATGTGATTTTCACATGCTTTATGATGCTCTCTTCGTGTCCGATTGCTATCTTTTGTGTGAGCATCATTGAATTATCAATGCCTAGCTAAGGGCGTTAAACAATAGCGCTTGTTGGGAGGCAACCCAATGAATTTATCTTTTTTCTTTCTGTTTTGTTGCGTCCACACCATCATAATTCTGTTATGATTGTGTATTTTGTGTTTGAGCCAAGCAAAACCTTTATGACTAGTCTTGGTGATGGTTGTTTGATCCTGCTGGAAAAAGACAGAAACTTTTCGCTCACGAGATGATTTTTCATTTTAAATCAGAAAGATATTTTGAGTTGATTCTTTTTGCTGCTGGTTGATATACCTTTTGCCCAGGCATTAGTAATTTTTCAGAATTATTTAGGTACCAGAAGTATACGAAGTATACAGATTGCTACAGACTGGTCTGTTTTTGACAGATTCTGTTTTTGTTGAGTTGGTTGCTTGTTTTGATGAAACTATGGATAGTATCGGCGGTACTAGCCATGGAAAAGTGAGAATATAGTAGCCCAACACCAATATAAATATAAATCAAGATTGCTACAGTACCAAAAGAGGTGGTAGTTTGCTTTCTTGTGCTAATGTTATCACGAGTTTCTGTTTTAGTTTTGTGTTGTGAAGTTTTCAAGTTTTGGGTGATGTTCTCATGGACAAAGAGATAAGGAGTGGAAAGAGCTCAAGCTTGGGGATTCCCAAGGCATCCCAAACCAAATTCAAGGACACCAAAAAGCCTAAGCTTGGGGATGCCCCGGGAAGGCATCCCCTCTTTCGTCTTCAATCCATCGGTAACATTACTTGGAGCTATATTTTTATTCACCACATGATATGTGTTTTGCTTGGAGCATCTTGTATCGTAGGAGTCTTTTCTTTTTGTTGTGTCACAATCATCCTTGCTGCACACCTTTAGAGAGAGACATGCACTCATCATGATTTTGCTAGAATGCTCATAGTGGTTCACTTATATCTTTTGAGCTAGAGAATTTTGCTCTATGTGCTTCACTTTTATCTTTTAGAGCACTACGGTGCGTGACTTGGTAGTTGGCTTATGCTATGAAAGTAGTCCCAAAGGTGATAGGTACCAAAAGAGGATACAAAAACATCCATCTTCATGTGCATTGAGTAGAAAGAGAAGTCTTGATTCCTCTCAGTTAGTTTTGAGACGTGGATTTGGTAATATTAAGAGTTGTGTTAGTAGGGTGTTGTGAATCTAGAAATACTTGTGTTGAAGTTAGTGATTCCCGTAGCATGCACGTATGGTGAACCGCTATGTTAGGAAGTCGGAGCATAATTGATCTATTGATTGTCATCCTCTGTGTTGAGGTCGGTCTCGCGCGATGGTTAACACCTACCAACCCTTCCCCTCGGAGTATGTGTTTAGCACTTTGTTTCGATTACTAATAAAAACTTTCGCAACAAGTATGTGGGTTCTTCATGACTAATGTGAGTCCATGGTATAGATGCACTTTCACCTTTCACCTTTCCTAGCCTCTCTAGTGTCGTGCAATTCTCGCCGGTACACAAACCCACCATATGCCTTCCTTAAAATAGCCACCATACCTACCTACTATGTCATTTTCATAGCCATTCCGAGATATATTGCATGCAACTCCCACCGTTCCGTCTCATGACTTGTGCTGTCACTCTCATATTGCCGTTGCATGATCGTAAGATAGCTTGCGAGATGTTTCGACGTTATACGTCAAGCTAGATCGTTGCACATCCCGGTACACTGCCGGAGGCATTTCCTATAGAGTCATCATCGTTCTAAGCTTTGAGCTGTGAGTAAATAAAAGTGTGGTGATCATCATTATTAGAGCATTGTCCCATGTGAGGAAAAAATAGAGGCCAAAGAGCCCAAAAATAATAATAATAAGAGAAGAAAAAAAGAGGCATAAGAGCCCAAATAAAAAAAAGAGAAAAAGAGAGAAGGGACAATGGTACTATCTTTTTCCACACTTGTGCTTCATAATAGCACCATGTTCTTCATGATTAAGAGCTTCTTGCTTTGTCACCACCATATGCTAGTGGGAATCTTCATTATATAACTTGGCTTGTATATTCCAATGATGGGCTTCCTCAAAATTGCCCTAGGTCTTCGTGAGCAAGCAAGTTGGATGCACACCCACTAGTTCTCCTTTTGAGCTTTCACATACTTATAGCTCTAGTGCATCCTTTGTATGGCAATCCCTACTCATTCACATTGATATCTATTAATGGGCATCTCCATAGCCCTTTTGATATGCCGAGTCAATGTGACTATCTCCTCCTTTTTTGTCTCACAACCACCACCACACTCTATTCCACCTATAGTGCTATATCCATGGCTCACGCTCATGTATTGTGTGATAGTTATAAAAAGTTTGAGAAAGTAAGAGTGCGAAAACAATTACTTGGCAAATACCGGGGTTGTGCATGACTTACATTAGTTGTGTGAGGATGATGGAGCATAGCCAGACTATATGATTTTGTAGGGATAACTTTCTTTGGCCTTGTTATTTTGAAAGTTCACAGTTACCTTGCTAGTTTGCTTGAAGTGTTATTGTTTTCATGTCAATAGAAAACTATTGTTTTGAATCTTACGGATCTGAACATTCATGTCACGTGAAAGAAGTTGCAAAGGACAACTATGCTAGGTAGCATTCCACATCAAAAATTCATTCTTTTTCACTTCCCTACTCGAGGACGAGCAGGAGTTAAGCTTGGGGATGCTTGACACGTCTCCAACGTATCTATAATTTTTGATGGTTTCATGCTATTATCAATTTTTGGATGTTTTGCATGCCTTTTATACATTTTGTGGGACTAACTTATTAACTCAGTGTCAAGTGCCAGTTCCTGTTTTTTTTCATGTTTTTGACCCCTTTCAGAGGAGGATTTTGAACGGAGTCCAAGCGGAATGAAACTACCAAAAAGATTTTTCCAAAACTGAAAAAGGTCGGGAAGCCGGAGAATCAGGGCAGGGAGCCTGCAGGGACCCCACAAGCCCTCATGGCGCGGCCAGGGGGGCCCGCGCCTCCCTGGCTTGTGGGCTCCCCGGGCCACCTCCGCCCTAGGTTTTGCGCCTATATATCCCTAAAATCCCAGAAAAAATAAGGAGATCATTGAAAGTACTTTTCCGCCGCCGCAAGCTTCTATCTCCGCAAGATCCTATCTGGGGGATGTTCTGGTGCCCTCTCGGAGGGGGGATTCGGACATGGAGGGCTTCTTCATCAACACCATGACCTCTTCGATGATGCGTGAGTAGTTCACCATAGACCTATGGGTCCATAGCTAGTAGCTAGATGGCTTCTTCTCTCTCTTGGATCTTCAATACAAAGTTCTCCATGATCTTCATGGAGATCTATCCGATGTAATCTTCTTTTGCGGTGTGTTTGTCGAGATCCGATGAATTGTGGATTTATGATCAGATTATCTATGAATTTTATTTGAGTTTCTTCTGATCTCTCTTATGCATGATTTCATATCCTTGTAATTCTCTTCGAGTTGTGGGTTTTGTTTGGCCAACTAGATCTATGATTCTTGCAATGGGAGAAGTGTCTGGTTTTGGGTTCATACCGTGCGGTGACCTCACCCGGTGACAGAAGGGGTAGCGAGGCACGCATCGTGTTGTTGCCATCAAGGGTAAAAAGTTGGCGTTTTCATGATTGGTTTGAGATTATCCCTCTACATCATGTCATCTTGCTTAAAGCGTTACTCTGTTCGTCATGAACTCAATGCACTAGATGCATGCTGGATAGCGGTCGATGTGTGGAGTAATAGTAGTAGATGCAGAAAGTATCGGTCTACTTGTCTCGGACGTGATGCCTATATGTATGATCATTGCCTTAGATATCGTCATGACTTTGCGCGGTTCTATCATTGCTCGACAGTAATTTGTTCACCCACCGTGATATTTTCTATTTTGAGAGAAGCCTCTAGTGAACACTATGGCCCCCGGGTCTACTCCACACCATATTTTCAGCCTTACTCTTTCACTTCGTTTCACTTTCCGCCTTCATATCTCACTTTGCAATCAAACTTGAAGGGATTGACAACCCCTTTATAGCGTTGGGTGCAAGCTCTTTTATGTTTGTGCAGGTACTCTGAACTTGACGAGATTCTCCTACTGGATTGATACCTTGGTTCTCAAACTGAGGGAAATACTTACTGCTCCTGTGCTGCATCGCGCTTTCCTCTTCAAGGGAAAAACCAATGCAAGCTCAAGAGACGATAGAAGATCTCTGTCGCCGTAGCACAAGGATTTCGGGCGCCATTGCCTGGGATAGCACTATGCCAAATAGGATTAATTGTGTTACGTCCCATTCCATTTGTATGTCGTAATTTATTTCCATACTGTTGTTCCCATTCCGCGAAATAAGTAGAACGAACCAAAAACATACAATTCTATGTGAAATTCCAGGCGATGAAATCTGGCATATCATGTTGCGAGATAGGCATCGTGAGTACTCGTTGAACATCTATTGGCCACATAGTTTGCTTGACTAGATGTGCATCCCAAATACCAAGAATAGGGTAGATCAAGTCTGCCACCTTGGATAACAACTGATCTCTCCTATGAGTAATAATTTTCCTGTTTGCACAATTTGGAATCCACGCATCCTTCCAAACGGTAATATTCTTACCATTCCCCACTCGCCAAATGTGGTCACGTTTCAAAGAACTCACACCCGCCATAATACTTTGCCACATGAAAGACGAACCCTTCTTTAAATTAGTGTTGGACAAATAACTGTAGGGATAGCATTTAACTTTGAGAATAGTAGCACAAAGAGAATCTTGATTCTTGATAAGGCGCCAAGCCTATTTGGGCAGCATAACGAAATTGAAACAGTGGATACCCCCCAAACCAACTCCTCCCAGATTCTTGGGTACACATATTTTCCACCAAGCCGTCCAATGCACCTCCTCTGGTTGTCCTCGTATCCCCACCGGAACACCACCGTGTCAATAATTCCTTTATATTTTAAGGAATTTTAAAGATGATCATTGCATAGGTGGGTATGGCTTGAACAACAACTTTGATAAGAATCTCCTTCCCTACAACTCAGAGAAGTTTTTCCTTCTAGTAACTAATTTTCCTAACGATACGGTAAATTAAGTATTGGAAGCAGTCAATTTTATCCCACATTGACTAACATTCTTAAATACTCCCATCGGTCCTTTTTACCCTCCATATAACATTTTTTCTAAGTCAAACTTTATAAATTTTAACCAACTTTATAGAAAATATATCAACATTCACAATACAAAATATATATCATTAGATGCGTCACGAATTTAATTTTTATAATGTATAATTTCAATGATATTGATATTGATATTTTGTCATATAAAGTTGGTCAAAGTAAACAAAGTTTGACTTTAGACAATTCTTATATATGGAGTAAAAAGGACCGGAGGGGGTATCTATCGTTTGGGGCCTTTATTATGATATTGAGAGTTGTAAGTATTTGTTCTCTAATCTCCACACTCATATTTGGACTAAAAAAGTTACTAGATTTATCAACACCCACCATGTACCCTAAGGCCGCGCAATACGAGTCTACAACTTATCTCAACGCTTCCGCACTTTTCAAATTTGCTTTCATGAAGATTAAAGAGTCATCAACAAAGAGAAAGTTTGTAATAGGAGGTGCATCTCTACTTACCTCCGTGCATAAGAAATGTTAAAGGGGACAACAAGTCTTCCTGCCTCGGACCCCTAGTAGGTTTAAAACTCTCACTATTCTCCGCACTAAAACGAATACGATATTCAATAGTTGAGACGCATTGCGAAATAAAATTAACCTAATTTTGTAGAATCCAAGCTTGAGCATAGTATCCGTAAGAAAAGGCCACTCCACCAGATCATAAACTTTGTGTATATACAGTTTTATTGCACACAAACCTTCTTTGCCTTCTCTCTTTTTCTTAATAGTATGGAAGCACTCATATGCCACCAACACCTAATCTGTAATCATTCTTCAAGGTACGAAAGCACTTTGGGGTGGGCTAATAATATCAGGTAATAACACTTTTAGGAGAGAAGGTACAATTTTCACTATTATTTTATACACCACATTACATGAGCTAATCGGCTTAAATTTGGTTACCTTCTCTCGAGAATTGACTTGTAGTTTCATCACAATCGCAATTTCATTCCATCGTGATGGAATAGTACATGTATTTATCGCTTGCAAAACCCCCTCGATCATATCGTCTCCTAACATCGGACAGAACCTTCAGAGAAAGGGGGGTGAAGTGACGTACTTTACAATCTTGTCCTAGTAGAGAAAATCCTCGTGTGGGTTGCATGGGACATGTGTGGGCAGCCATCAGGGTTGAATGATCTATATGCCACCACATGAATACAATCCAACCAAATCCTTTTGTATTTCATATACACATAGTAATAGGCGTGGGTTTTGAATCTTTAAGTCTTCTGTGCCGATAGGGATGGTGCAACCATCGTCGTAATCACCCATATCGTTACACACATAGCAGTTTGCATGTGTTTCAAATCATTTTGTCCTCATTATACACATTTTATGAAATAGAGGCAAAAGCGTTGCCTCATTTTATTAAATAAGAAGGAGAAGAACAAGGTTCTTTAAGGTGTTACATGACCAGAAGGTCTGAAAACGGGGATCACTCTCCTGGTAAAATGTTATCCAAAAATCTAGCCCGGGTCACTAGCCAAGTTTTAGCCTCTTCCTCAATCTTCGCCACCACCCTACTGAACAACGAGGCCTTGTTGCGAAAGACATGGACATTCCTTTCGTTCTAGATCTGCCAGCTTGTGAGCATTTGTAATGAGTTTATCGCTTTTCTCGAGTATCCTCGTTATCCTTCGTCTGAATTCCACCATTGTTTCACTGTGTGTAAGTCGTGCCAAGAAGTTGTCATTGATTGCTGGCCCAACCAATCGTAAATCAAGTTTCAAACCCTTGTAGTGTAAGGACATTTGTAAAGCAGGTGGGACGCAATTTCTGACTCCCTTTTGCAAAGCTGATAGAGGCCACAGTTTGGCCACCCTCTGTGTAGCAATCTGTCCGCTGTCCAGACTCTGTCTTGAAGAATCAACCAAGAGAAGAATTTGATCTTGGGAGGTACCCAAATCTTCCACACCATCATGGGCATCTCACATTTGATCAATCCAGCATACTGTATCTTGTAAGTGGTGTCTAGGGAGTAACAACCATAGGACATGAATTTCCATGGAATGCCATCGTTGATTCCTGGGGTGAGATGTACTTCAAGGCATTTTCTCCACAGAGTATAGAATTGTTGTATGATGGTCACTGCGATGCCACATTCAAGGATGATGTGTCACATCCATTCATTGTTGTTCATAGCCTTGGCCACCGAACAACTGGTGCGCCTTGAACAGTCGATGATGCTCGACACAATGTCCTTTGGTTTTTGCCCGTTGAGCCATGGTGAGAGCCAGAATGGAGCCGTCAAGCCATCACCAATGGTGATTATTGTTGCCACAGAGAAAAGTTCCATGTCTTCATCATTACAATGGGTTTTGAGGCTGACCCATGTTCTGTGTGGGTCCACCCAGGCAAACCAAAGCGAGAGAAGCCTAAGGGCCCTCGTGAACTTGTCTAGCTCAAGAATGCCTAGGTCGCCATGGTTGGTGGGCGACAAATCATCTTCCAGTCGAATTTACATTTAGTGCCAAAAAACTGCTAAGTCCCCTCCCATAGGAAAATCCGTTGAATCTTGGTAATACTTTTATTGGTACTCTGGGAGATATCTAATGCATTAACGTGAGAAATGACCAAGGATGTCAAGACATATTTGATAAGTGCAGAACGGACAACCGTGTTAACATTTTTTCCTTGCGAGGGCGGGAGCTTGGCCGCCACCTAATCCACCAGAAATTGGTAGTCAAACTTCTTAAGGCCGTGTGTGGATAGAGGATGCCCGGGGTATTTGATTGGGAATCCAACCCGTTTCATCGGGAAGCTCTCGAGGATGTTGACAAGATCGAGGTCGCGACAGTGGATGGGAGCGACCATGCTTTTGAGTGGATTTGCAACCAATCATGTGACCTCACCAAAGTAAGTCAAAATGGTTGCGAGATGATCAATATCCTCCTTGATGGGAGCGGAAAAAATGGTGGCGTCATCAACATACAAGGAGGTGCGGTTAGTTGTAGAGCGGGCCCCTTAACCGGTGAAGAAGACTTTGATCTATGGCCTTGGCAAAAGAGGCTCGATTGCGAGGACAAAGAGTAAAGGGGATATCAGCTCGTCTTGCCGAAGTCCTTGCCCAAGCTTAGCCCGACTATCAAACACACCATTGAGCAACAACCTCGAGGAGGATGAGGCCCACAAAGCGGCGACCAAGTTCCAAAATTTGGGAGGAAAGCCACGATGTTGGAATATGTCTAGCACATAGCCCCAACGAATTTAGTCGAAAGCTTTCTTGATATCTAGCTTGAGGTGGAGGGCTCACATTTTTTCCGATGCAAGCGCCTGGTAAAGCCTCTCATTAACATGAAGTTGTCATGTATGCTTCTAGTCTTGATAAAAGCACATTGGGCTCTAGATACTAAGTGATTCATTAATGGTGCCAACCGATTTGCCAAAATGTTCGTGATTATTTTTGCAAAGGGCTGATTATTTTTGCAAAGTAGTGGATCAGACTGATAGGGATAAAATACGATATATATTCAGTACCATCCTTCTTGGGAAGCAACACGATATTCGCCGAGTTGAGCCTGTGCAAGTTGGATGTGCAGATTTTAAAAGGATTGGATCGCATTCATCATGTCCACTTTCATAATATCCCAACAAGATTTGAAAAAGGCATCAGCTAATCCGTCGGGACCGGGGGCCTTGTCCCTAGGTAACTGAGTAATGGTTGCAAGCACCTCGTCCTCATTCAGAGAATCGCCAAAGCTGGACATATCCCCACCATCGAGGTCTAGGGCATCCCGGTCGAAGTCCTTTCTCCGCCTTTGTGCTTTGTGAAAGATCTTCTTAAACTTCCGCCGCCTTCTTTTTTTTCTTTGTGTGAGGTAACCCAACCATGACCAACCTTTAGCCGGTGGATGAAGTTTTTTCTTTTCTCGCATTGACTCATAGGTGGAAGAACTTGGCGTTGGCGTCGCCCTCCTTCAAAATTTTCACTCACGCACATTGTTTTTTCAGTCTAGATCGCAAATCGGCCTCTTCAGACGACATGGGTCTATTATCTTTAATGGTGTCAAGGTGAAGAATGATATGCAGCACCATGTGAATATGAATCTTTGCCGAGGAGAAGTCTCTTACTCTAACATTTGAGCATGAAGGCTATTTTGCGAAGCTTGTAGAGTAAAACACGACACAGTTCAAGGTGTTCACGTGTCAAAATCGATCATATGAATGGACAACTTGTGGTATCACAGAAAACGGAAATGTAGTTCTTTTATTGGTTATCATTTTATTATAGATTTGTCTTGTTCCGAGACAATTTGTTTACTTCTTTTGACATATCAAAACTTTATTTCTCAGATAATGGCGAGATCGTTTACAATAAGATGAGAAATAAACTCTGGGATAGCATCTTCCCAAATCCGAGAAGATGTACTAGCGGGAGATGATTTTGCTATACAATTAGCTACACAATTTGCTTCCCGAGGGCACTTACTTACTTCATACTTTGCGTAGTTTTGACCCATCTCCTTACTTTCCAGAAGGATAGCCCATTCGTGCCCAAGGTAGGATTCCGAATTGAGAGACTCAAGTGAATTAGAGCTATCGGACTCAATGTGTAGGCTGTTACAACCAATATTGGTTGCTAAATAGAACCCATTCCAAATAGCAATAATCTCTACCGCATCCACTCACACCGCATGTGGTATGAACCAGGCTGCATCAGCTATAAACTCGCCATGTTCATCTCGTGCCACTGCTCCTGTACCTGCAGCCATATTTTTTACACTAAAGGATGCATCAACATTAATCTTAACCACTTCCCTCGTTGGCTTGTGACACATATGATCACGCTTCACCACCGGCTGGTTAGGTGTTAGTGAACGAATAAATTTGTCACTAAAACTTGTGTTGATATAGCTGTTTGGTTCGGCTGCCACAGAATTTCGCCTTTGACAATTTGCCAGTGCTGCCACCAGATGTACGAGCTTCCCACCACTGTTAACTAAGCCACACACAATGTGTGTGTGTTTTGTATCATGTCGCTTTATAGGAGCAGCCATTGTGAATGAGCCCGATCGCTCCTCCGCTACAGTTTTCTGAACCTCTTCCTTAAGTCCCAGCTCCTTCCAGATATACATCACTCTTTCACATGTAAATAAACAATGTTGTGCATCTTCAAATCCTATATGGCATGTCGGACATTGTCCCGAGACAGGTATATTGCGACTTGCTAGGGTACCATAACAAGGTAGGACTCCTCTCATTACTTTCCACACAAAGTGCTTAACCTTCCGAGGAATTTGAAGCTCCCCAACACGCTTCCATATATCATTCGTCTAACTCCCTTGATATCCATTTTCATGTTCTATACGACCAAACTGGTGTTGGAATTGTACATGATAGGCCGACCGTACAGTAAAAACTCGTGATCAGTTGTGATGTCATGAAACAAAGTCTTCCATCTCCTACACCCGGAGACGGATTTGTAGGATCCTGTGAACATCCACTGGACAAAAAACATACCGGATCAAGCTCTCATCCCACTGACCAGTGTATGGGTCAATTAATTCCTGAACCTTACTCAACATAGTTGCTCCCCTTGGAGTTATAATCTGCCTTGTTTCACTAAAAGGAATCCAAGGATCATTCGACATGTTGATTTGTGAGCCCGTACCCACACACCAGATACATCCTCTCTTAAATATTTGTATACCAGATACAATACTTTGCTAGATAAACGAAGAACCTTTCTTGAGGTTAGTCGTGAGTATATTGCCATCAGGGTAGTACTTTGCCCCTAGAACTCTTACACACAAAGATTCTGAATCTGGAGTAGAAGACAACACTATTTTGCTAATAAAGCAAGATTAAAACTGTGAAGGTGTCTAAACCCCAAACCACCCTTAATCTTCAGAATGCATTACTTCCACCATGCAAACCAATGCATCTTTTTCTTTTCCTCGTTGCCCCCACCAAAACCCTGCTATCTCATCTAATTGCCTTGCATATGTTTTTGGGAAATTCAAATACAGATATAGCATAAGAGGGAATTGCTTGAGCCACGGCCTTCAACAATATCTCTTTCCCCTTCGTTGAGAGCACCTTTTCCTTCCAATCCTTAATTCTCTGACAAATTCTATCAATAAGATGATGAAAACAGTCACTCCTATCCACTCCTACCATAGTGGGGAGACCCAAATATTTATCTCTTAATGCCTCAGTTAGAATATGCAGGTTTGTACATACCTCTTCTCTAACAAGAACACTTGTATTCAGACTAAAAAATGCTAGATTTTGGTGCACTTACACACTGCCCACTACTTCCACAATAAATCTCGAGGACTCCCATCAGTGTGCTTGCATTTTGGACATTTTCTGTCATAAGAATCAACGAGTCATGTGCAAAAAGCAAGTGGGATATAGATGGTGCATCTCAGCAGACTTTTATACCTTCAATTCCTCCCACTTCTTCTTCGTGAGATAATAAGCTAGAAAGCCCTTCAGAACAAGTTGAAAACAGATAGGGGGACAGGGGATCTCCCTGTATTAAACCTCTTTATGGTATGATCTCTTTCGTTTCCACTCCACTGAATCTTATATTATATGTCATTGAGGAGACACACATTGCATGATCGTCTCCACCCAAAGCGGGTCAAATCCCAATTTCAACATCATTTGTTTGAGAAAACCCCATTCTACCCGATCATATGCCTTCATCATGTCCAATTTCACTTCATAAATCCCATTAGAGCCATGGGTCTTCTTTTTTATTGCATCAAAGCATTCATAAGCTACCTACACATTGTGAGTTTTAACTCGCCGAGGAACAAAAGCACTCTGTGTTGGAGATATTACCTCCGGAAGAATCTTCATGAGCCTTGCGATCATTTTGATATGATTTTATAAACCACAATGCATAAGCTAATAGGTCTAAACTGTGTTATTACCTCCGGGCTATCCACCTTTGGAATTAGCATGATATTCATTTGATTACATCCTTTTGGTATTTTCCTTGTATGAATTGCCTCTAACACCTCATCACAAAGATCATCACCAAGGATGTGCGAGAACCGTTTGAAGAAAACAACACACAGTCCATCGGGTCCGAGTTCCTTCATATCTCCGATCTGAAAAAGGGCATTACGGACCTCCTCCCGAGAGTATGGCGTCATCGAAAGTGTATTCATATCTACAGTGAGTTTTGGTTTTACCATATGCATGTTGGGGAACGTTGCATGGGAAACAAAAAAATTCCTACGCACACACAAGACCTATCCATGGTGATGATCATCTACAATAGGGGAGAGTGAATCTACATACCCTTGTAGATCGCTAAGCGGAAGCGTATATAACGCGATTGATGTAGTGGAACATCTTCTCGATCCGAATCGTAGCCCGTCCCACGATCTCATCACATCCATCCCGATCTAGCGCCGAACGGACGACACTGATACGTCCATTTTGCATCATGCTTTTATGTTGATATTTATCTCTTTATGGGCTGTTATTACACTTTACGGTACAATAATTATACCTTTTCTCTCTTATTTTATAAGGTTTACATGAAGAGGGAGAATGCCGGCAGCTGGAATTCTGGTCTGAAAAAGGAGCAAGTTTGAGATACCTATTCTGCGCAACTCCAAAAGCCGTGAAAATCAACGAGGAATTATTTTGGACTTTATAAAAAATACTGGGTGGAAGAAGTACCACAGGGGAGCCACCAGGAGGCCACAAGCCTGCCACACGCGGTCGACCCCCCTGGCAGCGCCTTGGTGGCTTGTGGGCCCCCTGTTGCCCCTGTGGCTCCCATCTTTTGCTATAAGGAGGGTTTCATTCCAGAAAAAATAAGGAGGAGGCTTTCGGGAGGAATCACCGCCGCCGCGAGGCGGAACTTGAGCAGAACCAATCTAGAGCTCCGGCACGGCCGTCCTACCGGGGAAACTTCCCTCCCGGAGGGGGAAATCGTCACCATCGTCATCACGAACACTCCTCTCATCGGAGGGGACTCGTCACCATCAACATCTTCATTAGCACCATCTCATCTCCAAACCCTAGTTCACCTCTTGAAACCAATCTCCGTCTCGCGACTCCGATTGGTACTTGTAAGGTTGCTAGTAGTGTTAATTACTCTTTGTAGTTGATGCTAGTTGGATTACTCGGTGGAAGATCATATGTTCAGATCTCTAATGCTATTCAATACCTCTATAGTCATGAACATAATTATGCTTTGTGAGTAGTCACTTTTATTCCTCAGTACACGGGATAAGTCTTGCTATAAGTAGTCATGTGAATTTGGTATTCGTTCGATATTTTGATGCATTGTATGTTGTCTTTCCTCTAGTGGTGTTATGTGAACGTCGACTACATAACACTTCACCATTATTTGGGCCTAGAGGAAGGCATTGGGAAGTAATAAGTAGATCATGGATTGCTAGAGTGACAGAAGCTTAAACCCTAGTTTATACGTTGCTTCGTAAGGGGCTGATTTGGATCCACTAGTTTAATGCTATGGTTAGACTTTGTCTTAATTCTTCTTTCATAGCTGTGGATGCTTGCGAGAGGGGTTAATCATAAGTGGGATGTTTGTCCAAGTAAGGTCAGCACCCAAGCACCGGTCCATCCACATATCAAACTATCAAAGTAGCGAACGCGAATCATATGAACATGATGAAAACTAGCTTGACAGAAATTCCCATGTGTCCTCGGGAGCGCTTTACCTCATATAAGAGTTTGTGCAGGCTTGTCCCTTGCTACTAAAGGGATTGGGCCACTTTGCTACACCTTTGTTACTATTGTTACTTGCTAATTGCTACGAATCATCTTATCACACAACTATCTGTTACCGATAATTTCAGTGCTTGCAGAGAATACCTTGCTGAAAACCACTTGTCAGTTCCTTCTGCTCCTCGTTGGGTTCGACACTCTTACTTATGGAGACGACTACGATAGATCCCCTACACTTGTGGGTCATCAAGACTCTTTTCTGGCACCGTTGCCGGGGAGTGAAGCGCCTTTGGTAAGTGGAATTTGGTAAGGAAACATTTATATAGTGTGCTAAAATTTATTGTCACTTGTCACTACGGAAACTAATCCTTTGAGGAGCTTGTTTGGGGTATCTTTACCTCGAATGGAAGCACAAGGAGTTGCTCCTCAACCTGCTGCACCTACTGAAAATATTTGTTATGAAATTCCTTCTAGTATGCTAGAGAAACTATTGGCTAATCCTTTTACAGGAGATGGAACATCGCATCCCGACTTGCATCTAATCTATGTAGATGAACTTTGTGGTTTATTGAAGCTTGCAGGTTTTCCCGAGGATGAGGTCAAGAAGAAGGTCTTTCCATTATCTTTGAGGGATAAATCATTGACATGGTATAGGCTATGTGATGATACTAGATCATGGAACTACAACCGATTGAAATTGGAATTTCATCAAAAGTTTTATCATATTCATTTGGTACATCGTGATCGGAATTATATCTATAAATTTTGGCCTCGTGATAGAGAAAGTATCGCTCAAGCTTGGGGGAGGATTAAGTCAATGTTATATTCATGCCCTAACCATGAGCTCTCGAGCGAAATTATTATTCAGAACTTTTATGCTGGCGTTCTCATGATAATCGCACCATGCTTGACACTTCTTGTACCGGTTCTTTTATGAACAGAGATATTGACTTCAAATGGAATTTATTGGAAAGAATTAAATGCAGCTCTGAAGATTGGGAGTTTGATGAAGGTAAGGAGTCAGGTATGAATCTCAAGTTCGATTGCGTTAAATCCTTTGTTGAAACAAATACTTTTTGTGATTTTAGCGCTAAACATGGACTTGACTCTGAGATAGTAGCTTCATTATGTGAATCATTTGCTGCTCATATTAATCTCCCTAAAGAGAAGTGGTTTAAATATCATCCTCCCTTAGAAGTCAATGTAGTTAAACCCAATCCAGTTGAAGAGAAAGTCATTGCTTATAATTGTCCTATTGTTCCTAGTGCTTACATTGAGAAACCACTCTTCCCTGTTAGAATAAAGGATCATTCTAAATCTTCAACTGTGATACGTAGGGGCTACATTAGAACACCTACACCCCCTCAGCAAATTAGAGTTGAACCCAGCATTGCTATTATCAAAGATCTCCTGTCCGACAATGTTGATGGGCATGATATTCACTTTTGTGAAGATGCTGCTAGAATTGCTAAACCTCATGCTAGAGACAAACATAGGCCTATTGTTGGCACGCCTGTTGTTTCTGTTAAGATAGGAGATCATTGTTATCATGGTTTATGTGACGTGGGTGCTAGTGTTAGTGCAATACCTCAATCTTTATATGATGAAATTAAAGACGAGATTGCACCTGTCGAGATGGAACCTATTGATGTCACTATTCAGCTTGCCAATAGAGATACTATCTGCCCTTTGGGAATTGTTAGAGATGTTGAAGTCTTGTGTGGTAAAACTAAGTATCCTGCTGATTTTCTCGTTCTTGCTACCACACAAGATAGCTTTTGGCCCATCATATTTGACAGACCTTTCCTCAATACTGTCAATGCTCATATTGACTGTGAGAAGCAAACTGCCACTGTTGGCTTTGAAGGTGTGTCACATGAGTTCAATTTCTCCAAGTTTGGTAGACAACCTCATGAAAAAGAGTTGTGTGGTAAGGATGAAATTATTGCCCTAGCTTCTATTGCTGTGCCTCCTACTAATCCTTTAGAGCAATACTTGCTTGAGCATGAAAATGATATGCATATGGATGAAAGGAATGAGATAGATAGAGTTATCTTTGAACAACATCCTATCCTTAAGAATAACTTGCCTGTTGAACTGCTTGGAGATCCACCCCCACCAAAGGGTGATCATGTCATCGAGCTTAAACAGTTACATGTTACTCTTAAGTATGCTTATCTTGATGAAAAAGAGATATATCCTGTTATTATTAGTGCTAGCCTTTCAGAGCATGTGAAAAGTTCAGATCTTACATTGTTGATTCCAAGGTTACTATTCACACTGATCATGGTGCTATTAAGTATCTCATGGAAAATAAAGATGCTAAACCTAGACTTATCAGATGGGTTCTCTTGCTACAAGAATTTGATTTGCATGTTGTTGATAGGAAGGGTGCTGAGAACCCCGTAGCAGATAACTTGTCTAGGTTGGAGAATGTTCTTGATGACCCACAACCTATTGATGATAGTTTTCCTGATGAGCAATTGAATGTCATCAATGCTTCACGTAGTACACCGTGGTATGCTGATTATGTAAATTATATTGTTGCCAAATATATACCACCTAGTTTCACATACCAGCAAAAGAAAAAAATTCTTTGATTTGAGACATTACTTTTGGGATGATCCTCACCTTTATAAAGAAGGAGTAGATGGTATTATTAGATGTTGTGTACCTGAGCATGAACAGGGATAAATCCTACAGAAGTGTCACTCCGAGACTTACGGAGGACACCATGCGGGAGATGGAACTGCACACAAGGTATTGCAATCCGGTTTCTATTGGCCTACCCTCTTCAAGGATACCCGTAAGTTTGTCTTGTCTTGTGATGAATGTCAAAGAATAGGTAATATCAGTAAACGTCAGGAAATGCCTATGAATTATTCACTTGTCATTGAACCATTTGATGTTTGGGGTTTTGATTATATGGGACCTTTTCCAAAGTCCAACGGGTATACTCATATCCTAGTTGCTGTTGATTACGTTACTAAGTGGGTAGAAGCTATCCCAACTAGTAGTGCTGATCACAACACCTCTATGAGGATGCTTAAAGAAGTTATTTTCCCTAGATTTGGAGTTCCTAGATATTTAATGCCTGATGGTGGTTCACATTTTATCCATGGTGCTTTCCGTAAAACGCTTGCTAAATATGATGTCAACCATAGAATTGCATCTCCCTATCATCCTCAGTCCACTGGTCAAGTAGAGCTAAGTAATAGAGAGATTAAACTAATTCTGCAAAAGACTGTTAATAGGTCTAGAAAGAATTGGTCTAAGAAGCTTGATGATGCACTCTGGGCTTATAGAAATGCTTATAAGAATCCCATGGGCATGTCTCCGTACAAAATGGTTTACGATAAAGCATGTCATTTACCTCTTGAGCTAGAGCATAAGGCTTATTGGGCAATCAAAGAGTTCAACCTTGATTTCAAACTTGCTGGTGAGAAGAGGTTATTTGATATTAGCTCACTTGATGAATGGAGAACTCAGGCATATGAAAATGCCAAGTTTTTCAAAGAAAAAGTTAAGAGGTGGCATGATAAAAGGATACAAAAACGTGAGTTCAATGTAGGTTATTATGTCTTGCTATACAATTCTAGTTTAAGATTTTTTGGAGGCAATAGCTTCTCTCTAAATGGGAAGGTCCTTACATTGTTGAGGAAGTATAACCTTCCGGTGCCATCAAGATCAACAACACGGAAGGTAATTTTCCGAGAGTGGTAAATGGGCAAAGAATCAAGCATTATATCTCAGGTACTCCCATAAATGTTGAAAGCAATATTATTAATACCATAACTTCGGAGGAGTACATAAGGGATATTTATCAGCATGTTTCAAACTCAAAAAATGAAGAGGTATGTGATTCTGTAAGTAAACCGACTCCAAAAAAATTCCAGTAGCAATTTTTCTCCGTTTTGGAATTTTTAGAAAATTAGAAAAAATTACAGTAGTCCGGAAAGCGCACGAGGAGGCGACAAGCCTGCCAGGGGCGGCCTACCCCCCTGGTCGCGCCTGGGTGGCTTGTGGGCACCTCGTGTGCCTCCCGGACTCCGTTTTCTTGCGGAGTACTCCTTTTGGTCGGCAAAAATTCATTATATATTCTCCCGGAAGGTCTAACCCTTGTATCGCGCAAATATCCTGTGTTTTCGTTTCGAGCCTGTTTCTGCCGCAGATTTAGGGCAAGCATGCCGTCTCATGAATCTGTCGGGGAGAACGATTTCCCTCAAGTATATGAAGAAGTAAATCTGATCTGAAAAGAATGGAGGTCATGGAGGCCAAGGAAGGGTTGCTGGAAGAAACTCACGACAAAACTAAGGAGGATAATCCGGCGTCGGACGAAGGGCAATTTGTGCTCAACAAGGAAGAAGCCGAGGAAGAGTATTTTCTTCAACCCTACCTCCACCTTTTACCTCCATCCTTGATCGAACTCTTGATGTTATGTGAAATAACTCGTGTTCGTAATACTTATCTCACCCGTGAAGTTGTTTTGCGGGAAAAACATATCACCTTCGAAGGAATCAAATATTGATGGCCCTCTTGGAATCAAAAGACAGGACAACTCCACCACCATCACCTTCGAAGGAAGACAATTAAGCACGGGTATGGGCACTCCCCTTGGCTTGTGCCAAGCTTGGGGGAGTTGCCCCGATATCTGATGTCTACTACGCAACCTTCTCCTTGTAGACGTTGTTCGTCCTCCAAGTGCAGAGGTTTGTAGGACAGTAGCAATTTTCCCTCAAGTGGGTGACCTAAGGTTTATCAATCCGCAGGAGGCGTAGGATAAAGATGGTCTCTCTCAAACAACCCTGCAACCAAATAACAAAGAGTCTCTTGTGTCCCCAACACATCCAATACAATGGTAAATTTTATAGGTGCACTAGTTCGGCGAAGAGATGGTGATACAAGTGCAATATGGATAGTAGATATAGGTTTTTGTAATCTTAAATTACAAAAACAGCAAGGTAACTAGTACCAAAAATGAGCACGAACAGTATTGCAATGCGTGGAAACAAGGCCCAGGGTTCATACTTTCACTAGTGAAGTTCTCTCAACAATGATAACATAATTGGATCATATAACTAGCCCTCAACATGCAACAAAGAGTCACTCCAAAGTCACTAATAGCGGAGAACAAACGAAGAGATTATTGTCGGGTACGAAACCACCACAAAGTTATTCTTTCTGATCGATCTATTCAAGAGTTTGTAGTAAAATAAAACGAAGCTATTCTTTCCGTTCGATCCATCATAGAGTTCGTACTAGAATAACACCTTAAGATAAATATCAACCAAGACCCTAATGTCACCTAGATACTCCATTGTCACCTCAAGTATCCATGGGCATGATTATATGATATGCATCACACAATCTCAGAATCATCTATTCAACCAACACACAGAACTTCAAAGAGTGCCCCGAAGTTTCTACCGGAGAGTAAAAACGTGTGCCAACCCATATGCATAGGATCCCAATGTCACGAAACCCGCAAGCTATCACCAAAACATACATTGAGTACTCACATGAATATCCAAACGTGTGCCAACCCATATGCATAGGTTCCCAATGTCACAAACCCGCAAGTTGATCACCACAGATAGACACGTGCAATACATACATCAAGTGTTCTCAAAGACTCAATCCGATAAGATAACTTCAAAGGGGAAACTCAATTCATTACAAGAAGGGAGAGGGGGAAGAACATCATAAGATCCAACTATAGTAGCAAAGCCCGCGGTACATCGAGATCATGACATCTCAAGAACACGAGAGAGAGAGATCAAACACATAGCTACTGGTACATACCCTCAGCCCCGAGGGAGAACTACTCCCTCCTCGTCATGGAGATCGCCGGGATGATGAAGATGGCCACCGGAGATGGATTCCCCCTGCGGCAGGGTACGGAAACGGGCTCCAGATTGGTTTTTGGTGGTTATAGAGGCTTGCGGCAGCGGAACTACCGATCTTGGTTTCTTTCTCGGGGTTTCTGGATTTATATGAATTTATGGCGGTGGAATTACGTCGGTTGGGCCCACGAGGAGGTCACAAGCCTGGTAGGTGCGGCCTAGGGGGGTCGCGCCTCCCGGGCTTGTGACTCCCTCGTGGCTCTTCTGGACTTCTTCCAAACCTTCGGGGGTCTCTTTTGGTCCCAAAAAAATCATCATAAAGTTTTATTCCATTTGGACTCCGTCTGAAAAAGGGTCAAAAACACGGGAAAAACAAAAACTGGCACTTGGCACTGAGTTAATAGGTTAGTCCCAAAAAAGATATAAAATAGCATATTCATGCATATAAAACATCCAAAGTTGACAAGATAATAGCATGGAACCATCAAAAATTATAGATACGTTGGAGACGTATCAAGCATCCCCAAGCTTAACTCCTGCTCGTCCTCGAGTAGGGAAGTGATAAAGACTGAATTTTTGATGTAGAATGCTACCTAGCATATTTGTCCTTTGTAACTTCTTACATGTGACATGAATGTTCAGATCCGTAAGATTCGAAACAATAGTTTGCTATTGACATGAAAACAATAATACTTCAAGCAAACTAGCAAGGTAATCATGAACTTTCGAAATAACAAGGCCAAAGAAAGTTATCCCTACAAAATCATATAGTCTGGCTATGCTCCATCATCCCCACACAACGAATTTAAATCATGCACAACCCCGGTATTGGCCAAGTAATTGTTTTTGCACTCTTACTTTCTCAAACTTTTTCAACTCTCACGCAATACATGAGTGTGAGCCATGGATATAGCACTATAGGTGGAATAGAGTGTGGTGGAGGTTGTGAGGCAAAAAGGAGGAGATGGTCACATTGACTCGGCGTATCAACGGGCTATGGAGATGCCCATCAATAGATATCAATGTGAATGAGTAGGGATTACCATGCAACGGATGCACTCAGAGCTATAAGTGTGTGAAAGCTCAAAAGGAGAACTAGTGGGTGTGCACCCAACTTGCTTGCTCACGAAGACCTAGGGCAATTTTGAGGAAGCCCATCACTGGAATATACAAGCCAAGTTATATAATTAAAATTCCCACTAATATATGGAAGTGTCAAAACAAGAGACTCTCTATCATGAAGAACATGTTGCTTTTTGAAGCACAAGTGTGGAAAAAGATAGTGGCGTTGTCCCTTCTCTCTTTTTCTCTCATTTTTTTGTTTGGGCTCTTTGGCCTCTTTATTTTTTGGTGGGCATCTTTGGCCTTTTTTTATTCCTCACATGGGACAATGATCTAATAATGATGATCAACACACTTTTATTTACTCACAACTCATAGCTTAGAACGATGATGACTCTATAGGAAATGCCTCCGGCAGTGTACCGGGATGTGCAACGATCTAGCTTGGCGTATGACGTTGAAACGTCTCGCTAGCTATCTTACGATCATGCAATGGCAATATGAGAGTGATGGCACAAGTCATGAGACGGAATGGTGGGAGTTGCATGGAAATATATCTCGGAATGGTTATGAAAATGCCATAATAGGTAGGTATGGTGGCTGTTTTGAGGAAGGCATATGGTGGGTTTGTGCACCGACGAAAATTGCGTGGCACTAGAGAGGCTAGCAATGGTGGAAGGTGAAAGTGCATCTATACCATGGACTCACATTAGTCATGAAGAACTCACATACTTATTGCGAAAGTTTTTATTAGTAATCGAAACAAAGTGCTAAACGCATACTCCTAGGGGAAGGGTTGGTAGGTGTTAACCATCGCGCGATCCCGACCGCAACACAAAGGATGACAATCAATAGATCAATTATGCTCCGACTTCCTAACATAGCAGTTCACCATACGTGCATGTTACGGGAATCACTAACTTCAACACAAGTATTTCTAGATTCACAACACCCTACTAACATAACTCTTAACATCACCAAATCCAAGTCTCAAAACTAATTGAGAGGAATCAAACTTCTCTTTCTAATCAATGCACAAGAAGATGAAGGTTTTTATCCTCTTTGCATGCCTATCATATTAGGACTAGATTCATAACCTAAGCAAGGTACCATGCTGTTTAAGACTCTCAAAATGATCTATGTGAAGCACGAGAGTTCAACTAGTTCTATAAGATAGAACCATTGCAATGCTCTCCAAAGATATAAGTGAAGCACTAGAGCAAAAGACAAACTACTCCAAAAGATATAAGTGAAGCTCAATGAGTAGTTGAACAACTATTTGGATATGTGGAGACTCTCCCATCTAAGAATTTCATATCCTAAGTACCTTATTCTAACAAAATAAAATGACACTCCAAGCAAAACACATATCATGTGGTGAATAAAAATATAGCCCCAAGTAAAGTTACCGATGGATTGAAGACGAAAGAGGGGATGCCTTCCCGGGGCATCCCCAAGCTTAGGATTTTCGGTATCCTTGAATATGGCTTGGGATGCCTTGGGCATCCCCAAGCTTAGGCTCTTGCCACTCCTTGTTCCATAGTCCATCGAAACTCTACTCAAAACTTGAAAACTTCACAACACAAAACTTAACGGAACTTCGTGAGATGGGTTAGTGTGATAATGAGCAAATCAATCACTTGGGTACTGTAAAAACAAGACTCATAATTATTTTCACAAAATGCCTACTGTATCTTACTATTTCCACAATTTACATTACTCAAAATAATCTATGAAACACCAAAACAAGCAAACTATGCATTGAAAACAGAATATGTCAAAAACAGAACAGTCTGTAATGATGTGAATGAGAACCATACTTCTGCACCTCCAAAAATTCTGAAAATTTATGAAAATTAGGGAACTTTGCATATCAATCAGCAGCATAAAGAATCAACTCAAAAGCACTCTCTGGATAGAAATTAAAAATAATTTCATGAGCACAAAGTTTCTGTCTTTTTCAGCATGATTGAACAACTATCACCAAAACCAATCATAAAGGTTCTACTTGGCACAAACACAAAATAAAACACAAAAAACACAATCATAACAGAATTATGATGGTGTGGAAAAAACAAATCAGAAAGAAAAAATAAATTCATTGGGTTGCCTCCCAACAAGCGCTATTGTTTAACGCCCCTAGCTAGGCATGATGATTTCAATGATGCTCACATAAAAGATAAGGATTGAAGCACAACGAGAGCATCATGGAGCATATGGCTAGCACATTTAAGTCTAACCCACTTCCTATGCATAGGGATTTTGTGAACAAACAACTTGTTGGAGCAAGAATCAACTAGCATAGGAAGGCAAAACAAGCATAGCTTCAAAAATTTCAACACATGGAGAGGAAGCTTGATACTATTGCAATAAGTAGAAGCATATGATCCTGTCTCATAGTAATTTTTAGTAGCATCATGAATGAATTCAACAATATAACCAGCACCTAAGGCTTTCTTTTCATGATCTACAAGCATAGGAATTTTACTACTCTCCACATAAGGACATCTATTCTCAAGAATAGTAGTGAGAGTATCGTAAAAGACTTGAGCACTACAAATTGTGTCCACAATGAAAAAGCAAGGTTTAGCAAAGGGTTTCTCGAGAGTATGACAAATTTTATCATCCTTCTTCTTTATAGCATAAGTATCCTCACAATAATGATCATATATAGGGGGCATGCTTTCATCAAAATGATTTTGATCATTCAAAGTGGAAGAACTAAAAAGATCATCTTCATCAAATATAACATCCCCAAGCTTGTGGCTTTGCATATCATTAGCATCATGGGTATTCAAAGAATTAATGCTACCAACATTGCAATCATGCTCATCATTCACATATTCTATGCCAAGCATTCTATGTAATTCTTCTTTCAGCACTTGAGCACAATTTTCCTTCCCATCATGCTCATGAAAGACATTGAAAAGATGGAGCATATGAGGCATCCTCAATTCCTTTTTTTGTAGTTTTCTAGAGAAAGAACAAGAAACAAAAAGACTCGATTGCAAGATCTAAAGATATACCTTCAAGCGCTAACCTCCCCGGCAACGGCGCCAGAAAAGAGCTTCGTTGACGGGATGTTAGTGCCGCTTACCTAGCCTCCCCGGCAACGGCGCCAGAAAAGAGCTTGATGTCTACTACGCAACCTTCTATTTGTAGATGTTGTTGGGCCTCCAAGTGCAGAGGTTTGTAGGACAATAGCAATTTTCCCTCAAGTGGGTGACCTAAGGTTTATCAATCCGCGGGAGGCGTAGGATGAAGATGGTCTCTCTCAAACAACCCTGCAACCAAATAACAAAGAGTCTCTTGTGTCCCCAACACACCCAATACAATGGTAAATTGTATAGGTGCACTAGTTCGGTGAAGAGATGGTGATACAAGTGCAATATGGATAGTAGATATAGGTTTTTGTAATCTGAAATCACAAAAACAGCAAGGTAACTAGTAACAAAAGTGAGCACGGATGGTATTGCAATGCGTGGAAACAAGGCCTAGGGTTCATACTCTCACTAGTGAAGTTCTCTCAACAATGATAACATAATTGGATCATATAACTAGCCCTCAACATGCAACAAAGAGTCACTCCAAAGTAACTAATAGCGGAGAACAAATGAAGAGATTATTGTCGGGTACGAAACCACCACAAAGTTATTCTTTCTCATCGATCTATTCAAGAGTCCGTAGTAAAATAACACGAAGCTATTCTTTCCATTCGATCCATCATAGAGTTAGTACTAGAATAACACCTTAAGATAAATATCAACCAAGACCCTAATGTCACCTAGATACTCCATTGTCACCTCAAGTATCCGTGGGCATGATTATACGATATGCATCACACAATCTCAGAATCATCTATTCAACCAACACATAGAACTTCAAAGAGTGCCCCGAAGTTTCTACCGGAGAGTAAAAACGTGTACCGAACCATATGCATAGGTTCCCAATGTCACGAAACCCGCAAGTTGAGCACCAAAACATACATCGAGTACTCACATGAATATCCAAACGTGTGCCAACCCATATGCATAGGTTCCCAATGTCACAAACCTGCAAGTTGATCACCACAGATAGACACGTGCAAGACATACATCAAGTGTTCTCAAAGACTCAATCCGATAAGATAACTTCAAAGGGGAAACTCAATTCAATACAAGAAGGGAGAGGGGGAAGAACATCATAAGATCCAACTATAGTAGCAAAGACCGCGGTACATCGAGATCATGACATCTCAAGAACACGACAGAGAGAGAGAGAGAGAGAGATCAAACACATAGCTACTGGTACATACTTCAGCCCCGAGGGAGAACTACTCCCTCCTCGTGATGGAGATCGTCGGGATGATGAAGATGGCCACCGGACATGGATTCGCCCTCCGGCAGGGTGCCGGAACGGGCTCCAGATTGTTTTTTGGTTGCTACAGAGGCTTGCAGCGGCGGAACTCCCGATCTAGGTTTCTTTCTGGGGGTTTCTGAATTTATAGGAATTTAGGGCGGTGGAGTTACGTCGGTTGGGCCCACGAGGAGGTCACAAGCCTGGTAGGTGCAGCCTAGGGGGAGGTCGCGCCTCCCGGGCTGGTGACTCCCTCGTGGCTCTTCTGGCCTTCTTCCAAACCTTCGGGGGTCTCTTTTGGTCCCAAAAAAATCATGGTACAATTTTATTCCATTTGGAATCCGTTTGAAAAAGGGTAAAAAAACACGGAAAAAACAGAAACTGGCACTTGGCACTGAGTTAATAGGTTAGTCCCAAAAAGATATAAAATAGCATATTCATGCATATAAAACATCCAAAGTTGAAAACATAATAGCATGGAACCATAAAAAAATTTAGATACGTTGGAGACGTATGAGTATCGTATCACCATCACATCTTTTGACTTTACGTTTTTCTTAGTTCGATCCTTTTTGGTTTTATTTTTATCTAGTAGAATAAAGTTCTTAGTGGTCTAGGCTTGAGTTTTGCTTTGTGTCACCCCCAATGTAATTGAGTTCGTGAGTCATCTAATAAAGAGTGTTTTAGTTAAGGGTCTTGCCTCATGCCATGATCTAAAGAAAAGAAGAATAAAAGAACAAAAGCATGAAAGATCATGTAATGATCTTCTGGGAAGTAATGACTTCACATATAAAAAGAATGATGATTGAAACTTGTTGTGGGTGGACAAACGTAGACCTTGGTCATTGTTGCAATTAATATGAAGTAATAAAGAAGGAGAGGTTCACATATAAATATATCATCTTGGGCACCATCTATGATTTTGAACACTCATTAAACTATTACATGCTTAGAAGTAGATGTTGGACAAGGAAGACAACATAATGAAGTATGTTTGCTTGGTTCCGAGCAATGTTATATGACTAGAGATCCCTTAGCATGTGACGCTTGCTTCCACCTCATATCAGCCAAAACTTCCGCACTAAGTAGAGATACTACTTGTGCATCCATAAACCTTCAACCCAGTTTTGCCATGAGAGTCCACCATACCTACCTATGGATTGAATAAGATCCCTCAAGTAAGTTGTCATCGGTGCAAGTAATAAAAATTGCTCCCTAAATATGTATGATCTATTAGTGTGTGGAAAGTAAGCTTTGTACGAACCTGCGATGAGGAAGACATGAAAGTGACAGACTGCATAATAAAGTTCTTTATCACAGGAGGCAATATAAAGTGACGTTCCTCCACACTCATAGGTCACACATCCAAACCTCAAAAGCGCAGGACAGCCTCTGCTTCCCTCTACGAAGGGCCTATCTTGTACCTTTACTTTTTGTCCTTAAAAGAGTCATGGTGATCGACACCAATTCCTTATTTCGCCTTTATCTTGGCTAACGTCATGTGCTAGGGAAAGATCTATATTCATATGTAAACTTGGAAGTAAGTATTCATGAATTATTATTGTTGACATTACCCTTGAGGTAAGTAGTTGGGAGGCGAAACTATAAGCCCCTATCTTTCTCTATGTCCAACTCGAACTTTAAGCTCATGAGTACCACGTGAGTTTTAGCAATTGTAGAAGACGAAAAGATGTTTGAGTATGTGGATTTTCTTTACAAGCTCTTATTTGACTCTTTCCGATGTTATGATAAATTGCAATTGCTTCAATGACTAAATGCTATTGGTTGTTAATTCTCAATAAGGTTCTTGACCCATACTTTAATTTGTGAAGGAATTCTCACTTTAGCATAAGAGTTTATATGACGTTATTGCTGTTCGAATTATGATCATGATGCTTGCATGTCCGTATTTTGTTTTATCGACACCTCTATCTCTAAACATGTGGGCATATTTATTGATCTCGGCTTCCGCTTGAGGGCAAGCGAGGTCTAAGCTTGGGGGAGTTGATACGCCCATTTTGCATCATGCTTTTATGTTGATATTTATCGCTTTATGGGCTGTTATTACACTTTACGGTACAATACTTATGCCTTTTCTCTCTTATTTTATAAGGTTTACATGAAGAGGGAGAATGCCGGTAGCTGGAATTCTGGTCTGAAAAAGGAGCAAGTTTGAGATACCTATTCCGCACAACTCCAAAAGCCGTGAAAATCAACTAGGAATTATTTTGGATTTTATGAAAAATACTAGGCGTAAGAAGTACCAAAGGGGAGCCACCAGGAGGCCACAAGCGTGCCAGGCGCGACCTACCCCCCTGGACGCGCCTAGGTGGCTTGTGGGCCCCTTGTTGCCCCTCTGGCTCCCATCTTTTGCTATAAGGAGGGTTTCGTTCCAGAAAAAATAAGGAGGAGGCTTCTGGGAGGAATCGCCGCCGCCACGAGGCGGAACTTGAGTGGAACCAATCTAGAGCTCCCGCAGGGCCGTCCTGCCGGGGAAACTTCCCTCCCGGAGGGGGGAAATCGTCGCCATCGTCATCACCAACACACCTCTCATCGGAGGGGACTCATCACCATCAACATCTTCATCAGCACCATATCATCTCCAAACCCTAGTTCATCTCTTGAAACCAATCTCCGTCTCGTGACTCTGATTGGTACTTGTAAGGTTGCTAGTAGTGTTAATTACTCTTTGTAGTTGATGCTAGTTGGATTACTCGGTGGAAGATCATATGTTCAGATCTCTAATGCTATTCAATACCTCTCTGGTCATGAACATAATTATGCTTTGTGAGTAGTCAATTTTGTTCCTGAGGACACGGGATAAGTCTTGCTATAAGTAGTCATGTGAATTTGGTATTCGTTCGATATTTTGATGCGTTGTATGTTGTCTTTCCTCTAGTGGTGTTATGTGAACGTTGACTACATAACACTTCACCATTATTTGGGCCTAGAGGAAGGCATTGGGAAGTAATAAGTAGATGATGGGTTGCTAGAGTGACAGAAGCTTAAACCCTAGTTTATGCGTTGCTTCGTAAGGGGCTGATTTGGATCCACTAGTTTAATGCTATGGTTAGACTTTGTCTTAATTCTTCTTTCGTAGTTGTGGATGCTTGCGAGAGGGGTTAATCATAAGTGGGATGTTTGTCCAAGTAAGGGCAGCACCCAAGCACCGGTCCACCCACATATCAAACTATCAAAGTAGCGAACGCGAATCATATTAACATGATGAAAACTAGCTTGACAGAAATTCTCATGTGTCCTCGGGAGCGCTTTACCTCATATAAGAGTTTGTCCAGGCTTGTACCTTGCTACAAAATGGATTGGGCCACTTTGTTGCACCTTTGTTACTATTGTTACTTGCTACTTCCTACGAATCATCTTATCACACAACTATTTGTTACCGATAATTTCAGTACTTGCAGAGAATACCTTGCTGAAAACCACTTGTCAGTTCCTTCTGCTCCTCGTTTGGTTCGACACTCTTACTTATCAAAAGGACTACGATAGATCCCCTACACTTGTGGGTCATCAGGCACCTCCGTGTTCAACACACGTATAGCTCGATGACGATCAACGCCTTATTGATCCAGCAAGAGGGGAGGAGAGGTAGATGAGTTCTCCAGGACGACGGTGTGGTGGTGAACTAATCCAGCAAGCCTTCGCCAAGCTATATCAGACTAGTCTAGATAAGGGAGACGATCTATGAAGGAGAGGGTAGCACGTGGTTTTTCTTGTGTTGGCTGCCCTCAAAACCTTCACTATATATTAGGTTTGGTGGAGGAGGACTCCTCTTCCTTGTGAGATTCCCCTTCCTTCTTTCTTCTCTTTTCCTTTTATCTTACACTTGGCTGAAGTAGGCTTATTGGGCTGGCCGCACCAGCCCACTAAGGGCTGGTGCACCACCTTTAGGCCTATTAGGTCCTCTCTCGGGTCGGTGGCCCCTCCCAATAAAACCCCGGAACCCATTCGTCACTCTCGGTACTTTACCGGTAATGCCCCAAAACTTTTTGGAAGCCAAATGCGACTTTCCTATATATAAATCTTTACCTCCGGACCATTCTGGAGCTCCTCGTGACGTCAGGTATCTCATTCGGGACTCCGAACAACTTTAGTGAAACGTCACCGAACCTTAAGTGTGTAGACCCTGCGGGTTCGAGAACTATGCAGACATGACCTGAGACACTGACCGGTCAATAACCAATAGCGGGACCTGGATGCCCATATTGGATCCTACATATTATACGAAGATCTTTATCGGTTGAACCTCTTTGTGAAGGATTCAGTTAATCCCGTATGTTGTTCCCTTTGTCCTTCGGTATGTTACTTGCCCGAGATTCGATCGTCGGTATCTCTATACCTAGTTCAATCTCGTTACCGGCGAGTCTATTTACTCGTCTCGTAATACAAGATCCCGTGACTAACTCCTTAGTCACATTGCTTGCAAGGCTTATTGTGATGTTGTATTACCGAGTGGGCCCTAAGATACCTCTCCGTCACACGGAGTGACAAATCCCAGTCTTGATTCACGACAACCCAACAGACACCTTCGGAGATACCTGTAGAGCACCATTATAGTCACCCAGTTATGTTGTGATGTTTCATACACACAAGGTATCCCTCCGGTGTCCGGGAGTTGCATGATCTCATGGTCATAGGAACAAATACATTGACATGCAGAAAACAATAACAATAAATTGACACGATCATATGCTACGTTCATAGTTTGGGTCTTGTCCATCACATCATTCTCCTAATGATGTGATCCCGTTATCAAGTGACAACACTTGTCTATGGCCAGGAAACCTTGACCATCTTTGATCAACGAGCTAGTCAACTAGAGGCTCACTAGGGCTATGTGTTGTCTACGTGTCCACACATGTGTTTGAGTTTCCAATCAATATAATTCTAGCATGGATAATAGACGGTTATCATGAACAAGGAAATATAATAATAACAAATTTATTATTGCCTCTAGGGCATATTTCCAACAATGCAACATGCCTTGATCATATTCTATAACATGAGAAGAAAAAAGACCACAGAAACGACTTGAAATATGCGGGATAAGGTTATCATTGCCCTCAACCCATCTGTTATTATTTTCTTTCAGTTTCTTAATCAAATTCTTCCTCCTCCTGGCAGATGCAAACTGGTGAAAATACTGGTTGTTACGATCACCTCTATGTAGCCATCTAACATTGCCTCTATGGGCCCAAAAATTTCCTCTTGATCTAGTAAATTTTCTATCAGTACTGATAGTTCTTTCTGCGTGGACAGAACCGCATCAGTAAATGGGGGCTTGCATCATCTTTTCCAATTCCTTTTGCGCTTTATTCAACCGAATTCAAGGTCCTTTAAGGACTCTTCTGTCCCATTCATGCAGATCAATGTGTACAACATCAACCCTTTCTTTCAAAGTTGTATGGAGGCCCTGATGGTGTGCCTTTTGCCGTGCTGTTTTTATGAGTTCTTCGACACTTTCTTCTTCCAGTCGCCTTTCTTCAAAACGCCTGTTATATTATGGTTTTGCAACCTCCCACGCAAGGTACTCTGTATCCAACATTATGGGCCTATGATCAGATTTGCCCATTTCCAAATTACATAGGGCTGCATGTGGGTGCATACCCATCAACCCACCATTAGTTAGAGCTCGATCAAGTCACTCTTTGAGGCCACCAGGAAACCTTGTGAATTTATCTCCCACATAGCTCAGATCTTCGAGAGCAGGATTTGTCAATGAATCTTGAAAGGCCTGCAAGGGCTTGCTGTCTTGGCGGCCCTCCCTCCTTTTCTGAGGACAACAAGATCTCGTTAAAATCTTCAATGATGACCAAAGATAACCTAGACTCGACGTGCAAATCTCGTATGTCTTGGTATGTACGATCCTTGTGTTCCCAACTGGGTTCCCCATAGATGCCCGCCAATCTCCAAATATCCCCATTTGCCTCATGAACATGAACATCAATTCCTCCGCATGCGGTGGTCTCAGAGTTGATCCTCACCTCCTTCCAGACCATCAGCAAACCGCCTGTCCTACCATCAGAGCAAGGTGCCACAATTCTCTCATCCATGCCTAACTTTCTCATCACATTTTCTGCCTTTTCATCATTCAAATGCGTTAAAGATAAGAAAACCACATCCGGTTTATACCGCCTCTCGATCTCGAGAAGCGAACGAACTGTCGGGGCACCGAGGATACCCCGACAATTCCAACTCAAGATTTTCATAGTGTAAAGGAACACTTGGGCGTCTCCCTTCCCTCATCACAAACCTCACGAATCACCACCAAAAATCTGCAGCTCGTACTTCAGTAACCGAAGACGAAGAAGCAACCAACAAATCTACTCTTAGGTTCTTGTTGGAAGACCATTAAGAGAACCTGTAGTAGAGACAAAGAACCAGACGCCGCAACACAAGATCGCCACGCTGGGACAAAACCGCTCGCATAGCACCGCCGCCGGGGAGGCGTCCGACGTTGTCCAACCACATCCTAGTTGCATGGGCGCCTACCTCTTCCTTTTTTAGTGGTTATATTGCACGTACGTACCGTGCTTGCTTATATAGGAGACAATTTGTCTACTTAGTGGATAGTAGTAATGTATAATATTTATCACATTGTGATTATGCTTTTGAGGAGAAGATGCATACTCGCTTTTGCTGCCCACTTTTGTTTTCATTGCATTTGCATTTTTTGAGCAAACAGGGAGCCATCTTTCTGTCATTAAATAAAGTTGGCCCGTGTGTACTTTGACCCAAAGCACATGTAATTTGACATAGTTTACTGCTCCTCCTCCTGAAGCGCCACTCCTGCTGCGTAAAAGATTCTACCACTAGACTCAAGATCACATGAACTGGGATTTAAGAAAAAAAAATAACCTGTCAAACATTACGAACTTACCTTTTGGCAATGGAATAATGGGTTCTTTCTACCATCGCAGATCTTAACCTTTGCAAATGCAAGCACCAGCTACAGCTACAGCTAGGGATGGTGGTTACGCATCAGTAAAGGGTCAAAGGCTCAACCGCATCCAAGGGAAAAAGTTCAACTCTCTCTCTCTCTGTCCCGCCATGTGCATGTGCGAGCTCAAACATGCACCATGATTGTTCACCGCTGGCAGTGCAGTGCAGTGCAGGTCAGGAAAGTTGTTGAGTTGATGCTTTAGAGGAAATGCCCGCCACTTTGCGAGCTTTCTTGGTGAATTCAACGCCAACATCATTCCTTTAATCAACTCTTGATTAGGAGCCTCTACTTAATTAACAAGTGAGTGTTACTTTTATCAGTAACAAGGTAGGTGAGACAAAGCTTGCGCCCAAGCACCAACGCGGCCAATTAGAAAATCCCAATCGAGTTCAGGTCGCCGCCAAAACTTGCGAAAGCAGCTACAGGCCAGTACAGGCAGTTAAGCCCATGGAGGGTTGAACGGATTACAAAGTGGGCACATCACCTACCTACCACGTACAGTAGCATTCAGTTATGTATTGACGGCTCTGTTTGCTGAGCCCCCAAAGACCAGACGACGATCCCGCTTGAATCGCAGCAATCTCGTACGAATTTCCAACGGTAGACTAAATTCATCCTTGTGGAGATAGGAAAAAGGAAATCGCCGCGCATACCCAGTTGGACCACATAAGACAGCGAATTCACTAGTACAGTACTTAATCTATACTATTAAAGGAGGATCTGTCGTCTGTCGTGATGGTTCGACCTCGTACGATACCCACTTTCATTCGCTAGCACTTTCATCAATTTTTTTTAACCCTTCATAAACCAGACAATTAAATAAAAAAAACCGGTTCACTAAACAAGGCCCCCGACCAGCCCATAGCTCCTTCGCTGCACAAAAAATCACAACAAGAAAATCCACGCCCTAGGAAAAAAAATAGAATGAACGTTCTCCACCTCGGCTCACGTGCAAGTCTCCATCCTCAGATCTGTTTCGCCCATGAACCGCCAGCACCTGCTCTCCCGCAACCACCCAGTGCTCCCGGCCTCCCTGTCCACTGGGCGCCGGCCTACACCGCCTCCCCCTCCATCGGACGACCTCCTTTCTCCGCGACTACACATGCGCCTCACATACATGGGCCTGCACTAGAGAGCACCACGCCAAAACAGACTCGTCCGTCGGGCGAGATAGAGCAGAGACAACGGGGCTGGAGGAGCAGCGCTGGATGGGTGCCCGACGGCGACCTGATACAACAGGAGTCAGACACATGAGTGCACGCGGAGGACACGGGCACAGGAGACCAGCCGGTCAAAGGACGGCGGAGGGCGGAAGTGTAAGCCTACCGTGGCCGACAGGTGAAGAAGTCATGAGGCCGAGGCGGTTGACGTGTGTCGGTCCGTCTTGTGGGACGCGCGACTCCACGTCGCCGCCGCACGGTCTCCATCATCGTCGCGCCGGTCGTGGCCCTCTCCAGGCGAATAGGATAGCGATGTCACTCTTCTTTGAATCCGGTTAACTGCAGGTGTTGAAGGGCGCCGTCGGGAGTCTCGACTCTCATTCTCATGACATCGCCTCCTCATCGACATCTAAGTCTGTGATGGAAGACAATGGCGCATGAAACTTTCCCCTCAATTTGGATCTTGCTTGATAAATCAGGACAAAATTTTACAGGGATTCCCTATTGATGGGCCCTATCAAGACGAGGACATGATTTGTGACTCAGGCCTTTGGTGCTTCTGGCTCTTGTTCTCGTCCTGGTCGGAAGCTGCGCGGGGCTGTGGGTGTGCACGCATGATGATACCTATCACACATCTCAAGTTTTCCATGGAGAAGGAAGCCGGTATGTGCTCTTACTCCTCAACTTGCACTACATATACAACACATTGCCTGGACACCAACTGCATAACCGCATACGTGCTCCTACAATATTTATTTGCAGGCCAATCTAAAATTTCAGCATGTAATTATTTGGAAGCACAAGTATCTTTGTGAGGAACATCTTTGCATTATGTCACATGCCTATTATCTCTCTTAATGGAAACGACACGCAACATCAGGGTTGCTTGTTCTTAAATTTTTTTACGGCACATGTTATATCGTTATTAGAAGCAATTTGTGTTAGGAAGTAAGAGTTCATTGTTGTAGTTCAGTTTTATAAAGAGTTATTCATACCGCTGATCTTTGTAGTATCATGCGTGCACCTGAAATGTGCATATTATCAAATTTCTGAAGAAAAACAGTGAGCGCTTATTGTGGCCATCATGTGCATAGCATCACACCTAAAGCTAAAATCAAGTAACCTTCAAGGTTTTTGTTGACAAGAAATACATTGAACTTTTAATAGCTTCAACTTATTTTCACATGTTTCATACTGCATTGCACTATGACGGACGCACTCGACCACGACAATTAGCATCTCAGGAAGCACTTGGGGTGCAAGGGCAGCGGCTGAGTGGCGGTAGCATCGAAGGGCCCCAATGTGGAAGCCGGGACGATGATGGGCAATTCAAGATCACGTGCGAGCCGGACAAGCACTTTCGGATCACCATCGATGGTGCGCGCAATGTAAGTGGTGCCCCCTCCCTGTGTCATTCCACACACGTGAACCCTATGTGCTCAAGGAGGCGGCGTCAGCAGGTCGCACGTACGCCGATGAGTTATTTGAACAATGCCACTCAAGCTGAGATGTTGATCGTCCTTGGGATATATGTGCAACAAATCCTTTCATTCGGCTGGCTCTTAGGTCACATATTTCTATTTTGCAAATTGCAGCAAACCGACAAAAATGAAGGATCAATATGTTTGGCCATGATGACTTGCTTAGAAATTACTGTTCTTTCTACACCAATAGCAATATGCTTGATCCAATGCTTTATAAATCTATTATATATGTCAACTTATCGGTTTGTTTCTCTTTCTTGTAACTTCCTTTTTTTACATTCATGTTATTACTCGCGGATTTGAGTGCTAAGTCTGATTTTGTTGTGTTTTTGCATAGAAGTCTCGATGGTATGCATGAATAAGGAAATCCTAAAAGTGAAGGGGTGTAAGTCTGAATTTGTTGCTGCTTCGACTCTGTCACATGCTCACTTTGCACGACAAGGTCTGAACTATTGGATTTTCCCCAACACTTGGAAGACATCAAGTGAAGTTAAAGCTGCCATCTTAAAGCCAAAGCCATGAGAAAGGCATGTACTAAGTTTCAGAGGCATGTATATGCTGTCATGCCCTTTCTATTTGGTTATATATGTTAGTTAGAGTGCACTTGTTGTTAGCTAGATTATTTTCTGGTAAGACCACTGTGTTTAAAAACATGCTCTGATGTTACCTTTGTTTTGTAAATTTTTGGCACTTTTGCAGCAAGTCCTTGAGGAAATAGAAAAAATGTAGCAACTATTGGGTGTTTTTCGACACTTGAAGACAACAACTGAAGTTAAAGCTATCATCTTATAAGCCAAAGTTCGTACCAAGTTCCAGATGCATATATATGTTGTGATGACCTCTATTATAAACAAAGCCATGATAAATGACAACATATTACTTACTTTATTAAGCCAAACCTAGCCATTAGAAAGCTGCCATCTTACAAGACAAAGCCATGAGAAAGGCATGCATATGTCGTGATGCCATTTTATTTGCTTATCTATATTATGCTTTAATGTCACTGCATTGTACCATTTGAAATGACAACATATTACTTACTTTACTTTATTATCAATGATTTCATGTCAATGGGACATGTATAGGAGCCAAATAAGTCTGTTCCTTTCCCCTTTTTTATTGTTCACAAAAAGGTGAATTGTCTCCTAAATTTCACATAATGATGTTCCAACACAAATTTTGTTTATATCTAAAAGTTTAAGGAGAACAAGCCTTTGTGCCTCATGATTTGGTATCATACTTTAATGAACTTCATATTAATGTTCTTTGTAATCAGTATTCTGTTTATAATTCCGCAGGGGGCAGTGAAGCATGTTTGTGTGTGTGAGAGAGGGCGTGGGAGATAGAAGGGCATGGAGAGATATGGAGGGTGTTAGACAGAGTAGGGCGAGTGCGAAACAGTTACACAAAATATTCATATGTGCAATCAGAAAAACGAATTAAAAGACCCATGGCAACAAGACGGACAACCAGAGAAAAATTTAGACCTATGATTTTTGATATGCCTTGTATCATGTGCGTGGCAAAAGAAAATTAAAAAACCCGTGGCAGCGCACAGGCGTTCCACTAGTAGAGCTATAAGAGCTCTAAGAGCAACTCGAAGAGAACGACCCATTTCGTCCGCCGCCGTTCGTTTGAGTCTGCGCGAACAAATATAATGGCCCAATGCGTGAATTCATTTCCAAAATACGTCCACTTGCGTCCATACCGACCCATTTCTGATTTAAATTTAGGACTGAAATGCGTCGGTGTGGACACGCGCGCTCTTTGGATGTCCGCCCCATCCATATTCGCTAGTCGTCCAACTATCCGCGGTCAACTTAATTAATGATGACCATCCTTTTTTTAAAGAAAAGGCATGAGCCCGACTTTATAAATAAAACCATCAGACAAAGTAACAACGTCAAAGGCAGCAAAGATCCAACGGCCTCCCAAGGCCAAACTAGGAACAAAGTATCGGGTACATGGCACACGGGTCAAACGACGGCACGCAGGCTGTATAAGTAATGAACCGTCATCCAGCGAAACCCAACTCAAGAGGACGCACTAGGCACCTGCCGCGAGAGGATAGAAGCCGAGGCCCGGATCTTAGCAATCAGCAGTTCGAGGTTGGCTTTGTCTTCGGATTTAATCAATAATCTCCACTGCTGCAAGAACAAGCAAGTTTTAAATAAGCAATCAACAGGTTTAGCAGGGAAGACATGTTCAATGATAAACTTGTTCCTGGTAGTCCATAAGGTCCAACATACGACACATAGCCCAATCCATAATAAACGCTTGGTAGGGCCAACCAGCGGGGTGACAAGGGTTCGGAGGTCAGAAAAGGATGACGGGGTCCATGAGACACGCAGTCAGGAACGCACGCAGGACCTGACCAGTTTGGTCACGACACAGTTAAAGAAAATGTGGTTGGAGTCCTCCAACGCATTGCACAGAATACATTGATCCGAACCCGGGCCATTATGTTTCCTAATCTGATCCGCCGCTGGCAAGCGGCCCCTGACAGCTTGGCACATGAAGATCTTAATCTTGGCAAGGATGCGCGCCCTCCAGATCTGAGTGAACCTAGTTGTACGCGAGCCGTCCCCAAGTTTAAAATACAAGGATTTAACCGAGAAGCGGCCCGAGGCGGCATGTGGCCAAATCACAGCATCCTCCGCCTCCGAGAGCGAGGGGAAGAGGGCAGCAAGACGTTGCCATTGACCCAACTCTTCGGAAGACATGGTGCGTCGGAAAGTCAGGTCCCAATTCCGAGCCGCCAGTTCAGCGATGGAAATCTCAGGGTTCGGACAAAAGGAGAACAGGGTAGGGAAGGCCACGACGAGGGTGAAATCCCCACATCACCAGTCCAGCCAGAACCGCGTCGACTCGTCGTTGCCCACTTGAAACTTAACGTGCTCTTTGAAAAGGGGTCGAAGCTTGATGAGATCTTTTCAGAACTGCGACCCCCCTAGGGGAGCCAAACATAGGATTCAAGGAAGGAAAGTATTTAGCCTTAAGAATAGAATACCAAAGAGAATTCTGGGTCGGGGACATAATTTTCCACCACCATTTGATCAGAAGGCATTTGTTCATCACGGCAGTATTAATAATGCCCAGCCCGCCCATGTTCTTAGGTTTACAAATCGTACTCCATTTCACCAGTCTGTACTTACGCTTATTGTCAGCAGAGTTCGAGTAAAAGGAACCTTTGTGCTTGTCAAAACCAGCATGCTTGTCCCTCCCTATGACGACCACCCTCCATGGACCCAAGCGTCAGCGACCGCGATCGACCTTTTTTAATCCGAGCGTGCGGTGGGGTTCGGTCTCATCTGCTTTGAGACACCCGTCCCCATCTCGCCGCCTCTCTACTCTCTCGTCGGCGACCAAACCCTAGCTAGTAGCCATGGCCGGCTCCGCCCAAAACAAGGGCCAGCCCCCGTCGTCTATCCTCGCGCGCTGCGTCCGAGGAGGTCGCCTACCTCCAGCATATGAGAACGTTGCGCCTGGCGGAGGAGCGCGCCCGTGTTGTGCTACCGCCGCCATCGCCGCCACTAGCACAACCCGACCTCATCGGCCCGATGCCGATGATGAGGACACCTAGGATAGCGTGCAGTTTAGTTTTTTAATGTTCAATTATGTAATGGGTCCGCGGGGACTCTCGCCGACCTTCGTGGCCGGCTATAATGTTTAATTTATGTTTGTTTTTATTTTTAAAAATATCTGTAACTTTACGCGTCGTTAAAATGGATCGAACCAACGTTGGATGCATACGTCGACCCAATCACGAAAGCGGACTTGTCCGTCGAACCGACCTAAACGGATAAAAAAGATAAAAGCGTGTGTCCATTTAGTTCGGCCCCGTTGAAGTTGCTCTGATGCAATCATTGTGATCCTTGTTAGCTCGAAGGATCGAGTTACCCACTGGCTAGTGTGTGTTGGTGAGGGCAATCAAGTACACACTATCAATAGGCATTTCCATGTCAATCCTCTTGTCTCCTCACCAAATGGGTGGAGAACACAAGGAGACAACAACACCGCAAGCCTGAAGAAAACTCCAATAGATTAGAGCATCTGCTGCCACAATATGCTAATCTTGTACCTCAAACGGCCCGATCAGCGTCTGAGAGTGTCTGCTTTGAATACTTATTTTTGCTTACATCCAACCACGATCCTTACTCTGACCCTTCATCTTACACGCATTTCAACAAACACTTCGTGAATGATACCTCCAGAGCACGCGGTGCAACATAAGACGAATCAAATCGGCGGCGGCCACTCATGCATCGGTGGCGGACAGCACGGCCAGCATGCGCGCCTAGTGCGTCACGGCCAGTACGCGGCGGCTGCGCACGGCCAACACGGCCATCACGCAACACATGCTAGCTTGGATGCCTACACGGCTACCCATCTAGCACGGCCTGGCTACGCGCACGGCCAGCATGGCCTGCCGTTGCACGCCGGCGAGGCCCGCAGGTCAAGCTGCTCACACCTGCGCGTCCGCGGGTCAAGCTGCTCCGGCTGCGCGCACAACCAACACGACATGCGGCTGCACTGCCGTTGCACGTCGGCGAGGCTCACGGGTCCAGCTGCTCACACCTGCGCGTCCGCGAGGCACGCTGCTCCGGCTGCGCGCACAACCACCACGGCATGCGGCTGCACTACCGTTGCATGCCGGCGAGGCCCACGGGTCCAGCTGCTCAACAAGCTAAACCGGATCGTGCACAGCTTCCCCGGGATTGCTCCGACCGCTGCCAATCCCAACCGTGGGAGATGATTTCCATGGACTTTGTGTGGTTGGTCCATCCCTACACAACAGCAATGATGGCTAGGCTGTACTTGCAACAGATCTGCAAGATTCACAGTCTCCTTGCGGTTACCGTTTCTGACGAAGGTCCGTCACCCACAAATTGACGATCAAACCGAGCGGGTCAACCAATATGTGGAAACATTTTTCCGCTGTTTTACACAAGCTTGTCCTCGACGCTGGAGGTTCTGGATACCTTTGGCACAGTTCTGGTACAACAACGCACACCGTTCAATAATAGGGTGACTTCATTCAAGGTCATGTTTAGGTACGAACCAAGACACCGGGGAATTTCAGCAGATACGCTACCAGCGAAGTAACGGCCAGGCCGAGCACGCCAACATTAAGGTCCTCAAGGGCCCCAAGACCACAAGCTTCAAGAAGAAGCTTGAGGCGTGCAAGAAGGGTTGGTTGGATGAGCTGCAGTCTGTGTTGTGGTCCACCCGCACCACTGCAACTAAGCCCATCGGCGAAACCCCCGTCTTTCTCGTGTGCGGGGCTGATGTGGTCCTTCCCTCGGACCTTACGCATAGCTCCCCGCATGTCTTGGCGTTCGACGAGGCACACCAGGACGACTCGCGGGGGACCAATCTTTTGCTGCTCAAGGAGGCCCGCAGCAAGGCGCTCTTCACGCCGCGAGGTACAAGCATACCTTGCGGCGCTACCACAGTCGCAACATCCACCCTCGTATCCTCGAGGTCGGCGATCTCGTCCTACGATGGATCCTCTCCAGAGAGGGCCTCCACAAGCTCTCGCCCATGTGGGAAGGCCCTTTTAGGGTCGCCCATGTCTCCAGGCTAGGTGACGCACGTCTCGAGACGGAGGGTGGGGTGTTGGGGAACGTAGTAGTAATTCAAAAAAATTCCTACGCTTCACAAGGATCTATCCAGGAGAAACCAGCAACGAGCAATGGGGTAGAGCATCTTTATACCTTTGAAGATCACTAAGCGGAAGCGTTACTAGAACGCGGTTGATGGAGTCGTACTCGTAGTGATTCAGATCGCGGAAGATTTCGATCTAAGCGCCGAATAACGACGTCTCCTTCACCTTGATCCAGCAAAATGAGAGGAGGAGTTGAGGGAGAGCTCCGGTAGCACGACGACATGGTGATGGTGGTGCTGCGTGGTACTCCGGCAGGTCTTCGCCAAGCGCTACGGAGGACAAGGAGGAGGAGAGGTAGGGCTGCACCGAGGGAGGATGAAACTTGTGTGCCTAGCAGCCCCAAACCCTCACATATATATAGGGGAAGGAGGAGGAGGGTGCGCCACCCCTAGGGTTTCCCTAGGTGGTGCAGTAACCCTTAGATGGGAGGGGCGGCGACCCAAGTTGAGGAGGAGGCGGTGCCCTAGGGTGGCTTGCACCCCAAGGCAGCCCCCACGCCTAGGGTTAGCCCTCCATTGCCCGCTGGTGCGCCTTGGGCCAAGGTTGGTGGCGCACCAGCCCACCTAGGGGCTGGTTCCCATCCACTTTCGACCCACATAGCCATTCGGGGCTGGTGGCCCCTCCCGGTGGACCCCCGGAACCCTTCTGGTGGTCCCGATACAATACCGACGATTCCCGAAACACTTCCGGTGATCAAAACTCCATTTCCTATATATGAATCTTTACCTTCGGACCATTCCAGAGTCCTCGTGACGTCCGAGATCTCATCCGGGACTCTGAACAACCTTTGGTAACCACATACTATTCCCATTACAACTCTAGCGTCATCGAACCTTAAGTGTGTAGGCCCTATGGGTTCGGGAACCATGCAGACATGACCGAGACACCTCTCCGTCCAATAACCAACAACGGGGTCTGGATATCCATGTTGGTTTCCACATGTTCCACGATGATCTCATCGGATGAACCACGATGTCGGGGATTCAATCAATCCCATATGCAATTCCCTTTGTCTACCGGTATATAACTTGCGTGAGATTCGATCGTGGTATCCCTATACCTTGTTCAATATCGTTACCGGCAAATCTCTTTACTGATTCTGTAACACATCATCCCGTGGCTAACTCCTTAGTCACATTGAGCTCAGTATGATGATGCATTACTGAGCAGGCCCACAAATACCTCTCCATCACACGGAGTGACAAATCCGAGTCTCGATTCGTACCAACCCAACATACACTTTCGGAGGTACCTGTAGTGCACCTTTATAATTACCCAGTGACGTTGTGACGTTTGACACACCCAAAGCACTCCTACGGTATCCGGGAATTGCACAATCTCATGGTCTAAGGAAATGATACTTGACATTAGAAAAGCTTTAGCAGACAAACAATACGTTCTAATGCTATTCTTAGGATTGGGTCTTGTCCATCACATCATTCTCCTAATGGTGGGATCCCGTTATCAATGACATCCAATGTCCATGATCAGGAAACCATGACCATCTATTGATCAATGAGCTAGCCAACTAGAGGCTCACTAGGGACACATTGTGTTCTATGTATTCACACATGTATTATGGTTTCCGGTTAATTATCGGGACCCCGATCCTAAGCCATAGGAATCCAACCTGTAACACATCACATCTCTTTGCGGTGTCACGCAAGGTTATCCCCACGGCTGCAGCCTTACCTTAGCTGGGACCGTTTGCGCCTTTTGACTCACGTATGCAATTGTGTCGCTAGCATTCCAATGTCAAAGAACCCGGATCGACATGTCTAGTCAAAAACTCAAGCGGCAGTTCCGTACAGGGACATGCATACATGACCCAACAAAGCAGGTGTCGGTCATCAGCAAGTGTTGACGAGTCGTAGGAAGCTACAAGGACTCTATTACACCGCGTGACATTTCCCCAAAGGGACAGACACATCAGCTAAGAAGGACACATGCCGGTCAACCAATGTGTCCGGAGCAGTAGCGAACTACCATGGCTCGGTGGAAACACAAAGGGGCATTTCCCCGTAAGGAGTGCTACTAAGGCATACTACTAGGTGTTCGAACCCCATACATATCAAGTACAACACACGTACGCATGGCATACCCGATATGCATAGATACATCGATGGCATCACAACATAACCATAAACATACAAACTTTGTTTAGAAGGCTCGGAAGATCCTCACACATAATAATAAACAGGTAGGGGTCTCACGACCCATCATCACAAGTCATTCAAACAAGTCTTACAAGCCAGCGGAAGATTAAAACTGTCTGAGTACAGACAGATGGAAAGGTAAAAGGCACATGGCCTGACTATCTACAGAACCAACCTAGGGCATAGTAGCTGGGACACCAGCTACTCGTCATCGTCAACGTCTAGATAGAACCCACCATTAGGCTCATTAACAACCTCTGCAACAAATTATTAAGCAAACGTGAGTACAAAAGTACTCAACAAGACTTTAGGATAATCTATCTACTCATGCAATGTATCAACAAGGGGTTGTGGGGTTTCATGCAGAAAGCCAGCTTTGACTCTTGGCTAGACAAACTACAATTTTAAATAGTTTTAACAACTTTGTTTTCTCGTACACGAGTCCACTAACTCCACATCAATACACGATCATGGAATCATTCTGTCACCCTACGGAAATGCCATCCACGACACTCACACTTATCTTGACATTTTTCTGAGTAGCCATTATAGTTGTCTATGAACAACATATGTTTCCAAGTAGTCCATATCCGGGGACGCGGCTATTCGAATAGATCATAACCCTGCAGGGGTGTACTTCTTCACACACTCTCTCGCCACTTATCGCTATGTGCACGTCATGCACCTCGGCAACCTTCAAGCGGAAGCCCAGCGAGGGAGTCGGCCACAACCGTTAACCATGCTAATACCTAGTCCAGGTTTATCGCCTATCTAAGGGTAACCCGCACGAAAGTCCGGCCGATGTTTCCGCCACGGCCCCAAACGATGTGCACAGGGTTCGCAAGCCCACCATCCGGGTGCCACTTGGTACACCGTGCCACTGCCTACCGCATCATTGCCCACCTCTAAGGTCAGCACTATGCACGGCCTCCAGCATGACTATAAACACCAGAAACTACTTGCAACTCCTGGACCGAGTACTAAGCGATTAATAAGTCGAGGGGGTCATATTTCAGGGCCCATCATGTGGTAGTATCTTGTCTTGGATTACATACGCGGAACTCAGTTCCTAAGGACAGTTCCAATGAAACAACCCGCCATGTACTCCTACACAGCCTTTCACCTGTACCTTTACTAAATCAAGTTAAACACACAACCTTTATTAACAGAACACATTCTCATGATCCTCTTCATCACCCAGATGATAGACCATACACAACTCTAAGCATAGCATGCATAGTAGGATAAGGCACATCATGGCTCAAGCATGTACCAGGTATGCTAGGTTGCAAGGTTCAGCTAATTACTGTGACAAGGACAGGTCATGCAAAGGGAGTGGGTTCAACTAACGTGGTAAAAGCATTGAAAGCATTTTGACCTAATGCAATAAGTAAGAGTAGGAGCGAGAACATGGGATTTATCGGGATGATAAAAAATGGTTGCTTGCCTTGTTGCTCAGCACACGGGTGATATCCGTCAGTCGGATAATCAGTCGTATCCGAAAGGGCGGGGCCTATCGAATATCAACATACAATATTAACAATCATATTGAACAATCACGGTGCATGAACATGGCATGAAAAGAAAGGTGATATGTTTCTATGTGGTTGGTGAAACCTTAGTTTGCATCTGGTTTGAAATCCAAATTCAAATATCATTTGAAATGGATATTCATCTTAATTATTTAACTGATTTGACCTGATGTTGTTTCATAACTTTGTTTTTCATGCATGAAAGTAGCACCATTGTGTTCATTGGATTTTGCCGATCAATTTTCATATATTATTTGTCTGATTTGGAGTTATATTCAATTTCCTATGAATTTCCAAAGTTTTGCAATTATTCTGGAATTATATTAAAATCAGAATTAAATTTATTGTATCAGCAGGTCAGCTGGCCGTTGAAAGTCAAACCTGACTAGTGGGACCCACTAGTGAGTGACTCTGGCAGTTTTATATTAAGTTTAAACTTAATTAGCTAATTAACAGGGCTGGACCCACATGTCAGTGACTGTTTAACTTTTAATATAAACATTATTTTTTTATTTTACTAATCTTAATTAGTTTGGGGGCTGGCCCCACTTGCCAGAGACTCAGGGGAGTCAACCCCACCGGAGATGGGGTCAAACCCACCGGCGGCGAGGCTCCGGCGACCACCAGAACGGCGGAGGGCCTCGGGTTTGCTATTCCGGTGACCAAATGCACGGACTCGATCGCAGCTCCATTTTTGCAAAGAACAGGGGCTGAAACCATCGGAGATGACGCCGGCGACGAGCTCAGCGGTTGCCGGAGTTCGGGCACCATCAAGATCATAGCTACGGGACCTATCACGCACGGGGCTGGGCTCGTACAACACCTACATCATGCACTGAAGCTAACGGCGGCCTGAGAATGACCAGTCGATCACCGGAGGGCTACTGGCGACGAGGTCCCGCGGCGGATCTCGTCGGGCTCCGGTGGAATCGGGGCCTAGAGCTCGGGATCGAAGGGGAAAATGAGGGGGGAAGCACCCTGAGCTCACAAGGAGTGCAGAGGCGACGAGAGCAGGCTCGGGGATGGTCTGAGGAGGGAGAACAACGATGACCAGCTCAGGGGATCCGAGGAGGAAGACGACGGCGACAGCTCGATGCATGGCTCGAGGGCTTGCGTGGCTCACTGGGAAGCTTCAGGGGGTCGAGGCGGTTCTTCTGCGAGGCTCAGACAAGTCGGAGTGGAACTGGAGCGACGGGGAGCTTGAGCTCGAGCTCGCTCCAATGGCGGCCATGAGGGGAAGAGGCACAGGGGGCGAATGAGGAGAGGGAGAGGATGGGATCGAGCTCGGGGAGGCTTATCCTCCCTCTCCAGCTCATCCAGGCGAGCCAGGCACGCTCACAGGTGCGTGGCCTTGCCGCAGGGAGCGGCGGCCACCTCCTGCTCCGAATGGCGAAGGAGGAAGACGACAAAAGGGAGGAGATGGGCCTGGGCCAAGGTAAGCGCGAGATAACTCTTTTCCCATTTGTTTTTCATTTCTATTTCTGTTAATTGCTTTCTGACTTTGTTCTGTTTTATTTTTGGCTCCAAACTATTCCTAAAATAGTTTGAAACATGCTGAAATGTTATTTGGAATATTTTCAAATATATATAAAAGTTTCAGCATTTTTGAAAACTTTGGATTATTTGTAATCAATTATATAGTTGATTTCAGTAGCTTTTAGCTTTAAAATAAAATGCCAAAGGTATTTTGAAAATGTATTTCACCCCTGATATTTTGTTTTCAACATTTATCAGAAATGATGAACTTTTCTAATGGCCATTTTGAAAACTTTAATTTGCCACCAGAATTGAAAAGCTTTTGAATATAGAGTTGCTAGGATTTGCTTTGGTTTTCTTTGCTTTGCTTTTGATTTCATGTCATTTTCTTGAATGCAATGAAGAAAACATGAGCACAAGCTTGCTATAGTCTATTAGGGACCAGGGATGTGACAACTCACCCCCACTCAAAAGAATCTCGTCCCGAGATTTGGAAGTCGTCGGGAATAACGCGGGATACTCAAGTCATAGACGATCCTCTCTTTCCCATGTTGTCTCTTTTTTAGAATGATTTGACCATTGAACTTTAAGAAACTTAAGGTTTCGACTTCGAGTGGTACGCTCAGCTTGATCAAGAATACGAACAGGGTATTCTCGGTATGAAAGGTTATCTTGGAGATCAAGCGTTTCGTGGTCCACTTCACAGATAGGGTCCGAAAAGCAATGCCTGAGTTGCGAGACGTGGAATACGTCATGAACCTTGGAAAGATGCGGAGGAAGTTCCAATTGGTAGGCAACTTCTCCTCGTTTGGCAAGAATGCGAAAATGACCGATATAACGAGGAGCCAACTTGCCCTTGATACCAAAACGATGGGTACCCTTGATAGGTGTAACCCGAAGGTAAGCCTTCTCATCAACTTCAAAGGTCACAACTTTATGATGACGATCATATTGCCTGTTTTGACGAGACTGGGCTGTTTTCAACTTTTCACGAATAATGCGAACTTGCTCTTCTGCATCCTGGATCATATCCGGACCAAAGAGTTGCCTCTCTCCGGTTTCTGACCAATTAAGAGGTGTTCGACATCTTCGTCCATAGAGAACTTCAAAAGGAGCTTTGCCCAAGCTTGATTGATAACTATTGTTATAAGCAAATTCGGCGAATGGAAGGCACTTCTCCCAATTCATACTGAACGATATAACACAAGCTCAGAGCATATCTTCTAGGATTTGATTCGCTCTTTCTACTTGACCACTTCATTGAGGATGGAAAGCAGTGCTAAAAGATAAGTGAGTCCCCATGGCATTCTGAAAACTTTCCCAGAAGCGAGAAGTAAGAATACTTCCACGGTGTGAGTTAATCTCCAGAGGAACACCATGAAGAGACACTATTCGAGAGATATATAACTCTGCTAGCTCGCTAGCTGTTATACTCTCACGAACTGGAAGAAAATGAGCTACTTTGGAAAGACGGTCAATGGCCACAAAGATAGCATTATTTCCTTTCTTGGTCTTGGGAAATCCAGTGATGAAATCCATACTGACTTTGTCCCATTTCCATTCAGGAATAGCTAAAGGTTGAAGGGTGCGAGCAGACCTTTGATGTTCGGCCTTAACTCAACGACAAATGTCGCAGTTAGCAACGAACTCAACAATTTCTCTCTTCATCCTAGTCCACCAAAACCTCCGGCGTAGGTCTTGATACATCTTAGTACTACTAGGATGAATGGTGAGAGGAGAATCATGAGCCTCCTTAAGGATCAACTGCCTTAGACGTGGATTCTTAGGAACCACTAGACGATTCTGGAAGAACACACAACATCTTGATCATTCATGGAGAATTCCTTAGCGTTTCCGCTAATGATATTCTCCTTGATCTGTGATATACCCTTATCATGCTTCTGGCCAGCTATGATTTGATCCTTAAGAGTAGGCTTCGCCACCAGGTTAGAAAGGAATCCTTGAGGAACAATGTGAAGATTTAACTTCCGAAATTCCTCATAGAGATGTGGTTGACCTTGTTGTAGCATCAGATTGTTACAATAAGACTTACGACTTAGTGCATCAGCCATAACATTGGCCTTCCCCGGGGTGTAAGTTTTCCCTAAGTCATAATCTTTGATCAACTCAACCCACCGTCTTTGCCTGAGATTCAAATCCGGCAGGGTGAAGATATATTTCAGACTTTGGTGATCAGTGAATATTTCGCAACGATTACCAAGAAGGTAATGTCGCCAGGTTTTAAGTGCATGGACCGCAGCTGCAAGCTCAAGATCATGTGTGGGATAATTATCCTCATGTGGACGCAACTGTCGAGATGCGTATGCAATCACATGACGATCCTGCATGAGAATGCAACCTAATCCTTGTCGCGAGGCGTCACAATAGATAACAAAGTCCTTGGAGAAATCAGGTGGTAGCAACACAGGTGCGGAAGTCAGGCGTCTTTTCAGTTCCTGAAAACTATGCTCACACTGTGGTGTCCACTCAAACTTTTTTATCTTTCTTGAGGAGTTCAGTTAGAGGCTTTGCAACCTTGGAGAAATTCTCGACAAAGCGGCGACAATAGCTCGGTAGGCCAAGGAAACTCCTAACTTGCTTAACCGATTCAGGTTGAGTCCAATCAAGGACGGCTTGAACTCTCTCGGGATTTACAACAATACCCTTACCACAGATTACATGGCCTAGATAGGTCACTTATGGTAACCAAAATTCACATTTTGAAAACTTGGCATAAAGGCGGTGCTCTCGAAGTTTCATCAATACCAGCCTTAGATGCTCGACATGCTCTTGTTCATTCTTCGAGTAGATGAGAATATCATCGAGGTATACCACGACGAATTTATCCAAATACTCCATGAAGATTGAATTCATCAAACGAGAGAAGGTGGCTGGGGCATTGGTTAAACCGAAGGACATGATGGTGTACTCGTATTGGCCATAACGAGTGAAAAAAGCCGTTTTTGGAATGTCCCCGTTCTTGATTTTGATTTGATGGTAACCCAACCTCAAATCCATTTTGGAGAAGACTGAGGATCCAACGAGCTGATCATACAGGTCGTTGATCCTGGGGAGCGGATACTTGTTCTTTATGGTTACCAGGTTAACCGGTCGATAATCTACAACCATCCGATCCGTTCCGTCTTTCTTCTTCACAAAGAGGATGGGGCAAGCCCAAGGAGAAGAGCTAGGATGAATGGAACCTTTATTCAAGGCCTCATCTAGTTGCTTCTTAAGTTCGGCCAGCTCCAGGGGTGCCATCTTATAAGGTCTTCTGGCTATTGGAACGGTTCCCGGAACAAGGTCTATCACAAGCTCTACATCCCTGTCAGGTGGAATTCCTGGCAGTTCTTCTGGAAAAACATCCGGAAAGTCACAGACTACCGAAATGTCTTCAAGTTCTGGAAGAGGGTTGGCATTGAGGGAATAGAGTTGGCATTTGGCAACTCGAGTAGAGACATTAACTATCTCACCCGAGGGATGGGTAAGCTGAACATTTCTAGAATGAGTATCAATCTTGGCATAATGAGCTGACATCCAGTCCATACCCAAGATGATATTGATATCCGCAGATTTCAAGGCTATCAAAGACGCTAGAAAAACTAGCTTGTCTACTAGAATCTCATTGTCATAGGTTATCTTGGAGGTTTGCCACTTACTACCAGGGTTTGGACAACCAATGGGATTGGCATATCACAAAAGGACATGTTATGCAACTGTGCATAACTTTCTGAAATGAAGGAATGAGATGACCCAGTGTCAAAAAGAACGGACGCTGGGTGATGATTGACAAGGAGAGTACCCAATATGACATCGGGATCCTCTGCAGCTTCTTATGCTGAAACATAGTTCACACGACCACGTGCAGGAGTTGGCTTCACATAGTAAGCTTTGCCCGACTTGCCTTGCCCAACGGACTTTCCAGGTTGCTTGGCACCCATATTTTGAGGACACTCTCATGAATAGTGCCCTGGTTCTCCGCACTTTTAACAGATCACCTGAATGGAACGAGGTGCAACATTGCTAGCTGGACCACCATAGGTCTTTGCTGGAGGGTTGGTCTGATTCGCCTGAGGCGCCAGATAGGATGGCCTCGGGGTGTATCCTGGCGGCAGAGAACTATTTGGAACCCACAACCGGTGTTTTGGGAACGCGGAGCCAGATGATGAGCCAGAGTCACGGGAGTGCTTCTTCGTGGCTTCATAGTTGGTATGACCAGTCTCGGCACTGATCACCTTGTTGAGAAGAGCTTGAAAGCGTGTACATTTGTGGAGTCGCAGGTCACGACGAAGTTCAGGGCTCAGACCCTTGCGGAATCTTGCTTGCTTCTTGGCATCAGTTGACACCTCTTCGGTTGCATAGCGGGCAAGGTTACCGAACTCACGGCTATAAGCATCCACGATCAATTTTCCCTCGGTGAATGCACAGAACTCCTCTCTCTTTCTGTCCATCAGACCCTCTGGAATATGGTGCAGACGGAAGGCTGCACTAAAGTCTGCCCATGTGGTTGCTGGTCCGGCAGGACGCATAGCTTCAAAGTTCTCCCACCACAGATTGGCGGGTCCTTCCAGAAATTATGCCGCAAAGGTCACCTTGTCGGCCTCAGAAACATCTGCAGAGCCAATCTTGCGCGATATACTGCACAACGAGTCATCAGCGTCGAGGGGGTCGACGGAGTGATGGAACTTCGAAGGATTCAGCTTCGCGAAGTCATTGAGGGACACTGCACCATTCCTCGGCTGACGAGCCTATTTTTCTCAATACGCTCTTGCAGACGGTTGGTCTCCCTTTTGTTTCTTTCTGCCTCAAGCATAACTTCCACCAGAGAAGGCGGGTGAGGCAATTCCTCCTGCGGTGCTTGACTACCCTCTCCCTAGTCATGGGCAGGGGCACGGTTCAACCTGGTGAACACCATCCTGACAAACAAACTCACATCTTAGACCAATATCAACATCAATACTAGCCATGGATTAAGAATGCACTGAACACATGGAATGCGGAAATGAACATCCGAACAACATGGTAACAAGCAACTGCTATATATACACCATGGTTCATACACACCATTACATAGTTCAGTACAACCTCAACCCGAAGAGCAAACTACTGAAAAGATGATACTACTCATCAGAGGCTTCCAAGCTTCCTATACATTATTTATCTATGCCCCCGGAATTCATCTCACACACAAGCATACTCCACAAGACACAGGACTGTAGAAGTACAGCTACTACCATACTACTCTTCCACTCACGGGTTCAGGCATCCGCATAGAACATCTCATAAAGGTTGCCTCCATGGCGTGGGAGCTCAACCTGCGGATCAGGAAATACTCGAGCCTGAGACCCCTGGGAACCGTAAGGACACGGATGTGGCCTTGGTCCCCTGACTGGTGGTAGTAGAGGTCCCCGAGGAGGGGTGACTCCTCCTATAGCAGGCCAGTCAACATGAGCCGGAAGATGGGTCCTAATAGGATTCAACATCTCCATGTCTCCATACCCTGTCTGGACTACAGGTGCCAGCTGTGTCAAAGCCGTCCACAGATGGGCATGTGTAGCATAGAGCTCCATACGAAGGGCACGAACATCCCTGTCTCTATTCTCTAGCATCTCAGCGGTGGACTGCAGCAGCGGATCCTCCATTGAGGAATCAAAGTAGACCCCACTGAGGTATCCCTCTTCTCCTGGCTGAGAGGCAGGAACATAGCAGAACTCTGAATTCTGCAGCAGTGCATGCCTGGCCCTCATAATGGTCAGCATTGAATAGGCAGCATCTTGTACTGCCATGTCAACAGTAACCCCCAATCCATAAGACCAATGGATTGGCTCCTCAGCTCCAGGGTAATCTGGGAATACCCTAACAGTGCACATATACTGACTCTAGTTAAAATCCCGGTACTGCTCCTTGATGTCAGCTGTGCATCCCTTGCAATGGCGCCAAGAATAGTCGTGTCGATGGCACCAGGAATCCTTCAGCTGCGGCTACGCCTTAAGGGACTTCCTAGGCAAGTATGCAAAGGATTTCCCCCGTGGCCTTGGAGCCTTGCGTTGGTGTTCCCTCGAAGCGGAAAGGGTGATGTAGCACACCGGTGGTAAGTATTTCCCTCAGTTTGAGAACCAAGGTATCAATCCGGTGGAGGAGTATCACAAGATCCTGCACAAACACAAAAGCTTGCTCCCAACGCTATGAAGGGGTTGTCAATCCCTTATAGATTGTTTGCCAAGTGAGAACTGAAAGCAACAAAGTAACAAAGCAAAGTAAAAGCGGAGGTGTAAACGATGGATGTGAATAGACCCGGGGGCCGTAGTGTTTACTAGTGGCTTCTCTCATGAAAGCAAGTAGACGGTGGGTGAACAAATTACTGTCGAGCAATTGATAGAACCGCGCAAAGTCGTGACGATATCTATGCAATGATTATATCTATAGGCATCACGTCCAAAACAAGTAGACCGATACTTTCTGCATCTACTACTATTACTCCACACGTCGACCGCTATCCAGCATGCATCTAGTGTATTAAGTCCATAAGAACAGAGTAACGCCTTAAGCAAGATGACATGATGTAGAGGGATAATCTCAAACCAATGATAAAACCCCCATCTTTTTACCCTTGATGGCAACTCCTTGATGTGTGCCTTGCTGCCCCTACTGTCACTGGGAAAGGTCACCACATGGTAGAACCCAAAACCAAGCACTTCTCCCATTGCAAGAATCATAGATCTAGTTGGCCAAACAAAACCCAAGACTCGGAGAGACTTACAAGGATATCAAATCATGCATATAAGAAATCAGCAAAGACTCAAATATATATCATAGATAATCTGATCACAAATCCACAATTCATTGGATCTCGACAAACACACCGCCAAAGAAGATTACATCGGATAGATATCCATGAAGATCATGGAGAACTTTGTATTGAAGATCCAAGAGAGAGAAGAAGCCATCTAGCTACTAACTACGGACCCGTAGGTCTGAAGTGAACTACTCACGAGTCATTGGAGGGGCGATGATGATGATGAAGAAGCCCTCCAACTCCAAAGTCCCCTCCGGAGGGCGCCGGGAAGGGTCTCCAAATGAGATCTCGCGGAAACGAAAGCTTGTGGCGGCGGAAAAGTATTTTCGAGGCTCCCCTGATTGTTTCCTGAATATTTGGGAATATATAGGCCAAGGATCTAGGTGAGGGGGCGGCCAGGGAGGCCACAAGCCATGACACCGCCGCCTCCCCCTGGTGGCGGAGTGGGGGCTTGTGGGCTCCCTGGAGCCCACCTGGCTTGGCCCAAAGGCCCCCTGATCTTCTTTCGTTCGGGAAAAAAATCATTTCGGGGTTTTTATTCTGTTTGGACTCCGTTCCAAAATCAGATCTGAAAAGAGTCAAAAACATAGAAAAACAGGAACTGACACTTGGCACTGAATTAATAAGTTAGTCCTAGAAAAGATATAAAAGGTACACAAAACATCCAACGAAGACAAGATAACAGCGTGAAACCATCAAAAATTATAGATACGTTTGAGACGTATCACTCCTCCACTGTATACTCTGGGTACGAGCGGTAACCGGCTACTGACATCATCCTGACTAGGATGGTCGTGTGACCCGGCACATCAATGCACCTAGTGAGTCGGACCACCTTACGAGAAGGACGGCCACGCATCTGAAAATAGAGAGTAATGCAAAGGCATTAGAGCTCTGGAGACAAAATTGGGCAGCATAACGGCTGTAAATGATCAAAAACAATTTTGAGACAACCCACAAAAGATAGGATAGCATAACTACTAAACTATCAAGTTCAATTCCATGGTCATCAAAACTTACTTTCTTTCCTTTGGAATAAAAGAAACCCAGAGTAACTCTCGACTCGTTGTCCTATAATGTACCGATCAGTAATACACAATCCCGAGAGAAAGATAAGTAACCTAGTTCTTAATCCCTGCAGAAAAAAGACGAGGATGGCCAGAATAGAATGACCTGAGAAAAGAAGCAAGAATCTTACGTTCCCTTCCACAAACAATTCCCTTATATATAACTAAAGCAATTCTAGACTCAACTTCGACCAGTTTGGCTTAGTAATCCTACAGTTAATCAGGTTCTGATACCAACGCTGTCGGGACCCCGATCCTAAGCCATAGGAATCCAGCCTGTAACACATCACATCTCTTTGCGGTCTCACGCACGGTTATCCCCACGGATGCAACCTTACCTTAGCCGGGACCGTTTGCGCCTTTTGACTCGCGTATGCAATTGTGTCGCTAGCATTCCAATGTCAAAGAACCCGGATCGACATGTCTAGTCATAAACTCAAGCGGCAGTTCCGTACAGGGACATGCATACATGACCCAGCAAAGCAGGTGTCGGTCATCAGCGAGTGTAGACGAGTCGTAGCAAGCTACAAGGACTCCATTACACCGCGTGACATTTCCCCAAAGGGACAGACACAAATGCTAAGAAGGACACATGCCGGTCAACCAATGTGTCCGGAGCGCGAACTACCATGGCTCGGTGGAAACACAAAGGGGCATTTCCCCGTAAGGAGTGCTACTAAGGCATACTACTAGGTGCTCGAACCCCATACATATCAAGTACAACACACGTACGCATGCATACCCGATATGCGTAGATACATCGATGACATCACAACATGACCATAAACATACAAACTTTACTTAGAAGGCTCGAAAGAGCCTCACACATAATAATACACAGGTAGGGGTCTCACGACCCATCATCACAAGTCATTCAAACAAGTCTTACAAGCGAGCGGAAGATTAAAACTGTGTGAGTACAGACAGATGGAAAGGTAAAGGGCACATGGCCTGACTATCTACAGACCCAACCTAGGGCCAGATTGTAGCTGGGACACCAGCTGCTCGTCGTCGTCAACGTCTAGATAGAACCCACCATTAGGGTCATTAACAACCTCTGCAACAAATTATTAAGCAAACGTGAGTACAAAAGTACTTAGCAAGACTTTAGGATAATCTATCTACTCATGCAATGTATCAACAAGGGGTTGTGGGGTTTCATGCAGAAAGCCAGCTTTGACTCTTGGCTAGACAAACTACAATTTTAAATAGTTTTAACAACTTTATTTTCTCGTACACGAGTCCACTAACTCCACATCAATACACCATCATGGAATCATTCCGTCACCCTACGGAAATGCCATCCACGACACTCACAGCTATCTTGACATTTTTATGAGTAGCCATTATAGTTGTCTATGAACAACATATGTTTCCAAGTAGTCCATATCCGCGGACGCGGCTATTCGAATAGATCATAACCCTACAGGGGTGTACTTATTCACACACGCTTTCGCCACTTATCTCTATGTGCACGTCATGCACCTCGGCAACCTTCAAGCGGAAGCCCAGCGAGGGAGTCAACCACGACCGTTAACCACGCTAATACCTAGTCTAGGTTTATCGCCTATCTGAAGATAACCCGCACGGAAGTCCGGCCGAGGTTTCCGCCACAGCCCCAAACGATGTGCGCAGGGTTCCCAAGCCCACCATCCGGGTGCCACTTGGTACACCGTGCCACTTCCTACCGCATCATAGCCCACCTCTAAGGTCAGCACTATGCACGGCCTCCAGCATGACTATAAACACCAGAAACTACTTGCAACTCCTGGACCGAGTACTAAGCGATTAATAAGTCGAGCTCGGTCATATTTCAAGGCCAACATGTGGTAGTATCTTGTCTTGGATTACATACACGGAACTCAGTTCCTAAGGACGGTTCCAATGAAACAACCCGCCATGTACTCCTACACAACCTTTCACCCATACCTTTACCAAATCAAGTTAAACACACAACCTTTATTAACAGAACACATTCTCATGATCCTGTTCATCACCCAGATGACAGACCATACACAACTCTAAGCATAGCATGCATAGTAGGATAAGACACATCATGGCTCAAGCATGTACCAGGTATGCTAGGTTGCAAGGTTCACTAATTACTGTGACAAGGACAAGTCATGCAAAGGGAGTGGGTTCAACTAACGTGGTAAAAGCATTGAAAGCATTTTGACCTTATGCAATAAGTAAGAGTAGGAGCGAGAACATGGGATTTATCGGGATTATAAAAAATGGTTGCTTGCCTTGTTGCTCAGTAGAGGGGTGATATCCGTCAGTCAGATAATCAGTCGTATCCGAAAGGGCGGGGCCTATCGAATATCAACATACAATATTAACAATCATATGCAACAATCATGGTGCATGAACATGGCATGAAAAGAAAGGTGATATGTTTCTATGTGGTTGGTGAAACCTTAGTTTGCATCTGGTTTGAAATCCAAATTCGAATATCATTTGAAATGGATATTCGTCTTAATTATTTAACTGATTTGACCTGATGTTGTTTCATAACTTTGTTTTTCATGCATGAAGTAGCACCATTGTGTTCATTGGATTTTTTTGATCAATTTGCATATATTATTTGTCTGATTTGGAGTTATATTCAATTTCCTATGAATTTCCAAAGTTTTGCAATTATTCTGGAATTATATTAAAATCAGAATTAAATTTATTGTATCACCAGGTCAGCTGGCCGTTGAAAGTCAAACCTGACCGGTGGGACCCACTGGTCAGTGACTCTGGCCAGTTTTAGATTAAGTTTAAACTTAATTAGCTAATTAACAGGGCTGGACCCACATGTCAGTGACTGTTTAACTTTTAATATAAACAATATTTTTTTATTTGACTAATCTTAATTAGTGTGGTGGCTGGCCCCACTTGCCACAGACTCAGGGGAGTCAACCCCACCGGAGATGGGGTCAAACCCACCGGCGGCGAGGCTCCGGCGACCACCAGAGTGGCGGAGGGCCTCGAGTTTGCTATTCCGGTGACCAAACGCACGGCGGAGGGCACCAGACGATCGGCCACTCGATCGCAGCTCCTTTTTTTGCAAAGAGCAGGGGCTGAAACCACCGGAGATGACGTCGGCGACGAGCTCAGCGGTTGCCGGAGTTTGGGCACCATCGATATCATAGCTACGGGACCTATCACGCACGGGGCTGGGCTCGTACAACACCTACACACACTGAAGCTAACGGCAGCCTCAGAATCACCAGCCGATCACCGGAGGGCTACGAGCGACGAGGTCCCGCGGCGGATCTCGTCGGGCTCCAGCGGAATCGGGGTCTAGACCTCTGGATCGAAGGGGAAAATGAGGGGCAAAGCACCTGAGCTCACAGGGAGTGCACAGGCGACGAGAGCAGGCTCGGGGATGGCCTGAGGAGGGAGAACAACGGTGGCGGGCTCCGGGGATCCGAGGAGGAAGACGACGGCGACAGCTCGATGTAGGGCTCGAGGTCTTGCATGGCTCACTTGGAAGCTTCAAGGGGTCGAGGCGGTTCTTCTGCGAGGCTCACACAAGTCGGAGGGGAACTGGAGCGACGGGGAGCTTGAGCTCGAGCTCGCTCCAATGGCGGCCGAGACGGGAAGAGGCATAGGGGGCGTATGAGGAGAGGGAGAGGATGGGATCGAGCTCGAGAAGGCTTATCCTCCCTCTCGAGCTCATCCGGGCGAGCCAGCCACGCTCACAGGTGCGTGGCCGCGCCGGAGGGAGCGGGGGCCACCTCCTCTCCGACTCGCGAAGTAGGAAGACGACAGAAGGGAGGAGATGGGCCTCGGCCAAGGTAAGCGCCACATAAATCTTTTCCCATTTGTTTTTCATTTCTATTTCTGTTAATTGCTTTCTGACTTTGTTTTGTTTTATTTTTGGCTCCAAACTATTCCTAAAATAGTTTGAAACATGCTGAAATGTTATTTGGAATATTTTCAAATATATATAAAAGTTTCAGCATTTTTGAAAATTTGGATTATTTGTAATCAGTTATATAGTTGATTTCAGTAGCTTTTAGCTTTAAAATAAAATGCCAAAGGTATTTTGAAAATGTATTTCACCCCTAATATTTTGTTTTCAACATTTATCAGAAATGATGAACTTTTCTAATGGCCATTTTGAAAACTTTAATTTGCCACTAGAATTGAAAAGCTTTTGAATATAGAGTTGCTAGGATTTGCTTTGGTTTTCTTTGCTTTGCTTTTGATTTCATGTTATTTTCTTGAATGCAATGAAGAAAACATGAGCACAAGCTTGCTATACTCTATAAGGGATCAGGGATGTGACATTAATACAATTATAGCATGAATTATAGAAAATTATCATGAACTAGGAAATATAATAATATCCACTTTATTATTGCCTCTAGTGCATATTTCCAACAATCGCCCACTTGCACTAGAGTCAATAATCTAGTTATATTGTGATGAATCGAACACCCATAGAGTTCTGGTGATGATCATGTTTTGCTCGTGTAAGAGGTTTAGTCAAGGAATCTGCGACATTCAGATGTGTATGTACTTTACAAATATCTACATCTCCATCTTGGATGTATCCACGAATGGAGTTGAAGCGGCGCTTGATGCGCTTGGTCTTCTTGTGGAACCTCGGGTCCTTGGCAATGACAATAGCTCGAGCGTTGTCACAAAATAGAGTCAACGGGCCAACGCACTGGGAATCACTCCTAGGTCGGTGATGAACTCCTTCATCCAGACTCCTTCATGTGCTGCTTCCGAAGCAACTATGTACTCCGCTTCACATGTAGATGCCGCCAGGATGCTTTTCTTGCAACTGCACCAGCTGACTGCCCTACCATTCAAAATATACACGTACCCGGTTTGTGACTTGGATTCATCCGGATCTGTGTCGAAGATAGCATGAACGTAACCCTGTATGATGAGCTCTTCGACACCTCCATAAACGAGAAACATATCTTTAGTCCTTTTGAGGTACTTTAGAATATTCTTGACCGCTGTCCAGTGATCCACTCCTGGATCACTTTGGTACCTCCCTACAAAACTTATGGCAAGGTTCACGTCAGGTCTGGTACACAACATGACGTACATAATAGAGCCTATGGCTGAAGTATAGGGGACGATGCTCATCTTTTTCTATCTTCTACCGTGGTCGGGCGAGCCTCACATCTTGTAATACAGGCGAGAACCCCTTTTTGGCCTTATCCATATTGAACTTCTTCAATATCTTGTCAAGGTATGTGCTTTGTGAAAGACGAATGAGGTGTCTCGATCTATCTCTATAGATTTTGACGCCTAATATCTAAGCAGCTTCTCCAAGGTCCTTCATTGAAAAACTCTTATTCAAATAGGCCTTTATGCTTTCCAAAAGTTCTATATCATTTCCCATCAACAATATGTCATCCACATATAATATGAGAAATGCTAAAGAGCTCCCACTCACTTTCTTGTAAATACAGGCTTCTCCATAAGTCTGTACGAACCCAAACGCTTTGATCACCTCATCAAAGCGAATGTTCCAACTCCGAGATGCTTGCACCAGCCCATAGATGGAGCGATGGAGCTTGCATACCTTGTCAGCATTATTAGGATCGACAAAACCTTCCGGCTGTATCATATACAATTCTTCCTTAAGAAAGCCGTTCAGGAATGCCATTTTGACGTCCATTTGCCAGATCTCATAATCATAAAATGCGGCAACTGCTAACATGATTCGGACCGACTTCAGCATCGCTACGGGTGAGAAAGTCTCATTGTAGTCAATCCCTTGAACTTGTCAATAACCCTTACCGACAAGTCGAGCTTTATAGATTTTCACATTACCATCCGCGTCAGTCTTCTTCTTAAAGATCCATTTATTTTCTATGGCTCGCCGATCATCGGGCAAGTCCACCAAAGTCCATACTTTGTTCTCATACATGGATCCTATCTCGGATTTCATGGATTCAAGCCATTTGTTGGAATCCGGGCCCGCCATCGCTTCTTCATAGTTCGAAGGTTCACTGTTGTCCAACAACATGATTTCCATGACAGGGTTGCCGTACCACTCTGGTGTGAAGGTGTCCTTGTGGACCTTCGAGGTTCACTAGCAACTTGATCTGAAGTTTCATGATCATCATCATTAACTTCTTCTCTAGCCGGTGCAGACACCTCAGAAGCATTTTCTTGTGCTGCACTACTCACCGGTTCGAGAGGAGGTACAATTACCTCATCACGTTCTACTTTCCTCCCACTTACTTCTTTCGAGAGAAACTCTTTCTCTAGAAAGGATCCGTTCTTGGCAACAAAGATTTTTTCCTTCGGATCTAAGATAGAAGGTGTACCCAATAGTTTCCTTAGGGTATCCTATGAAGACACATTTTTTCACTTTGGGTTCGAGCTTCTCAGGTTGAAGTTTCTTCACATAAGCATCGCAGCCCCAAACTTTCAGAAACGAGAACTTAGGTTTCTTGCCAAACCATAATTCATACGATATCGTCTCAACGGATTTAGACGGTGCCCTATTTAAAGTGAATGCGGCAGTTTCCAATGCATATCCCCAAAATGATAGCGGTAAATCAGTAAGAGACATCATAGATTGCACCATATCCAATAGAGTTCTATTACAACGTTCACACACACTGTTACGCTGTGGTGTGCCAGACAACGTGAGTTGTGAAACAATCCACATTTTCTTAAGTGCGTGCCAAACTCGTGACTCAAATATTCTGCTCCATGATCAGATCGTAGGAACTTTATTTTCTTGTCACGTTGATTCTCTACCTCACTCTCAAACTCCTTGAACCTTTCAAAGGTTTCAGACTTGTGTTTCATTAAGTAGACATACCCATATCTGCTTTAAGTCATTAGTGAGGGTGAGAACATAACGATAGCCACCACGAGCCTCAACGCTGATTGGACCGCATACATCAGTATGTATTATTTCCAACAAGTTGGTTGCTCGCTCCATTGTTCCAAAGAACAGAGTCTTGATCATCTTGCCCATGAGGCACGATTCGCATGTGTCAAATGATTCAAAATCAAGCGATTCCAAAAGTCCATCTGCATCGAGTTTCTTCATGCGCTTGAGACTGATATGACCAAGGCGGCATTGCCATAAGTATGTGGGACAATCATTATCAACCTTACATCTTTTGGTATTCACACTATGAATATGTGTAACATCACGTTCGAGATTCATTAAGAATAAACAATTGACCAACGGGCATGACCATAAAACATACCACTCATATAAATATAACAACCATTATTCTAAGATTTAAATGAGTAGCCATCTTGCATCAAGCGAGACCCTAATACAATGTTCATGCTCAAAGCTGGTACTAAATAACAATTGTTAAGGTTTAAAATTAATCCCGAAGGTAGATGCGAGGTAGCGTGCTGATTCGTCTCAAATGTATCGACTTTTCCAAACACTTTTGCTATTGTTTTGGTCTCATTCTTGCATGATTTGAATGAAACTAACCCGGACTGACGCCATTTTCAGCAGAGCTGCTTGTATGGTTTTCTTGTGCGCAGGAAAATGGATATTTAGACGTCCCCGAAAAATCTCATAAAAATAGAGAAAGTCCACGCACCGGGAGGAATCATGGGCCAGAAGATGGGCCACATGGGAGCCACAGGGCCCCCAGGCGACCTGTGGGCACGACATGTCCCCTAGCCGCGCTGGGAGGCCGCCGCCTGGGTGGGGTCCACCCACTCTGGTGCCCTACGTTGGCTCCTATTTTTACCCGTGGCGCAGAAATCCTAGAACAGAAGTCGTTTTGCAAGTTCTCGACGCGGAGCCGCCGTCACCCTCAGTTCTTCTTCGGGAGAGCTAATATGGAGGCTGGTTTGGCCTTCGAAGAGGGGAAATCGTCGCCATCGTCATCACCATCACCACTCCATCATCCTCCCATGGCTTTCCCCATCATGTGTGAGTAATTCCCTGTTGTAGGTGAAGGGTATGGGAGAGATTGGATGAGTTAGATCATGTAATAGTTCGTCGGATCGTTGGGGGCATGTTGCCTATGATCTACTATGGTGTTTATCATCTTTGCTACTACTTGTTACTCTTAATGTTTGTAACTTTGGGCCCGAGTGCCATGATTTCATATCTTAATTCATTATGTTTTCATGAATATATTTGAGTTCTTGATCCTATCTATGAGTAGTATGCACCTATTATAGTCCGGAACCGGCGATCCCAATGGTGATAGCTTGGGACACCAAAGGGGATAGGCTATAGTTTGAGGATTCCATGTATCCATTGATTGTTAATGCTTTGTTCCGGTGCTCTTTGACAGGAGCACCTTAATCTCCCTAAGTTCCTTTTGGCCCCGTTGATAGCGGGATGGTAGGACAAAAGATGTTGTGCAAGTTCTTATTGCAAGCACACACGACTACCTTGGGATACATGCCTAATATTTAATATATGCCTAGATGATCATTATTTTCTATGTGCCTTGCCCCAAGTAAAATACATGATATCTCTCATCCATGACCAACCATCCATCTCCCTAGCCTACAATGTTTTAATACTGCTAGTTACAAGTTGCTTTACTTTCACCGTTTTACTTTCGCTGCTTTGCCACTATTACTCTCGTTACCACCTTCACTTCCATATTGTCGTTACTACTAATAATTTGTTGCTAAGAAAAGTATCTTTCAGGTGCAGTTGAATTGAAAACTCAATTGTTAAAGCTTATAAATATTCTTTGGCTCCCCTTGTGTCAAATCAATAAATTGGGTTAACTTACCCGCGAAGACTGTTGCGATCCCCTACACTTGTGGGTTATCAAGATCATTTTCTGGCGCCGTTTCCGGGGAGCATAGCTTTATTTACAAGTCTACTTGGAGTTATTTTGCTTGCTGCGATTTATTCACTATGGATAAGGAAGGAGACCCCAAGGTTCTAATTTTACCATCCACTACACGAAAAGGTACTGTTCTTAGCACTGGCGCTACACTTGATTCACCTTCCGTTATGAGTAAGTTTGTTTCACCACCACCACATGTTGCTTCTACCGAGTCTGTCACTATGCCTCATACTTTTGATGATGCTTCGACTACTATTGATGAGCATGGTTTACTTGGCTATTTTATTGAGTCTTAGATTGCTAAGGCTGCTAAGCAGTCTGGAACTAAACTTCCTGTTACATGCTACCCCATTGGTAGATCTTTTGGTTACCCAGACTTGAGTGGTATCAAGGAAAGAATTCTTGATGATGATTATATTGAACTAGATGATGATTTATGCGGGGAGCTTACAAAGTGTGCTGACTCTGGCCCTGCTTCTGTTAAGAAGCTGCTTGAAAAGCATTCTATGAAGAACAAGTTTACTCCTGATCCTAAGTTTGCTTCATCTCCTATTTGCATTGAGGATGCTGATTTTGATTTCTCTATTGATCTTTCACTTATATCCACAGTTGAAGCTGGCCCCTTTTATGGCACAGAAGATGAAGATGCTACTGTACACCTTACCAAACTCACTAAGTTGGGTGGCTTATTCACTACAAAGGACAAGAAGAGAAACTATTATGTTACTAAGCTACTTCCTTTCTGTTTGAAGGAAGATGGTAAAGCATGGTACGATGCACTACCATGTGGTTCCATTAAGAGTCCTCAAGATTTAGCTCAATCTTTTGTTGCTAAATATTTTCCTGCTCATAAGCAACATGCTGCTTTACAAAGAATTTATAACTTTATTGAGTTGCAGGATGAGCACCTCCCTAAAGCTTGGGGGAGGTATTGCACTCTACTTAAGGCTAGACCGATACATGGAATCCCTAAGAATGAATTGGTTGATATATTTTATGCTGGTCTAACTGACGAATCTTGAACCTATCTTGATAGTTGTGCTTGTTGTGTTTTCAGGGAAAGAACACCTTACGATGCTGAAGAACTAATGGGCAAGATAGCTAAAAATCATGATGATTGGTCTGTTACTGAACCATCTCCACCACCAAAGAAGAGAGGTATGCTTTTCTTGAGCCCCGAAGTTATGCAAGAAGCCAAGAAGTGTACGAAAGAGAGAGGTATTAAGATGAAGATGTGAAGAATCTACCTCCTATTGAGAAATTATGTGAGCCTACCACTCACCCACCTATGGTAGAGTTACACTCTCTTTTAGAATTCAATGCAAGTGACATCCCTCATGGTAAGCCCCCTGATCAATTATTAGATGAGCTTGATAATTTTATTGTCAAGCAAAATCACTTTAATGAGAGGATTCAAAGCCAATTGCATGATAATTTCCTTGCTATAAAAAGTTTGCTTGATGTTTTAAGTAGAACTGTTAATGATGTTAAAGGTCTTGTTAAGCATTTTCATATGGTTCAAACTCAGCTTGAACAAATTTCTAATGTGCAAAAATATTTGCTTGCTAACAATGCCAAACAAGTTGATATGCAGGCATATGGTATAAAGACCCGAGGAGGTAAACACACCCAAGCCCCCCTTTTTCCGGAGGGGCATCCAAAGAGGATCGAGCAAGATTCTCAATTGCAGGAAGAAGACATTGTCAGCTCCCCGAAGAAGAAGAAGAAACACAAGGAAGCTCACAACTCCAATGATCCCATAATTTATGAAGAACCTATTGTTGATCCTAATAGTATATCTATTTCCGATGCTGAAACTGAAGATGGTGCTGACCCTGATAAAGATAATGAGAAGATTGATCCTCCTGAGATACGAGAAGAAGAAGCATCCTACAAGCGCAAGAGATATACTAGAGAAGATTTTTTGGCAAGAAAACATGGGAAGGAAAGAGAACCATGGGTACAAAAATCGATGCCCTTCCGAGGTAAGTCTTTCAAAACCAAAGAAGAAGAGCATTACAATAAATTTTGTGAATGGATGAAACCTCTTTTTCTTCGAATTCCTTTAACCGATGCTATTACGTTGCCTCGGTACTCAAGGTATATGAAAGATATTGTTACTAATAAAATAAAAATTCCTAATGAGGCAATATCTACTATGCTTGCTAATTACTCTTTCAGTGGTAAGATTCCAAAGAAGCTTGGTGATCCAGGTATACCCACCATTCCATGCTCCATAAAAAATAATTATGTCAGAACTGCTCTATGTGATCTTGGTGCAGGAGTGAGTGTTATGCCTTTTTCTCTTTACAAAAGGCTTTGTCTAGATAAACTAATCCCTACAGATATCTCTCTTCAAATGGTTGATAAGTCAACAGCCGTTCCTGTTGGTATTTGTGAGGATGTTCCCGGTTAAGTTGCTAATTGCTTGATCCTTACTGACTTTGTTGCGCTTGACATGCCCGAGGATGGGAGTGTTGGGGAACGTTGCATGGGAAAAAAAATCCTACGCACACGAAGACCATGGTGATGTCCATCTACGAGACGAGATTTGGATGTACGTACCCTTGTAGGCCGCACAGCAGGAAGCGTTAAGAAACGCGGTTGATGTAGTGGAGCGTCTTCACGTCCCTCGATCCGCCCCACGAACCGTCCCGCGATCCGTCCCCCGATCCATTCCGATCTAGTGACGAACGGACGGCACCTCCGCGTTCAGCACACGTACAGCTCGACGATGATCTCGGCCTTCTTGATCGAGCAAGCAAGACGGAGAAGTAGATGAGTTCTCCCGTAGAGTGAGGGCGCTCCGGTGGTGGAGATGATCTACTCCTGCAGGGCTCTGCCCAAGCTCCGCAGAAATCCGATCTAGAGGTAGAACTATGTGGTCTAGGGTTGAGTTGCACATGGCAAAAGTTGTCTCAAATCAGCCCTAAATCACCACTATATGTAGGAGGGAGGGGGAGGAGGCTTTCCTTGAGGGCCAAGCCCTCAAGGGTGCGCCGGCCAAGGAGGAGAGGAGGAATCCTACTCCAATTAGGTTTGGAAGGTGGAGTCCTCCTCTTCCTTCCCACCTCCCCCTTTTTGTTCTATTTGGTTTTTCTTTTCTTGGCGCCAAGGCCTTCTTGGGCTGTACCACTAGCCCACTAAGGGCTGGTGCGCCACCCTAAAGCAACTGGGCTCCATCTGGGTGGGTTTCCCCCCTCATGGCGAACTTTCGGAACCCATTCGTCACTCCGGGTACAATGCCGGTAATGCCCGAAAGCTCTCCAGTAACCAAATGAAACCATCCTATATATCAATCTTTGTTTCCGGAACATTCCGGAAACCCTCGTGACGTCCGTGATCTCATCTGGGACTCCAAACAACATTTGGTAACCACACATATAACTCAACTATACTAAAACATCGCCGAACCTTAAGTTTGCAGACCCTGCGGGTTTGAGAACTATGTAGACATGCCCCGAGGCACTCCTCGGTCAATATCCAATAACGGGACCTCGATGCCCATATTGGATCCTACATGTTCTCTGAAGATCTTATCAGTTGAACCTCAGTGTCAAGGATTCATATAATCTCGTATGGCATTCCCTTTGTCCTTCGGTATGTTACTTGCCCGAGATTTGATCATCGGTATTCGCATACCTATTTCAATCTCGTTACCGGCAAGTCTCTTTACTCGTTCTGTAATACAAGATCCCGTGACTAACACTTAGTCACATTGCTTGCAAGGATTCTGTGTGATGTTCTATTACCGAGTGGGCCCTGAGATACCTCTTCGTCACACGGAGTGACAAATCCTAGTCTTGATCCATACTAACTCAACGGACACCTTCGGAGATACCTGTAGAGCACCTTTATAGTCACCCAGTTACATTGTGACGTTTCATGGACACAAGGTATTTCTCCGGTGCCAGTGAGTTACATGATCTCATGGTCATAGGAATAAATACTTGACACGCAGAAAACAATAGCAATAAAACGACACGATCAATATGCTACGTTCATAGTTTGGGTCTAGTCCATCACATGATTCTCCTAATGATGTGATCCAGTTATCAAGTGAGAGCACTTGCACATAGCCAGAAAACCTTGACTATACTTGATCAACTGGCTAGCCAACTAGAGGCTTGCTAGGGACATTGTTTTGTCTATGTATCCACACATGTATCTATGTTTTCATTCAATACAATTATAGCATCGATAATAAACGATTATCTTCGAACATGAAATATAATAATAACTACTTATGATTGCCTCTAGGGCATATTTCCAACAGGGAGCATGTCTATTATTCTTGGTAGACCTATTCTTAACACCGCATGTTCTATTATTGATTGCAACAAAGGAAAGGTGACCTTCAATGTTAATGAGAAAGGGCACACGATATATTTTCCGAAGAAGATTGATAAAAGACATGGCCTTAATTCTATTGAGAATATTGAGACCATGAGGTTGGAGAGTGGGATTATCCTCTACATGTGCATCACAAATACAAAACCGTTATGGTGGGGACAATGTCCATTGAAATAAAGGTACCATGATTGCTTTATAAGAAGTGAAACTTTTTGCTCAAATATAACACCTGTTTGGTAGTAAGACTTGATCAACCTTGCTAACAAATATGTTTTATAGGAGCAAAAAGAGAAGCTTGTTATGTTTTCATTTCCTTTATCTTTCATCCTCCTTGTTGTACCAAAGTTTTATGTTTTTGAAGCTTCGTATGTTTAACCATTGTTTCAAGCTTTCCGGAAGTTTTGCAGCTTTCGGTACTTCTATTTGTTTTCAAAAGTGAAGTTGTCAGAAAAATTCCGGAAAAATTATAATAAATTTTTCCATCAAATAAGAGATGCAGGGACACCTGGAGGCAGCCACGGGGGGCCACCCTTGGTCTAGGTGGCCAACATGCACGACCTGCCCCCTGGCCGCGCCCATAGGTCGCATGGGCCCACATGGACTCCTTTACAGGTACTTCTTCCTCCCTTCTCTATCTCACTCCAAAAATCCCAATTTTTCTCCTCGAGCTTGAGTTCTTGCTATTCTTGGTGGCAAATTTCGATCTCTCTCTATAGCCCATCATTTGCATTGAGAATTTGAGCATTTGCTCCTTGGTATGTGACTCCTCCACTCCTCCAATTAAAATTTTGATTGGTGGTTGATACCTCTCCTACGTATCTATGATTTTTGATGGTTCCATGCTATTATCTTGTCAAACTTTGGATGTTTTGTATGCCTTTTATATCTTTTTTGGGACTAACTTATTAACTCAGTGCCAAGTGCCAGTTCTTGTTATTTCCATGTTTTTGACCCTTTTCAGAGGAGGATTTTAAACGGAGTCCAAACGGAACGAAACTTCCAAAAAGATTTTTTCCGAAACAGAAGAAGATCGGGAAGCTTGAGAACCAAGGCAGGGGGTCTCCAGGGACCCCACAAGCCCCCTAGCCGCGATCAGGGAGGGGCCTGATAACCCATAAGTATAGGGGATCAATTGTAACCTTTCTCGATAAGTAAGAGTGTCGAACCCAACGAGGAGCTAAAGGTAGGACAAATATTCCCTCAAGTTCTATCGACCATCGATACAACTCTACACACACTTTACGTTCGCTTTACCTAGAACAAGTATGAAACTAGAAGTACTTTGTAGGAGTGATATGATAGGCTTGCAAGAAAGTAAAGAACATGTAAATAAAACTAGGGGCTGGTTAGATAAAGAAACAACTATGAGTGTCTAACGAGTGTGGAAAAGTGGTGGTAGGAGTTGCGGAATTATCCCTAAGCAATTGACTACGTTACTAGATCGATAGCAAGTATCATGTGGGAGAGGCCTTTGCTAGCATGTCATCCCTTACATGGAATTCTATGCACTTATCATTGGAACTATTAGTAAGCGTCCGCAACTACTAACGTTCATTAAGGTAAAACCCAACCATAGCAATAAGATATATTGGTCCCCCTTAAATCCGATATGCATCAATTTCTATGCTAGGTTTGAAGCTTCTGTCACTCTAGCCTGCGAATACATAGTCCTATCAACATACAACTAACCCTATGGTGTGATCCACACACGCGATCATATGATGGGCACCAAAGGACAATAACATAACCACAAGCAAATTAAACCAATCATATCAATTCATCAATCACCGATAGGACAACGATAATCTACTCAGACATCATAGGATAGCAACACATCATTGGATAATAATATGTAGCATAAAGCACCATGTTCAAGTAGAGGGTACAGCGGGTTGCGGGAGAGTGAACCGCTGAATATAGATGGGGGAAGATGATGGAGATGTTGGTGAAGATGACGGAGGTGTTGGTGTAGATCGCCGTCACACGATGATGTCCCGGGCAGTGTTCCGGCGCCGCCGGGAGAGAGGGGGAGAGAGCCCCCCTCCTTCTTCTTCTTCCTTGACCTCCTCCCTAGATGGGAGAAGGGTTTGCCCTCTGGTCCATGGTCTCCATGGCGGCGGAGGGGCGAGAGACCCTCCGAGATTGGATCTCTCTCTCTCTGTGTCCTTCTGTTTCTGCGCTCCTAGATTCTGCGTTTCACCGTTTCTTAAATTCCCGGAGATCCGTAACTCCGATTGGACTGAAAATTTAACACGATTTTCTCCCAGATATTATCTTTCTTGCGACGAAAGAAGGGCTCTAACCATGTTAAGGAGTGTCCACAAGCCTCCCTGCCGCAGGCCCACCCCTTCGTCGCGGCGACAAGGCTTCTGGGCACTCCGTGCATCGCCTCGCGTTGATTCTTCTTCCCAAAAATCATAAATATTCCAAAACAAAAATCCCTGTAAGTTTTTATTACCTTTGGACTTCGTTTGGTATGGATATTCTGCAAAACAAAAAACTTGCAACAAACAGGAACTCACAGTGGGCACTGGATCAATATGTTAGTCCCAAAAATAGTATAAAAAGTTGCCAAAAGTATATGAAAGTTGTAGAATATTGGCATGAAAAAATAAAAAATTATAGATACGATGGAGACGTATTAGGGCTCGCGCCTCCCAGGCTTGTGTGCTCCCTGGGCCTCCCCTGCCCTAGGCCTTTCGCCTATATATTGCCATAAATTCCAGAAAAAACCAGGAGATCATCGAAAGTACTTTTCCGCCGCCGCAAGCTTCTGTCACCACAAGATCCCATCTGGGGCACGTTCCGGTGCCCTGTCGGAGGGGGGATTCGGATATGGAGGGCTTCTTCATCAACACCATGACCTCTCCGATGATGTGTGAGTAGTTCACCATAGACCTACGGGTCCATAGCTAGTAGCTAGATGGCTTCTTCTCTCTCTTGGATCTTCAATACAAAGTTCTCCAGGATCTTCATGGAGATCTACCCGATGTAATCTTCTGTTGTGGTGTGTTTGTCGAGATCCTATGAATTGTGGGTTTATGATCAGATTCTCTGTGAATCTTATTTGAGTTTCTTCTGATCTCTTATATGCATGATTTCATATCCTTGTAATTCTCTTCGAGTTGTGGGTTTTGTTTGGCCAACTAGATCTATGATTCTTGCAATGGGAGAAGTGCTTGGTTTTGGATTCATACCATGCGGTGACCTCACCCAGTGACAGAAGGGGTAGCGAGGCACGCATCGTGTTGTTGCCATCATGGGTAAAAAAATGGGGTTTTCATCATTGGTTTGAGTTTATCCCTCTACATCATGTCATCTTGCTTAAGGCGTTACTCTATTCGTCATGAACTCAATACACTAGATGCATGATGGATAGCGGTCGATGTGTGGAGTAATAGTAGTAGATGCAGAAAGTATCGGTCTACTTGTCTCGGACGTGATGCCTATATGTATGATCATTGCCTTAGATATCGTCATGACTTTGCGCGGTTCTATCAATTGCTCGACTGTAATTTGTTCACCCACCGTAATATTTGATATTTTGAGAGAAGCCTCTAGTGAACACTATGGCCCCCGGGTCTACTCCACACCATATTTTCAGCCTTACTCTTTTACTTCGTTGCATTTTCCGCCTTCAGATCTCACTTTGCAATCAATCTTGAAGGGATTGACAACCCCTTTATAGCGTTGGGTGCAAGCTCCTTTGTGTTTGCGCAGGTACTGTGGACTTGACGAGATTCTCCTACTGGATTGATACATTGGTTCTCAAACTGAGGGAAATACTTACTGCACCTGTGCTGCACCAACCTTTCCTCTTCAAGGGGAAAACCAACGCAAGCCCAGCCTCCGTTAATGTGTCAATCTCTGGCACTGTTGTCTGTTGTTGTAGCAGAAGAATTTTTGGCGCCGTTGCGGGGGAGGATCAAGTCAAGAACTCAACCAAGTAGGTGTCGCAAATTCATCTCTTGCATTTACTTTTTTGCCTCTCGTTTTCCTCTCCCCCACTTATGAAAAACAAAAATTTACAAAAAAAATATTTGCCTTTTCTTTCGCCCTTTTCTCTCGCTTGCTCTTTGTTCGCTTGTGTGCTTGCTTGCTTGTGGAAGTCACCATGAATGAAAACACCAAACTTTGTGATTTCTCAAATACTAATAATAATAATGATTTATTAGTACTCCGATTGCTCCCGCCACTAGTGCGTAGTCATACGAAATCAATGCTGCTTTGCTCGATCTTGTTATGAAAGATAAATCTCCGGCCTTCCTAGTGAAGATGCCGCATCCCATCTTAATACCTTCATTGAGCTTTGCGATATGCAAAAGAAGAAAGATGTGGATAATGATGTGATTAAATTGAAGCTTTTTCCTTTCTCGTTGCGGGATCGAGCAAAAACTTGGTTTTCGTCTTTGCCCCAAAATAGCATCGATTCTTGGGATAAGTGCAAAGATGCTTATATATCCAAGTATTTTCCGCCAGCTAAGATTATTTCTCTCTGTAATGATATCATGAATTTTAAGCAACTTGATCATGAACATGTTGCACAATCTTGGGAGAGAATGAAATTGAGGATTAGAAATTGTCCCGCTCATGGCTTGAGTCTTTGGATGATTATACAAATCTTCTACGCTGGCTTGAATTTCGCTTCTAGAAATATCTTGGACTCCGCCTCAGGTGGAACGCTCATGGAAATCACGTTAGGGGAAGCTACACAACTCCTAGCCAATATCATGACGAACTAGTCTCAGTGTCACACTGAAAGGTCACCTACTAGTAAGAAGGTACACGCTATAGAAGAAATTAACTCGTTGAGTGCTAAGATGGATGAGTTAATGAATTTGGTTGTTAGTAGTAGTGCTCCTTTAGATCCTAATGATATGCCCTTGTCTTCCTTGATTGAGAGTAGCAACGCTAGCTTGGACGTTAATTTTGTTGGTAGGAATAATTTTGGCAACAACAATGTTTTTAGAGGAAACTATGTTCCTTGGCCTTTTCCTAGTAACCCCTCTAATAAGTTTGGCAACTCCTACAACAATACTCATGGAAATTACAATAGATTACCCTATGATCTAGAGAGTAATATCAAAGAGTTTATCAACTCGCAAAAGATTTTCAATGCGTGCATAGAGGAAAAACTACTCAAAATTGACGATTTGGCTAAGAGCGTTGATAGAATGTCTAGTGATATTGATGCTTTGAAATTTAGATGTGCTCCTCCCAAGATCAATATGGATGAAACTTTGAAAGCTATGCGTGTTTCCATGAGTGAGAGCAAAGAAAGAACCGCCCAAATTCGTGCTAGACATGAATGGCTTAAAAAGGCGTGTTCTCGTGATAAGAATCATGAAGATCTTAAAGCGCTTGGTGTGACTCCCATTGAATCTTTGTTTTCTTGTGTCAAACCTAATGATGATGGGGCTGGATATGAATCCACTTTGGTTGAAAAATGTCCCAATGATTCGGAGTCCATCTATCTTGATGCTAAAAGCATTGAAAGTGGAGTAGAAGATATTAAAACTTTGAGTAGTAATGAAATTACTACTTTGGATTTCAAGGAATTCAATTATGATAGTTGCTCCTTGATTGAATGCATTTCCTTGATGCAATCCATGTTAAACTCTCCACACACTTATAGCCAAAACAAGGCCTTTACCGATCATATCGTCGAAGCTATGATAAAATCTCTTGAAGAGAAACTTGAATTGGAAGTCTCTATCCCTAGAAAGCTTAATGATGAGTGGGAACCTACTATCAAAATCAAAATCAAGAACTATGAATGCAATGCTTTGTGTGATTTGGGTGCTAGTGTTTCCGCGATTCCAAAGTCTTTATGTGATGTTCTGGGTTTTAATGAGGTTGAAGAGTGTTCTCTTAATTTGCATCTTGCGGATTCTACTGTCAAGAAACCCATGGGAAGGATCACTGATGTTCTTATTATTGCAAATAGGAACTATGTACCCGTGGATTTCATTGTGCTTGACATTGATTGCATTCCTACATGCCCTATTATTCTTGGTAGACCTTTCCTATGGACTATTGGTGCTATCATCGATATGACGGAAGGGAATATTAGATTTCAATTTCCTTTAAATAAGGGCATGGAGCAATTTCCTAGAAATAAAATAAGATTGCCTTATGAATCCATCATGAGGGCTACTTATGGTTTGAGCACCAAAGACGACGATATGTGATTCTATCGCCTTATGCCTACCTAAGGGCGTTAAACAATAGCGCTTGTTGGGAGGCAACCCAATGAATTTATATTTTCTTTCTATTTTGTTGCGACCACATCATCATAATTCTGTTATGATTGTGTCTTTTGTGTTTATTTTTGTGCTTGAGCCAAGCAAAACCTTTATGACTAGTCTCAGTGATGGTTGTTTGATCCTACTAGAAAAAGACAGAAACTTTTCGCTCACGATATGATTTTTCATTTTTATTCAGAAAGAGATTTTAAGTTGATTATTTTTGATTCTGGTTGATATACCTTTCCCGAGTCATTCGTAATGTTTCAGAATTTTTGAGGTACCAGAAGTATACTAAGTATACAGATTGCTACAGAGGTTTGTTTTTGACAGATTCTGTTTTTGTTGAGTTGGTTGCTTGTTTTGATGAAACTATGGATAGTATCAGGGGGTACTAGCCATGGAAAAGTGAGAATATAGTAGCCTAACACCAATATAAATAGAAATCAAGATTGCTACAGTACCTAAAGAGGTGGTAGTTTGTTTTCTTGTGCTAATGTTATCACGAGTTTCTGTTTAAGTTTTGTGTTGTGAAGTTTTCAAGTTTTGGGTGATGTTCTCATGGACGAAGAGATAAGGAATGGAAAGAGCTCAAGCTTGGGGATGCCCAAGGCATCCCAAGCCAAATTCAAGGACACCAAAAAGTCTAAGCTTGGGGATGCCCCGGGAAGGCATCCCCTCTTTCCTCTTCAATCCATCGGTAACATTACTTGGAGCTATATTTTTATTCACCACATGATATGTGTTTTGCTTGGAGCGTCTTGTATCGTAGGAATATTTTCTATTTGTTGTGTCACAATCATCCTTGCTGCACCCCTTTTTGAGAGAGAGAGACATGCACTCATCATGATTTTGCTAGAATGCTCATCGTGCTTCACTTATATCTTTTGAGCTAGATAATTTCACTCTATGTGCTTCACTTAGATCTTTTAGAGCACGGCAGTGCGTGACTTGGTAGTTGGCTTAAGCTATGAAAGTAGTCCCAAACGTGATAGGTACCCAAACAGGATACAAAAACCTCCATCTTCATGTGCACTGAGTAGAAAGGGAAGTTTTGATTCCTATCAATTAGTTTTGAGATGTGGATTTGGTAATATTAAGAGTTATGTTAGTAGGGTGTTGTGAATCTAGAAATACTTGTGTTGAAGTTAGTGATTCCCGTAGTATGCACGTATGGTGAACCGCTATGTTAGGAAGTCAGAGCATCATTGATCTATTGATTGTCATCCTTTGTGTTGAGGTCGGGATCGCGCGATGGTTAACACCTACCAACCCTTCCCCTAGGATTATGCGTTTAGCACTTTGTTTCGATTACTAATAGAAACTTTCGCAACAAGTATGTGAGTTCTTCATGAGTAATGTGAGTCCATGGTATAGATGCACTTTCACCTTCCACCATTGCTAGCTCTCTAGTGCCGCACAATTTTCGCCGGTACACAAACCCACCATATGCCTTCCTCAAAACAGCCACCATACCTACCTACTATGGCATTTCATAGCCATTCCGAGATATATTGCCATGCAACTCCCATCGTTCCGTCTCACGACTTGTGCTGTCACTCTCATATTGCCATTGCATGCTCGTAAGATAGCTAGCGAGATGTTTCAAACGTCTTACGCCAAGCTAGATAGTTGCACATCTCGGTACACTGCCGGGGGCATTTCCTATAGAGTCATCATTGTTCTAGGCTTTGAGCTGTGAGTAAATAAAAGTGTGATGATCATCATTATTAGAGCATTGTCCCATGTGAGGAAATAAAAAAAAGGAGGCCAAAGAGCCCCAACCAAAAAAAAGAAAAAAAAAGAGAGGCCCAAGTGCCCAAATAAAAAAAAGAGAAGAGAGAAAAAGAGAGAAGGGACAATGCTACTATCTTTTTCCACACTTGTGCTTCATAATAGCACCATGTTCTTCATGATTGAGAGTCTCTCGTTTTGTCACCACCGTATACTAGTGGGAATCTTTATTGTAACTTGGCTTGTATATTCCAATGATGGGCTTCCTCAAAATTTCCCTAGATCTTCGTGAGCAAGCAAGTTGGATGCACACCCACTACTTCTCCTTTTGAGCTTTCACATACTTATAGCTCTAGTGCATCCTTTGTATGGCAATCCCTACTCATTCACATTGAGATATATCAATGGGCATCTCCATAGCCATTTGATACGCCAAGTCAATGTTACCATCTCCTCCTTTTTGTTTCACAACCACCACCACACTCTATTCCACCTATAGTGCTATATCCATGGCTCACGCTCATGTATTGCGTGAGAGTTATTAAAAGTTTGAGAAAGAAAGAGTGCGAAAACAATTACTTGGCCAATACCTGGGTTGTGCATGATTTACATTAGTTGTGTGAGGATGATGGAGCATAGCCAGACTATATGATTTTGTAGGGATAACTTTCCTTGGCCTTGTTATTTTGAAAGTTCATGACTACCTTCCTAGTTTCCTTGAAGTATTATTGTTTTCATGTCAATAGCAAACTATTGTTTTGAATCTTACGGATCTGAACATTCATGTCACATGAAAGAAATTCCGAAGGACAACTATGCTAGGTAGCATTCCACATCAAAAATCCAGTCTTTATCACTTCCCTACTCGAGGGCGAGCAGGAGTTAAGCTTGGGGATGCTTGATACGTCTCCAACGTATCTATAATTTTTGATGGTTCCATGCTATTATCTTGTCAAACTTTGGATGTTTTGTATGCCTTTTATATGTTTTTTGGGACTAACTTATTAACTCAGTGCCAAGTGCCAGTTCCTATTTTTCCATGTTTTTGACCCTTTTCAGAGGAGGATTTTAAACGGAGTCCAAACGGAATGAAACTTCCAAAAAGATTTTTTCTGAAAGAGAAGAAGATCGGGAAGCTTGAGAACCAAGGCAGGGGGTCTCCAGGGACCCCACAAGCCCCCTAGCCGCGACCAGGGGGGCCGCGCCTCCCAAGCTTGTGGGCTCCCTGGGCCTCCCCCGCCCTAGGTCTTTCGCCTATATATTTCCATAAATTCCAGAAAAAATCAAGAGATCATCGAAATTACTTTTTCGCCGCCACAAGCTTATGTCTCCGCAAGATCCCATCTGGGGCACGTTCTGGTGCCCTGCCGGAGGGGGGCTTCAGACACGGAGGGCTTCTTCATCAACACCATGACCTCTCCGATGATGCGTGAGTAGTTCACCATAGACCTATGGGTCCATAGCTAGTAGCTAGATGGCTTATTCTCTCTCTTGGATCTTCAATACAAAGTTCTCCATGATGTTCATGGAGATCTATCCGATGTAATCTTGTTTTGCGGTGTGTTTGTCGAGATCCGATGAATTGTGGATTTATGATCAGATTATCTATGAATCTTATTTGAGTTTCTTCTGATCTCTTATATGCATGATTTCATATCCTTGTAATTCTCTTCGAGTTGTGGGTTTTGTTTGGCCAACTAGATCTATGATTCTTGCAATGGGAGAAGTGCTTGGTTTTGGGTTCATACCGTGTGGTGACCTCACCTAGTGACAGAAGGGGTAGCGAGGCACGCATCGTGTTGTTGCCATCAAGGGTAAAAAGATGGGGTTTTCATCATTGGTTTGAGTTTATCCCTCTACATCATGTCATCTTGCTTAAGGCGTTACTCTATTCGTCATGAACTCAATACACTAGATGCATGCTGGATAGCGGTCGATGTGTGGAGTAATAGTAGTAGATGCAGAAAGTATCGGTCTACTTGTCTCGGACGTGATGCCTATATGTATGATCATTGCCTTAGATATCGTCATGACTTTGCGCGGTTCTATCAATTGCTCGACAGTAATTTGTTCACCCACCGTAATATTTGCTATTTGGAGAGAAGCCTCTAGTGAACACTATGGCCCCGGGGTCTACTTCACACCATATTTCAGCCTTACTCTTTTACTTCATTGCACTTTCCGCCTTCAGATCTCACTTTGCAATCAATCTTGAAGGGATTGAAAACCCCTTTATAGCGTTGGGTGCAAGCTCGGTTGTGTTTGCGCAGGTACTTTGGACTTGACGAGATTCTCCTACTGGATTGATACCTTGGTTCTCAAACTGAGGGAAATACTTACTGCTCCTGTGCTGCACCACCCTTTCCTCTTCAAGGGAAAAACCAATGCAAGCCTAGCCTCCGTCAACGTGTCAATCTCTGGCACTGTTGTCTGTTGTCGCAGCAGTGGTCTTATTTGTGAGTATTTAGGAGTTCTTGGTGCTGTTCATATGAGCTTGCATGCATGTTTATGAATTTATTTGTGAAGTTTTGATTCAAGTTTATGCATCGGGGAAGTAAGTAGAATAGTTTGCTACAAGTCATTTTTGCTTAAACCTCAGTTTTTGTGGTGAACCAAAAATTTCAGAAATGAGTTTGTTTGGAAAAGCAAAAGGATGGCTTGGGAAGAAGAGACCTGAGCCTGCCGATAGACTAACTAGAGCTGCAACTTCATCCTCTACTGTGAGGACAAGTTACAATGATGATATCGTGCCACCGGAGTTGTTCCACGAGACGGACACGACACGTGCCATGTCATACCCATGTTCATATTTCCTTACGTCGGCAGGTATTAAGGATGAGTTTGAGATCCTTTGTGCAGTTGCAGGTTTGATACATCTCGTAACACGACGTGTGCAAGAATATCCAAAACTCGCCTATTATTTTGTCAACTGGTTTAGATATAATGATAAAACTTCCATGATTGAATTCCGATTATATGAGGATGTCTTCACCATGTCTTGGGCAGAATTTTCAGATGTTATAGGTGTGTGGAATGTCGGGAAGACGACCAAAATGAGCGTTCAGCCCTACGAGCTGAAATCCCTATTCGCTTCCCTTTGCAGTAAGGACCCGCGAGAAACTCACCGGGGGAAGATCTCCAGCATCTTGTTTCCCCACATTAGGTATTTCACATACTATATTACTCGAGGGGTGCTAGCTCGTGACAACACGAGCAACATTTTGACTCTGGATCTCGCTATCTTGGCAGCCCCCCTCTTAGGAGATAACACGTATAATATTGGTGCTTTGATTGCTCGTCACCTCATCACTAACAGCGGCAAAGGGCCTCACTTTGGTGGCGCTATGCCACTCTTCTCCTTGAGCACCTCAGGAGCACTGTGCGCACGGATGATACGCCTTTTTCATTCACAAGCTTTGATCTTACCGCTATTAAGAGGCATGAGTTTGTTACTAGGACTTCCGAGTTTGGTAGCCTTGTTTATATTATGAGATTTGGCGAGCTTACTACTCGCGAGATCCATCTACCTGCACCACTTTTGTTTGATTACACTAGCAGGAACGGGTGGTCTTTCACCTCGATTGAGCTGGACGAGTTCGTGATCCAGCAACAGTTCCAGAACCAGATGGAGGAGGTTGTTCCCGAGGAAGAAGAGCCTTCTTCTTGGGAGGCCAGCCAACCATCAGTGTACGTGCCCGGGACTTCGTATGATTCTTGGAGCCACCCGTACCACTCCGGAGCTGGAGGAAGCTCCTGGAGCCCGCAGTAGCCAAGCTCAACTTAGGCCAAAAGCCTAAGCTTGGGGGAGTACGTATCCTTATCCCCTTTCATTGTATCATCAGTAGTTTCCTTTTTTAATATTTTTGGAGTTTTTGCTTGTTCTTCTTTGTTCTTTCTTTGCAAAAACTACAAAAAGATTTCTCTTTTCTTTTGCTTTCGTTTAACCTTTGGAAAACCCAAAAAAAAATTCTTTTCTCTCTTTAGTTTGATTTGTTTGCAGACTTCAGCTCATATCCATGGTTGTAATTGTACTTGATTATATCTTTCTACGTTCGATCGTGCAAGTGACGATGCAATAATAACGAAGATCGACGGAAGGAATGCAACAAGGAAAGCCGATATGAACTTTATTTGTTTCTACTTTTGTACATATGTGTGTACTTACGATCTAGAGACCAGCTTGTAGCGACATAGTGCTATGATTACAATGCTTTCCTAGTAATTCATGCTTTCTTTGTGACTAGTCTCAAATAGCTGGAGTGCATAATGTGTTATTGAAATGTTTAGCATGCATTGCATTGTTCATGGTTTGGCATATTAGAGTGGTATTTTCCTTCGGAGAGTTTTTGGATTGACTTGGCACATGCTTACACATGATTATTACTAGAAGTCTATCAAACCTTGACGATTTTTTATTTCAGAATAGTTATATCGCTTTCATGCCCGACTCAATGTTGCTTTGTCGCTCTGCATGATTACGACCGTTATTTCTCTCTAGTTGGTCGCTTCCCCGTCTTCTGCTAGCCTTCACCTGTACTAAGCGGACTGACTGCTTGTGCATCCAAATTTTTTGAAACCATTTGCGCCATATGAGTCCACCATACCTACCTATATGCGGTATTTATTTGTTGTCCTAAGTAAATTTGCATGTGTGGTATTCTTAATTTTGAATTAAATATTTTGTTTAGTATGCCCGAATCGCTCATGAAGCGACTAGGGGCTATCAATATCTTCCATGCTAAGTAGATTATTCTCAAGATATGTGTTGATTCACTATCATTCACGAGAAAGTGGCTGGTAACCGGGATGCCCAGTTCCATGCTCAAAGTCAAATCAAATTTAATGAACCAAAACTCCCCCAGGATTGTTGTTTGTATGGACGACACCCGTGGATTCGGCCCGCCGTGGAGTGTGATTGATTGGTGGAGTGGAGTAAAAACTTTACTATTATATTTGGGAACCGCCTATAATGTATTTAGCATGGAAAATATTGAAATCTCTTAGTTGTTATGTTGACAATGAAAGCATACCACCAAATTTTTTGATTTATCTCTGTTTTAAAAGCTCAAGTTCTGGCACCTCTGCAAATCAATGCTTCCCTGTACGAAGGGCCTATCTATTTTACTTTACTATTGCGTCTTCTTCTTCTTCTAAAAAGCACCAACTATAGAGAGCATAATTGTCATTCTGAGTGTAATGTGCATTGTCCCAAAGTACCACATTATCAAGTGACTCCAAAAGTCCATCTGTATGGAGTTTCTTCATGCGCTTGAGACCGATATGACCAAGGCGGCAGTGCCATAAGTATGTGGGACTATCATTATCAACCTTACCTCTTTTGGTACTCACACTATGAATATGTGTAACATCATGTTCGACATTTATTAAGAATAAACCATTAACCAACGACATGACCATAAAACATACCACTCATATAAATAGAACCCATTATACTCAGATTTAAATGAGTAGCCATCTTGCATCAAGCGAGACCCTAATACAATGCTCATGCTCAAAGCTAGTACTAAATAACAATTATTAAGGTTTAAAATTAATCCGGAAGGTAGATGCAGAGGTAGCGTGCTGATACGTTTCAAACGTATCGACTTTTCCAAACACTTTTGCTATTGTTTTGGCCTCATTCTTGCTAATTTGAATGAAACTAACCCGGAATCACGCTTTTTCAGCAGAGCTATTTGTATGTTTTTCTTGTGCATAGGAAAATGGATATTTATACGTCCCCGAAAAATCCCATAAAAAATAGAGAAAATCCACGCACCGGGAGGAACCATGGGCCAGAATATGGGCCAGAGGGAGCCACAGGGCCCCCAGGGGACCTGTGGGCGTGGCCTTCCCCCTGGCCGCGCCGGGAGGCCGCCTGGGTGGGGTCCACCCCCTATGGTGTTGGAATTATGCCCTAGAGGCAATAATAAATGTATAGTTATTATTATGATTCCTGTATCAAGATAATAGTTTATTATCCATGCTATAATTGTATTGAATGAAGACTCATTTACATGTGTGGATACATAGACAAATCACTGTCCCTAGCATGCCTCTAGTTGGCTAGCCAGTTGATCAATGATAGTCAGTGTCTTCTGATTATGAACAAGGTGTTGTTGCTTGATAACTGGATCACGTCATTAGGAGAATCACGTGATGGACTAGACCCAAACTAATAGACGTAGCATGTTGATCGTGTCATTTTGTTGCTACTGTTTTCTGCGTGTCAAGTATTTATTCCTATGACCATGAGATCATATAACTCACTGACACCGGAGGAATGCTTTGTGTGTATCAAACGGCGCAACGTAACTGGGTGACTATAAAGATGCTCTACAGGTATCTCCGAAGGTGTTAGTTGAGTTAGTATGGATCAAGACTGGGATTTGTCACTCCGTGTGACGGAGAGGTATCTCGGGGCCCACTCGGTAATACAACATCACACACAAGCCTTGCAAGCAATGTAACTTAGTGTAAGTTGCGGGATCTTGTATTACGGAACGAGTAAAGAGACTTGCCGGTAAGCGAGATTGAAATAGGTATGCGGATACTGACGATCGAATCTCGGGCAAGTAACATACCGAAGGACAAAGGGAATGATGTACGGGATTATACGAATCCTTGGCACTGAGGTTCAAACGATAAGATCTTTGTAGAATATGTAGGATCCAATATGGGCATCCAGGTCCCGCTATTGGATATTGACCGAGGAGTCTCTCGGGTCATGTCTACATAGTTCTCGAACGCGCAAGGTCTGCACACTTAAGGTTCGACGTTGTTTTATGCGTATTTGAGTTATATGGTTGGTTACCGAATGTTGTTCGGAGTCCCGGAAGAGATCACGGACGTCACGAGGGTTTCCGGAATGGTCCGGAAACGAAGATTGATATATAGGATGACCTCATTTGATTACCGGAAGGTTTTCGGAGTTTCCGGGAATGTACCGGGAATGACGAATGGGTTCCGGGAGTTCATCGGGGGGGGGGGGGCAACCCACCCCGGGGAAGCCCATAGGCCATAAGGGTGGAGCACCAGCCCTTAGTGGGCTGGTGGGACAGCCCAAGAGGGCTCTATGCGCAAAGGATAAGAAATCAAAGGAAAAGAAAAAAAAGGGGAGGAAGTGGGAAGGGAGGGGGACTCCCTCCCACCAAACCTAGTCCAACTCGGTTTGGGGGGAGGGGAGAGTCCTCCCCCTTTGGCTCGGCCGACCCCTTGAGGGTCCTTGGACCCCAAGGCAAGGTTCCCCTCCCTCCCACCTATATATACGGAGGTTTTAGGGCTGATTTGAGACGACTTTTCCACGGTAGCCCGACCACATACCTCCACGGTTTTTCCTCTAGATCGCGTTTCTGCGGAGCTCGGGCGGAGCCCTGCTGAGACAAGGTCATCACCAACCTACGGAGCGCCGTCACGCTGCCGGAGAACTCTTCTACCTCTCCGTATCTCTTGCTGGATTAAGAAGGCCGAGAACATCGTCGAGCTGTACGTGTGCTGAACGCGGAGGTGCCGTCCGTTCGGTACTACATCGTGCGACTGATCGCGGGATTGTTCGCTGGGCGGATCGAGGGACGGGAGGACGTTCCACTACATCAACCGCATTCACTAACGCTTCTTTTGTACGGTCTACAAGGGTACGTAGATCACTCATCCCCTCTCGTAGATGGACATCACCATGATAGGTCTTCGTGCGCGTAGGAAATTTTTTCTTTCCCATGCGACGTTCCCCAACAGTGGCATCATGAGCTAGGTTCATGCGTAGATGTCTTCTCGAGTAGAACACAAAAGTTTTTGTGGGCGGTGATGTGCATTTTGCTGCCCTCCTTAGTCTTTTCTTGATTCCGCGGTATTGTTGGATTGAAGCGGCTTGGACCGACATTACTCGTACGCTTACGAGAGACTGGTTTCATCGCTACGAGTAACCCCGTTGCTCAAAGATGACTGGCAAGTGTCGGTTTCTCCAACTTTAGTTTAATCGGATTTGACCGAGGAGGTCCTTGGATGATGTTAAATAGCAACTCATATATCTCCATTGTGGTGTTTGCGTAAGTAAGATGCGATCCTACTAGATACCCATGGTCACCACGTAAAACATGCAACAACAAAATTAGAGGACGTCTAACTTGTTTTTGCAGGGTATGCTTGTGATGTGATATGGCCAACGATGTGATGTGATATATTGGATGTATGAGATGATCATGTTGTAATAGAAAATATCGACTTGCACGTCGATGGTACGGCAACCGGCAGGAGCCATAGGGTTGTCTTTATACTAATGTTTGTGCTTGCGGATGCGTTTACTATTTTGCTAGGATGTAGCTTTAGTAGTAATAGCATGAGTAGCACGACAACCCCGATGGCGACACGTTGATAGAGATCATGGTATGGCGCCGGTGACAAGAAGATCGTGCCGGTGCTTTGGTGATGGCGATCAAGAAGCACGTGATGATGGCCATATCATGTCACTTATGAATTGCATGTGATGTTAATCCTTTTATGCACCTTATTTTGCTTAGAACGACGGTAGCATTATGAGGTGATCTCTCACTAAAATTTCAAGACGAAATTGTGTTCTCCCCGACTGTGCACCGTTGCTACAGTTCGTCGTTTCGAGACACCACGTGATGATCGGGTGTGATAGACTCAACGTTCACATACAACGGGTGCAAAACAGTTGCGCACGCGTAACAATCGGGTTAGGCTTGACGAGCCTAGCATGTGCAGACATGGCCTCGGAACACATGAGACCGAAAGGTCGATCATGAATCATATAGATGATATGATTAGCATAGGGATGCTTACCACTAAAACTATACTCAACTCACGTGATGATCGGACTTGAGCTAGTGTAAGTGGAGCATGAACCACTCAAATGACTAGAGAGATGTACTTTTTGAGTGGGAGTTTAGCGAATAATTTGATTAAGTTAAACTCTAATTATCTTGAACATAGTCTAAGTCCACTTTGAATATATTTGTGTTGTAGATCATGGCTCACGCGATAGTCACCCTGAATTTTAATACGTTCCTAGAGAAAGCTAAGTTGAAAGATGATGGAAGCAACTTTGTAGACTGGGCTCGTAATCTTAAGCTAATCTTACAAGCTGGGAAGAAGGATTATGTCCTTAATGCTGCGCTAGGAGATGAACCACCCGCTACGACTGATCAGGATGTTAAGAACGCTTGGTTAGCACGTAAGGAGGACTACTCAGTAGTTCAATGTGCAGTCTTGTATGGCTTAGAACCGGGACTTCAACGTCGCTTTGAGCGTCATGGAGCATTTGAGATGTTCCAGGAGTTGAAGTTTATCTTTCATAAGAACGCCCGGATCGAGAGGTATGAGACCTCCGATAAATTCTATGCTTGCAAGATGGAGGAGAACTCGTGTGTCAGTGAACATGTGCTCAAAATGTCTGGGTACTCAAACCGTCTAGCTGAGCTGGGGATTGAACTCCCGCAAGAGGCTATCACTGACAGAATCCTTCAATCACCGCCGCCAAGCTATAAAGGATTTGTGTTGAACTACAACATGCAAGGGATGAACAAGTCTCCCGGCGAGTTGTTTGCGATGCTGAAAGTCGCAGAGTCTGAACTCCGTAAAGAGAATCAAGTGTTGATGGTGAATAAGACCACTAGTTTCAAGAGAAACGGCAAAGGCAAGAAGGGTAATTCAAAGAAGAGCGGCAAGCCTGTTGCCAATCCGACGAAGAAACCCAAAGCTGGATCTAAGCCTGAAACAGAGTGTTACTATTGCAAGGGTATGGGTCACTGGAAGCGCAATTGCCCCAAGTATCTGGCAGATAAGAAGGCGGCCAAAGAAAAATCAGGTATATTTGATATAAAAGTTATTGATGTGTACTTAACCGGCTCTCGTAGTAGTGCCTGGGTATTCGATACCGGTTCTGTTGCTCATATTTGCAACTCGAAACAGGAACTGCGGAATAGACGAAGGCTGGCAAAAGATGAAGTGACGATGCGCGTAGGAAATGGTTCCAAGGTTAATGCAATCGCCGTCGGCACAGTTTCACTTCAGTTACCATCAGGATTAGTTATGAACTTAAATCATTGTTATTTAGTGCTCGCGTTGAGCATGAACATTATATCTGGATCTTGTTTATTGCGAGAGGGTTACTCTTTTAAGTCACAGAATAATGGTTGTTCTATTTCTATGAGTAACATCTTTTATGGTCATGCACCGAATGTGAGAGGATTGTTCATATTGAATCTTGATAGCGATACACACATACATAACGCTGAGACCAAAAGAGTAAGAGTTAACAATGATAGAGCCATATTTTTGTGGCACTGCCGCTTAGGTCATATTGGTGTAAAGCGCATGAAGAAACTCCATGCTGATGGACTTTTGGAGTCACTTGACTTTGATTCACTTGACACGTGCGAACCATGCCTCATGGGCAAGATGACTAAGACTCCGTTCTCCGGAACAATGGAGCGTGCAAGTGACTTGTTGGAAATCATACATACCGATGTCTGTGGTCCGATGAGCGTGGAGGCACGCGCCGGATATCGTTATTTTCTCACCTTCACTGACGATTTGAGTAGATATGGTTATGTCTACTTCATGAAGCACAAGTCTGAAACATTTGAAAAGTTCAAGCAATTTCAGAGTGAAGTTGAAAATCATCGTGACAAGAAGATCAAGTTCCTACGGTCTGATCGTGGGGGTGAATATCTGAGTTTCGAGTTTGGTGCTCACTTAAGACGATGTGGAATTGTTTCACAGTTGACACCGCCTTGAACACCACAGCGTAATGGTGTGTCCGAACATCGTAATCGTACTTTATTAGAGATGGTGCGATCTATGATGTCTCTTACCGATTTGTCGTTATCGTTTTGGGGTTATGCATTAGAAACAGCTGCATTCACTTTAAATAGGGCACCATCAAAATCCGTTAAGACGACGCCATACGAACTGTGGCATGGCAAAAGGCCAAAGTTATCGTTTCTTAAAGTTTGGGGATGTGATACTTATGTCAAAAAGCTTCAGCCTGAAAAGCTGGAACCCAAAGCGGAAAAGTGCATCTTCATAGGTTACCCAAAAGAGACAGTTGGGTACACCTTCTATCTCAAAACCGAGGGAAAGTGTTTGTTGCTAAAAACGGAGCTTTTCTCGAGAAGGAGTTTGTTTCGAGAGAATTGAGTGGGAGGAAGATAGAACTTGACGAGGTTGTCGAACCTCTCATCCCTCTGGATGGTGGCGCAGGGCAAGGGGAAACCCCCGTCGTTGCGACGCCGGTTGAGGAGGAAGTTAATGATGATGATCATGAAACTCTGGTTCAAGTTTCTGTCGAACCACGCAGGTCGACGAGACCACGCGCTGCTCCAGAGTGGTACGGTAATCCCGTCTTATCAATCATGTTGTTGGACAACAATGAACCTGCAAATTATGAAGAAGCAATGGTGGGCCCAGATTCCAACAAATGGCTAGAAGCCATGAAGTCCGAGATAGGATCCATGTATGAGAACAAAGTGTGGACTTTGGAGATGCTGCCTGAGGGCCGCAAGGCTATTCAGAACAAATGGATCTTTCAGAGGAAGACGGACGCTGACGGCAATGTGACCGTTTCTAAAGCTCGACTTGTGGCAAAGGGTTTTTCACAAGTTCAAGGAGTTGACTACGATGAGACTCCATGTTTTGGCCGTGGAAGAGGTTTAGTCAGCGGGTCTGCTACATTCAGATCCGTGTGCACTTTGCATATATTTACGTCCTCTTCCTCGACGTAGTCGCGGATGAGGTTGAAGCGTCGTTTGATGTGTCTGGTCTTCTTGTGAAACCGTGGTTCCTTTGCTAAGGCAATGGCACCAGTGTTGTCACAGAACAAGGTTATCGGATCCAGTGCACTTGGCACCACTCCAAGATCCGTCATGAACTGCTTCATCCAGACACCCTCCTTAGCCGCCTCCGAGGCAGCCATGTACTCTGCTTCACATGTAGAATCTGCTACGACGCTTTGCTTGGAACTGCACCAGCTTACTGCACCCCCATTAAGAATAAATACGTATCCGGTTTGCGACTTAGAGTCGTCCGGATCTGTGTCAAAGCTTGCATCGACGTAACCTTTTACGGCGAGCTCTTCGTCACCTCCATACACGAGAAACATCTCCTTAGTCCTTTTCAGGTACTTCAGGATATTCTTGACCGCTGTCCACTGATCCACTCCTGGATTACTCTGGAACCTACCTGCCATACTTATGGCCAGGCTAACATCCGGTCTAGTGCACAGCATCGCATACATGATAGAACCTATGGCTGAAGCATAGGGGATGGAGCGCATATGCTCTCTATCTTCATCAGTTGCTGGGCACTGAGTCTTACTCAATCTCGTACCTTGTAAAACTGGCAAGAACCCTTTCTTGGACTGTTCCATTTTGAACCTTTTCAAAACTTTATCAAGGTATGTGCTTTGTGAAAGTCTCATCGTAGTCAACTCCTTGAACTTGTGAAAAACCCTTTGCCACAAGTCGAGCTTTATAAACGGTCACATTGCCGTCAGCGTCCGTCTTCCTCTGAAAGATCCATTTGTTCTGAATAGCCTTGCGGCCCTCAGGCAGCATCTCCAAAGTCCACACTTTGTTCTCATACATGGATCCTATCTCGGACTTCATGGCTTCTAGCCATTTGTTGGAATCTGGGCCCACCATTGCTTCTTCATAATTTGCAGGTTCATTGTTGTCCAACAACATGATTGATAAGACGGGATTACCGTACCACTCTGGAGCAGCGCGTGGTCTCGTCGACCTGCGTGGTTCGACAGAAACTTGAACCAGAGTTTCATGATCATCATCATTAACTTCCTCCTCAACCGGCGTCGCAACGACAGGGGTTTCCCCTTGCCCCGCGCCACCATCCACAGGGATGAGAGGTTCGACAACCTCGTCAAGTTCTATCTTCCTCCCACTCAATTCTCTCGAAACAAACTCCTTCTCGAGAAAAGCTCCGTTTTTAGCAACAAACACTTTCCCTCGGTTTTGAGATAGAAGGTGTACCCAACTGTCTCTTTTGGGTAACCTATGAAGATGCACTTTTCCGCTTTGGGTTCCAGCTTTTCAGGCTGAAGCTTTTTGACATAAGTATCACATCCCCAAACTTTAAGAAACGACAACTTTGGCCTTTTGCCATGCCACAGTTCGTATGGCGTCGTCTTAACGGATTTTGATGGTGCCCTATTTAAAGTGAATGCAGCTGTTTCTAATGCATAACCCCAAAACGATAACGACAAATCGGTAAGAGACATCATAGATCGCACCATCTCTAATAAAGTACGATTACGATGTTCGAACACACCATTACGCTGTGGTGTTCCAGGCGGTGTCAACTGTGAAACAATTCCACATCGTCTTAAGTGAGCACCAAACTCGAAACTCAGATATTCACCCCCACGATCAGACCGTAGGAACTTGATCTTCTTGTCACGATGATTTTCAACTTCACTCTGAAATTGCTTGAACTTTTCAAATGTTTCAGACTTGTGCTTCATGAAGTAGACATAACCATATCTACTCAAATCGTCAGTGAAGGTGAGAAAATAACGATATCCGCCGCGTGCCTCCACGCTCATCGGACCACACACATCGGTATGTATGATTTCCAACAAGTCACTTGCACGCTCCATTGTTCCGGAGAACGGAGTCTTAGTCATCTTGCCCATGAGGCATGGTTCGCACGTGTCAAGTGAATCAAAGTCAAGTGACTCCAAAAGTCCATCAGCATGGAGTTTCTTCATGCGCTTTACACCAATATGACCTAAGCGGCAGTGCCACAAAAATATGGCTCTATCATTGTTAACTCTTACTCTTTTGGTCTCAGCGTTATGTATGTGTGTATCGCTATCAAGATTCAATATGAACAATCCTCTCACATTCGGTGCATGACCATAAAAGATGTTACTCATAGAAATAGAACAACCATTATTCTGTGACTTAAAAGAGTAACCCTCTCGCAATAAACAAGATCCAGATATAATGTTCATGCTCAACGCGGGCACTAAATAACAATGATTTAAGTTCATAACTAATCCTGATGGTAACTGAAGTGAAACTGTGCCGACGGCGATTGCATTAACCTTGGAACCATTTCCTACGCGCATCGTCACTTCATCTTTTGCCAGCCTTCGTCTATTCCGCAGTTCCTGTTTCGAGTTGCAAATATGAGCAACAGAACCGGTATCGAATACCCAGGCACTACTACGAGAGCCGGTTAAGTACACATCAATAACTTTTATATCAAATATACCTGATTTTTCTTTGGCCGCCTTCTTATCTGCCAGATACTTGGGGCAATTGCGCTTCCAGTGACCCATACCCTTGCAATAGTAACACTCTGTTTCAGGCTTAGATCCAGCTTTGGGTTTCTTCGTCGGATTGGCAACAGGCTTGCCGCTCTTCTTTGAATTACCCTTCTTGCCTTTGCCGTTTCTCTTGAAACTAGTGGTCTTATTCACCATCAACACTTGATTCTCTTTACGGAGTTCAGACTCTGCGACTTTCAGCATCGCAAACAACTCGCCGGGAGACTTGTTCATCCCTTGCATGTTGTAGTTCAACACAAATCCTTTATAGCTTGGCGGCGGTGATTGAAGGATTCTGTCAGTGATAGCCTCTTGCGGGAGTTCAATCCCCAGCTCAGCTAGACGGTTTGAGTACCCAGACATTTTGAGCACATGTTCACTGACACACGAGTTCTCCTCCATCTTGCAAGCATAGAATTTATCGGAGGTCTCATACCTCTCGATCCGGGCGTTCTTCTGAAAGATAAACTTCAACTCCTGGAACATCTCAAATGCTCCATGACGCTCAAAGCGACGTTGAAGTCCCGGTTCTAAGCCATACAAGACTGCACATTGAACTACTGAGTAGTCCTCCTTACGTGCTAACCAAGCGTTCTTAACATCCTGATCAGTCGTAGCGGGTGGTTCATCTCCTAGCGCAGCATTAAGGACATAATCCTTCTT